>NC_089490.1:89723391-90377709 GCF_036850765.1 Saccopteryx bilineata | reverse complement strand
TACCTCTCAGCTTGGTCTGACTGCCTAGTCTCCTCTGAGGGACAAGCTGGAACAATCCCCTCACTTCTCTGCTCCTGGTACCTGCAGAAGCCTTAGGCTCACAGATCAGCCTAGCACATACCTGTGCCGCTTTATTGATGTGGTTGTATGTTAATGTGTCACTGTCCCTCACTAGGCTGTGAGCTCTTGCACAGCAGGGATGTGCCTGAGTCATCTCCGGTCCCCAGTACCCACGGCAGGACCTGGCACAACATAGGGTCTGCTCAGCAAATATTTGTTGAATTCCCTTCTGAATCAAACAGTAAACCCCCACTACCCTTGCCTGTGGACGAAAATGAAACCCTGTGGAGACAGAATCCCCTGAGAAGCAGCCCACTGAGAAGTCCCCTGAGAAGCAGCCCCTGGATGCGAAGCACACAGGCATCTGCCACATTTCGGCATTGTTTCCCTTTTGATGCTTTCGATTGCTGGTTTTATTCCAGCCCTTTCTCACTTTCTGTCTTGGAAAATCACAAGGAAACTCCACGCTGCTCCTGGAATTCTTGCCAATGTGATTCAAGCGGAATTGAGCACATGGCACTGAGTTCCCACACAAACAAAGATGTTGCCACTTTCAGCACGGTGGCCTCTTTCCTTCTGCCAGCCTGGGCCCCCCACCTTGCCCATGTGAGAGGGGGAAGCGTGTGTACCTGGCTGGCTCACTCAGTTCTCACCCACAAGAGGTGCTAGAGGTTGGGCGGTGTGGGTTGTGAAATAAACATGGAGGTGAGGTTGCCCAGTGGGAATAACCTAATCATTCATGGCATCTTTATGGCCACTCAGGTCAGGAGTCTCCTCCAGCAGGAAGCCTTCTTTCCTGCCTAGGCAAGGAGGCAGGCACCCTTTTAGCCTAGGCTGCCCTCACCCAGGCAGGCTGCTCCTGAGCAGTGACAGTGGATACAGCTTGCTCAGCACTTTCCACCTGCCAGGCTCTTACACATACACTCTTTTTGTGTCCTGTGCTCTTCAACATAGTCATTCTTGTCTATGTTGCAAGGTTGCAGAGCCACATAGTATTCAGACAATAGTTGTTGAATGAATCCTGAGTACTCAATGTTTCTAGAATAAAAATAGTTTTTTCTTTTTTTCTTAAAAGGACAGATCTCAATCAAGTACCACAGGTTCTCATCCTCCTCACTGGTTTAGGACAAGTTCTAATTAGGAGCGTGAGCCCTGTGAGAGGATACCCTTGCCTGAGTCAGCCAGTGCATGTCTGTTCTGGTGCCTGCTGCAGGGTAGGGACCCAGAAAACATGGAGTCCACAGGAAGGTGCATTTTGCCCTCATGCGTTAAATCTTAGCTCTGCTTTCTGTGAATCATCTACTTTGGGGCCCCCAACCCCAAGGTTTTTGCCAACGGGTTCTTAGAGGAAGGAGATATATGATATTTACTCTTCCCCAAATCTGGGAACTTGGATGTCTGAGGACTGCTTACACACATAAGCAAGAGAAGAAATGACAAAGCAAAGAAGAAATGAACGTTCCAAGTGTGCAGAATACTCATGTTCTCCAGGCATCCTCTTTCTTTTTAGAGCAAAGCCTTGTAATATTAATAAAGGACAGAGAGAAGGATAGAAAAATGACTCTTTCCTTTTGACATGGCGAAGATCACAGGGACTAGATAGACCTTTAATCTTTATTAATGCTTCGCAAGGGGGCCTCTCCCTCAAGCTGTGGGGAGCAGACATCCAAAGAGCTTGCATTGCCTGCAGTCCTCAGCATCCCCGGGCGCCTCAGATGACTGCCTGATACTGTTCAGAGTCTAGCAGGGCCACGGCATGGGAACCCGCTGTGTCCTGGGCAAGAACAAGGCAGTCCTAACCCAGCTCTCATCTGTGGGGGGCTGGAAGACAAGAAAAATTCAGGACACGGGCCTCGGTCACATGGATCTGCATCTAAGGGCACCAGTGCCCCAAAGAGGCTCAGAAGAACCAGGCTGTCCATTGCAGGGACAGGCACAAGTTATGCCTTGGAGGGGCACACCTGAGTTCATTAAGGAGAACATCCAGTAACTAGCACCCTCATTTCCATTCACTGCCCCCCTCCACTGCCTGACTAAATGCTTCTCCCATTCCTCCTTCCTTATTGGTGGGTGTCAGATAACTTGATATCATGCAGGCCAAATCCCACTGAGTTAATAAGTCAGGAATAGCAAGGTAAGTTCAGGAGGGTCCAACAAAATTGCCAAGTTTTACCATAAGGATTTAAGGGCCTAGAAAGTTGCAGGGGCAGACACACACACACATAAACAAGTGGAGAGGCATGTTTTGACATTTATTCATCATTCATTCAATCATTCATTCACTCAAAAGTGCTTATTGATCACCTCCTCAGTGCTAAGCACGGTTCTAGGTGCTGGGGAGCCAGTGGCTTGCCAAGGTCCTTATTCCCTCAGAGCTTACACTCACTCCAGTGTTCTAGTAGGAGAGTTCCACCTGGAGCCAGGATGTCACAGGGTCGAGCTCACTAAAGCCACATTATAATGCAAAGGGAGTGGATACTACCTGCACCCCCACTCTAAGGGGGGTCAGCCTGTTCGAGGCCGCCCACTAGGTTGTGGACCTAGATTCCAGATCCTTCTCTTTCTATTTACTGCTCAGAGCTCACTGAGAAACCCAGGCTGAGAGGGATGGCGCAACCCTGGGAAGAATGAGCTGAAGTGTGCTCAAGTAAGGCGTCACCTAATTCGATTATGTCTGCTAGACTGCAATGTAATAAAACAGTTCTCTCATAAGCATCATCTCCTAGTGTCTACAGAGAAGGAAAGCAAAATTGAGATAGGAACTTCCAGGGAGGAGAGCATGTGTTTCAGGCTGAACTGAAAAGAGAATAGACTCGGAAGAAAGTGATTCTGGTTTTACAGCTCAGCTCTGATGAGGCGATGCCTGGTGCATGGGGAGCCTGGAACCCCTGAAAGGTCAGGCTGGTGCCAGGAGGGAGCTGCTGAGAGTGGGAGGTCCCATTGGAAAGACACTGGGATGGGCAGAGGGGCTGATGGGAGAGACTTGTTAGAAGGAAGGAGAGTGGTGAAAGCAAGTTACAGTGAAGACCTGGGTAAGCTGTTAGATTTATTTCAAACACTTCCTTGCTCCTCTCCAGTGTCCACTGTGACATGCAGACAGAGCGTTTTTTTCTAGCAACAGTAAAGCCTGGTGCCTAGCATGTGGGCCCTGGAGCCAAGCTGCCTAGGTTTGAAGCCTGGTGCCCATTGGGAGCATCTATTTCCTCATCTCTAAGTGAGGGTTGAAGGAGATCCAGACTCTGGCTCTCATGACGATTGAATGAGCCAATATGCATAAAGCACTTAGAACAGTGCCTGGCACATAGTAAATGCTCAATTAACATGAAATTTTGTCATTTTAAATCTGTGTATACTATACCCTTTTTAAAACCTGTGAGTGGAGGCTCTCTGTTGCCCTTAGAGGAAGGCCGACCTTGTAGCTGGTGTTCCAGGCTTTGCAACCCAGCCTTTGCTAGTTCTAGTTTTCTGTTTCACTGCTCCCTCTGTCCATGCCTGCATTCCTGCTGGACCCAGTGACCAGCAGCCCCTGCCAGCACCTTCTTCATCCCTCTGGGCCTTGCTAGTCCTTCCTCTTCTTCAGAAACTGTCCCCCCCACCACCATATTCAACAAGGAATCAGCTCCCACCTTCGACAGAACTTTCTGACCCCTCATTCACCCTGGAATTCACTACTCCCTCTTCTGTGCCTCTAGATTTTGGCCTTGCCCCTTTATGATTTTATTGTTCTGAGCCATTCACATGACTATTCGCCCCACTCAACAGTTAGGGCCCATGCTCTATCATTTCCAAATCCCCAGTCCTGCCCAGTACTTAGCTCCATGCCTTAGTCAGCAGCTGCCGAATGGATCAGGCCACTGGAAAGGAGAAAGTGCAGGCCAGAAGGCCTGCTATTATTATAGAGTAAGCACATCCCTAGTGATGGGAAAATGTTAAAACCTTGAAAGGCTGTTTAGTTTATTTCCCTGGTTAAAAACCCTTTGAGACAAAGAGCTGGGGAAGGAACGCTGCCTTTTGCCATCACATTGCCTCTGGAACGGGGAGGAATAAAACAAGGGTTCGTGTTTCTCCTTCGAGAAATTAGGTCACTGGGTGTTGTTAAGTGTGCCTTACAGAGCTATGCTAATCAGTTCTCTTCTGGCCTAAATATCTGGTAATTATCTTGGTTTTTTGCTTTGCCAGACTTGGCTTCCTAAAACAGTTCATCCATGGCATTACTTCTCAAGATCTTCAAAGATAAGGTTAACCACTGCCACCAAACAGCGAGCATGCCCAGCTCCCACCCCACATCTGGCGCTGTCCTAAGTCTTTTAAGTACAGGGACTCCTCAGATCTCTGCACAACCTAGGAGGCAGGTGATATTATTGTCCCCAGTTTACAGTGGAGGGTACCAAGGCTCACTGTTTCGGGGCTCTTGCCACTTCTACCAGGCCCTTGGCCTCTCTCTTTTCCTTACCCTTGTTTCCATCTCCCACGCTCACCCCTCATCCTGGTCATGCAGGGTACGTGGTTTCCCAGGCACAAACAAGCCAGAGCTCCAGGGTGATACAGGCTTTCCGCCCTCCCTGTGCCCGCCCACCCCAGGATGCCCTCTTGCCTCAGGTCTATAGCCATCATGCACCCACCAAGGCATGGCTTTGTCTAGGCTCTTCCAGAAAGTTTTTTTCTGAACTTCTGTTGCAATCAGAGTCCCAATCACCTGCTTTAATGTTTGGCGGTCCAGTGGTTGAGTGTGCGTGCATGCATGTGCATGTATGTGTGTGTTCATGTGATTGCTTTCTTCCCATATTTAGATTATAACTAAATATATAGGGATCAAGTCTCTTTGTCTCTCAGCTTCCATAGAATGCTGCTGTAATGAGTTCCTCCTTCTTCAAAGACTTATAGGTAAACATAGAGCTCCATGTTTCATAGGACATACTCAAGCTCACTCCATGCTTCCTGGTGCTTTAGCACAAGGGAATGCCCCCCCCCCTTTTTTTTGTATTTTTTTTTGTATTTTTTCTTTTATTTATTTATTTTTTGTATATTTCTGAGGATGGGGATGGGGAGGCAAGCAGACAGACTCCTGCATGCGCCTGACTGGGATCCACCTGGCATGCCTACCGGGGGGGAATGCTCTGCCCATCTGGGATGTTGCTCTGTTACAACCGGAGTCATTCTAGCAACTAGGGCGGAGGCCATGGGGCCATCCTTAGTGCCCAGGGTGGATTTGCTCCGGTGGAGCCTTGGCTGTGGGCGGGAGGAGAGGGACCGGGAGGGGGGAGAGGGGGAGGGGTGGAGAGGTAGATGGGCGCTTCTCCTGTGTGCTCTGGCCGGGAATCGAACCCGGGAATCCTGCACACCAGGCCAATGACTCCGACGGGTCTACCATATCATGCTTTTTACTTAAAAAAAAAAAATTTACATTTCTTTTGAAAGCTGATGAACAGGAGACACCAAATCTACCTTCTTTATTAGATCTAGCTAATAACACTGTTCTGTCTTTTTTCCAAATAGCTCCAGATATATGGAAAAGATTTATATAGGCGGATGGGGATCCTCAAACCACTCAGCGAGATCTTCTGAGCATGGCTTTTAAGATACCTAGAGGCAGAAAAAGCCCAATAGAGATCAGGGGGAACTACCAGCTTTTAGGATACACCCTTAAAGGCTCCAGCACCCCAAAGGGGTCTCATAGGATGCCATCTGGGTCCTGCTTCAATAGTGGAAAGGAAGGTCATTGAGCTAAAGCCTGCCAGGCTTACACACCTCTACTGTGAGGAAACAGGGACACTGGAAGGTGGGCTTCCCCCTCGCTCCTCTAAGGGAGGGTTCAGTCTCTTCCAGGCCTGCTCCAGCCACCTATGACCTAACCTTGCCCAGAATGCTGGGGTTTGCCACTGAAGGCTGAAGGTGCCCAGGGCCGTCGACCCCATCTACGACACTGTGGACGAGCCTAGGGTATTTCTTCCAAGAAGCAGGTAAACTGATCTCATTTGCACAAGGGCCACTTAACTATGTTTTGCCTGAATAGTCAGGTTCTTTATTCTTCCCTCAAAGATCTCTGTTGTGGGTGCTGATAGTCCTATTTTCTGCTGCTTTGCTTAATATATAGTGTTTCCTTTATTCCTCCTACCTCAATGCCCCACTCATATTTCAGGCTGGGACCTACTCTTAATTTAGAGCTCTCTTTCCTCCTTTTGCCAACTTGTATTATGAATTTACCTTTGCCACCCAGCTTAGTGTATCCCAAGGTTCTCTTTACCAGGCCACAGTCACAGAGCTCCAGGGAAAAGCAACCTGGTCTCAACTCTCCAGGCAGAGGAAAACAGAAGCTCCATATCCACGCATGCTGCAAATGGCTTTTTCCAGTCTACCTGAATCATTACCAGCTAGAAGCAGCGGTCATTGGGACTTGGACATGAGCTGCAAAGTATAGAATGGTGACAACAATTCCAGTGCCATACGGACTTTTCCTGTGGGGAACTTTCCTGGACTCCTGCTCCCTGTGACAGCTCCTAACAAACTGAACTGTGGTTGGGTTGCATTTTTCAGGGATTTGGCATGGTGAGGGGGCCAACTTGGACTTGGGGAACATGTTAAGGACACTACTCATTTATGGATTCTTGCTGTATTGGCCAAGAGTTTGCTTAAAGGCTTTTAATCACTGTAAAAAAAATAGAGGACTAGATGAAGAAGATGGGGCACATATACACCATGGTATATTATTCAGCTAGGAGAAATGGTGACATTGGATCACTTATAGCGGAATGGTGGAGTCTTGGTAGCATTGTGCGGAGTGAAATAAGCGAATCAGAAAAAAACAGGAACTGCAGGATTCCATACATTAGTGGGACATAAAAGCGAGACTGAGAGGCATGAACAGGAGTGTGGTGGCTATGGGGGGTGGGGGGAGGGAAGGAGGGAGAGGGGGAGGGGAGGGGGAGGGGTACAGAGAGAACTGGATGGAGGGTAGCAGAGGACGATCTCTCTTTGGGTGATGGGTATGCAACATAACTAAATGACAAGATAACCTGGAAATGTTTTCTTTGAATGTATGTACCCTGATTTATTGATGTCACCCCATTAAAATAAAAATTTATTTATATAAAAAAAAAAGAATGCTGCTGTAATGATAAGATTTTCCTTAACAACTTCATTCATTAAAAAAAGCAACCGCAAACATTTATTAAACACCAACTGTGTACCAGATACCGTGACCAGCTCTAGGGTGCTGGACCAGGCCCCAAGTTGACTCTTGCTGGGAGGGCAAAGGTGAAAAGAGAGTTAAGAGAAAAACTAACAGAATAGGGCCAGTTCATCTTTTGAAACCCAAAGCTCCACGATCCCAACTCTTGACCTACCATACCAAATTATACTGTCAATCACAAGTGAAATTCAATATAAAGTCTAAATGTAGATGATATAGCTTAGCATCTTTTGACTAGTTGGCTTGTTGGAGGGATCTATGTTTAAGTTTATATCTTTATAACCTGACAATCTTGCTGAGCTATTATGAAAGGAATGATTATCATAATAGCCAAGTAATTAAGCTTTTGAAACAGGCTTTCCTTACAATGTCTTTGATGTCCAGACCACTCTCTTAGAGTAAGATTCCTCATACCTATTTCTCTGAAGGGGACACTGAGGGTCAGTCATTTCAATAATTTGTTCAAAGGGCAGGGCAGCCAGAATTATAGACCAGGTCACGTTAATATTCTTTACTGGTCTCTATCTCTCTGCTTCTGAAGTTCTAAAATCATAGAGAAAGTAAGATGTTGTGACCTTGTGGTAATACATTTTCTATAAGGTCAGAAATAAATAAGTGGGAATTAATCTGACAATCTCCAAGCAGGCTGCAAAATACCACTCTATGTTCCCCTTGGATTTGACCCCCATAATTGTTCCACTCAAAGATAGCTGATTGGCTTAAATAATTCATACCCTTTCCCGAGGCCTATCGCTTGGAATTGGCATTTGCTTGATGAGCCTGTGATTGACAGGCTACTACAGGCTGACATGTTCCAGAGAGAGGCTCAAAACTGTCCCCTATCCCAGTGGCTAAAGTGAATCTGTGTGTTAGGATCTCACTCTTCTGTAGAGCACTGAATGGTTAACGTGAAACTTCTGGGATATTCTGAACATATGTACTTTCCCAGCCTTTCTGTGCACCCAGGGGTGAGGGTTGATGGTGCTTCCTGGGGCACCTGAAGGCTCTGTGCTCTATGTTATTGGCCTGGCTGGAGCTGCGTGTCCCAAGGGTCCACATGGGGCCCCTGCCTCTGCGTCCTCCAGCACACAGTTTCCATCAGGCCACCAGGGATCTAGATCTTCTGCTACTAAGCAGGACCCCTTTCCTGTTGCCCAGGAAAGAAAATTCTGCTAGTGGGCAAAGTGGCCAGCCTGTTCGCAGGAAAGAGAAAAGAAGTAGAATCTTGAGGTTAGGAATGGGGGGCGGAGGCTAGGAGGGTGTAAAACAGTGACTACCTCAACAAAAAGCAGTAAGAAGGGCAATAGGGGTGATGAGAAGAAGGAAACAGGCAGCTTCTCAGAAAGGGTAGAGACCATTTTCTTAGACCGGAGGTAAGAGATAAGGGGAACAGAGATCTCACAGCTACCCCTGCTGGGAGAGTGTGGAAGGGAAGCCAGGGAGGGGCCTGGGGCAGGGCTGTCTTTGATTGGGAGGTGGGAGGGCAGGAGGGGCCTGAGCAACCATAGCAACGTGGTCTCTTCCACCAGGCTGGCTTCAGTGCAGGTGGCAGCTACTCTAATTAGCTGGGTCTTAGGATATCACATCCCCCAGCTTGTTGGGGTGACCTAGAACCTGGGAGCAGCTTCAGTTTCTGTCTAATTTTCAGTTCATGCGGCCAGTCCTCCTTCCTCAAGCTCCCAGCAACCCTCAGCTCCCCATGTCACTGCTGTTATACTTCACTGGACTCCCTTTTATATGTGGGTTCCCCACAGCAGTGCCCCACCACAGACCTTCTGAACCCAACTCCATGTCCTAACCAGACCCCAGGTGATTTGTGCATGCTGAAGTCTGAGGAGCGAAGTTGAGGAGCGAACTATAGACTTTGTGGGCTAAGGATATAATATAGCCTACCTTCTGGCTGTTCGAACCCGAAGCACAGAGCTGGACATATAATAGGATGTCAACAGATGTATATTGAAGGAGTGAATTAATGAGTCTTTACAGAAACAAAGACAATGGAGTGGGGTGGGGGGTCCAGTGAAAGGAAAAGAGATGGTGCAGTCTGAGTAGGCAGCAAGGATTAGGAGAAGATGGAAGAGACTGGAAGTTCAATCCTCAGAACTCCAATCATGTCAGAACTATCGGTGAAACTTTCATGCAGATAGTAGCCTGCCTATTAAAAACACACCAAAACATCCTACAGAGCACATGCTGATCTCTGGTATGAATTCTTACATGCTATCAGAATGACATCTCCGTGGAGGACCCAGTCCAGGGGAAGAGCCATCACGAGCATGGTGGACAGATGGAGAGGCAGAGACAGGAGAAGGAGAAGGCTTGGACTCCAGGAGCTGCGAGAACGCAAGATGCTGGCCACCCTCCTGCTGCACCATTGCTGGAGAGGGCTGGAGGTGGGAGAGCACAGGCAGGGAAGAAGGGCTCTGGGCTCTATGCAGAGGCCCCAGCCTTCATACCAAGCCTTCACACTAGGGGCATGCTTTACAGCCAATGAAGCATTAGAGCAGGAGTCGGGAACCTATGTCTCGTGAGCCAGATGTGGCTCTTTTGATGGCTGCATCTGGCTCGCAGACAAATCTTTAATAAATATAATAACGTTAAAAATATAAAACATTCTCATGTATTACAATCCATTCATTTCCTACCGCTCCTGTTCATGGTTGTGGGTGGCTGGAGCCAATCACAGCTGTCCTCCAGGACAACACCAAATTTTTATTGGATAATGCATAACGGACACAGGTTGTTGTATGGCTCTCACGGAGTTACATTTTAAAATATGTGGTGTTCATGGCTCTCTCAGCCAAAAAGGTTCCCGACCCTTGGTCTAGAGGTTTTACATATGTTGTGTCTATTTGTCATTTCCTGGAAATGAAAATACTCAGGCATGCAGGAGAGGTGGCAGCAGGCACCTGGAAGCTGTGCCCATCAGGGAGGGGACAGGGCAATCTGGTAATGGGGCCCTGTGTTAATCTCTTGTGATGGCACTTGATCTCCGGTGGTCCATGGGACTTGGGGCAGCTGGTAGCCACCCCTCTGCCATGATCAAATAAGGAAGAGGTCTGGCGGTGCCCACACATGGCCAAGTCAGGCCTGGTGATTGACAAGATTGCCTGGTTGGGGTCCTGCCCTGAGACTGAGAGCGGCAGGCTGATGTTGGTCCCAGCTGATGGTGCCACGGGTGACTCTGACCAGGCTCTACTACTTAGAGTCATCTTGGCTCCACCACCTCTGAGCAGGGGCGTGTCAGCCATGGGAAAGCTACTTCACCTTTTCCTCAGCATGGAGCCGATATAAACTCATTTCCTTCACACTTGACTCTTAAACCACACCTGTGAGAAGGACCCTTTTTATCCTCCATTTTATAGACAAAGGAAACCAAGGCCTAGTGCAGGCCACTGAGAGAGCTGGCCTGAGCAGAGGCGGTCCTAGTTCTGGACCATGCTCTGACCCTCGGTGCTGTGCTGCAGGGGAAGGAGCCTAGAGGCTCAAAGTGGGCATCCGGGAGCCCGACTTGAATCCCGCCCTACGCACGCTGGCTGTGTGGCCTGGAACAAATTACTCAGTCTCCTTGGCCTCAGGTTCCTCATCTGTAGAACAAGTTTAATTTTCCTAAAGAATTGTTGTGAAGATTAAAATGAGATCATACAAGTAAGTCATTTAGAACAATATCTGACATATAGTAAGTGCTCAATAAATTTGCATTCTTGTTGTTCATAGAGTTGGTGGGAGGGATGAACAAGGTAATTTATGAGACAAATAATAGCCCTTTTCCCTTTTCTCCTCTCTGGCCCAACAGGTAAGCTCTGATCAGTTTCTAATACGAGGTGGGAATGAATTCCATTCTAGGACATGCACACTCTTTTTTGTCTTTACTTTTTTCAAAGAGTTGGGAGTACTTCTAAGATGGCGAGTATGGACTGTATATGGATAACAATCCTAGGAGTTATGTCCCATCAAACAACTATGGGGCCTGCTGGGCTATGGTAAAGTTCTGGTGTCACCCAGCCAGCTGAAGGCATGGTGCCGATGAGTAGGGTGCCGAAGTGCCCAGCTCACAGCTCCCTCACTGCCATGCCTCTCGCCTGCCTTCAGCCTGTTCCCTTGCTCTTGCAGCATCCTGCCCCACCTCTTCACTCTCCACAGGGAGAGATAGGGGAAGGAGAGGGAGGGAAAGGCAGGTTTTAATTTCTGTTACTACCGGTAACAACAGTGACTATTAACAATAATAAGATGATAGTAGCGGCCACTGTTCTTAAGTAGTGTGTTATCTGTACTATTGAGCTGAATCCCTGCAACGGCCCGTGGACACTAGTGTGGCCATTATCTCTGTATTAGGAGGCCAGAGAGGTAAAGTAGGTTTGTGTCCACATGGCTGTGACGTGGTGGATGCTTACTAGTCACACTTGGCTTGTGAGATGCCACTGTGTGGTCCCACCCCAACCTGTGTGGAGTCGGTGCCCCCACTTTATCTCCTGGGAAGGCCAGACACAGAAGAGTTGTTGCCCCACAGGAATTTTTACAGACACAGTTGACCTTGCTCTCCCTGTGGCTATAACCTTGCACCGGCAGTTTGTACTTTGGCCTTTCCTTAATGTTTCAGAAGTTCCCCTAAAGCTGAATCTTTATTGGCAGCAACAGATTCTTGGGACCATGGCCCCCTCTTTAGGAGAATAGCGTCTGTCATGTGTACCTGATGCAAATTGCTACCACTTATGTCGTATCTACAGTGTGCCATGCATATACCTTAGTTCAGGATCTCACTGAAATAGCAACAGCACTCATTTTGCAAATGAGAAATGTGAGGCTAAGAGGGGCTAAACAACAGCCTTGAGGTCACCAGCTCAAGTCATTTGATTCTCAGATCCCAATTCCCATGAAACCTAGGCCTTAGAGCTTGATGTGAAGGGCTGTGGGAGGGGGCGTCATAAACTGCGCTGGCTGCCAAAATGTTAGGTGTTATCTGCTCCCTCTGTTTTACAGAGGAGGAAGTAGAGGCTGGTTGAGATGAAGAGCCCTGATCAAGGTCATAGCACTCAGAGGTAGAAGATGCAGACTGCCTTTAGCCCAGATTCTGTCTCCACATCCGGTACCGTTTCCTCTACCCCACTCCCTGGGAACATCTGCTGGGCCAGTCTCCGTGAGTGCCCTGGAAAAATGGCAGGGACCTCATTTCCCTCAGCTGCCTGTGGAAGCTTGTCTCTCTTTCTACTTCTTATAATACAACGTGTGTGTGTGTGTGTGTGTGTGTGTGTGTGTGTGTGTATGCGCAGGTGTGTATTTTAAAAATCTTTTGTCAGTACCGAATTCATCTGAAATTGCAGCAGGAATAATATACTTCAGTGTCCTCCTCACTCTCTTTGGTTCTAACAACCTTACAGTATCAGCCTCCGCTTCAGAGGAAAAATCATAATGAATGACTTAAAATAACTCTGCGGGAGAAAATAAGGTTTGATTTGAATTGCAGAGAGAACGACTCCCTTTTAGTCCCTCTCTCTCTTCATTTCCTGGCAAAGGCTTTCAGAATCTGCAAGATCCTTCGACATTCAAGGATTTCAAAAGTCAAGAAAAACCAGTCAAATTATTTGATCTAAAAGTGTGTTTGTCAGATATTTATCCCTGTACTTCCAAAATTCCACTAAATGTCAACTTAAGAATAGGAGACATTCACGTCTTGATCTTACTGTATTTTTGGTTCACAGGGGGAATGTTGTGATGGTTTCCCCTCCACGGCACTGCCCACATGTTCATCCTTCTCTGGGTGGGTCAGAGTGGTCCACACACTGCAGAACCACTTACACGCTGATCTCATTAATCACGGTGATTCATATCAATAGAAAGGAATTCTCAGAAGAAGCCAAAATGCATAGTAGTTAGCCAGTGTGGCCCTATCTGAGCAAGTTTTTCATTATAACTCCAACACAGGTCCCATAAGTACAGGACAGGTCCTGAGCATACTGAATGCATCAATAGAAACCCTACCTAACCCACATGAGCATACATAAAGCTGGTATTACCAGAGAAATATACCCTGACCCCGTGGTCCTGTTCAATTGTAATCAAGTTCTGTGGATTTAATATATGTCGGGTAGAGCGTCTGTCACATCAGACAGAGTTGTGAGTTGGACATTCCGTTTCTGCCTTGAGTGTAGTTGTGTTCAGCCAGGTAGCCAATAGGAGCTCAGTAAATGGATAAAAGTAAATGCCTCTTAAGTACAATTCTGAGTATTGTTGTGGTTTGCCCTGTGATTGCATGGATTTGAACAAAGCCAGTTTGAAGGCCACTAAAATGAACTTATTACTTCAGCTTTTATTTACAAAATGTACTTTGAGGCTCCAAGTCATGTGGTGGTCATGCAGTGCTGCCAATGGTTAGGAAGAAGAGACAGTGGTGTTGAGTTTGTTGATATGCGGAAACCCAGAGGGAGGGTGGCTTCTCACCAGGCTTACGCCCTGAGTAAAATGAGGACACATCAACTTACAGAACTGTTGACTTCCCCAAATGTCAATTCAGGTTGGCTTGCAAAGTGCTGAAGAATAAATTACACCCTGTCCTGGTGGAGATTTATGACACACAATTTGGGGTAGGGAAAGAGAGCCTTGTTTATCTGACATTCCATGAGGGAAGCCAGCAAGTCAATGGAATTGAGAGGAAGTTACCAGAACATGGAAGCTAAGTGTTAACCCCTGTGTGAATCAAAGCAGCTTCCTCCTTCCCCGGCCCCTCTGATCTTAGAGACTCAGCCCACTCTGTCACCTTCTACTACCCTCTTTCCACACACATTCACATTTGACCCAATTCCCCCTTCTATCCAAAGACTCGACCCAATTCTTGAGCCTTCTCCCCCACAGTTCTGACCCAATTCTCTCATCATTTCCACAAAGACGTGACCCAATTTGCCTCCATCCTTCCCCATGCACATGCGATAATATTCCCCCTACACCTCCCCACACTACAGATCTGACCTAATTTCTACCTCCATGCTAGTCATTCACACCTGTCCCCTCCCCCACACCGATGGACCAGAGCCAGAACAGTTACCTTCTCCCCCTGCAGCCATGACATCGGCCCCTCTCCAAAAATACTGAAGACACCGCTTCACTTCTGCACAGCAACCTCTAGTCTTCCCAGATATATTCATGGGAATTTGACCTGATTGTTTCACTCAAACCCTGCTGGGGTCATCCATCTCACTGCACACTCCCTCTACTCAAGGACGCGCAGTTTGTCATTGCTGGGATGTCCAGTGCTCTGACACGGCCAGCATTCCCAAGTAAAGTTTGCTGTGTAACTCAGAGCAAGCAATTACTGCAGCCCTGGCATAGCCAGAGGAGACTGCACAGCTACCCATGCCTTGATCTGATATTCAAGTATTAGGTTATTTTTAAAGAAATCGTTTTGTGGGCAGCATATCTGTCAGCATTTCGATTTTTTTTTTAAGTGCTGTGTGAAAAGTTCTCAGTGAAGTGTGGTGGACTGACAGGAGATACGATTCTTTACAGAAAAGGTAGAAAAGGGCAAATGCACCAGCACCGAACATGCCCTGGCTTTGTCAGTAGGACTCCTTAAGAGCTTGTAAGAGATAGCTCTCCATGGGCGACTTATCCTGGGCTGCTACTTAATTGAAAGTAAATATGTTTCAATGAACACAAATGATCCTTATTCATCGCTAGGAGCCAGACTACAATCACTTACACATTTTATAAAAGCTACTAGTCAGCTATCAGGTGACAAAGGCATTGCATACTATCAATTTGCGGGATGATTTGAGTGAGTAACCTTGGAGTGGGGGCAAATGGAGAAGGCTTTTGAGGTACTTCCCTAGTTTCCTAAGTGTCCATTCTTCCGCATCGAACTGCCCACTTACATTTGATGGAGAGAGGACTTATGGCAGTACTCTCTTTTATCTGAGTTGGAGTGACACTCCACGGGGAAATAGGACTGGAAGTAGTTATTGTTCTGAAAAAATCCAGCATATCATTGTGAACAGTTTTTCTTCTAAAACGAAGTAATACAGTTAAAAACCTTTAAAAACTGTGAAGAGTGTTCTAAATGTTAGTTGTTATGATGACAATCTCTGTTATCATCACAGTCGCCACTATCTCTACCACTTTCACCTTCATCACCTCTTCCTCACCGACACCATCAACATCATCCCCTCCAGCTCCATCACAGTCACCATCGCGGTCACTGTCAATATCAGCACCACTGCCGCAACCTCTTCTCTACCGCCTTCCCTGGGAACGCCGTCACCCCCACCGCGCATCCCACCAGCTGTGGTCCTGACCTTCCCCTCCTCAAGCCCTTTCTTATCCTACCAACCCCTTCACTTGTAAATTTATCCTTTATAAAGAATAAAAATAAAACATAGAAAAATCATTCCCTGCTTTTATTATTTTATTATGAGAGTTTTTATCTGTTTTCTTCACAAGTTAGAAGTTTAAGATCTCTATTATTATTGATCTATCTTATCTCTGTATCTACAGCATCTGTCTGTTATCACCTATCACCCATATCTATTGTTTTCTTTCTATCTTTGGTTCTTTCTTCCCTTTTTCTGTTTCTTTTCCCCTCCACCCTCACTTGTAGTTGGTTTAAAGCCTAAAGGTAACATCTTAGAATATAGAGGATGCTTCCAAATACCCCACTAGAGACACCCAGACCTTTCCTATTTGGTGAAGAGCAACTAAATTATTATTATTATTATTATTATTATTATTATTATTTTGTGGGGAAAAAGAGTACATCTCTTTACTCAGAGTCAAACGTTTCTAAAATGGAAAAAAGGCAGTAAGTCAGAATGTTGGTCGGCACCTGGCACTTCAGTCCCATGGTGAGCATCTTGTCACCATCCAGAGACTGCTTATTGAATTTGAGTGTCAGCTTTGGGGAAGGAAAAGAGTTAAATCCATAGGCCTTGGGCAGCCACATTTATCCTCAATCTCTTTTTGGGTCACATCCCTAATTTCTCCCACTGCTTCCTTTTGTCTTTTATCGAAATTTATGACTCTGATGCTCACATAAAATTGACCATTAATATTTAGAGTCTATTGGGTGGACTCCACCAGTGACTAACCTGAAAACAAATTCTTTAACTTCTTTTGGCCTTAATTCTTTCCGCTGTGCAATGGGGGTCACTGCCATACAGGAATGCTATGGAAACTGAGTAAAATAAGATGTATCTCATTGCTCCCAGAGCATCCAGCCATAGTAGGTGTGGGCCCGTACCTTTATGTTTCCTGTTGCATACCACCTCCTCATCTCTCTACCATGCTCATTTCCGGTACAGGCAAAGGATGCCTGGGCTGCATGCTCTTGGGGATCAACTCTTGCCCTACCATCAGCTTATATTTGCAATGTTCAGCCACTAGGAGAATCTGACAATTGAATTAGGGAAGTGTAACATAGGCGGACCAGCAGGCAGAATTCCCCTGTGAGTTTGCTGTCCCTTATTCTCAGCTGGAATGCTCTGAGACAGTGCATCTCCACAGACGGAGATGGCTCCCACAGAGGTGATGCTTAGAGGAGGGGCCACAGGGCTGGAAGCCTCATGCCAGAGGGAGGAAAGTGTCTTAAACCTGACTCTCTCTTCGGCAACTGTTAGCTGTGTGACTTTGGGCAAGTTACATAATCTCTCAGCTCCTCAGTTTCCTCACCTGCAACCTGAGGATCCTAAAACAGATTCTGCGTGTTGTCCTGAGGATACGATAAAAATGATGGGCTCATAGGAAGGTGTGCCAGAGATACTGCTTTTTTTCCTCTCCCTTCCCTCTCTATCCTTTCTTTCTGAAGGTCTCCTTTTCTTTATATTTCCTTTTCTTCCCAGGTTTTGTGATACAGATTTTGAGAAATGCTGGCTGCTCATGGCTGACCTGTATGGAACCTGTTGTTAAGAGGATGGCCACTAAAAATCCAATAAATGAGAGATGTTTGATTGCACAAATAAGAACAACATCACGATTATTTGGGACTATTATTAAATTGTGGAATCAAATGAAGCCAAAATAATAATAACTGCATTGAAAGTCAGTGGACAGCTACACCCTCTAATTTGTTTGAAAATACTACCCTATTTTATTATTGATGCTCAATCATGCAATTATTAAAAAGAAGACCTTCAAACTGACAATACTAATAATGATGATAAATCTTCCCGACACGGAGGGTTCTCACTTTGTTTTAATTGAAGGGAAGCTATGGAAGTGTTTTCCCTCATTTTGAAAAAAAATCTTCCTTTTTTCTCAGGCCATCTGTCTGGCTATTAAAATCTCATCAGCTTCATTGCGAGATCGCTTACTTCCCCCATGCCTGCCATCCCAAAGGGGAATCTTAGAGCCAACTCGTTCATGACAGCTCAGGCCCTCCAAAGGGGAAGCGCGCTGCTCGCAGCTCTTCCTTTAGGCATCCTGTCTTTCTTTCCTGGCCTCCCCGGTCCCAGCTGTGATTTATTTCCAGGCTCCTACGTTAATGCCTAGAAATTAGTTTATATCTCTAATAATGTGTTGATTTGCTTAACTGTTTAAGAAATAGCTGTCTCTTCTCAGTGGTGTAGGCTGTAACAAGACAGTGTTAGATCTTCAGGATAAACAGACTTGGAGTGAAGTTCAACACTTCAAGTTCAATGCATGCTTAATAGACAAAGTTGTGTGTGTGTGTGTGTGTGTGTGTGTGTGTGTGTGTGTGTGGTAAAGCCCATGAAACTAAGTGGTTGAGTCAGGACAAAAGCTATAGAAGGAAATACTTGTGTTCCTCTGACCCAATGCCTGGTGGATTCCTAACCCTCGAGACTCTTGGACTTCTGTGTCCCATGATTCCAAACTGTTCCTATGTTCCCCCAAATCCTCTCTCTCACCTGTCCTGGGAGATAGTCATTACTGTTATTACCAGGCTCTCTTTCCTCTACTCTCCCACCCCAAATCCCTGGCACAATCATTACTGGGAAATCTCATAGCTTCTTCCAAGTCGTATCTTTTCATACTAGGGGCAAAGTCTTCTATGTCTGAAAGACTGTAGGGTGGAGAAAGAAAGCCCTTAACTTCTGGTAGATGCAGAGGAGAGAGCTAATTCCTCTTATTCTGGTGGTCCTGGGAGGGGACATCTGAAGACCCTGCAGGAAAAGGGAAAATTCTTCAGCTCAAGCCACTGTTTCAGGAAGGGAGGCAGGCTCCCCACCTCTCTCCCTGGGCTGTCATCCACACCACTGTGCTTTCTAGATGGAAGAATGGGTCAGATTGTAACTAAGAGTCCAGTGCTCTTGACACCAAAGAAAGACTCTTGGCATCCAAGCAATTTCTGTGGGCTGGCCTTTGACCTTTCTCTTCACTTTCCATCCTGGGGCCCTTTTATTACCTAAAGAGTAAAGCTGGTGAGTAATGAGGTTGGAGAGACAACATTCCCTCCATCTCTTTCAAACTCCATGGATGGTTATTAGTCAGAACAGTGCTTTTGCAAAGCGAGTGGTGGACCATGTGGAATCTGAGATGACTCTAATTCGTATAGGGATGACATTTAAATTTAAACTGAATATTTTTAATGTGTTGAAAATTTAGTAGATTAAACCAGAGATTCCTTGAATGTTATTGCTTACGATAAAGCTAAGACAGGATCAATTAAAAAAATACATGTTTGATTAATAGCAATATATAGGTGGTACTTGGATGTGACCAAAATGATGATGGTGGCACCCAAATGACTGAAGGGTAGGAAATCTTGATTTAAAAGTCAACCATCTTTCAAACCCCTACTCTGCGTGCATAGCCTTTATACAGATTATTTAAACTTTTATAACACACTGCTTAGTAAGCACTGTTATTCCTGTTTTCTGTGGCAGATAAGAAACAGTGGTTCAGCAAGATTAAGTACCTGCTTGAGATTGTAGAGCTAGCTGGGATTTGAACCCAAGCCTGTTTGATGCTCAGACAGGGCTCTTTCTGCTGGATCCTGCTGCCCAGTCAACCCGGGAAGAAACTAGGGCAGGAAGTGGTTGGGTTCCAGGGAAAATCTATGGTCCTGGGCTGCTGTGGTGTGCGGTCCCATCGTCTAGCCTGTAATTTTAGCCTGAGTCCTGGCCACAAGCTTTGTGGCTTCCTTGCTCAGTCTATAATATCTACTCCCCTGCCTGGTAGGTCTCAGCGAGTTCTCTTTCTGCAGTCTCTCGGGGCTAGAAGGGGGTGTCTGTCCTCTCTCCACACTCCGCTGCTGCTTCTCTTTGCTGTGACCAACTGTCGCGAGCCCTCTGGCTCCAGTGTTCCATCTGCTCTGAGAGCGGATGTGCCCGCATCTCCCCTCTCTCCCGGCAGCCTCTGCCCATCCTTTCTGTGCTCCTGCCCTTCCCCCACCCCAGCCTCCTTATGCTGAGCTTCTGTCTCCTGTCATCCTTTTCCCACTCCTGTGGCCTGCTCTCCCCTGGCTTGAAAAGCCACTGACTTAGACATGCGTTACTCTTTCTTCCACATCAACCACCCCAGCCATTCTGCCTCTGGCCACATCCTTGTGCCGGGCACTGTGGCTGCTGAGGCCCATTGCAAAGCAGGAAAGGCACAGTGTTCTCAAGATGGAGGGGAGGCCCTTTGACACAGACCTTCCGGGCCAGGTTCTCATGTTCTCCTGACAAGTCAGTGGTCAGGGGAGGGATTCCACTATTTCTTCTCCGGGTTGTTGCTTCCCTGGCAAGCTAACACCCCCCCCCTCCTCCATTCCTCCTTTCACCTTTTCTTCCTTCTTACATGAAAAGATTTTGCTGAGAGCCTACTATGTGCCAGACCCTGCCATAGTTTTTTCATCCTGATGAATTGGCCAGTCCCCTATGTATTCACCAAGTCCTCGTGGTGTGCCAGGCAACAGGGCACAGAGGCAAACTTCACATTATCCGTCTCAAGGGCCTTACTCTCTGGTTGAGGAGACAAAGACTTGAACCTGAGAAGTACAGGAAAGTACACAGATCTTCTTCACACACATGCGCATGTTCAGGGCAGCAGGCACCCCAGAGCGGAGCTCTTTGGTTTTTGCAGCCTGTGGGAAAAGGGCAAGAGTTGCCCCATGGCTTCTGGCGTTGATCAGTCCCCATCCCTCTCTTCATTCTGTCAAAATGAAGGCTGTGGATGCCAAGACAGTAGATGCCATTTCCTGCCACAGCCACTTCAGATATGAAGCCCCATCTCTAAAGTCGGTGTCCCCATAGTAGCACAAATCTGGGAGAAGGAAAAGCTCCACCTCTTCGTGCTCTCTGAGGGCTCCCTTTCACCTGATCCTGCTGCCTTCTCCTGTGACTTTGTGGGATGGAGCGAGAAGCGCGGAGTTCACCCAGGGCATCAACAGGGCTGTAAGCTCGGGAGAAGGGGCATAAAGAGACCCAGGAGAGCAGCTGGCCCTGTGCAGAGGTAGGGTTTCATCTGCACTGACAGGCAGCTGCAGAGTGTGTGGTCCAGAGGGAAATGTTTGGTGCTCTGGGATGGCAGACCCCCTCAGTTCCACAGGCTTCTACTCTGTGAGCTCCTACTGTGCGCCAGACACTGTGCTAGGGGCTGGACTGGGACACAAGCACTGGGTTCTAGTTCAGCACTGGTGCCAGCTGGCTCTATGGCACCTGTAAGTCCCTTCCTTCCCTGGGCCTCAGGTTCTTCAGTCATAAGGTGAGAGCCTGCAGTAGCTGAGCTCCCGGGATGCAGTAAGTCCTCACTTAAAGTCGTCAATAGGTTCTTGGAAACTGCGACTTTAAGTGAAACGACTTATAACGAAACCAGTTTGACCATAGGCTAATTAATAGAAACAAGAGTTACATTCCCACAGCATATTTCTGGCCATAAATGCATCACCAAACTTCTATATAAAAACCCAAAGCACTTCTGATATTAAGCATTGAAATAAATGTGAACCATACATGTACATTTAAGAAAGATTAATAAAAACAAATAAGAGAATTATTTTTCAACCTGCTTATTCCAGTTTAGGCTTGTGGGTGGCGGGAGCCTCTCCCAGCAGCTCAGGGCACCAGGCAGGAACCACTCTGACGGGATACCCTTCCATCGCTGGGCACTGACACCCACACCCACACTCACTCAGGCTGGGACAGTATAGACTCGCCAATCACCTAACGTCCACATCTCCAGAATGTGGGAGGAAACCAGAGTACTTGGAGAAGACCCATGCAAACACGGGAGCAGATGTTTACTCATGGGTTTCATTCAGTAAGTTCTCTCCCAGACAGTGGCCCCTGCAGAGAATCAGATTTTTTTTTCTCATCAATGCTATAAGGAAACAACTTTGAATGAAACAATATTCGAGGACCCTGCTGTAAACTGCTAGTTGCCTTTCTTCTTTCCTTTTTTTTGGAGCAACAGAGCCTCTAATTTTTCAATGAGCATGTGGCCACCTGGAAAAAAGATTATACTTTTCAGATTTTCTTATAGCTAATGTGTGGTCACATGACAAACTTCTGGCCAATGAGACCAAAGCAAAAATGTGTGCCATCTTTTACAAAAGTCTCTTCAAAAGCCAGGTGACAGGTGCCCTTTGCCTTTGTCTCTTTGTGCCATCTCCGTCTTGATGCCTGGGATGTGAAAGCAGTGGCTGAAGCTCTGGCTCATACTGGGCTGTGAGGTTGAAGACCACACTGTAGGGATGCTGGAGCAGCGGGCTGGTAGGAGCCTGCACTGCTAGCCGGTTTGTAGAGCCTCCAGACCAGACTTGGACTTCATGTCTCCAGATTGGCTTACTTGAGAGAGATGAAACTTTTTGTCTTATTTAAACCACTTTTAATTTTCATTTTCTGTTACTTGCAATCAAATCTAATCCTTCCTGATACAAGCTCTAAATTCCTTTCCAGGTGAGCCATTCTGAAGTTGCGACATCAGGGAAGTTCTTCAAGCACTCTCTTCTGTGCTAGGCTGAATACTGCCTGCCAGTTCCTGTAACCTGTGACTGTGCTACACTGCACAGCAGAGGGCAATCAACGTTGTTAATCAGCTGGCCTGGATTATCTAGATGGACCCACTGTACTCCCAAGAATCCTTAAACATGGAGGAGGGAGGCAGAAGGGTCTGTATCAGAGGGCCACAGCATGAGAAGGACTCTGATGCTGCTGACTTTGAAGATGGAAGAAGGCATCACTGGCCAAGGAATGTGGGCAGTTTCTAGAAGCTGGAAAAGGCGAGGAAACAGATTCTCCCCTAGAGCCTGTCTCCAGGAGGAGCTCAGCCCTGTCACCACTTTGATTTCAGCCCAGGGAAACCCATGTCTGACCTAAAGGACAGTGAGACAATACATTTGTGTTGCTTTAAGCCATTAAATGTGTGGCAATTTGTTACAGCAGCAATAGGAGACTAATGCACTCACTCACTCTGTTTCCTGTGGTAAAATGAGAATCATGGTAACAGCCATGTTATAGAATACTATGTGGCTTAAGGAAGATGACATTTGTGTGGGCCTAGCACAGGGCCCAACACACAGAAGACCCTCAAACAACATTAACTCTCAGGGAAAACCATCCCTTCCTCATACCTCTAGTCACCACCTTTAGCCATAAATGACAACATTAGCTGAAATAGATTATGTGAAATGCTCAGCACTGAACTAATGGCTTTATCAAATTCACGCACTCTGAATTTATTCAGTAGCTGGGAGGAAGGTCATCATCCTCATTTTAGAGGTGGGAAAACAGGCTCAGAGGTAGGATTTAGATCTACATCCAGCACAGACTGCTGGCCAGACTTCAAAGCCTTGTTTCTCCAAGTGTGACCCACAGACCTGTGGCATCAGCCTCACCCGGAAGCTAGAAACAGTCTCAGCCCTGGCCTGGACCTCTGCATCAGCAGTTCAACAAGGTCCCCAGATGGTTAGTGTATACATTAACACTTGAGAAGTGCTGCTTTAGACCTGCAGTGCTCTGCCTTCCCCTTGACCTCACCTTTTTGGGAGCAGCCTCAGGTGATTTCATTTCCTTTGTCTGGTTTGCACCTTTCTCTTCTGTTCTACTTGGCAGACTCCTGTTCATCCTCCAAAACTTGCAGGTCACTATTTGCTGCTGGTAGTACAATCAATAACAAACACACTTCTGGTACTAACAGCACCTGGCGTTTATCCAGGGCTTACTAGGTACCGACACCTTGCTAAGCACTTAGCATGGAGCATCTCACAGAAACTTCACAACCCACTCATGAGTGAGATATAATTTTCCTCATTTACACACAAGAAAATCAACTTAGAGCCGTGAAATTCCTGTCCAAGTCACATAGGTGGTAAGTGATAAGGTTAGGGGGGACCTTATTCCTGACCTCCCCAAGTAGAGTTGCTCTTCTGTCTGGCCCTGGCACATGTCTTCATCAGGCCTGAGCTAAGTGGGGATGGTCTCAGTACATGCCTGGCTCTTCTTCTAGGCCTTGACCTCCTTCAGAGCAGGAGTGTGCCTTCTGTCATCCAACAAACATCGACTGAGCCCCTACCATGTGCCTGGTGCTGGGCTTGTCCTGGGGCTATGGCAGTAAATAGGACAGGCAAGGACCCTGGTCTCACAGAGCTCACATTCTGGTTGGGAGAGAACTAATAGACTTTGGCAAGAGAACCTGGGAAGAAGATGAGTGACATCAGCTGGGAGGATCAGGACACCCCCTCCCCCACCACTTCAGGAGCTGACTTCTCTCTGTGCTCCATGAGTTAGCACAGAACCTGGCATATCATTCATATATTGTCAGATTGGATCAGATCCAACCATTCTCCCCAACCAAATTGCACGTTTTTGTGCATCCATATCCTTTCTGAGCAATTGTTTTCCTGCCAAGAAAGCCTCTGAAATTTCCTTCTTTTCTCTGAAGTCTTCCGAGGTAAAAATTCAAAGTAAAGAACTCCCATTTTCAGCGACAGCCCCCATCCCCCTCTCTTCAGCCAACATTGACAACATGGACTGTCTCCCTGGTGCCTGTCATTTAGTTATTGAACAAAGCGCGGCACGTGGTCTGCACAACAGGGTGCACTTCCCAAACTGAGGTCAAGGTCGGAAAATGTCACTCTTTGAAAGAGAGCTACGAGGCTGGCATCAGTTGGATGAGGGGCTCTCTCTTTAAAAACAAGAACTTATTCTGGAGATGAACAGGAAAAGGGAGTAGATGGCCCCGCCTTCTGCCTGAGTCTTATCAGTGAGCACTGCTTGGGAATGTGGGCTGTTTATGCATTTATTTACAGAAGCCAGGGTTTATTCCCTCCTAGCTGCTACACCCTGCTTGGGCTGGTGATGTTTGCTAATGTTTTCAGCCCTTGGGAGACAAAGACTCCACCTGTGATTTGCCATTGGTGGAGAGGAGTGTTTGCAAACTCAGACGCTACAGAGGCCAGAGGAAGGCCAGAGGAGAAAAGCTGGGAGCAGTGGGGACTTTGGGGAACTGCAGAGCATCTGCCACACCTGAAGGGACATCTGCTGCCCAGCTCCTGCTGATTGTTGCCAAGCAGGAATGGGGCCCAGAGTGACAAAAATCTGATGTTTTTTTCAAGGAAAGCCCAAAATAGGAATTTTTTTTTTAATATAGGAAAGTTCTCAATTTGTAGAATATTTGACAGCCAAAAAACCCCCAAAAATGCACTTGCAGGTCACTATTTGCTGCTGGTAGTACAATCAATAACAAACACACTTCTGGTACTAACAGCACCTGGCGTTTATCCAGGGCTTACTAGGTACCGACACCTTGCTAAGCACTTAGCATGGAGCATCTCACAGAAACTTCACAACCCACTCATGAGTGAGATATAATTTTCCTCATTTACACACAAGAAAATCAACTTAGAGCCGTGAAATTCCTGTCCAAGTCACATAGGTGGTAAGTGATAAGGTTAGGATTTGAACCCAGGCTGTCAGATATCAAAGCTGACACGGATTCCAGGCGTGGCTAGAACATGATGCGTACTTTCATTATGATGGTGCTGGAGAAAATCTGAGATTAAATATGCATCCTAATCTTAATGCAAAGCTTTTTCTTTTTTTCTGTATTATTTGTTCATTCAACAAACACTGACTGAGCACTGACTACATGTCAGGCACTAGGCTAGGCCTGGGAACTCAGGTGTGGAATCACTCTAGCCAAGATTTAAGTTACCATCTTCTCCCTGCACATTTCGCCTCTGCTCTGTCTCAGTGAAGGTCACTCTTTGTCACACCTTACTCCAGTGGTGCCCAATCTTTTTTGGGCCACGGACCGGTTTAATGTCAGAAAATATTTTCACGGATCCGTCTTTAGGGTGGGATGGATAAATGTATCATGTGACCAAGACAAGTGTCAAGAGTGAGTCTTAGACGGATGTAACAGAGGGAATCTGGTCATTTTTAAAAAATAAAACATTGTTCAGACTTAAATATAAATAAAACGGAAATAATGTAAGTTATTTACTCTTTCTCTGCGAACTGGTACCAAATGGCCCACGGACCGGTACCGGTCCACAGCCTGGGGTTGGGGACCACTGCCTTACTCAACATGAGTAACAGTTCCCAGGTCCTGTAACCCTCTCGCGTCAGGCCCCTGCCCGGGTCAGCTGCTCCTCACTCACTGGGCTGGGCAGTCATCTCCTTCCGGGACTCCCTGCTCTGTCCTCCTCGTCCCCCATCTCTACTTCACACGGCTTCCTGAGCCATCTTTCTAAAATGCAGATCTCAGCATATCATTTCCTTCTCCACATTCTCCTCTCTGGCTTCTTTACACCATATAACCATCTCTTCATGATGCAGTCTTCATGTTAGTCTAATCTTTCTTGCCTGTCTAATCTCATCCTTCAGTACTAATACCTTCCTCTACCTTCCCTCCCACACCCGTCCTCCAGCCATACTGAAAACCTTGCATGGTTTCCTAAACACCCCATGCTCTCTCAGACCTCTTCCTGGAAGTCCCTCCGCCCCTGTGCATGCCTGCTGTGTCCCTATACTCCCCACTAGAGCATTAGCTCCTTGAGGGTAGATGCCCTATCTTTTCACCTTTGTAACCAGGAGCCTAGTACGGTAACTGGCACATGGCAGTAACAGTACATTTTGTTGAAGAAATAGACAAGAGAACTCATGGTCTAGAGGTGGGGACAGAGATGGGAACAAGCAACAGAGAGGATGGCAGATGCTGTTGGAGGCATGTGTGGATGCTATGGAAAGAAAGAGGGAGGGAACCTAACCCAGGAGCAACCAGGATGGGAGGCAGCAGGGGTGTGGGGAGAAGCGACCACTTGGCTGAGTCCTGAAGACAAGTAGAATGTGATTGGAATAAGCCCTCTAGGAGGCAGAGGGCAGGGAGAGGCAATACATGTACTCACTCCCTCTCCACTGACTTCAAGGAGAGCAATAGCGCATTTGAAGCGTCCTTTTGTCTTCACAGTAATGAGAAAACCCGGCAGCCCCTCCCCTTTCCCCCATTCTGCCCTGGGTAAACAGCATATCCTAATTCAATCTTCAAGCTTCTGAAGACTTCATTGTGTATGGAGTATAATTTCTGCTGAGTCTTTCCTTCAATTTCTCCAAGATATTTATTTATAGATGGGGAGACAGGGGAAAATTGTAAATCTAATTAATATAATAGAAGTCTATGCACAGGTTTTTGGGTTGGACAGACTTGGGTTGGAATCTCAGGTCTGCCACTTGCTGTGTTACCTTGGGCAAGTAACTTAACTTCTCTGAGTCTCTTAAGGTGAAGATAATGGATATCACGACACATACCATGTGAAATGTGAAGATTGACTAAGAGTTAACTTCTGGAAAGCATCTTAAAAAGTGCTTAGCACAAAGAAAGCACTCAATTGATTTGTTATTATTATTATTATTGTTATTCTTAGTATTGGAGTGATGCTAGAATGGTCATTTTTCAAGGTTTCCTTCTTTGTAACATGCATTGGAGGAAAATGGGGAGGAGAGTTCTCAGCCTTAGGGAAAATTCAAGAAGGATAAAATGTAAGTGCAGACTGAGATCCAGGTTGGGGGGAAATGTGACAGAAAAGAATAAATGGCCCTTTATGCAGAGAGAGTAAGAAAGGAGAGCAATGGGGCCGAATGGGAGGAGGAAAGGTCTCAGGGCCAGCCACAGCCAGTCACCAGTGAGTTTTGCCCAATAGCAAGGCCACAGCGAGTGGGGTATTCAAACTCAGAGTGCTGATTCCCTACACAATGAGGCCACAGCAACTGTGCACCTGGGATCTTTTACCTGATCCTTGGCATTCTCTTTAGCAGCCAGAAGACTACCCAAGGTCTGGGAAGTTCAGGAAAGAGTGAATAAATATAGTGTCAAGGAAAAGGTGTGGCAGCTCCTCAGAGGCACCCAGGGCTGCTAAGTCAGTAGCTCTGGGCCAGGCAATAACTAACAAGGATTCAGAGGAGAGGTGAGAGTGCTGTGCAGGATGGGGCAGGCTTGCAGCGGCTGATCAGCTCTCCAAAGCTTTGTGGCAGAGCTGTGGCCCAGGAGGCCCCCCTAGGGAGCCTCCCAAGTTAAGAGTACAAGGAAAACCCTTGCCTATTCTCAAGAATGTGACCCTAGCCAAGCCTGGGGGATGGGGTGGGGGGGAGACTGGTCAACAGGATGCTTGGAGTTTCTGTTTCAAAGCCCATCTCCTTCCTTAGATGGAAGCTCCCTGACAGCAGGCACCACTTTTCCTTAGTCATTCATTCAACATGTAGCTCCTAAGTCCTGGTTTGTGCCTAGGCAGACATGGCCTCTGCCCTCATGGAGCTTATAGTCTTACAGGGGGGAGGGGGGACACAGGTCACAAATAAATAAATGCTAAAAAGAAAAAGAAGTTGATGTTAAAATGTTCAAGAAGGAAGCCCTGGCCGGTTGGCTCAGCGGTAAAGCGTCGGCCTGGTGTGCAGGAGTCCCGGGTTCGATTCCCAGCCAGGGCACACAGGAGAAGCGCCCATCTGCTTCTCCACCCCTCCCCCTTTCCTTCCTCTCTGTCTCTCTCTTCCCCTCCCGGGAGCAGCTGAGGCTCCATTGGAGCAAAAGATAGCCCGAGCGCTGGGGATGGCTCCTTGGCCTCTGCCCCAGGTGCTAGAATGGCTCTGGATGCAGCAGAGCGACGCCCCAGAGGGGCAGAGCATCGCCCCCTGATGGGCATGCCGGGTGGATCCTGGTCGGGTGCATGCGGGAGTCTGTCTGACTGCCTTCCGGTTTCCAGCTTCGGAAAAATGAAAAAAAAAAAAGTTCAAGAAGGAACTAAAACTAGGTCATGGGACTGGGGGCTACTTTAAATTAGGGTGGTTAGGAAGGTTCTTG
The DNA here is from genome assembly GCF_036850765.1 of Saccopteryx bilineata. Classification (NCBI taxonomy): domain Eukaryota; kingdom Metazoa; phylum Chordata; class Mammalia; order Chiroptera; family Emballonuridae; genus Saccopteryx; species Saccopteryx bilineata. The sequence goes on along the minus strand of NC_089490.1, from coordinate 90,349,241 downwards.
GGGAAGTGACATGTAAGCAGAGAGTTTCTGTATCTTGAACCCCAAGGCCTAGCACATAATCTCTGTGCAGCAGAGGCTTGCTATACTGGGATGTGAGTACAGAAGAGAGGATCTTGGTGCACCTCTATTGCACATCGCTTGCAAGCTTCTACCTTATTCCCTTTTTTCTCCATTTATGACAGCTGACTTAGTGTAGGTCACCTGGTTACAGCAACATCCTCCCCATGGTGCCTCCCCCTGTCCTGTCCCTGTCAGTCTCACCAGCTCTGACCCGGATCCCTTCATTAGAGCCTCAACATTCAGTGATCTCACTGATGGGCAAAGCTAGTTGCAACCTTCCCTTGCTCACCAGCTTTCTAGGTCTCCTTATTCTTCCATGTTGAAACACATACTGCTCTGTGAGCCATTTACGTCCCCTATGGATCCCGTCTCCACTACCTCTCTCTGCTTCTGTGCATAGTGGTCTGCTTGGGCATCTGTGTTTCTGCTCATGCCATTCCTTCTGTCTGAAGTGCTCTTCCTCTCTTTAGATTGCTCACCCCTGTGATGCAACCTTCAGAACTCTTGTCTTCCCTGACATCCTTCCCTGCCCAGCCTCTGCTCCCAGAATCCCCTGCACCATCACTGTCGTCTGTTCACTGGTATGTCTTCTCTACTCGGCTAAGAGTTCCTCGAGGGCAGAGATTGAGCCTTTGACTCTGTCCTTGACTCTCATGTAGTACCTGGAAAGTGCTCAGGGAACAGCTGTTGAACAAAAATCAACTACTGCCCTGTTCCTTCTTAAGAAAGGTGCTGGTAAAGCCACATTCATCTCTGCTGCTTCCTGAGTCACGGCACTGGTACCAGCTGCATGCTAAAGAAATCCCTTGGGCTCCCTCAGCACCCTGCCTGCATTTCTCTCTGCCAGCAAGAGAGTTCACCATCTTCCCTTGATTCTAAGGCACGTATTTTAAGTTTCAACATTTCTGAAATTAGAGTGTTTTACAATTGATTTGTACATTAAATTCCTTTTCCATTCCCCTGAAAGCTGTTTGAGTAGATAGTTCATTTTGTAATTGATGATGTCTTAGAACTGAGGGAAGATGGAACCGGATGGATAAAGTCCTTTATATACCTAGGAGGAAGGACCAGGATGCTAGGCCGCAGAGGCTTGTCAGTAATTCTACACAAACAGCACGTGCTCACGAGGATGTGGAGAAAAGGGAACCCTTGTGCACTGTTGGTGGGAATGCAGACTGGTGCTGCCAATGTGGAAAGCAGTATGGAGTTACCTCAAAAAATTAAAAATGGAACTGCCTTGTGACCCAGCAATTGCACTTCTGGGAATTTATCAGAAGAAACATGAAAGATTGATTCTAAAGAATATAGCACCCCTATGTTCATTGCAGCGTTATTTACAGTAGCCAAGATGTGGAAGCAGCCCAAGTGTCCATCAGTAGATGAGTGGATAAAAGAACTGTGGTACATTCACACGATAGAATACTACTTGGCCATTAAAAAGAAGGAAATCTTACCCTTTGCAACAGCATGGATGGACATGGAAAGCATTATGCTAAGTGAAATACTCCAGTCAGAGAAAGACATGTACCATATGATTTCACTCATATGTGGACTCTAGTGAACAGAAGGAACTAACAAGCAAAACAGAACTGAGCAGTGTGACAGCTATTGGGGGTTGGGCTGGGAGGAGGGGGGAATTAAGAGAAAAAGGAAAAAACCCTTATAGACATGAACAATAGTGTTGTGATTGCTGGGGGGGAGGTGAAGGGAAGGGTATGGGGGGATAAACGGCAATGGAAAGAGACTTAACGGGGCGGTGAACACACAATACAGTGTACAGATGCTGTGTTGTAGAACTGTGTGCCTGAAACCTGTGTAATTTTGTTAACCAATGCCACCCCAATAAATTCAAAAAGGAAAAAGAAAATCCTACAAAAGTTGACATGTAATTTTTTGGAGTTGTGAAATACTGTCAACATCTCTTTACTATCATTCTTATTTTCAAAAAGTCTGATGCTATAACTGAGTCTCATTTAAATTCCAGCTTGAATTCTCAATGATCATAAAATATGCCAGGAATCCCTCTGAGTGTGTGGGCAGGAGAGGAGAGGTGGCAATAGGCTATGTCAGATGTCCAATACGAAGAGCTGTTTTGTGAGGTGCCTGCTCTTTAGAATCGCTGGGTCTGCTGGGTGAGACTCACGTGGAGGGTCCTGGAGTCAGGCTGGGGTCTTGTTCACCACCACTGCCTCCCTATTTTTAGCACAGGGTTGGTTAAACACCTCCAGTGAGTATATTTTGAATTTTGTTCATTGGAGTTGAATCAGTCTATTTCTCCCCTTTTCTGTGCTGTCAGGGGAAATTTTGAGGCCAAAGAGACACCATAATCTGACTTGGGTGGAAATGGAAAGAGCATGACAAAGAAGAGAAGGGAGCAGTGCTCTATGCCTCACAACCACCTCGGGATAGGCATTATCGTCTCCATTAAGGAGATGTTGTAAATGAGGTGCAGAGATAAAATTAACTAGCTCAAGGTCACACAGCTTATAAGCAAGAGACCTGAAGTCATAGAGCAAAACTCTTTAGCAAGACTAACAAGCTCCCACTTTGGGATCCTAACTACCCGGCATCCTCCTTCCCAAACCATCCACCATCAGCCGTCCCCCTACTGTTCCCTCCCCCGCCTCTGTCCTCCAGCCGCCGGGGCCTTCTCCCATGCTATCTCATTCTCTTCCTCACTCATTTCTGCACCTGCTGCCCTCCAACCTGGAACGTTCTCTCTTGCTCTCTTCATCCATTTAACTCCTACTCATCCTTCAGAAACCCATTCACATACAGGGATGCCGTCTCTGATTAGATACAATCTTAATATTATAAACGCACAGTCCCATGTGACTCTCCTTGAGAGCACTGATCATAGTTGTAATTTGTGTCTACACTGGGGAGTTTACCTGAAGTTGGGTCTGTCTCTCTCATTAGGCTCTCAGAACTCTGAGGGCAATGACCCTGAAGGGTGCTGGTTCCCATTATGACCCTAAGCTCTGGCCCAGCACCTGGCACTTGGCAGGGGTTCTTCAAACATTTAATAAATAAAATAAATGAATGAAGAAATTGACTGATCTGTGGCTGTAAACTCAAAAATGCCTATTTCATTTGAATATGGGTTTTTGGCTGAAATATATCTAGTTAGGTCTAAAAGGAGCCACTGAATTTTGAAAAAAATTCAGACTCTTGTGCATTATCCGTCTGGGTGTATGTCTCCTCCTCCCCCACTGACCTGAAAGCCAACACTCATGGGGAGCGCTCCCTGAGGATCTCTGACAGACGCACTCGATGTGTGGCGGCAGAAAAACATGGCCAGGATCTATTTAAAGGATGTTCACCCCCAGCACTTCCTTCTCAGGCATTCCTTTTCTCTCCACTTTCTTTTATTTTTTATCTTTCTTTATATTATTGTTCCTTGTATGTTGAGCCCCCCCCCTTCCCTCTTCCCCTTCTTTCTCTGCATTAGGGTCATTATTTTTTAGAATGTCAAAAATATGATGCCTTTGCCAGCACCGCTGCCTGTGTATAATTTAAAGAGCAATTCTTTGATGAGATGAAGGGACCACCATCTCTAAATGTCCACCCTGTAGCAGGCGGTTGCCATTTGCTCATTCTCTAGCAAAGGTGAATTGACGTCTTGCACTGTCATAGTTGCTGTGGCTACAGCAATGAACAGAACAGACAAACATCCCTGCCTTTGTGGAGCTGACAGTCTGGTGGTGGAGATGGGCAACAAACACCATGAGCTAATTACATAGCATGCCAGAAGGTGGTAAGTACTCTGTTCAAAAGTAAAACAGAATAAGGAGGATGGATGAGGGGAAGGGGCTGGGGGGTGTTGATTGCAATTTCTGGCAAGGCAGTCAGCAGAAAGCAGGTGACAGACATCCATTTGTTTAGTTCCTCAACCACCAACCATCCTGTGAGAGGACTATTATACTTTATTTTTACAGAAAGGAAACTGAGGCTTAGCAGGTTAAATAAGCTCATAAGGCTGCAGGGCTTGAAGTGAACCCAGGTCTGTGTGGCTGCAGGATTCTTTCAACTGTACCACACCCCACAAAGCTTCATCTGAAAACTTTCATGGGTGACAGGGGACATAAATTTGGCATTTTCTGCAAAATGCATGGAAACATAAAATCAGTGGATAGTTTCCATTGAGGACACTTCTGAAATGAAAGGGTGGAACCAGAGAGGCACCTGAAGTTCATTGTTGCATTCTCTCAGCCTCGTGGGAATAAAGGGTTTGGGGACGGAATTGTCGTCAGCCTGCATGGTGCAGGGTAACAGGATGTCAGGGAGTCATGTAGGTCAGAACTCAGGTTTCCTGACATGGTCAGGCTGACACTCAGTGGGGGATGCTCCGTGGGGTGCAGATAGACTAGATAGAGTCCAGTACTAGTTATGAAGGTAAGTACAGATAGGCCAGGGGCTGTGCACAAAGCCCACTGGAGGCCTGAAGGGTGGACACGAGAGGCCTGGATTCAAGTTCTGGCTCTGCCACTTTCTGCCCGTGTGCCTTGATGCCTGTGTCACACAGTGTGCCTCATTCTGATCACCTGTGAAGGGAGGCAGGGGCAGGGAGGGCAGTGTATCCACCAAGTCCCACCTGGGACTTGCAGAGCTGTTCCTCATTCCAAGGTGAGATTGGCAGGGATGCTGGACCTGGCTCTATGGAAAACTGCTGAGTGAAACCCAAGATCTTGGGGAGTGTTCTCAGGGTCCTGGGAATTGATGGGGAATAATAGAATTGGTGGTAAATAATAGAATGTTCTGGGTAAGCTAAATAGGGATGCTCCAGAATGCCTGCTCTCTGCCCAAAGTGTCTATTCTGTTGAGTATCAAGATCAAACGGGCCTTTGATATACTTTAAAAGCAGAAAAGGGAAGAAAATCAATGGGTTATTTTTTCCTTCCCTGTAGAGGCCGAATGTACTGGTAATTTTTCTTTAAACAATTAGGAGCTGTTGCAACCCCAATGACTGACTCCTTTTGAATTCTCTTATTTTATAATAATGAATTCATGACTCATTATTATTCTTAAAAAAAAAATTCCAGGAAGAACAAACAAACCAGCCTGATTTTCTCATCCTTCTCTCTCTCTCTCTCTCTCCCCCTGGGTTGTCATAGTCACGTGTCCTTATGATGTTTGAATTAATTTCAATGATTTTAAGAACTTCTGAGTCAATCCATTGATAACTACTTTTTATGCATCTACTGTGTGCAAAGTACCAAAAGACAGTCAGATTATCTTGGGAATTATGGAGCCATATGTACACAGTGTGAACGCAATGAGTAACTTCCATACTCAGCCCATCCACACGTAAAGGCAGGAGTGCTAGGGAAGGCAGTTGGCTTTCCTGAAATACAAGACATATCCTTTCCTCTTCAGGACAAGAGAGCTGTGGCTGAACCCAGCATAGAGCACCTGCCACCTCGCAGGCCTAGCAAAGGCTATGCAATTGCGAACTGGGAAAAGACAGTTCAGGAAAACAGACACGGCTTGCTCAAAGAAAGCAGGGCTGTAGAAGAACGGCACAGCCTCTGTGAGAAGTAGCATGTGGAGGGGAAGACAGGAGGAGCCATGGAAGGCAGAGGAGCTCAGAAATTCAGCAGAGGGAATTTTACAGCCTGAGCAGAGAGAAAGATTTTGGCTGTGCCTCGCAGCAAGGAAAGGGGTGAGAGGGGGAGAGAGAAAGCAGGGTGTGCTTTTGCTACAGACCATGTGCACCACGGGGCTGCTCCTCTGCAGGGTTGGACAGCCTCTGGGGGAAACATGCAGCTGGGACAGGGTAAAAAAGGCCAGGAGAGAATAAACACAAGGGGTGAATTTCTTGCTGTCCCCAGAAACAATGATTCCTTTTGGTGACAACAGAGGTTAATGTCTTAGGCAGCAAACCACTGCACACCCACAGATACCTTGCTTGGAACAAACTGTTTTAGTGTCCTGTCGAAGATTTTATTGAAATGGCCAAATTCATCTCTCCATTAGGAGGCTCTTAACGCAGCTTTCGTGAAAAGTTCAGAAACTTCTATCACTCTCCACCTACCTGTATCCATGTGTATCCACGTGTATCCCATCCCCTACACCCTCAATCCCACTAAGGACACCAGCCTGCTAGAGGTTCAGGTTCACACACAGAGACACTGCTGCTATTGACTCTGCAGAGGGAAAAATAAAGGTGGTAGTTTCTCCTTGATTTCCCTCCCCTCCCACTGTGTCTGCCTCTAACAGGTGGTCCTGTCCCTTGACATTCTTCAGCAGACCAGTTCAGTTCAAAAGCATCAAAGAGAGGCAAGGAAATATTTCCTGATTCTTATTTTCTTCAAGAAGTAAATGAAAAAAAAAAAACAAAAAAACCTCAAGAGCTAAAGCCAGAGTGAAGCCAGGGAGCAGGAGAGATCAGAAGCAGACAGGGTTGTTTTTCGTCTGGAGTCATTAGCAGCCTCTTGGGGAGAAGATTCGAAATCTGTTCACAAGCTCTCAAGTATGGACAGGAAGCACAATAAAGAGATGATGGGGGATCTTTTTTGAAAGTCTGACTTCTCACAAAAAACAAAGATTGGGGAAACTGAAGCCCTGAGCACTTGATTTCTGTAAAGGATGGCCCTATTGTGAACGCACAAAAAAGCAAGACAGGAAAGCCCCACAACCGTCTGTGCCAACCTTCAGAAACAAGTACACTTACAATTTCTGGAAATCAGCACAATCTTTGAAAATAAGTGGCTTAAAATCTTCAAACTACTTCCTAAGCAGCCAAGGTACAACTTCCTAAGGGGGTCCTGGACCTGCAACGCCCTATATGGACAGAGGCTTTGGAAATTAAAGGCCAGGTTGAATAAGGGGCCTGGACACTCGCTCTTCCTGCCTGGGCCTTGGCTACAAGTGAAAACGGAATGCTAGTCCGGAAGGGAGGCTGGCCCAGCCCTCCCCGCACTGCTTGGAGGCTCCAGGCCTTGGGAGAGGGGCCAAACCCATAGCTCCTGTGTACATCACACAATCCTTGGGAAGTGTTGCAGTTCTAACCTTCGTAAGGATGATTTGGAGAGAGAGAGGGTATGTGGTTTGGAGAGAAAGTTAAAGAGGTTGGTCAGCATGTTTGGGAATGTGGACACCAAACAGATGGAATTTTAATGAAAATACTTAAGCTTTTTAATGCACAATGATCCAAAGCTCCGTCTAGTCCTCTTCTCTTCTGGGATTTATTTAATGTTTAAAAGATCATAGTATTAAGAATTTGCAAATATAAGCCTCATAAAGAAGTCTATGTATACCAAGTCACCCATCTCTGGGTATTTTTCTCCTATAAGAAGGTCCTGCCTTTTCTCCAATCTCTTGGCCACATATTTCCATCCATCTAACTCAAATTCAAGGGAAGCAAATTGCTACCATGATCATTTCCCTATAGCAGCCCTCATTCACTTTGCTTTTCTTCTCTTTTGAAATAAAAGTCTGCCATAAATGTTTAATTAAATGGAAGTCTTTCTGCTGTTAATGACTAGCTGCATGAAAGGCTCTTCATTTTTTTAAAGGAGGGGTGTGTTTAAAACAGTCTCTATTAATTTCCTGATATTGATTCTCTGGCTGGGAAGAGCATATAGTATTCAGCATAGAGCTGCTATGCAGACTATGTTCGAGGCAGCAGTTTGGATTGAGAAAGGGCACCAAATGCAGTATGCGTCAAATAGACCATCGCTCAATGAAGTCACTTAGCTATTCAAAACATGTTCAGCCATCACTCAACCGCTTGCACCAAGAATGTTGGGAGGGGGGGCACAGAACTGATACTCTTTCACAAACACAACCATTTCCCAAAAAGCGGCTTTTGCTCAGTTTGGGTTAGACCCTAGGGTCATATCAGTTTCTCCCTCTCCTGTCCATTTTCCTCTTTTCTCCCTCATCTTCTGGCTTCCACTCCCTGCATCACCATCCCATGTTGAGCTTAACAAACAATCCTGCAGTCCTGCTTCCCGACGCTGCCTCCAACAGCCTCCGGTATTGGTTCAAATCGGAAGCAAAGCACATAAGCCTTCTGTCCACACGAAACATGTATCTATCTCTCTGTGCACGTCTTTCTATGGGTGGCTGTAGCTTGTACACACAGACATATGTACCCATTCAAATGCAGCCCCTCCCATTAAAGTCTGTTTGCTAAATGCAGGTTGTATGACCAGCTTGAGTTTTATTTCAGTCCTTATTAACATGTCTGAGAAGCACATTCCTTCATCCGCACCCTGATCACCCAGGCTTTGCACTGTGGGGACCCCTTTTCCCACAGCACATGCATCAACAGCACACATGTCCCAAAGACTCTGTAAGATCAAGGCAAACAGCTGACACCCCTGCCCCACTGCTCTCCTGTCCGTCGTCCCCCCCCCACCACCACCTCCCATGCCCTCGCCTTCCTCCTGGCCTCCCTGCACAATGTCTGATTCTCCAGCTGGCTGCAATGCTGACTACTCGCTTCTGGATAACAGACATGTCACTCTGCGTGGAAGTGAATTGGCTCCCAGCTTAACCTGCAAGTGTTTATTAGAACTTGGACTTGTTTCCTGTGAGAGACGTATGTATTTTTAGACTTTGTAAATGTTAAAACACACATGCACACACAGCCAGTCGCCTCCAACGATGTGTGGCTCACAGGCATTACGAAATGCTCTTGAACTCAGCTTGAGATCCTGGAATAATTAGGATTTACCAAATAAGGATTCTTAGAAACAACATTGTTTTTTTAAAGGAGATTTGCAGATAATGATGTGTCTGGGACTTTTGGGGGAAAGGGGAAGAGGAGGGGGAAAGGAAGATCATTTTTAAATTCCTCATTATGAAAAGCGGAGCAGCGTTGAGAGAGGCAATTATTTCCCCCCCCTCATAGACAGCAAGACCACATCAAATGGCAAATCCTAATGATTCCGAAATAGGCAGAGCACATACGACTTTTAAACAAGAGATTGTTTTCATCATGTCATAGATTATTCCAATGAAGAGGTTTGGGGAAAGGGAGGTGGTGGAGGCTTGAGAGTTGAGAATGGTTTTTGCTTATTGATTTCCTTTCCTCTGAAACTAACCCAAGCAACCTTGATCTGTGGTGGAAGGAGTGAAGTAAGAAAATGGTGGAATGTAAAGGGGACTTATTTGGAGGAGGGTGGGGAGGGGGAGTGGGAAGGGGAGGGGTGGGATGGAGAGAGGGAGGAGATGGGAAATCAAGTACCTTCTAGGCAGCAGGTTCTCCATAATCCAGAATGGGTCATAACTTCCTCGTTCTTTTTGCTGGTTTCATTCTCACTGACACTTTTGGTCTTGCAAACCCCTCTGGAGTAGAGCCAATAGTCGGTTCCCACAGCTATGGTCATCAGACTGAAGGCAGCGAAAGCACCAACGGTGGTTAAAAGCATTTGAACACCTCGATCAAACAGCCCCATAATTCTTCATTATATAAACACCCAACCGACTTCTGGTTCTTGGGAGTGTGTGTGTGAGGGTGCAAGTACTAAAGCAAAAATAAAATAAAAATAATTTCACTACTAATATAATGGATATATGTGTGAGTAGAGAATATGGAGAGATATAAAAAAAGGGAGGTAAGAAAGCTCACGGAAAAGAGTATAAATTATAAAGATCACACGGGAAGAGAGGCTTGCCTTTTGAGATCAGAAACTGTTCCAGTTGCAGTGATTTTTCTTTTTAAAAAAAGGAAAAAATAAAAAGACACCCCCCACCCCCCAAGTGAGATGCCTTAATCTCTTTTCCTAAAATTCTGGTCTCCAGTTTCCATATGTGATAGCTAATTTGGAGATGGCTTCCACAGTGAACCAAGGAACAGCCGCATTCTCAACACAATCTCTCATGGTTCGGGACCTAGACAGTTAGAGATTGTAAAAGCCGAGATGCAACCTTCCGTCTCTGCGGCCTGCGCCATGAAAATCCTTGGCTTCGCCAGTTCTCTTCCTTGGGGGGGTCTCGGGCGCTTTCGTTTCAAACCAGATTTCCCAGTATTCTGTAAGCCCTTGATCTCAGCTGAACAGGTGCGGGGGTCTCGCCTTCCATGGTTTTGCCCCGGCAGCGGCAGCGGCAGCAGCGGCGGCAGCAGGGCGGGCAGGCGCAGCGGCGGCGGCAGGACGAGCAGCGGCGGCGGTTATTGTTGTTGGTTGCAGGGTAGTGTTGGCGAAGTGGGGGAGGGAAGGGGTTTCTCCCGAAGAATCGAGGCGGGTTTCCCTCCCCCTATCTGCAAAGCTCCTGGAAACAAGGGAGCCGGCGTCTTGCTGCAGGATGGGCCGCCCGCCTGCCCCCCCACTCCCTGCCGGCCCGGCCCCGGCAGAGGCGCTCCCACCTACTGCATTACCGGGTGGTGCTGAACTGGACAGCTCCCCGCGCCTCCCGCTCCGCGCGCGCCAGGGCTGGCAGGGCGGCCGGCCAGGAGGGGGGCGCGGGCCAGAGTCCTCCCTCCCCTCGCGGGCAGCGAGGCCGGGGCAGAGCGGGGTTGCCTTTCCTCTTTTTACCCTTCTCCCAAATCCTAAAATGAGCGCTCTCCTGGGCTCCCAGAGCTTAGAGGAAGGCGTAGCTAGAGATAGCTCGTTCCCTTTCCCTCTCCCCGTCGCTCTCTCACTCCCCCCACCCCCTTGGTGCTTCTTCCAGCTCAGCCTCTTTCTCATGCCATCTCTACGTGCCCAGAGCTTCAAATACAACCCTCCCATTACAATCAGATGGGCACAAAACTTCAACCAGCCGTTTCTCTGCCTGAAAGTGGTGAAAATATAACCTGGATGGGTAATTACAAACACGATCTTTATGTGTTTTTTAAATCATCTTTTTCACTTTGCTGTTCGGTGATTTGTTTTATTTTATTGGCACATTAGCTGCGTCTCCTTTTGGTTGTTCCTTTCTCATATCTTGGTCTCTCTTTGGCTAACTGGGGGTGTTTAATGCATTGTGTGTGTCTCTTCTGTAGTTTTCCGTGAAATTCCAAATCTTGCTTCTACAAGCAGACATTTTGGAAAGATTATTTGTGGGAAAGGGTGCGGAAGGGTGAATGGTGGCTTGGGGCTTGGGCAGTGATTTTTATCTTAAGGACAAATATGTTTGTGGGGGAAGTGAGTGAAATGTGAATACTTCTTAAGTTTCCCATGCCATTCATAACCTGGATTGGAAGAGATAAAAATCTCCTTGCTGTGAACATTGAAACACATCATAGCACATCTTTTCTTCTGCAGGATCCTTATCCTGGGTTAATCACAGTGTCACCTCTTGTTTCTCTATGTACAACTCTTTCTTAATGTGAACCCTGGAAAAGAAGCACATCAAATCCTTGCTGCTACTGGTTCCATTTTTCTCTGATCAGCCTCGTAGTTAAGTGAGTGAGAGTACGTGAGGCATGATGGGGGTTTTGCTTTTTTTAATTTTTGGGGAAGGGAGGAGCCTAGAGAAAGCTGTGAGTCTGATGGGTCAGTTGGGGGTTAGAGATGTTGTAACTTCATAACTCAATTATTCCATACTTTCTTCTCTCTCCATTTTTGTCTTGATAATTTCTCAGTGATCTGGTGATTTTTAAAGAGTGTATAGTAGATGACTGAATTAACATGAGACTTTCTCTAGTGTTGCCTAACTTCTTTCCCTTAGCTCAGAGCTGGTCTGCAGGCACAGCCAATGCATTCTTTTTTGTGTAGAAAAACTGTTTTGCCATTCTGCATTAAACTTACTTTTCTCACTCTCTGTTCTCTTCTCAGAAGGGAAGGACTCCTATGAAGGGTGACTGCTGTGCTCCGGGCACCTGGAGAGGATCCTGGTGTCTGGAGAACAGAACCAAGATCTCAGCAACCTCTACTAAGGTGCCTTTAGGGTATAGAAAAAGCTACATTTGCAGACTGAGGATTTCTCCAGGTTGGAAATTGGGTGGAAGAGGGGCAGATCTTTGGCTCCTGCTCAGCAGGAAACCTAGCAAGTTCAGCCAGTGGTTCAGGTGGGTGATTTCCTCGGCTTCCTTCTTTGAAGAATAAGTAAGGGGCAAGCAGAAAGATCTTTTAGATTGGGTAGGCCTTTTGGGAGCAGTGGAGAGAGGCTTGGCATAGCCACATATGCCTAAGAAGCTTGCCCTCACTTACTCTTGTCACCTTGGTTGCCTTTGACCTGTCCTAGAAGTTTCTTTAGACTGGAGACAGAAGCCTCCTTCTCATCTCCCCACCCTTTCACACCAACTCTTGAGTCTTTTTTTTTTTCAGAGACAGAGAGGGAGAGTCAGAGAGAGGGATAGATAGAGACAGACAGGAACGAAAAGAGATGAGAACCATCAATCATTAGTTTTTCGTTGCGACACCTTAGTTGTTCATTGATTGCTTTCTCATATGTGCCTTGACCATGGGCCTTCAGCAGACTGAGCAACCCCTTGCTCAAGCCAGCAACCTTGGGTCCAAGCTGGTGAGCTTTGCTCAAACCAGATGAGCCCGTGCTCAAGCTGGTGACCTTGGGGTCTCGAACCTGGGTTCTCCGCATCCCAATCTGACACTCTATCCACTGCACCACCACCTGGTCAGGCCAACTCTTGAGTCTTTTGCTCAAACAAAATCAGTAGCAGAGGCTCAGAAACTTCTGTTTGTCTACAGAAGCTGCTAACATCTCAGCCACTACCAGTGGCCACAGTTTTAGCAACATTTGATTAATCATCTGGCCAGATAATCATTGAGCAAAGGAAAGGGGGTTGGGAAAGAAGGTCAACGTTTTAGGCTGCCAGTGTGGAGAGAGAGACTTCTGGAGAGAGAACGGATCTGAGGGCATAATTTGACTCTGCTACTAGGGAACTGCATGACTCCAAACAATTCCACTTCCTAGAGCCTCAGTTTTACAATATCTAAAATGGGCACATTAGTACCTGCCTCTTTTTTTTTTTGCTGAAGTTATTCCCAGTTACCCCCCTCCCTTTTACTGCTGCCACCCAGCTCAGGCCTCTATCATTCTGTGTGTAGGACCTTAGTGTGTATGTGTCAACTCCCATACTGACTTTTAAGCCTTAGAAGTCAGTAGCTATGTCTTATTCACCATTATATCTTTGGTACCTAGTTTAGGGCTTGATACATAGTAGATACTTGATACACAATGGCTGAGTAATCATAGTGAGGTTAAATGGTATGATATAGGTAAAGTTCCTGGTACCTGGTAGGCACTCAATAAATGTGGGTTTCCTTGCATTTCTTTTCCCCCCATTTGCATTTAGACTGTCACCAGCTTCTTCTTCCATCTACCTTCTTCCATCCACTCCTCTTCCCCCTTCCCAACCTAGCTCTACTCCTCCGATTTCTTCTGCAGACCAGAAAAGGCCACCTGGGAAGAGCTGGCTTAGTGTAAGTCCCATTAGATGGTCTGGGTCCACCAGGCACACATGCTCAGCAGCTGCTGAATGGATGCTCTTAGGGGAGCAGCTTTGTGTGCCCGCAGTTGGTTACTTGGTGAGGGCTTAGAGGAAATTAGCTGAAATGCCACAGGCCTATTTTGAGCTCCTTCTTTGATGGAGTGGAAATAACATGGGATTTGGGAGCAGCAGACCTAGCCTTGAAGCCCAAGGCTGACATTTCCTCATTGTTTGACCTTGGGCAGTCACTTAACTTCTTTGAAATCTCTACATGGGACCTGTGGTCCCATGGAGGAGGACCACAGGTCAGGGCCTCACAATGTGGTTGTCAATCTTTTATGTTAAAAGCAATGACAGCAGCTAACATGCCAGGCACTGAGCTAGGCTGAATCCCATCACTATTCCCATTTTACAGATGAAGAAACCAAGTCACATAATGGTTTTCAAGTATCTGACCTAAGGTTTTCTATGTAGTGAGTGGCAGAGCTGGGAGTCCAATCCAGCTGCCCAGCTTAAGAGCCTTGACCCAAGAGATGAACTTTCTGAATAAGGGTATTACATTAAGTCTATTCCTTTTCATCCACAGAGTTAGCAAGCATTTAGGGAATAACTTATAGGTGCCAGGCATTTTAACAGATTCTTACATTTACCTTTCCAAGAACCCTATAAATGCATATTACTGTCTTACCCTATAGGTGAATAAACAGAGGCTCAGAGAGGTCTTGTATTGGGTCTCAAGGTCCTATACTGAGTTATGTGAAACAGAGATCTGAACATGTTGCACTGCTTCAAGTTCTACTAGCTCCAAGTCCCCTAGTTTATTCATTTGGTCATGTATCCGTTCAACAAAGTAAGGAACTACTATGTGTCAGGTACCATGTGGATTCCTGGGGATGTTGAGCAGGATAGACATGATCCCTTCCTCCAAAGGCCTAAAGACAAGCGGGAGGAACAGACAAGTAAGGGAAAACCACAATTAGGAGGTTGAAACATAGGGAACAACCTGGAGGAGGCCGATGGAACACAGAATATGAAAACCAACCTGGAGGCAGGGAGACAGTAGGCCACTATTGCTGGTCTCCAAGCAAGAGACAATAGTGGCCTGGACCAGTGTGTGACAATGGGAATAGAAAGAAGTGAAGATATTTGGGGGTATTGAGGAGGAAATAAATGAATATTGGTGTTCGTTACTGAGATGGGCTACTCTGAGGGAGAAGCAGGTTGGAGTGTGTCAAAGCTATAGGGGTGGGAGCATTGAAAATTTTGTTTAACAGGTCGTATACCGAGTTTTGCTATATATTCTACTGCCTCTTCACTCCCTACTCCCATTCTGTCTCCTTTCAGTGTGTTAATTAATAAACTAGGCTTGTAAATATTTCAATTACATTGCAGCCCTCCTAGAATGTAAGACTTGTGGAGGCAGGGATTTTGGTCTGCTTTCTTCACATTGCGTTTCTAGCACTTAGAACAGTGTGGAGCACATAGCTCTATAAAAAAAGGAATTATCTTATTGACATAAAAATCCAAATGCATGTCTGCTGCATGCCAGGCACTGTGCTGAGGTGCTAGGGGTGCAGGTGAAATGGAAATACCACAATCAGTGAGGTCGACGAGCAGACAGTCAACCCAGGGCAGTGAGACCCAGCTCAGGGCAGATCTGGGGTGTCAGAGTCCCTGCTGTGTGCTCCTACAGCCCCACCCTCCCTGTCTGCGGCAATTCTCTCCATGGTTTGGAATTGCTACTTAACATCTGGCACGTAGTATGCCCACAATACATATTTGGTGAGTGAATGAAATGAAACAAAATGAAGATGTGTGCTGTGGAGGTCTAGTGCAGGGAGCATTTATTTCTGTCTTGGAGTGTTTCAGAAGGCTTTGCTTTGGTGACAAGCTCACTCTCAAAGGCCAGGAAGAAAGGTCATAATTGGTCAAGGAAGAGAGAAGGGCATTGCAGGCAGAGGAACAACACATGTGAAAGCAACGTGGTCTCAAGTAGTAGGAGGAAGCTCAAGGAGGCTGGCATGACTGATGGGGACAGGCAGGAAGGCTGAGGCTAAATCCAGGGTGACTGCTGGGTCATCCTTTGGTATCACTGTCCCTGTGGCCCTTTCCCAGGCAGGGGCAATGCAATGGGAAGAGAACAGGCTATGTGTCATATGGGCCTGGGTTTGAATCCCAGTTCTGCAGCTTCTGTATGACCTTGGAGTGTGATCAAACCCTTCTGAGCTTCAGCTTCCTTATCTGTAAATGGGGGTAATAGGTACCTAGTGAGTTTCTACCTTAAGTCCTTGGCACGTTTGCTGTTGTTTCCTCTGTTGGAATAGCTTTCGTCCCTATACGCAGGACCCCTAGCTCATCATTCAGGTTTTAGCTTTAATATTTCCTCCAGAGAAGCATTGCTGGTTACACAGCTTAAAATGTCACTCTCTATGACATTAGACTGTTTTGTTTTCATCATAGTGCTTGTTACAACTTGACACCCTCTTGTTTATTATCTGAAATCTCTCCCCACCCGCCTGCCTCCCCAAGGATGCCTGACCACATCTGTCTTGTTCATTGCAGGTCTCCAATGCCTAGAAAGTGCCTGAATAGTGTAGGTGCTCAGTGAATGCTTTCTGAGTGAATGATTAAGTTACGGTTGTGAGGATTAACCAAAGGGAATCACATATAAGGGTTTGGAAAATAGCAGGGGCAGGTCTCTAGAAACCCCTGACATGTGGCAGGCGGAGGGCTGGATGTGGAAGGTGAAGGCGGCCTGAGATGCTGCAGGGGGACTGGTAACCAGCATGGAGAGAGGCAGTGCCAGCCAGTCTAGCCAGTGCTGGCCTCGCTTCCCACGCTGCTTCTCCCGCGCCTGCTCTGCTCTCTGGACCCCACGCCTGGCCGTGGATGGCCAGAGGCCTCCAGCCCACATGCTGCTCAGCTCCATGCTGGAGCATGCCCTACAGAGAGGCCCTGGGGCTGCAAGGGAAGGAGTTACTGGGAGAAATGGCAGGTTTCACTCCTTGTTGAGAGCTGCCGAGGAAGCCTCAAGGAGTCCCAAGCATCTACTGCCAGAGAGGCAGGGCTGGCCTTGCTTGTAAAAGGGGAGTGTGGTCAGTTCTGGGCCTGGTGAGAACTGGGAACTAAATATCCACACGCAGAGGTATCCACGATTAGAATTCCCACAGAGATGTCCTTTCCCACCCAGGACTTCCACCCCCTAGTCCGAGCTCCAAATATGCTACTTGCTGCACCCCTCTGCCACCCAGGGCAGGTGTGAAATTTCACCAGAACTATGACCAAGGCAATTATGATATAAAACTATTAATAATAAAGCTACCAAGTACAAAATAAAAGTAAAGAGGACACACAAATGTGCAGGGGATGAGGAAAAAACAGACTTTTAAAGGCAGAATGGCAGGCAGAGAAGGCCATCTCTAGTGATGTTTACAGGAGAAGGAACCCAGTGGACAGAGAAAGTGAGATGAGGGCACCATAGACAAGACCGTTTGGGAGAGGGCAGAGCAGGGGTCCTGAATGTCCAACATGACTGGCTCCGCTACTTACAGCCCCTCCTCCTCCACTCTCTGCCCCTGTGCCTCTCTCTCCTCAATGCAAACCAGACTCCTATTCCTTGATCCTATAGCCCTGCACCTGCTTCAGGGCCTTTGCATCACAGTTCCTTTGTCTGGGATACGCACCTCTTCCTTTTCAATCATTCCCACAGCTGTCTATTCAGAAGGGCCCAGCTGACCCAGTGCAATAGCCCACGCATCCCTCCTCCACCATCACTTATTCTTTACCTTCTTAATTTTTCTCCTGAACTCTTACTGGCACCTTTCACCTCACACATGTGTTTGTTTTCTGATTTATAGCATAAAGGTAGGGGCCAGGTCGTGTTACTATTATATTCCCTGTCTGGCACATAGTAGGTACTTGCAAATATGTATGAACTGCATGGTAAAACCCCTGGGTCAGCAGGGAGGGAAGCAGAAGGAAGGACATGGGCATGAGAAGGGAGGACATGGCTGGAATATCCCAGGAGGGTTGGTCTGGCACTCTGCACAGGGATGCCAGTGGTATCCTGTGGAGCAGGTGCTAGGGGTTTCTGAGAGGGACGGGGGTCGGAGGGTTTCTGAAGTGCCTGGGCACAGTGCAACATGGAGAGGTGACAAGTAGGAAAGAAAAGGGAGGACAGTCTTCTCCATGTGGATTTCAGATGGATCAAGAAAGAGGGATAGCCGAGGAGGCTGCCTGGACCATATGCAGGTTGGGGATCTCAGGGTTCAGGTCACTGTTCTGATGCCTCCTAACTCTGTGGTCTTGGGCAAATGACCAAACATTCCCAAGTCTCAGCTGGCCTGTCTGGGAGACAAGGCAGCACTGCTTGCCTCCAGGGGCTGTTCTGATAATTAAATAAAATTAAAGAAGTACTTCCAGTGCCTCCTCCATAGTAAGCCCTAAATAAATATTAGCTACATGCGGAGCTCCTATTGGGTGTTATGTGCTTTGAATAATATACAAAAATGAAAGAGATGTGGTCCCTGCTCAGAAGTGATCAGTTGAATTGAGAAAGACATGTAAGTGGAGCTCAATATAGTAGATGGAGGGTGGAGGGAGGCACACGGGGCACCCAGGAGAGGGCAGGTAACACCACCTGCCTATTCAGCAAGGGCTTCCGGGAGATTTGACAGCTGAGCGGGGTCTTGAAGAGTGAATGGAAGATCAGAGAAGGCCAGAGGGAACAGGAGGTCGAAAGATAGGGATGTAAAACATTCACTCAACAAAAGTTTGTTGAGTACCTACTATGCACTCAAGACACATTAGTGAACAAGACTGGGACCATACATGCAGACACTAAGTAATTGATTACACAGTTGTTTATTTAATTGCAATCATGTGTGTTTGTGGAGTCTACAGGTAATTCTGTTTTGCCAAAGGGCCAGAAGGAACTGGCAGAGAGCAGTCTGGAAGGGAGGTGGGCCAGGTCAGGGAGGACCTTGAGTCAAGTACAGTGTCTACTGTGCGCCAAGCTCTGTGTGATGAGTATAAAGATGAACAAAACCCAGTCTGTCATTGTCAGAAAGCAATGACTGGATGTGGAGTGATAGAGGGAGGTCTGTGTCGTGACAGGAGCACAGCATGGAGAATGATAGACAGGAGGCTTCATGGAGGAGTTAACCTTTGCTTTTTCCTCCAGTTGAATAACAGTCCCCAAACCCACTGTTCTCTTTCAGGAAAGGGGCTTTCCTCTTTCATTATATGTCCTGCATGTGTAGCCCCAAATCAGAAAATATGGCTGACCTGGTTCCTTACAGAAATGGTCCAAATGGCTAAGGGCGCTCTGTGGTGGGTGAGGAGGGTAGCCAGGTTCTGAGCACCATGCCCTAATTTGACCAGGCCTGACTAGGGACAAACCATAGTGGGTGGATAATGACCCCATCTCCTGACCCTGATGGATTTTGCAGGGTGTTAAATTCCTCTTTCCCTAGAAAACCTTTCTCTTCAACAGCCTTGTGCACCTGAAGCCCCCATCAGTATCGGTGGAGACTCTGTACACTGTGGGCAGTCTGTTACCCGAGCCAAATAACTCACCGTACACTAACATGTCGACCCAGCCCAAGGCCTGCTTGGAATGCAGAACCTACTGTTTCTCAGAGGAAAAATGAGGGTTCCACAGGCTGAGGTGAAACCCTCTGCAGACCAAGCCAGGCTTGGTGCCTTAGCTGGGCTCCCCCAAACCTCCTTCCCATGGGCCTCACCTCTTTGTGCGGCAAATGCTGCTTCATTGTCTTTCCTGATAAGCCCTGAGTTCTGAGAGGCTGGGTCCTTGTCCCTCATGCTCACTGTCATCATGGCCTTTGCATCTTGCAGAGGGCTTGGCACAGAACAGACTCTCAGTCCATGTCTGTTGATAAATGGGGTGGGAGTCTGTGGAAGGAGGGAGAAGTAGAGCATAGTCTCTCTTTAATAACGGGAATCCTGTTGACCACCCAGTTCTCCCAACTTGTGCTGAGCAGGGCCTGTGTGTCGTAAGGACTCATGTAATTCTCACAGCAAGCCTGGCTCTCATTTTACACATGTGAACCTGAGGCACAGAGAGGTTGAACGATTTGCCCAACACTGCATAGCTAACACAAAATTGAATCAAAATACAAGCCCTGAGGCTCTCATGCTGTAGAACCTCACATTTATGAATTGCCTACTTCATGCCAGGCACGTTTTCCTTTCATGCTACAGAAACCTTGGAGAAACTGGGGCGCGGGGAGTGAGTGTGCGAGGCAGGCACTTAGCTAACAGCAGATTCACCGTTTTTGCGCACAGCTCTGCTGGTCTGCAAAGTCCCGCTGGTACCTAATCAGAGTGGGCAGAGGCTCTGCTGGTAACTGCCTCCTCCCCTCTTGCTTAGCTCAGCAACAAGTAGGTATCTACTGAGCCCTTGTCTCCTCCCCTCCCCCCACCCAGGGTTTCTGGGACCACCCCCGCTGCTAGGAGATTGTATTAGCTGTGGAGGCCAGAACTGAATAGGATGGTAGAAAGAACTCGGAATTGGGAGGTAGAAAATTGGGTTAGAGTCCCAAGGACCTTGGGGATGGTTCTTCCTCTCTGAGCCCTAATTTCTTTATGGGAGAAATGATAATGATTCCCTCAGGTTAATTTATACCAAGCATCTAAGACTATGTGGTCCAGACCGATTGCTCAGGGAAGGTATAAGGTGGTAGTATCTCTAAACCAGTTTGTGAGACCTGGATTACCTCCTTCCCTCTCATCCATCCTTTCATGGTTCCCCCCACCCACCTCCAAATTCACAGTGAGCTCCCTTCACACTCCCCTTCTTCCTTGGGCTCTTTTGTGCTTTCCATTCTCCCACCCCTCCCTTTATCTCTCTATCTAAATCCATGTGGAGATAATCTGTAAAAGGGCATAGCTGAGATCATGCCATACATGCCAGCTCTTTTTAAGTATTTTTTCTGCTTTGCTTGTCTCCTTCCTCCCTCTGCATATCACTCTCCCATCTCCTTCATCCAC
Organism: Saccopteryx bilineata; assembly: GCF_036850765.1. Lineage (NCBI taxonomy): Eukaryota > Metazoa > Chordata > Mammalia > Chiroptera > Emballonuridae > Saccopteryx > Saccopteryx bilineata. Next base: position 90,328,846 of record NC_089490.1, on the reverse strand, counting down.
ATATTAACAGCCGGTGTATGTCTGCACACCCATACAATCGTGAACAAAACAGCCATGCGGATAAGATTCACACATGAACACACTCCTGCACCAATCTAGACCTACTTTCACATATGGGGGGGGGTGTCAGTCACTGTTCCCCAAAGTGGGATCGATATTAGATATGAGGCACCCTTTCTGCATCTTGCTTTGTCATTCAAACAGCAATGCTCATGGGATGCTCTCTGAGTTGGCTGCAAGAGCTCTAATTCATTCTTTTAATGGCAGCATAATATTTCATAGTGAGAAGTACTATCAAGTTTTCATCTGGTTTTCTATTGACAGGCATTTACTTTATTTCCTGTCCCCCGTCCCTCCTACTATAAGCAGTGCTGCATTAAACATCTTTGTATATACACCCTTCTAACTGGAGCGTTTATTTCGACAGAATAGATCCCCAGGAGTGGAATTGCTCAATTGAAGGGTATATGTATTTTTTTATGTCAGTCGATGTTGTCAGATTGCTTTCCAAAAATGCTGTGACACTTCACATTTTCTCCAACAATTCATGAGCCTACTATTTCTTCACATCTACTCCAGCAATAGGTGTTAGTGTTATTTTTATTTCTATTACTTGCCAGTCTGATGGGGATGAAATGAAATCTCATCGTTACTTTAATTTCAAGTTCCTGTTAGCTGGGGAGCTTGTGCCTCTTTCCACACATTTGTTGGCCATTTGGATTTGCGCTGTGTCTCGCCTGGTCTTATCCTTTGTCTAACTCCAATCCTCCTATTCAGTTCTTATCAGTGTGTAAGAGCTCTTTGCCATCTATATTCTATGGCATTCACCTTTTATCTGACATCTCTGTTGCAAATAGTTCTGTACTCAAATTTCTTGTTTTTATATTGATCTTATGAATGATATCTGTTGCCACAAAAAGTAATATTGTGGAGAAAATGTCTTTCTTTTCAAATATGACTTGCTAGTATTTTTATGCCCTGAGATTGCCCTTGTCATTTTTTTTTTCATTTTCTTCTTCTAAGATATTTATTAGTTTAATTTTTTGGCTGTTAACTTCTTAATCCATCTGGGGTTTATTTATGTATATGATATAAAATGAGGTTTTGACTTTCTTACAAAAGATAGCTGGTTGTGCAAGTTTCATTAATTAGACAATTACTCTTTTTCCAACTGAATTCCGTCTCTGCCACATATTGGCTTTTCACAAAGGCGCTGATTCCATTCTGATCTGCTGTTCTGTACTACTGATCTGTGTATCACTTCCTCACCAGCAGCATTTGGATTTGATTATAGGGGTCTTAATAGGTTCTGATCTCTAATAAGCCAAGTTCTTCCCCAGTATGCCTCTCTCTCATAGGATCTGGTTATTGCTGTCTTTATTCTCCTACACAAACTTTGAAATGGTTTTATTCAGTGATGTCTTAGTTACCTCTGGATCCCAGTGACATATATGGGGCCAAGCATGCAATAGGGGAGCAGGATATATTTGTTGAATGTTGTTGCTTCTCTTCTCCTTCCCCAGTGGGTCCTATCCCTCCAGCTGCAGGACTATAAAAGGTATCAAATACTAATATTCAAGCCAAAAGTAGTTACCGTGGAGATGTGTACAGAGTACAAATCTAATTGAATAGAGAAAGCTTCGGAGAGGCTGAGACCCTCTGAGGGCGGTCCTATTTGAGACTTTTAAAGTGAAGAGATAAAGTGTTCATTTATTGAACACCTAGTTATTGAATGTCTACTGTATGCTAGACTTTATTCTATGTCTGGTGACATTGTGGTGGCCAAGACCAAGACAAAAATTTGATTTTTAAGGTATAATAATAATATTGTGGCTATGTTTGAAATAAAGAGTACCTCTTTTGGGCCCTGGCAGGTTGGCTAAGTGGTAGAGCATTGGGCCAGCATGTGGAAGTCCTGGGTTTGATTCCTGGTCAGGGTACATAGGAGAAGCGACCATCTGCTTCTTCCCAAACCCTCCCCCTCAGCCATGGCTTGAATGGTTCCAGCAAGTTGGCCCCAGGGCACTGAGGATGGCTCCATGGCTTTGCCAAGCAATGAAGCAATGCCCCAGATGGGCAGAGCATTGCTCCATAGAGGGCTTGCTGGTAGGATCCTGGTCGGGGGTGCATGTGGTAGCCTGTCTCTCTGCCTCCCTGCCTCCTTCTTAAAAAGAAAAAGAGTACCTCTTTTTGAGATATATACTGAAACATTTACACATTAAATTTTATGAAGTCTGGAATTTGTATCTAAATAAGCTAGGGTTGGGCAAGATGGATGGAAGTATAAACAAAGTAGGATTGGCCGTGAATTGATAATTATGGAAGCTCAGTGATGGTTTAATAGGGATTTATTACACTAGTCTCTCTACTTTTGTCTATATTTGAAATATTTCATAATAAAATGTTTTTAAAATGCATACAGAGCTTAGTATGATTTAGGCATTAGTCTAATTACCTTCCATCCATTAATTCATCAAATCCTCAAGATAGCCCTGTGTTAGTCGGCTAGGGCTGCTATAACAAAATGCCATAGATTGGGAGTCTCAAAAAACAGAGACATTTTATTTCTTATAGTTTGGAAGGCTGGGCAGTTCAAGATTTGGTTTTGGTGTGAACCCTCTTTCTGGTTTCCAGATGGCCAGCTTCTCTCTGGGGCCTCACACGGGAGAGGGAGAGAGAGAGAGAGAGAGAGAGAGAGAGAGAGAGAGAGAGAAGCAAGCTCTCTGACCTCTTCTTATAAAAGAACTAATTCCATCACAAGTGCTCCTTCCAAAGGCTCCACCTCCAAATACAGTCACACTGGGGCTTCAGACTTCAATATATAAAGTGGAGAGACCACAACTCAAGTTTGTAGTGAACTCTGTGAGGTGGACATTATCATCCTAGATGAGAACATGAAGGCCCCACAGGATTTGGTAACTTGCCCAGGATCACAGCTAGTAAGTGGCAGACCTGTCTGGCCCCACAACCTTGCTCTCAAAACACCATGTTCTACATTTACATCTTCTGTATCTACTATTCATGGCAATGAATACTTAGATATAATTTCACATAGCCAAAAGGGCCATGAAAGGTAGAACAAAAGTAGGATTGTGGAGCAGAGGAAGAAGACTGGTAGTGGGAGAAGGAGGGATGGATTGTGGGGTCCTCCTATGGCAAGGGTGACCAAAGAAGGCCCCTCGGGGGAGCTGGGGAGCTGAGACCCAAGCGCAGATGGAGAGGCTGTGTGGAGATCTGGGACAGCTGTTAGAGCAGAGGGACTGGCGAGTGCACAGACTCTGAGGTAGGACCAGGAAGGTCTGTGTGGCTGGACCCCTCCCCCCGACCAGGACAAGGGCAGAAAAGCAAAGCGGTGGGACCAGACCTTACTGCAGACCGTGGTGAGGCGTTGACAGGTTCACAGAGAGGAACCAAGCTCGGTAAAAGCATAACAATTTATTGGATTTATTAGCGCAATGATCATTGAAATACATTTCCTACATTTTGCAGTGTGAAATTAATCTATAACAGAGGAATAATTTAATTCTGAAGCTAAATTAACTGCTCTCTGCCTTCTTGCAAAGTTACCCGCTTTTGATTTTTCTTTCTTTCTATTTATTTATTTATTTATTTATTTATTTATTTATTTTTTGCATAGCTTAAATCCATGTTTCTGCTCTTGCCACATTTTCTCCAGGTCCTCCACATTTTTTAGGGTGGTTTATAATGTTATTATCTTATTATTAGTTCACTAACCAGGGATAATTCACATTTCCAATTAATCTATGCTGCTTACAAAATGCCAGAGCAACTGGAAGCCCGGGAAGCAAGTGGTTAGTGAGTTCTGAGAGTCACTGTAGATAGAAAACTGTGCGTGGGAGGGGACCAGGCCAGGGACCAGGCGTCAATGACCTTTGCTGAGTTGAAGTTCTCTGTGTTGAATGGTTCCAATGTCAGAAGAACATCCACAAGGTAGATTCTCAAGGGCGCAGGTGGTGGTAGCTGCTTGTTATTAGGCACTTGTTGTGTGTGCTTAATATTTTACACGGTCCTGCCTAGTTCATATTTGCTGTAAGTAGCTGACCATGTCAAGTTCAATGGATTCTGTAGCTAAAGTGTGCTCAAGCACAATGTTTCCCTTGGGGGGAAAAATGGCTGGTAATATACACACATTTGTATTATAACCTGCACAAAACCCATACCTATTTGGGTAAAATGGGAATGTGCATAGAGGTCAATAGGCCCTTCTGCCAATTTTGACTTGAAACTGGAGAGTGTCAACCATAGATGAGTGAGGTTGGGGCACAGACAATTGCTTGGTTCACTTGAAGGTAGAATCACCCCTGAAGATGCAGACTGGAAGAAAAGAGGGTAAAGATGGAACAGTGAATGGTCTAAAAGGAGAGGCCATATAGTAACATTTTTTCTTTGGGTAAGAGGAAGCCATTGAAAATGACAGGTATTTTCATGAATGAGATTTCCTGGTTTCTTATTTCAGACCATCAGTGAGTAAGGTTTTGCTGGTTCTTGACTAGTTTTTGGGGGGCAGCTTTGGGATGCAGAATTGAGAGAAAACTGAGAGAAGGAAATGGACAGAAAGCCCTTTGTTTGGGGCTTGGGAGGGGTTTTTCAGGGCGCTGAAGGAAAGCATGTTAGGGGAACATCAGATGGGAACAGAAAGGTGGATGTTGAAAAATACTGATTCAGATTATATGTCCCTTTATGAGGCTCGAGAAACATAATTAGTGAATTTTAGGACTCGAATTTTTTGGTTGTTGGATTGATTCTTTGACTACTACACTTCCTTGTGGACTGGACCACATGGACCATGGCTTCAACATGGTGATGGGGGTGGGGTGGAGAAGGAATGGGTGTCTGGGACGCTGCCCTGATGAGATGTTGGACTGGCCAAAGATGAGGGGAAAGTTCATGCCAAACCATACAATTCAGACATTTGTCTTTTTTGGTTTAAGGTGTTTGGTTTTAAAAAAAAGCCAGAAGAAATATACATAAATAGCTCTAGATAGAAGGTAAAAGAGACCGACACATTTGCCCTTGCTTTACTAGCTGGTCCCTTCCTTCCTTCAATAGATTGAGTTAGCTGTTTAATGTCCCAGGCCTGAGCTAGGAACTGGATATTTAAAGATGAATTGTTCACCTTTCTGGGTAATTTTGAGCTGTGCGTTGAAGGATGAAAAGGAGCTGATGGATAGACAGTGGAAGGAAGGGAATTTTAGGCAGAAGGAACAGCATATCTATAGACACAGAGACTTGAAATGGCAATGAATCTTCCAAAAGTAGAGAGCAGTTTAATGGACCTCCAATCCAGGGTACATATAGTTGGGAAAAAAATGGGATTAATTTTTCTATTGTTGCCCTTAAGGATATTTCCCTTTTTCATGATTATAAATAATGCTGAGGTAAACATCTTAGGGCATAAAATGGTTTCCAGGTTTACCCTAAGGTAGATCCCTAGAAATGAAAATCATAGTGACTTCTAATAGGAGAGTAACCTTGTGGGATGTGCCCTGTAACGTTGGCCAAGTTCTGGCTTTTCTGGGTTTCTGTTTCCCCATATTTCAGAACATGGATTCCAGAAACAAAAATGGCCTATTTAACTCTCACATTCAGACATCTAATGGCATCCTCAAACTATGCTTGGGTCCGGAATTCTAGAGAGATCTGGGTGCAGAAAAATCACTCATTATTTTATTTCAAACAAGTCACATTCTTCCAGCATGCCTTGATTGCCCTGTTGGCAGAAGTTAAAAGACCCAGCTGGTCACAAAATAATGTACATGAAGTTTTTTAAAGAAAACAATTCTTTGGCCTGGAGCAGGGGGCTTCCTTCCACGCCATGTCCTTGTGTGCAGACACATCTTTTCCATGATCTCTGAGCATGTATCTTCTTCTCCCTCCTCTTACCACTGTCTGCTGCAGGCCCCTACCACCTTGCAGATCACTGACCCCATTCCTGGTCTCCAGCCCACCCCCAGGGAAAGTGGAGTTGTCTTTTTAAAGCTTGTGTCCTCTGCTTGGGTCATATACTCTCCCCACATGCATGATGCATGGACTTCTCCTCTCCTCCTCTGTCTTGCTAATTCTGTTCATCCTCCATGCCATGGAGTCCATGGTGTCACCCATCTGGGAAGTCCCCTGCTATCCTGGTCTAGATGGGAGCCCCTTTTTGGATCCTCTAGGCCTCTATAGCGAACCTTTCTCATATGTAATGGCACCGCCTAGTACTTATGTGCTTCCTGCCGCCTTCTTCCCTGCACCTCTGAGGGCCTCGAGGTGGGGACAACAGCCTAGCCCTGTGGTTAAGCTCACATGCTCTGTGGCCAGATGGCAGGTGTTATATCCCATGTGACTGTGTCTTGGTGTCCTGCTCCATGAAATGGGAACCCCAGTTGAGACATAAAGGGCAGTGACTTCACACCTTGGAAACTCAACTTCTTCCTCTGCAAAATGGGATGTATTTCTCTTTTATGGGGTTGGCTTGAGGTAATCTTAGGCTATGTGTATATAAGAGCTGACATGGAGTAGGTGCTTAATATGTATGTTTTATTACTTTATTAGGGTGGCATTGGCTAATAAAATTATATAGGTTTCAGGTATACACTACAATTCTATAATACATTATCTGTAATATATGATATATATATTATATATAATTTATTTATTTATTTTTGTAAAATATATATATATATTATTTATTTTTTATTTTTTCTGAAGCTGGAAACGGGGAGAGACTGTCAGACAGATTCCCGCATGCGCCCGAGGCGACACTCTGCCCACCAGGGGGTGATGCTCTGCCCCTCCGGGGCATCCCTCTGTCATGACCAGAGCCACTCTAGCGCCTGGGGCAGAGGCCAAGGAGCCATCCCCAGCGCCCGGGCCATCTTTGCTCCAATGGAGCCTTGGCTGCGGGAGGGGAGGAGAGAGACAGAGAGGAAGGAGAAGGGGAGGGGTGGAGAAGCAGATGGGCGCTTCTCCTGTGTGCCCTGGATGGGAATCGAATCCGGGACTTCTGCACGCCAGGCCGATGCTCTACCACTGAGCCAACCGGCCAGGGCCTGTAAAATATATTTTAAAAAATTAAATGGACTTATAATCTATCAGTCTCACAGACCTGGGGTATGTGACTCATAGGACTTGCTGAAAGCCAGAGTGGGAAAGGAACACAGGTGAGTTCAACACCTCATTTACAGATGAGGAAACTGAGGTCCAGAGATCACCAGGACTCATACAAGAGCACACAGCAAGTAGGAGATAGTAGGTTTTGGAGAAGAGCCCAGGTCTTCCTGACCTCATTCCAGGGAACTTTTAGACCCTCCACGCTGGACCTTTGGACACCTTGGGTCTGGAGATCCCGTGGGGATTGTCAGAAGCCACACAAGTTTCAAACTAATGGGAGTCTGATTATTTCTGGCCATGCTTTATGCAAATAGCTTTGGTTTTCAGATGGTCAGACAAATAATTTTTAAATACTCCAGTTGTCCAGAGCCTCAGAGTCCCAGTTTGCTTCCTTTTTAGCCTGAGCATGGTGTGAGGGTCACTTGCTTTCAGATGCTGTAGTGTGTTTTCACCCCCGGAGGGGTCCAGTGTGACTTGGTGTGGCTAAGTCCTCACGGTCTTGAGTCTGTCCCACCTGGCCAAGCATGGTGGTGATAGAAAGTGTAGAGAAGCCACGTTCCCTTGTCCTCCTCCTAGGCGGAGGTTAAAAGGGCTTTGTTGGAGTAAGCTGGCAGGTCTGAGTCCCAGGATCACCATGCCACAGGTGTGTAAACTTGGCAGTCTCTCACTCACCAGGTCTCAGTTTGCTCATCTGTCAAATGGAGGGGACTCTGCACTCTTCCTCAGAGAAGTGTTGCTACAGGGACAGAATGATAGAGCAGGTAAATGGTAACCATAGTCATCATTATCATCTTACTTAGTAACAACCCTTAAAATTCAGATCCAAGGTGCCCTAAGACACCCCCTGGTGTCTTTGACCTGAAAAAGGAACATTTATATTACTGCTGTGTCTCACCTTGCAGGCCCGGTAGCTGTGCATACCTGGGCATTCTCTTGTCATCATGAAAGACACGGCCCAGCCCTGGCCGGTTGGCTCAGCGGTAGAGCGTCGGCCTGGTGTGTGGGGGACCCGGGTTCGATTCCCAGCCAGGGCACATAGGAGAAGCGCCCATTTGCTTCTCCACCCCCGCACCCCCTCCTTCCTCTCTGTCTCTCTCTTCCCCTCCCGCAGCCAAGGCTCCATTGGAGCAAAGATGGCCCGGGCGCTGGGGATGGCTCCTTGGCCTCTGCCCCAGGCGCTAGAGTGGCTCTGGTCGCGGCAGAGCGACGCCCCGGAGGGGCAGAGCATCGCCCCCTGGTGGGCAGAGCGTCGCCCCTGGTGGGCGTGCCGTGTGGATCCCGGTCGGGCGCATGCGGGAGTCTGTCTGACTGTCTCTCCCCGTTTCCAGCTTCAGAAAAAAAAAAAAAAAAGAAAGAAAGACATGGCCCAGTGGATCCCTGGTGTTTGCATAAGCACTAATGACTGACATGGGTGCAGTATTCCACAGCTTAAAGAACTTTTATTCTACGCAATACACTACCCCTCACGTACCTCTAGAGCTTTACAATTCATACCTCACAAAGCATGTGCTGGGGTTTGGACAAGTTGACCCTCAACTTACAGATGAGATGTGGAGGCTGAGAGAGCCACACTTGGGTCCAAGGCTCTGCCTCTGGGGTGACCCCAGGGGGAATGGCCCTAGGGGGGTGGTTGTGGTGGTCCGAATTGACTCTACACCCTCCCCCTCCCAGTCGCCTGGGCTCAGCCTTGCTTCCTCTCTGCGCTTTGCAGAAGATGGAGTCTTCCTGAATGAGGCTTGGGAACGCTGCCACTGTTCAATGAGCTAATGGCGAAATTGGAAACTCAAGGGCTGATAGCGGAGGGGGGAAAATGAGCTTTGATTCATGGGCAGGAGGATCAGTGAATGGGGAAGACTTATCCTGAGGTAATTGGAGGAGGAAATGCCTGAGAGGAAATGCCTGAGTGGCAAGTCCTTTGTCCTTCCAGCCGAGTCCCTCCCAGAGAGAGGAAGGAAGGTCACCCCAGTGGAGACGTCGGTTAGCCCTGGGAGCAGATGGGAGGTAAGGGAGCGCTCCGCTCCAGGCGTGGGGCAGACAGCTCTGGGCTCACCTCCCAGCCCTGCCATGGGAGCAGCCCTGCTGCGCCTGTCTGTGACCTGGGGGTGGTAGGACTTGTCATCACAGGGCTCCCCCAGCAGGGTGTGTAAACAGCAGGTAGGAGTCAGACACAAAATAGGGGTTCACAGAATAAAAACACCTGAAAGCTTTTTCATTAGGGTAGAGTGGGGAGAATTTCCTGTTTCTTTAGAAAATGGGGATAAACTCTCTCAGCAGCTTCTGTTGGTTGTGAATGAATGAATGAGACAATTTCTACAGCATCAGATCTGATTTCTAGTGGGGAGTAAGTAGCTGAAGTCATAAACATGTTTCTAAAGGTAACAACTCATATGTCTGTGGGTTACCACTTACTGGGGGCTTTTCCATACGGTCTCTTCTCTGCTCCTCATATAGACTCAGTGAGATGGGCGCTATGGTCACTGTGCGGGCGAGGATGTAGGGATCAGAGAGGGGCAGTGATCTGTCCCACGTCACACAGCTACTAGATGGCTAAGCTGGGCGTCCAGTTTGGACTTGCCGCTTCCTAATCCCCAGGCCCATCTTAATTTGGGAGTAAACGAAAACTCCTGAGACCAGAGGAGGAGCAACATTAAAGTGTAAAAAGGGCATTATTGTATCATAATCTCTTGTAGAAGTGTCTTCAACCCTTCAGACTGGTGAATTTCTTTGCAAACATATCTGTGAAAGGAAAGTAAGTAGGTTGCAGCAAGAAAGCCTCACCGATTTTTTGGTTCACATATCAGTTTTCCAAATTAATAGAGGCTTCCTCTGAGTACTGAGAGGATGGAAGAAAGCTTCCCAGCCTGAAATGGGGTGATAATAGTAATTAATGAAGCCAGTTTGGGTGAGGAGCCTCAGCTTGCAGGGTAAACAGGAAAAGGTGATATTATATTTTATTTTTTCTAATAACTGCTCCCACTGTGCTCTATTGAGTTTCATCTTTCTTGCTGGGTAGCTGAAGAACACCGCAGGCCGATTCCATAATTTTCCAATTACTCTTGGTTATTAAAAAGAACAATTTCATTTTTGTTATTAAGACTCAATCCCATTCATTTTAAAACGTCAATCTTATGTGAAACTTGGAGCGCCCCTCCGGGGTTGTATGTGTGCGTGTGCGTTCATGCCTGCACATGTGAGTGTGCTCACGTGTGTGCATGTGCACATGCACGTGCTTCTGTGTGTACATTATCTTGGGTCCAGGAGGAAGTTGCCTCTTCACGTGACTGCGTCTGGAGAATGGGCTGTGCCACCTGACGGCTCAGACCTGCTGCCCCCTCCGCAGACGGCCCTGTGTGTGGGCCTTGCCCCTGCCCCATGGTTTTACTTGTATTTCTGTTCAGTACACAGTATGGTGGGGCTGTGCTTGAAGTCAGGCTCTTTAGGGAGCAGGTGTTGGTTGGATGCAGCTCAAGTTCAAATGTTCCCTTCTCCTCTCAGTTCTCATGGGCAATGGGGATCCACCTCACAGCTCTGACGCCAAGGGCCCCTGACCTTGGGAGTGGGCCAGAATGATGATATAAGTCCTCTCTGCCTCTTTTGATGTCCACCCAGGCTGCAGAAAACCTATAGGTCCTTGCCACACCAAGCACTGGGTACCTTCCTCTCTGTCCGGGCATCTCCTCTGCCCCTTTCTCCACGAGCCTTGGGATTGTCAAACCTGGTGGCATGAGATGTGTTGCAGGTTCATGGGACGTTATCTCTCTGGTGCCTGGCTTGGGGAGGGACAAGTGAGGGGGTTTCAGGTACTCCTGGTCAGACAGACAGACAGCTGGATGTTCCTCCCCAGACTTCCCTTTGCACCTCTCACTGATAAATGCTGTCTCCTGACCCTGGGGCTGTGGACTCCTAGGACTCCCAGAGTCAGACCTTCCATGAGATGGCCCTGGAGAATTTAGCCACTTTAGTCCCTAAAGTGAACCTTTGTGGCCCTTTTAGAGGGAGGGTGGGTAGGGAAAGTGCAGACCTCACGTGTCCAGTTACACTCAGTCCTGCTTACTGAGCACCCAGATGCCTGGGCTTTGGAAGGTGCTTTATAAACATGTCCGGGGATGCTTCTCACCACCCTCACACGCTTTATCATCCCCACTTTACAGCCTCAGACATAAGGTGGCTTGTCCGAGGTAAACTGGACCGCATGTGGCAGAACCCAGATTTGAATCCCCATCGGCCTGTCTTCAAAGTCCAGAAGAGATGGGTGTTGGTGATTTGGGGCCACCCAGAATCAATTCCTCATTCTCTGGTCACTGCACCCTGGTTTGTTTTGAGGCAGTTACCTCTTCCCCATTGAGTGCAGTCGCAGGCATCCCCAAACTACGGCCCGCGGGCCACAACAGGCCCCCTGAGGTCATTTATCTGGCCCCCCACCGCACTTCTGGAAGGGGCACCTCTTTCATTGGTGGTCAGTGAGAGGAGCACTGTATGTGGCGGCCCTCCAAAGGTCTGAGGGACAGTGAACTGGCCCCATGTGTAAAAAGTTTGGGGACCCCTAGACTCTAGGGGGCACTGTCAATTAAGGTCGCCTGCCCTCCCTGAGACACATGACCTGGGACCCTCAATTTATTGTACCCTCTGCCCTGGACCTCTAGTCTAGAGCAGAGAGCTACATTGACAAACAAACAAACAAACAGGCAACAGAAACGAGAACAGTTGGAGCACAGTCACTCCAGCACTGGCAGCTCAGGCCCCCCAGATGATCAAGCCAGGCAGTCCCTGTTCCTTGTCAGACCCTCTCACTCTAGCTGGCCCCTCGCTAGCAAACTAGCCAACATCCCCCCACGAACCCCCCTCCCCCCCATTTTATTTGCTCCAATTAGCCACAGTTGGTTTTCATTGTTTGCAGTCCAATAATCCTGTCTGGTACCATCAGCACAGTGGTGGGGGTCTTGGTCTTTGCCTGGTGGGAACCCAGCTAGTCTCTGTGTCTCAATGGGTATGACATGTAAAGCATTCAGGACAGGGCCTGGCACAGGCTGGCATGCAAATGACTCCTGCCATCCTTAGGACTGCTCTCTTCTCGGGCTCCGGTTCACTTCGCGGTCTAAGCGTGTGTGTGTGTGGCCACGTCTGGTCCTCCCAGGCATCGAGGCTGTTGGTGATCCTCACGCAGCCTGAGCTGACAGGTCTTGGTTCAGTTCCTAGCAGGCAGATGCTCGTGTCGCGTCAGATGGCCGCTCACCACAGCTGGCACTAATTAACCATGTTGTAGCGTGGCAGCGGGCTTACTCCATGGTGGGTGGGTGGGCGGTGCTTGTGGGAGTCTGGCCCTGCTGCTGCCAGCACTGTGGCTCAGGGGCCCCAGCCTGGGGCTGAGCCTGTCATCCTGCAGCCTTTCCCTGGCAGGAAGGCGGAGCCTCGGCTGCAAGGGGGACTCACCATTCTCTATGTGTCATCCTCTGCATTGTTACAAGAGCGATGGTCATTACTGTTCTGAGCATCTATGTGCCAGGCCCTTTCTAATAGTAAGGATAACCCTAATCATGGAAGCAACAGCAAAATATATCATCACAGTTACTCTTCCCAGAACTCTTATGGGGAAGCTTGTGCCCATACTGTGGATGAGTTAAGCAGAGGCTGAGGGCTGTTGCTGGGGAAACATAAAGGTGCTTGGGTTCCACTCGCTTTCTCTCCTTCAACAGCGGCTGTCGTTGGTTTCTCCTGAATTTTTTCAAGGCTGGTTTCTCCTGATTTTTTATCTGATTCTTCTAGAGATAGCCATTTGGTTTACACATACACTCCTATTAATATGGGCTCCATCCTGTTCCTTGTAAAAATAATCCTGGCTCTGTGACACTAGTGGGGACTTCACCTCCTTCCCGGGCCATGTCTGGATCTTTGGAGACAGCGTTATCCTCACAAATACCCTCTATGCATGTCTGACCTGCAGACCTATGCCCCTAGACAGAGCCCTTGCCCGCACCGGACTCACCCTAACACCAACCCTCTCACCTCCACGTGGGTGTCGAGTAGACACTTCCAACTCTGCATTTAAATCCTCCATCTCCTCCACCCCAACTCTGCCTCTTCTGCAGCTCCCTCCACCTTGATTCCCAATAGCTCTGTCCATCCAATGCTTAGCCCCAAAGCCCCAGAGTCATCACTGGCTCCTCCCTCCTTCTCATACCCCCATCTAGTCCATCAGGAAACCCTATATTCAGGATTGATCACTTCTCCCTGCTTTCACCCTTGTTTGAACCACTGTCCTCTCTGCTTTGATGATTCTATTAGCTTCTAACTGGTCTCCTTCTCCATCCTTTCCAATGCAATGGCTGGAATGATCCTTTTAAGACATAGACCATATCACTTCTCTGCCAAAGCCAGGGTGGTGACTCCTCACTTTATTCTGGTAAAAGTCAAAGGTCTAAGGAGGTCTCCAGGATTCTCCTGACTTGGCCTCATAGCTCACAGTTCTCCTCCTCCCGCTCTGCTCAGCCACACTAGTCACCTCTCTGTTCCTCGGCACAGCAAGCACACTCCTGCCTCAGGACCTTTGCACTAGCTGCTCCCTCTTGCCCCAGATAGATGCACAGCTTGCTCCCTTACCTCCTTTGAGTCTCTGCTTCTTCCTCCCTGACCACCCTAAGACTGTATCACCCATACCCCAAACCCCAAACTTCCAACCCCCTTACCCCATCCTCCTTTTTCTTTGTTTCATAGAAAGTATAACCATCTGACATCTTATATAATTTACTTAAAGAGAATTAGAATTGCTATTTATTGTCTGACTCTTGACATCAGCATGTTGAATCCTCAAGGGTGAAGCTCTTTTGCTGTTTTGCTCTTTCATATGCCACAGCTTCTGGAGCACTGCCTACCACACAGTGGACACTCTATGAATGGATCCCTAATAGCTTTCCTCTGATCCTCAACTTCCTCCCTGAAACTGGGGCAGAAGAGCATCAGTTCATTCCACCATGCAAGGTGTTGTTAAAATCTGCAGGTGATCATGTTGCTGACCTAACTTGTGCTCCTACTTCCAGGCTCATCTCTTTCTACTCTTGTTCTCACCTTTAGGTTCCACCAATATCAAAGCCCTTGTAGGTTCCTGCTCTGTCATACCTCAGGTCCTTTGCATATGCTGCACTTCTTTCTGCCTGTTGGGCTTCTGAGTGTCATATAAAGCCCTGATTAGGTGTTACCTCTTCCCTGAGGTCCTCTATGACACTCTCATCCTTCTCAGTCCTGAATGACTCCTTCCTTCCTTCCTTCCTTCCTTCCTTCCTTCCTTCCTTCCTTCCTTCCTTCCTTCCTTCCTTCTCTCCCTCCCTCCTCCCCCCTCCCTCCCTCCCTCCCTCCCGTTTCCTTCCTCCCTCTCTCCCTCCCTCCTTCTTTCCCTCCCTCCCTTCTTTCTTTCCTTCCTTCCATCCTTCCTTCCTTAGAGTGACGTTTGTACTTTTCTGCACCTTTCAATGTGTGGGTCCCATTGCCTCGCTGGGGCTCATCTCTGTGTCCACTGCACACATCACCCCGTGAGCTCCTTGAGGGGGAGGCTGGGCTCTGGCCCTGTGTCCTGAGCAGCCCAGGGCCTGACACATGGCAGTTGCTCAGTCAGTGTTTGTTGCTGACGAGAGAGTAAATCTTAAATAAGCTAGGCGAGAACAAAGACTGTTCTAAAGACCCTTTAAGGTCACCAGCTGACAGGGAATGAACAATGTCTTATTATTTGATCATTTATTTATACTCTATTTTCAAATATGTTTGAGGCAACCTGAGATGAAAGGCACAGATATGGCAGAAACAAAGACCCGTGTCTTGAATGCCTCCCTCTTATTCTACTACTGGCTCTTCCTTACTGATGTATAAATGTGCCCCAGTCTTTGCTGTCCCCATAGAAACACCTGAACCCTCCCACAGCTCTGTGCACCTCTGTCGCCCACACCTCTAAGCCAGGCCTTCAGGATGGTCTTCTCTCAGACTTGCTTCCTTGTGCCGCCACAAACCTGTTCTTAGCTGGGACAGCAGCTGCCTCTAGGATACCAGTACAGTAGACACTTCAGACCTAAATCACTTGAGCTCTGGGTAGCACTGGACCTTTTGATGCCTCTTCCCTTCTTGAGCACAGGGAAAATCAGGTGGCTCTGAGTACCAGACCCAGCTGTCTGCTTACTGTCGGGGGGGGGGGAGACATCATTTTTTATGCCTATCTAGAGAGGAATGTGCCACCCACCTTTTAGACAGTTGTGAGTCTCCATGAAAACCTGGACTCATCAAGATGCTAATAAGGAAGCCTTTCTCAGACAGGGGAAGGCTTCCCACCCTCACATTCTCACATCTCTTGGACCCAGGAAAGACCTATCAATTGGCTTACCTCCAGAGTTGGGCATGTGGTTGGAAGGAGATGGAAATCAGGAACCAACCACAGGCGGCTTGCTGCTGGGGACTGTACAAGGACATCCTGGCCAGAGGGCAGCTGTGTGATGGGCTCTTCTTTTATAAATCTGTGGCCAGAGCATGGGGACTTACTCAGAGAACTGACTCAGCCTTGTGGCCAGTGCTCAGAACCTGGGCTGGGTGGGCGGCAGGGCTGATTGTCAAATCCATCACCCACGGTCAGTAGTATGACAGTGGGCATATGTCACCGGCTCCGGCTCTTGAAACTGGACAGGCTGGACCCTCTGTCCTTTTCAAGGAAAGGGGAGCTGACATTGATTAAACATCTGCTGTGTGCCAGACATTCTCCTAAGTGCTTTACATTCATGATCATTTAATTCTCACAATAGTCCTGGCAGGAGGGGCTGGACATTGTCCTCATCTCACAGATTAAGAGAACAAGATTTAGAAAGCTTAACATTTGAAAAAGTCAGTAAAAGCATAATGGCAAGGAAGATGCTCAAAGACTGCACATTTCCTAGGCCCAACAGCTTTTTTTTTTTTTTTTTTTTTTTTTTACAGAGGCAGAGATAGACAGGGACAGGCAGACAGGAACGGAGAGAGATGAGAAGCATCAATCATCAGTTTCTCGTTGCACGTTGCGCCTTCTTAGTTGTTCATTGATTGCTTTCTCACATGTGCCTTGACCGCGGGCCTTCAGCAGATCGAGTAACCCCCTGCTGGAGCCAGGGACCTTGGGTCCAAGCTGGTGAGCTCTTTGCTCAAGCCAGATGAGCCCGCGCTCAAGCTGGCGACCTCGGGTCTTGAACCTGGGCCCTTCCGCATCCCAGTCCGATGCTCTATCCACTGCGCCACCACCTGGTCAGGCCCAACAGCTTATTTTTGAAGTCTCAGTTGACCCAAATCATTAACTCTCCTAGGACCATAAGACAGAAAGGAAGGGGGCATGGACTGGGAATAGGAACACTTGGGCTCAAAGTCCAGAGTCCAGCACTTACTAGATGAGCCATGTTGCACAAGCCACTTTAACTTCTTAAAGACTCAGTTTTCTCATCTGTCAAGTGGGCATAATCATACTGTTCTCCCAGGGGCAAATGAGAGCTTTACAAACTGTAAAGGTCTGAGTATCTTCTTTGATTAAGCTGCTATCATCTCTTGCTTGGATGATTCTTTGGGGTCTTCTCCTGTTTAATCCTCTTCCTTTCTCTGCAGTATTTTCTCTGCACAGTAGCCAGAGGGATTTTTTAGGAAATGAAAGTCAGTTCATGTCACTTCCTTGCTTAAAACCTTTAAATGGGTTCACATACACTGCTCGTACTTGTCTCCTGTCTCCTCAGGACCCACCTCTTGTCCCTGCCCCTGACTTTAGCTCTCTCTCTTTAGTCCTCTGGCCACCTTCCAGGTCCTTGGTCACATGATGCCCTTTCCTGCCCCAGGGCATTTGCACAATCTCAGTCTGCTACCTAGAATATACATTTCTCACGCTCTTCACCTGGACAGCACCTGCTTCTCCTCCAGATTGCAACAGAAGCATCATTTTCTCAGGGATGCTCCTTCCTGCCTCCTTTATCTATATTCGGTTCCCTGGATCTTTCCTCTGGCAACCATGCTTCCTCCCCCCTGCACAATCTGTCATCGTGTTCCTAGTGTGTGTGTGTGTGTGTGTGTGTGTGTGGTTTCTTTTGCTTTGTTTTGTCTTATTTGATGTCTGTCTCCCTCTTAGAATGTGAGCTTCTTGAGGACAAACAGCTTGTCTTTCTGCCCAGACCATGTCTCCATCGCCAGCACCATGCCTGGCACAGAGAGGGCACTCAGCACTTTCAGTTGACAGAAAGAAGCTATTTCCTGCTGTTCCCAGGATGCCGGAAACTACTGGTTTCCGTCCCAGAGGAGTCTGCCCCGTGGCAGTTGCTAACCAGTAGTTGTAGAGCTCTTTGCACATGTCTGATCTCATTGAACCCTCATGACACTTATGTCTTGATTTCTTCATTTGTCAAATGGGGCTAACTGGGGATGCCCCACAGGTGGGAGGTGAGATGTGATCAGGTATGAAAGTATGCTGTTTCCTCCCATTTTCTATCTTCTCCCCCCCCCCCATTCTGTAGACAGGGATGCCGAAGACCAGAGAAGTGAAGCAGTTAAGTTAGCATGAATGGGTTCTGTGTCTTTTGTGTGAGATCAGGCCAGCCGTCAAGGAGTGGGCCCAGCATCCTTTCTGAAGAAGTGCCCAGAAAAGGCCCAGCTGTGCTCACAGGCCCCACGGAGGAGCAGAAAGCTCTGCTCTTACCGGGTACTCTGGCCGCAAAGGAGCAGCCGCCCATCTCCTCCCTTCAGGTCCCCTCTTCACAGCTTCCCTGCGACGGCACTGTGGCCACCTTGACAGAGCTGGCCCCAGATGAGGTTCTCCTCTCACGGGGACCCCTGGGATACTGCTCAGCTACTGACCTATATTAATCGAAAGTGCCATTCGTTGTCATGGTCCCCGCCCCCCCAGCACTCAACCCCACCCTGCACAAACACCTCCATCCATCCAAGGACGTTGTAAAAATAAAATGATCACAAACTGGCCCTCCGGGAACCTCCGCTTCACAGCGTGTCCTGCTCCACAGCAGTGTTCACAACCCAGTTTGAGGAAGAGAAGGTGCAGGGAGGAGGTGGAGGGGGGAGAGTGAGGCAGATGCTCACGAAGGAGCGGGTGGGTGAGACGGGAAAGATGAGGGAGAAGGGGCCAGAAAATGGAGAAAAGGAGAAAAATTAGCGACAGAAGTTCAGGGGAGATTACAGGGTAGGGCGGGACTAAAATCCTCAAAGGAGTGAACAGAAGCCTCAGGAAGAACAGTATGTGGATGGGGACAGAAAAGAAACGAGTGTCCTGGGGGAAAGGTGGTGAAAGGGAAAGAATGGGGTGAAGGGGACAGAAGGAATGAAAAGCAGGTTGTTGCAAAAAAGAAACCGAGAATGTGAAATAGTAGAACAGTACACCCAACTTCAAGGCTGGAGGGTTGGGAAGGAAGGGTTGGTTGGCAAGACAAAGTAAGTTCAGGCAGGTCCGGGGGCAGCAACTGGACCAGCCTATGAAAGCTGGATGGTGCTATAGCACCAGACCAGACATATCTCCTGGGTCCATCCTGTATATTGTCTTCAAATATGCATTAGAAGACTCAGTGCACACAGAATTATGCTTCTTCCTTCTCCCTTTTCTTCACTTCTCACTAGTCAACAAGTATTAATTGAACAACTACTATGCGCCAAGCTTCTTTAGTGAACAAGACACACAAAATTCCTGCCTATAGCACTTCTAGCTCCTTCTTTTGTCCTTCCTCCCATCTTCCTCCTTCCTTCTCTTTTGCTCTTATTCTTTTATACACCCCCAGTACATCCGTGATTTCTTCTGCATTACAAACTGTTCCACATAAAGGGTCAAACAACAACAATCTCTTATTATTATTATTAGCTCTTATGGTTCTAGGGTGACTGGGCTCAGCTTGGTCATTCCTACCTGGGGTCTCATGGGGTCACAGTTAGATGGTGGCTGGGGGTTGGGGCTAGAATTCTTTGAAGGTCTGTTTTGCATGTCTGGTGGCTGTGGCCTCGTCTGGAGCTGGCAGTCAGAATGCCTACATGTGGCCTCTCCATGTGGTTGGAGCTTCCTCACAGCATGGTGACTGTGATCTAAGAAGCTATTTTGCCTTTTATGACCTATCTTCAGAAGTCACTTAGTGTCACTTGTACTCTATTGGCGATAGTGTTATAGTCTAAAACTATCGAGTGCAGGTAGGGATATGTCTCCTTAGGTGGAGTTCCTCGGGTGTAACTCCCTGAGAACCACTCCTCTCAGTAGGAAGATCTGTGAGCTAAAAGAACAAGTTCCTTGCCCTCCCCTATATCCTCAGCAAACAGTGGTGGGACAGGCACCGGAGAACCACCATAGACATTCCCACTACAGGAGGAGATGTGAGAGGCACATAACAGGCACTGGCCCGTAGCAATTCTGAAATCTACCCGGGCATATGTGGCCTGTTTCTTGATTAGTAATCAGTCCTACTGCCCTTTGGGGTTTTGTTCTTTTCTCTGAGTCATCCTGGTATTTCAATAAGAACTGACCAGTGTTTGCAGCAGAATTGTTTTCTTAGCCTGCTTCTTGCCCATAGAAATTTGAGGACCCAAAGGGCTCTCTTCTCATTTGGTGCTTTATCCATCCCTTTTATTCACAATCCAAACGATTCCTTTAAAAGTTTTATGGGTTTCTTATGAACCAATTTGTAATTCATTCCATTTGACAAAAGCTACACTCATAAATCTCTCTTTCTCTCTTTTTCACCTTGGGATTCTGGCAAAGCTGATCTTAAGAGTCTCCAAAGATCAACTGTTTAAAAGAACAGGTTTTCAGCACATGCTTTTAAGATCCTCAGAAGGCCCTTTTCTGTCTAAGAGGGTCTACGGGGCACTTGAAATCCTTCTGAAGTCTTAATAAAAGGTTTTATAAGTCACACCTTTGGATTCATCTCTAAGCTGTTTTCCTGACAGTGCCCCTAGCTCTGATCTTTGCCTGAAAGTAATTTCTTCTTTTGAGGATTGTTTGTCATGTGGGTTGGCGGGAATGAGAAAAATTTCAAACCCAGCAAATCTTGTCTCCTTTCTATTTAATACTTTGCTATGTGGCTTCTCTTCTTGGCAGAGGCAGGATTTGCACCTGGGACCACCTCTTCTCAAAGCCTGCACTCTTGCTGAGAGTCCTGTTGCCCCTCTACACAGGGGTGTGGGCAAGGACTTCAGTAAGTCCTTCAGGAAGGGTGGGGTTTAAGCAGGTGGGAGAAGAGAAGGCATTCCAAGCAGGGGCACCACGTGGAGGAAGGAACAGAAAGGGAGGGACACACACAGTGTGTTAGAGGACAGCATGGAACCCAAGAGTGCAGCACCTTTCCATCCCTCTCACCTTTACCTTCTTCACACATCTAGTTCCTACTGCCTGTTCCCTGTGACTGCTTATGTCCCTTTGCAACATGAGCTCTACTCTATCCCCCATACTCCATTTGACTCTTCAACCTATTGGCTCGCAGGGATGCCCTCTTCCCTAAGAATGCCCTTTCCCATCTTGCCCACCTGGAGAGGGACTGACGTAGCTGTCAAGGCCCAGGATGAAATATTGCCTCTGTGTCCTCAGGGAGCTAGCTTACTGTCCAGTGGGAGAGACCGAGAATGAGCAGAAAATCGCTTACAATGGTGCCAATACATTTGATGTAACAACAGTGATCAAATGCTCTGAAACAAAGGGGCAGGGTAGGTGCTCTGGGCACATTGAAGAGATGGTCTAATCCGGTGGTTCAAGGAAGGCTCCCTGAGGAGGCAGCAGTGTGGCTGTGGTCTGAAGTATACCCAGATATTAACCAGGTGGAGGAGGGAGGAGCAGAGAAGAGTGTGCCCAGCAGGGGAAACAGTCTGGGCAAAGGTCCTGAGGTCGGAGACAGCATATCATTAGTCACAACAATAGATAATGATATTATGATTATTCTCATTATTACTAAATTATCAATGCACATTTCAGTGGCACTTCTCCCTCTCAGTCTCACTAGCCCCCTGTGCTTCTGGAATCACCTAAAAACAACCACTGCTCCTAAACATTTGTCTCAGGGTGTCAGAGTAACTGGTAGCCAAAACGAAGATACTATTAAGTATCCTATTTAACAGATGAGGAAACTGAGGCACAGAGGAGTTAAGCAAATGCAGAACTGAAAGTCTTTGGAACTAAAGCTCCAATAGTGTGAGTGAGTGTGTGTGTGTGTGTGTGTATGTGTGTGTGTGAGAGAGAGAGAGAGAGAGATGGGACAAGATGAGGCCGGTGAGGTGTGTGTGCAGGCCAGGACAATGATTTGAGTCATTAGCTTAGGGTCATAGGAGGTCTTTGAAGGGCTTTATGCATATGTGGTGACATGTTCTGATTGATGTTGGGACAGCGTCACCATGGTGACTGAAGCAAACCTGGATTAGAGGGGCTCAAGCAGATGCGAGGGGATGGTTGGGGGCTTTGGCAGTCATTTGGGGGGACCCAGGGACCCATGGGGGCAGGGGCACTGAATTCACCCATTGATTTCCAGAGCTCTGGTGCCACCATGAGGGCCAGGGAGTACCTGGGTATAAAAGGGGCTCCGTTCCCTGCACCCAGCCCACAGGGTTCATCTCTCAAAGGGGAACACCCACTTGGTGCCTCTGCTCCTCCCCTCCCACCCCCTTTCCCACCTTCTGAGGCCACAGACTCCTCCCTTGCCCCCCACCCCTGGGACCTCTGTCAGGCAGGGTCTGTGCCTGAACCCCGGCACCCCTGCGGCCCAGTAGCTCTGGCAGCAGCCGCAGGAAGGCCAGCCAGTCCTCCTGACCGCGCGGGCCCTGGAGGCCAGCACGTGGCCAGCCGGGTGCCGGCTCTTTCTGCCCAGGCCCCTGTGCGGCCCGTGCTCGCCTGAACAGATGGTCTTGGAAGTGAGTGCTGCCTGAATGGGGTCGGGAAGGTCTGTAGGCTCCACCTTCTCCTCTACCTCTGCTGGGCGCCACTGCCCTTGTCGCTGTTGTGGAGGGGCTGATGAGCTCGGCTGGCCAGGGGCACCGCGCAGTGTGGTGAGATGTGGCCCAGGCACTCAGGAGTGCGGGGTTCGTGAGACAGGGGTCTTGGGGTCTCTGGTGCAGCCAACGCAGGACTGGAGGGGGCAGGAGAGTACGAGGGTTGTGGGCTACCCTGCACATGACTCAGTGAGCCCTTCCCTGGGTAGCTTGTAGTGGTGGCAGCACCTCTATTGGGGTCCCCGAAGGAGGCAGTTAAAGGAACTCACATTTGCTGAGGGCTTATGGTAGGCCTGGCCCTCAGTGAATGTTGTCTTGGACTATTACCTGCCCCTCCTCACCCCTCATGACCCCTACGTCCACCTGTGGATTCTCCAACTCCCAAAGTTCAGTGTTTATTACATGGGTTTCCCTGCTTGTCCTGCAAGACAGCTGCTTCCCTGCAGGTCTGTCCTTAAACATTTCTAGCCATGGTGTCCTTCCTGGGTACTTGCTTGCCCACCTGGACTGCTTTTTAGTGACACAAGGAGCACAGGTTCTTTGTGGGTTCCATGTCCTGACTACACCTGAGTCATTGGCTTCACCTTGCTGAGCCTCAGAGGAGGAGCTGGCTAGGGGCTCTCGGCCTTCCCTCCTTGCTAGCTGTGTGGCTGGGGCAAGCTGGCTCAGCCCCTTGGACCTCACTTCCTCGGCCCTACAGTGGGCATGCCCTGTCCCGTCACAGGGAGGGGAGGAAAGAACAAAGGGGAATATGGTGTGTGAGCTTGGGGGCTGTGTGCTGGGACATCCTGTGCCTGTATTTTCCTGTCCATGTGAGAAGTTTGGGTAGATGAAGGTGCCCCCTTGCTCTACCCAGTTACAGTTTGGGGGGTCTTGGAGGCTCCCCGCCCCATGTGGCACTCAGTCCCTCTCACCCCTTGGCCAGTGGAGGTTTCTCTCAGGCCTTTGCTCTGATTTTGCAGCCCATGGACAGGCCTGGTTCTGGGCCAGTCCTGTGTGGGGCTCCAGAGCTGCCCATGCTGTGAAGGAGTGAGCTTGAGCCCCACCTTAACTCAAGGCTCATATCTGACTCCCCCATATCTTGAATCTGCTACTGTTTCAGGGTTGGAAGTTCCAGAGCTTGGGAGAGAAGGTATGTGTGCAAACCTTGGGAGAGAGGACAGAGAAGGAGGCGCTGTTGAAATTTGCTAAGGGATTGGGGCTGCTGTTCCTCTCTGTCTCAGGACCTTTGAATATGCTGGCTGAGATACAATTTCCCCATTTTGCTGTCCAACTCCTACCCCTTCATATCAACAGGAAGGCTTTTGTTAAACAACCTCCTCCCCAATCTAAAACAGGCCTCTTTTATAGTCTTGTTCAGAAGACTCTGGTCTTTTCCTTTAAGCAGCTCTTACAGCTTGGTTATACGGTCACTCCTCTTGTTCAGCCCCGAAGATGCTCTACCTGGAACAGGGTTTGGCACATGGCTGGTGCTCAGAAAGCTGGGGCAGACTGAGACACGTCATCTCGGTGCTCAGAGCTGCTCATGATATCCTTCTTGCATGCCTGCTGTTAATGGGTAATCAAAGAAGTTTTGAATCCCAGGGCTTCTAGGGACTGTTAGTTTAACCTTGTCATTACAGAGATGGCAGAGGCAAAGGTCTTCCCAGAGAGGGGAAGGTATAGACTTGAATCCAGGTCTCCTGGCCCCCAGTCCTATCTCTCCCCAGACGTTTCTGGAGTCACGACCAGCCACTTCCCAGGAGTCACTGGCAGGGGACCCTAGCCTCCCAGCATCAGAACTGCTTTGAATGAAGGGTAGAGACAGCAGACCAACTCCTTGGAGTGGATGGGGGGAACAGCAACAAGAGTAACGAAGCATGAACATTGGCCATTCCAGCACAGGCTGAGCACCCATAAGTATTACTGTACTGTGAATCCACAGCAACCATTGAGGGAGGTGATAGCAAGGCCCAGAGAGGTGAAGTGACTGCCCAAGGTCACTCAGTGAGGCAGTGGCTGAGTGGAGATCCAAACCCAGAGGCTGTTGGACTCCAGGGCCTAGAAGGCCATGTGCAGGCACACAACTCACACTCTGCTTATCCGAGCTGTTGCCACCTTCTGCTTGTTAGAGCAGGAAGGTGCAGAAGGAGGCTGTTGGGAAGGGCCCAATCCTCCTCAGGATGTTTCCTGAGGTTCACAGATCCCAGAGAGCAGCTGCGGGCATTCCTGGAAAGCTGCATGCGGAAGGAAGGTCACAGGCTTGCTGTGTCTTCAGCTGTGAAATAAGAACACTGCCTCTGCCTCCTGGATTGTGAAGGCTGGGAGGAGACGGGCTTGAAGAGGCCTTGGGGATGTCCTGGCCCAAAAGTGGGCTCACAGGGGCTGTCTTCCTGCTGGGCCCTCCACTCAGCTTCTGAGCCTCAACACACCTGGGCAAGGGAGCCACTGTTGGAATCTGTGACAATAAAGGCTCGTAGATGCCGAGAAAGGTCACCAGAAAATGCAAGTCAGAGTGAACCCAGGTGCAAGTCCTGACTCCTACCAACCAGGTGAGTCAGTTTCCTCTTCTGTGAAGTTGGGTGCAAAATGGCCACTTCATAGAGCTCCCACACAAAGAAATTTGAGATATGCATGAATTGCTGATATCTTATTCATGAAACTGTTTTTTCTTTATTTTTTTTTTCTTAAGTGAGAAGTGGAGAGGCAGAGAGACAGACTCCCACATGCGACCCTGACCAGGATCTACCTGGTAAACCCCCTACTGGGCGATGCTCTACCCATCTGGGTGAGGTGTTGCTCCATTGCTCAGCAACTGAGCTGTTTTAGCACCTGAGGGGAGGCCATGGAGACATCCTCAGTGCCTGGGGCCAACTTGCTCCAAAGGAGCCATGGCTGTGGGAGGGGGAGAGAGAGAGAGGGAGAGAGAAAGAGAGAAAGAGAGAGAGATAAAGGTAAAGGGGGAAGGGTGAAGAAGCAAATGGTCACTTCTCCTGTGTTCCCTGACCGGGAATTGAACCTGGGACATCTACATGCTGGGACAACACTCTACCACTGAGCCAACTGGCCAGGACCATGAAACTGTTTCTTGATCTTGGCTGGGAAACTTTCTTTTTATTTTCTTTATTTTTCAATTACAATTTATGTTCAATATTATTTTATATTAGTTTCAGGTGTACAGATTAGTGGTTAGACAATCATATACTTTATAAAGTGATTCCTCCCAATAATTCAAGTACCTGCCTGGTATTATACATAGTTTTTACAATATTATTGACTATATTCCCTATATTGTATGTTACATCTCCATGATTATCTTGTAACTGCCAATTTGTAGTTTCTTAATCCCTTCACCCTTTTCACCTGGCTCCTCAACAGCGTCTCCTGTCTGGCAGCCATCGGTCTGTTTTCTATATCTATGAATCTGTTTCAATTTTGTTTGTTCATTTATTTATTTCTTTACATTTTGCATTTAAGTGAAATCATGTGGGATTCATCTTTCTCTGACTGACTTATTTCATTTAACATAATATACTCTAGGTTCATCTATGGTAAAAAAAAATCTTACAATGGTAAGATTTCATTCTTTTTTATGGCTGAGTAATATTCTAGTACATATGTATTAGTTTTTTTTATCCACTTGTTTATTGGTGAGCACTTGTGTTGCTTCCATATCTTGGCTATTGTAATAACACTGCAATGAACACAAGGGTGCATATGTTCTTTAGAATTAATGTCTTGGGTTTCTTTAGATATATACCCAGAAGGGGAATCACTAGGTCATCAGGCAGTTCTATTTTTAATTTTTTGAGGACCTTCCATACAGTTGAAAACTTTCTTTAATACCAGCAAGCACCACCGTGGCCTGGGTGCTGTGTGCTCTTACAGACCATACAGCTCCTAAGGGAGTTCTGGACTCGGCTCCACGAACTCATAGTGGTCCTTAGGTTACCCATTACCCCAGCCAATGCTTACAGTCAGAATGCCTTTGTCAGCTGGAGGCTCAACAGCTTTAATTCTTGGACTAGTTCTTTGAGAGCTTGTGCTCAACATCGGACTATCACAGTGCAAACCAGAGAGAGAGAGTCAAAGGCCAGTGGATCATTATGCTGTCTACCTGCAGAGGGAACTGCCCAGTGCACCCAGGCTGTGGGCACCGGTGGCGCCCTGTGCTTCACATCTGTGTGCAGAGCCAGGCCCCAAAAGTTTCTTAATTTTATCTGCTCTTCTCAAACATGCAATAAATTTTAGTTTTAAAACTATAGCAAAAACCAGACAAATAAAATGAAGAAGCAAAGCCTATGCCTGCCGTGCGTCAGGTGGGTCTCTTCTCTGTGCTCCTCCGCCTGCCCTCAGCAGGCGCGGGAACAGAAGGTTCCTTGGCTTTGGTGGTGGAGATCCTCACCCCAAGTCGAATTCTATAACCTTCAGAACAAGGTCTCCTGGATTGTGAGCACAGTGGATGGAGCCGTCTTGGGGTTTTAGGAAAACAGACAGGCTTGGAGCACAGCTGGGCTGCAGCATGTTTTGTTGTTTTTTTTTTTCTCTTGCCTTCAGCAGCGGCAGCCTGCTCCTCTGGAAAGGCAGCTCCTAATTAGAATGGATCGAAGAGTCTTTGCTCCGGCTTTGTTCTCCGTCTCCATTGAATCTTCCTTTAAGACTTAATCTGGTGCAGTCACCGGTGGGCTGGGAGCCTCAGCTCTGAGCTCCTTTCGCAGGCTCCTGGGGGGGAGGGGCGGGGCATGGGAGCTCCGCGGTGACACCCAGCACTCTCCCACTCCGGGCCTCTTTTCCTTTCTCTCTTTCTTCCTACCTACTTTCTCTCCCTTTATGTTCTGTTCACTAACAACCCAAAGCTGTCCAGGATGCCTGTCCTCACTGGTGGGAGTATAAATCGATACAGTTTCTCTGGAGGGCAATTTGTCATATGCTATTCAAAGCCTTAAAGAAGTGCATAGGTTTTGACCTGGAAAGTTCCCTTCTAGGAGTTGGTCCTGTAGAAATAACTGGACAGGGCTCAGCCTATATGTGCAGAGGGACGAGACCCTTAGTGACTTTTATGAGTGACTACTTGGAAACCTGGTGTCCATCTACAGGAGGGGTCACTAAAAATGATCATGTGATAAACCAACTGGGAAAGAACCTTTTGGAGCTAATTGGGGAAATTGGTATCTTGCCTGGGTGTTTGCTGTTCCTAAAAAATTACTGTTAATTTTTATCAGGTGTGATAATGGCCTTGTGGTTGATTTACAGACACTTGACAGAGGGGTTGGTATTTGGGTTGAACTGTTACAACAATAGTAGTAACAGAGGGTGTAGGGGAAGCAAGCATGGCAGAACATTGCAAATTCTGAATCTGACTGACAGGTGGAAGAGTGTCCATTATACCGGTATCTTTATTTTGGGGTATGTTTAAAATTCTTCATGATTTAAAAAGAAATAACCATGTAAAAACTATTTCTTGACCTGAAATAATGTCCACGAGATCATAAGTGAAAATAGCAAATATGGCACTATCATATTTTTAGTTTCAAAAATATATACAGAATTTTATATGCAGATGAAAAAGGATAGAAGTACATATACTGGAATTCTGTTGGTGGCTATTTCTGGGTGGTAGGGTTTGAATAACGTCCATTTTCTTTATACTTTTCAATAGTTTCTGACTTCTTTATTCTCTTTTCTTCTTTTTCCAAGTGAGAGGAGGGGAGATAGAGAGACAAACTCTCTCATGCTCCCTGATTGAGATCCACCCAGCAACCCCTGTCTGGGGCTGATGCTCTGCCCATCTGGGGCCATGCTTGCAACCGAGCTATTTTTCAGTGCCTGAGGTGGAGACTCCATGGAGCCATCCTCAGCTCCTGGGGCTGATGTGCTCAAAGCAACTGAGCCATGGCTGCAGGGGGAGGGGGGGGGGAGAAGTGAGGGGGGGAGAGGAGGGGGGAGAGAGAGAGAGAGAGAGAGAGAGAAAGAGAAGTGGGTGGGGGGAGAAGCAGATGATAGCTTCTTTTGTGTGTTCTGACTGGGAATTGAACCTGGGACATCCACACGCCAGACTGATGCTCTACCACTGAGCCAACTGGGCAGGGCCCTGACTTTTGTGGTTTTTTTTGGGCAATAAACATACTTTACTTTAAGGCTTATATTAAAAAGCCATAATTATTAAAGAAAATTTGGAAATCATGTAATATATATTAGACTATACCTGGTGAAAGGAGGCTTTACATCTCTGAATCCACACACAATAAGTGGTAAGGTTGATGCTGTTGTGCCTGTTGGGTCAATGGGGAAGTTGACTATCAGAGAGGTTAAGTGACTTGCCTGTGGACACACAGCCACCATTCTGATTCACTGTGATGTAAAGCAAGTGCTCTTTCCATTGAAACCTCAGCTGCCTCTAGGGGACTGAGTATCAGATGTGGTCCCTGATCTCTAGGAACTGACACTGTCTTTGTTCTTCTGGTCTGCTGCCCTTGCTCAGTCTGGGATCGTCCCCCTCTGCCCCTAGAACCAGTTACATAATGGTGTTAGCAGAAAAATGCACCTTTTCCTCACATCACAGGTACAACTCAGACACTACCTGGTCAATATTTTTTCCTAATGAGCCTTCCCAGTCTTCTTGCCTTTTTAGGATGGGAACGAGCTATCCACTGTCATCCTCTTCGTATTTATCTGCTCTGTTTACTGGCAGAGAGGAAGAGTGAATGGGCATTGTACACATAATTATCATAGGATCCACAGAGGGCTGCAAGCTGAGTTCTTCATCCTGGCTCCCTCACTAACAATTTGCAACCTAAAGAAGTCAATCTCTCTCTGGTTCCTTTATCTCTAAAGTAAGTAAAGGATAACACAATAAAAAAATCAATTGGTGTTCTGCAGAAAAGAGGGGAAGACAACTCTAAGTTGGGCTGAAAAGATGTTCCCCAAATTTCTGCTACTGCTAGAGATGGATAAAGCCTATTTCCACCTTGCCCCATCAGCTCTTTGCTGAATGGTGAGTCTCTTACCAGTCTCCTTACCTCCAGGCATTTCCTCTCCCACTCCATCCTCCAGTTCCCTCTGGGTTGGTCTTTCTAAAGCAGAAACCCAGGTGAGTCATTTCTGTTAAAATCCTATTGACTCCCTACTCCCTTCTGGAAAAAGTCCAATGCCTCTGCTCTGTGTGATAAAGGTTCCATGCTTTTGTTTTGTCCTCTCTCCAGCCTCTCACCTGCTGGACATCCCTTGTTCCTCACCCTACATACAGTACCTCAAGAGGGTCCCCAGATTCATGCCTCAGGGCCTTTGCACATGCTCTTGCCTTTGTCTAGAATGTCCCCCTCCCCCAGCATCAAGTGTTTTCCTGCAAGGTCCCTGGAAACTCCCCATGCCCATCAGACTTGAGCTACTCGAGGGCACAGCCTCAGCCAGCCCTGACATCAGCAGGGCCCCTGCACAGAGATGGACACAGAATGGGGCACATAGGTGCAAAACCAAAGGCTTCTCTCTCCATCTTCAGGATGGGCAACACTCCTCCAACAGATTTGGGTTAGGATAATTCTCAGTTCCCAGCCTGTGCTCAACTGACTCTGTGCTTACTAACACCCCAGTTGGGGATAGAAGTTTTTAGTTTTCAATATTCCATTTTTAAAAACACAATATTTTAGCACCAAGATGGATGTATTTTATCACAGACATTGACTCAGGTTGCCTCTTGTCCCCGTCTCCTTGCTGAAGACAGTCTAACCAATGCACCTTCCCAGCCATGGGACTCTGCAGGCCTGGCTCTCATGACAAGAAGTGTCATGGTGAATGGCTGGGTCTGGGGACAACCTCCGGGGGCTGCTCCCACACTATTAATATCTGAAAAGGGACCCCCCCCCCCACACACACACAAAGGAAAGTGCCTGAGTCACACAGAGGCATTGTTTGAACTGGAAAACTGGTTCTGAATACCCACTCCAAAAAGCTACCGCCCCCTGTGTTCCCCGCTTCCATTCACCTGGGTTTTTCTGTCCTGGGGGCTAAACCCAAGCAGTGTCAGCAGGCAGCCAAGGACACTGCAGAAGGGTCAGCTTCATAGAACCAGGGAGCAACCACTCCTCCCAGGGGGAAGGGAGCCGTGGAGGGTAGTGAACAGAAGCTTCCACCTCAGTCCCAGAGGAGACAGCAGCTCTCGGCCCCTGTGCCCTCCTGTGGCAATTGGGAGACCCTGGCTGTGGTGTTTTCTGGGTTCCACTGGGGTGGAGAAGTCAAGTGGCGGCTTAGCTTTCTCTTCTATGGATTATAGGTGATTCCAGGGCAGGGTCTGAGTCCCATCTAACTCTGTAACCCCGTGAAGTCCATACACACAGTCTGTGCTCATCTTCTGTGTCCCAGTGCTGGGTGCCAGGCTTAGAGAGAAGATGGACCACCACTGTCACAGTCCACCTCTGAGGGGTTGATGAAGCAGCCAGGCCCAGAGGGTGCCTTATCTCAAATCTTAAATGTCACCCTCTTGGGGAGGTCTTTCCTGAGCTCTTTAGGGAGGTGCAGTAATTTTCCTTTGGAAGTAATTAATAACCACTTACTATGTTTCTAAAATCCTGCTGGGTACTACAAGGACATGAAAGCTAGTGTCTTTCCTGCACTGGCATCCTGTAGCCTTTGTAATAGAATCCAGATTCCTTCCAGGATGGCCCCTGCCCACCTCATCTCCTGCTCTTCCCGACATACACCAGACACCTTCGCTGGTCTGAAGTTCCTTGACTCTCCAAGCTTGTTTGTGCTTCAAGGCCTTTGAACCTGCTGTCCTTGCTGGACGGCTTGTACCCCAGATGGCTACGTGGATCTCAGACCTTAATTCCAATGTCACTTCTTCTCAAGAGCATTTCCTATCCACCCAAGCAAGTTACCCCACAAATCACCACCCATCACAGGTCCATTTTGCTGTCTGTATAGCACTTAGTATTGTTTGAAATTATTTCCATCATTTATTTATTGTAGAACCAGTTTATCAGGGAATCTTGGCTCAGTGGCTCCAAGCCTAAACCATGTTACCTTTTACAATTGCTTCATTCCATTACACTCTGCCTAGTCTCCCTTCTTGCTGGGCCCTCATGACAGGGTGCACTGAACACACTTCAGGCACTCTTAGTTGTTAAAACCCAGCCGGTTCAAATCTCCAAGGCTTGGCTCAAAGTTCCTCTCCAGAAGCAGGGAAGGGAGCAGGAGCTCTCTTTCTCCCTGGGGTGACCCTCTGGGACTGGGGCGCTTGTTTCCTTTGTAGGCCTCTCCTGGTTTGGTTCTGTTTGCCATGACCTCCCTGGAGATGGGGGTGCCTGGCTGTTTTGGGACTGAGCCTTCTCTGGCTGGCATTTCCTCAGGAGTGCGCAGTTATGCCCCCAGCCCTGCCAGCAGAACAGCCCCTGACCTATCCAGGGGGAAGCAGCTCCCTTTTCCCAGGTCCTTTCTGGAGAGCCCAGTGATACACCCTCTCTATGGCTCCTGCTGATGGTGCAGGCTTCTCCCCACAGAGTCCCCCCAATTTCCCGGGCTGCATGCCAAGCTCCCCCAAGGACACTGTCACCACTCTGTGCCTGTAGCTGGCACTAGGTCCCTGCAGCTCAGCAAGCATTCAGCTGGGGCACAAGGTGCCAGCCTCTTCTTGGCAGCAGTCTCCACCCCAGGAGTCTCATGGGACCTTTTTGCTTGGTTCTAGGGGTGGGACAGGAGAGGGAGTGGTACCCACTCACCAACACCAAGTCTGCCCTCACTCCCTCTGTACCGCTCAATATTCTTATAGAAACAGGGATGAACAAGGAGCGAGGAGTTGGGGGTGGCTTCTGGTGGCAGGGACAATTCTGCCACCTCCTGTTATGCCACAGGGAAGGTGTCTGGCCCTAGTCTTTTTGATCTCTTTGGGAAGTGTGTTACTTAGCATCAATTTGTCCACAGCTGTGGTTCCCAGTAACCAATTCTAGGGCAACTGGTTGTCCTTGGTTGTTTTTTTGTAGATCTTTCTGGAACACATGAGAGCAGCCTGGCAGCTTGGCATGGCTAGTGCCTAGAAAAATGCCCAGCAAACTGTGGGCCCTTGGTACTATCTTCTAAAAGATGACTCAGTAGGAAGACTGTGGCTACAGTGACTTCATGGCGAAAAGTAACTAGAAGAGGAAGGGGGAAGGGAGGGGCCTGATGTAGGTGACTCCATGTGCCTGATGTCTTTCACCTGTCATTTCACTTATCACAGTGACCTGGAAGGGCTGCCTAACCATCAGCCTTTGCAGATGGAAAGGCCCCCACCTTCTCCAAGCCAGACTGAGCTCAGGAGGAGACAGAAGGGGGGCGGGCAGCTGTGCGCCGGGCTCTGGCGTCCGTGATCCTGGCTCTGCCATTCCTTGGCTCACTCGCTGAGTTCTGACTCTGGTTCTTCATTTGTAAAGTGGGATAAGCCTCTACGTTGTAAAGAGTAAATTAGCTAATACATGTAATGTGCTTAGCTCATGTAGAGACATGGCGGGTCATAAACAGTAACCAGAGCCATTTCCATTATTGTCACTATTGTTGGGACAAATCCAGGTCTGTCCACCCCCACAGCTGGCACTCTCTGCATGACCCCCTACTCCTACAAGGCCCGGGAGTGGGGACTGGGGGAGGGAGGTGAAGCCCTCTGGGCCTCTACAACTGAAAGAAGCCGAGACCCCTGGGTAGGGGTGACAGTCAGGGGTGGCCTTCGATGCCAAACCATGGCCCGCAGCCTGATGTAAAAGGCGATGAGGAACCTCTGTGGGTCTTTAATCAGAGGAGTGAAAGCGGTGTTTTAGGAAGATTAATCTGGCAGCCGAGACAGGATGGAAAACAGTCAAGCTCAGTACAAAGAATTATGACTACTGCCCTGCGCACTGAGAGGGGGTCATTAAAGGAAAGTGGCCTGGTTCTTGGCTCCCCGGGTGCTCAGGGTTTCCGACAGCTGGGAGGGGCTGGCCCCTGATTAAGAGGAGGCACTAAGGGAGGCCGGCAGAGGGCACTGTTCTGTTGGTGACAGTGGTCTCTGCAAAAGCACACAGGCATCCGGACAGCGAACAGGCAGCAAAACCCAATGCGTTAGAATCAGGAGTGGGCTGTCAGCCCCCTCAGCCCTGTGGCAAGTCCCAAGCCCAGCATCTCAACTGCAGCAAACTGTAAGGCATTCCAATCCTCCTGTGGGGTGGGGTTTGCTCTCAGGGAAAGGTCCTTCAGGGAGGGTGGGACCCCGTGTACGACGGGCACCAGCCCCCCACGTGAGGCCGGCCAGCCCCCGTAACCAGCCTGATTCCAGGGCTGCTCTGGAACCGGCAGCCAAAGTGCGAAATGGAAGCAGGATTGCCCCCACCAAGAATGGAAGGAGCTGCTTCTCCATCTTCTCATTTTATTTAATGCTCAATTCAGCCTCCTCTCGTCTTCCAGGGAGATGGCGCTCTGCCGGGCCGCCAGCAACACCCCAGCCCCTCACACCAGCGCGTGGAAAACCTCCAGCTTCTCCCGGTATAGCTCGTGGAACTGCCTGGCCAGACACTGGAAAGGGGCTTCGTAGTTCTCCATCTCCTTCTGTGTAGACAGGTGGAAGAGAGGGTAGTGTGTGTCATCACAGAGCACGCACTCCTACCTCTCACTGGAGCTACACACAGTCACCTCATTTGACCTTTACACCATTTGGGGATGTTACTATCACTGCGCTCATTTTACCAGAAGGAAACTGACATGGAGAGATTAAGTAACTTGTCCAAAGCCATACACCTGTCAATGGTGGAGCTGGGTTTGAACCTAGATCTGTTTCTACAGAGCTTGAGACAGGATGTTAAAAGACTTCTTTCTGGCCCAAAGGCCACACAGCAAAACAACAGACAAGAAGGACCCCACACTCCTGAGGGTGGGCCAGACAGGATGGACCAGTGGCAGGCGGGCCAGGTGGGAATGCCAGCCTGGAGCTGCCTTAATGGGACTGCAGGGACAGCTTCCATGAGGATGACAGGTCCCGACAAGAACAGGCAGCCAGGCCAAGGCTGCAGCAGGGGAGAGGAGGTATCCTAGCCTGAGGAGGTATCACCTGTCAGAAGGAAACTGCAGGTGAGAGAGTGCCACTGATGGGGGGTGAGGGGGTATCGCTGAAGTGCTCAAGATCATCAGCCTGAGACACCTGGCATGACTTGAGGGGCCACAGCAGGTCCCTGTAGAGATTTCAAGCCCCTATCTCTCTGCTTTCCCTGCAGGCTGTGAGCTGAGCTAGGGGAGGGCGCAGGGGCAGAGACGCAGAAGCGGCCAGCCTGGCCCTGCTTCCCACAGCGGCTGGGGGAGGTACTGACTTTAACTCAAGTTAGGAATTTTGAGTCACCCAGGACTGGTCATCTTAATAACCGAAATAATACTTTTTGTGCCCAAAGGACTTTCTCTCACTCTGTGTGCATATACATTACTTAAAAAAATTTTAATTCCATTTATTTAAGCTAAAAAACAACCAGTTCACCCATTTTTCCCACTCCTGCCTCTGGTAATTGCCAATCCGTTCTCTGTATCTATGAGCTTGGGTATTTTTTTTAAGATTTCACATATTGGAGAGATCATACTATCCTTTCTCTGTCTGACATTTCCCTTAGCATAATGTCCTCAGGTTTCATCTATGTTGTTTCAAATGGCAGTTTTTCCTTCTCTTTTGTGGCTGGATAATATTCCATTGCATATTTATATTATATATATCACAGTTTCTTTATCTGTTCACCCACTGATGGACACTTAGGTTATTCCCACATCTCGGGTATTGTGAATAATGCTCAATGAACATAGGGGTGAAGATAGCTTTTCAAGTGAGTGTTTTCATTTTGTTCAAATAAATACTCAGAAGCGGAATTGCTGGGTCATATAGTTATATTTTTAATTTATGAAGAACCTCCATACTGTTCTCCATAGTGGCTGTATTACGTGCATATATTTTTAATTTTTTTAAAAGAAATAAGCTGGCAGGAGAAAGAACCCACTACTTCCAGTGCAGCAGCTCAGCTAGGAATCAGTTTTCAGACAATCCTTAGCACCTGGCAAAACTGCAGCCTTGATAAGAGGCAATGAACTATCCCCAATGAATGGAAGAATTTCCAAACCAAAGAATGTGACAAAGTCACCAAGCTCACTGTGTCACAGACAGCAGTCTGGGGCCTAAGGCCTCAGGGGTACAGGGACCCAGCTGGTCTGTGCAGAATCCGGCCCCCAACTGAGAGGAGCAGCCTCTCTACTAGGCCAGCTGAAAGAAATGCACAAAGGAAACCACTTCCGGTGGAGAAAGTTACCTGGACTGTCTAGCAAGGGAAATAAACCCCAGGGTGGAGGACACAGCTGGCCAAGAGGAGGCAGATGTGGCAGTAAGGGCTGAGTGTGATCAGGACACAGGATGGCTGGTAGCCCAGAGAAGCATGTGCACTAAGCCCATGACTGCTGAGGACAGGGAAGACGTCTCTCTCCAGTAGGACATAAGAGAAATAACTCTGTTACACCTTCAAGGCACTTGTTGTGCGGAGCATCAACTCCTATCCAACGCTAATGTCAAACACAGAAATTGGACCTGTTTTACACCGTTCACAAAATTAACTCAAAATGGATTAAAGACTTGAACTTAAGACCTGAAACCATAAAACTCTTAGAAGAAAACATTGGGAAAGAGCTCCTTGACATCGATCTTAGCAATGATTTTATGGATGTGACACTAAAAGCACAGGTAATGAAAGCAAAAACCAACAACAGGACTAGGTTAAACTAAAAAGCTTCTGCACAGCAAAAGGAATGATCAACAGTGCAAAGGTAACCTATGGAATGTGAGAAAATATTTTCAAACCACACAAATATACCGCTCACAAAAATTAGGGGATATTTTATTGCTTCATATTCATTTTGAAATATCCCCTAATTTTTGTGAGCAGTATATAAGGGGTGAATACCCAAAATATATAACTCAGACAACTCTTTAGTAAAAACACAAATAATCTGATATAAATAAATAGGCAAAGGACCTGAGTAGACATTTTTCAAAGAAAATATTCAAATGGCCAACAGGTACACGAAAAGGTGCTCAACATCACTAATCATCAGGGAAATGCAAATCAAAACCACACTGATCTCACCTCCTGCCCATTAGAATGATGCATAAAAAAGACAAGAAACAACAAGTGCTGACAAGGATGTGGAGTAAAGGGAGCCTTTGTGGTGGGAATACAGATTGGTGCAGCCTCTATGGAAATCAGCATTATGCTAAGTGAAATAAGTCACACAGAGAAAAAAATAGCATATGATCTCACTTATGGGTGGAATCTTTAAAAAAAAAATCTCATAGAAACAGAGAGCCGATTGGTGGTTGCCAGAAGGGTGGGCGATATGGCTGCAGGTGGTCAAAGGGTACAAACTTTCAGCTTTAAGATGAATAAGTTCTGAGGTTGGAATTACAAAAAAAAAAAAAAAAGTCAAGCAATCAAGTAGGCAGGCACCACCTTTAGGCCTGCCTGCCACCTGCGCTGCACTCAGGAGAGAGGAGGTGGGCTGGTGTCAGGGGCTGGCCATGTTGCAAACAGCGTTTGGTTATATTTCCTCTTTAATTACAGCTTTCTTTTTTTTCTTTTTTTTTTTGTATTTTTCTGAAGTTAGAAGCAGGGAGACAGACAGACTCTGCATGTGTCTGACAGGGATCCACCGGCATGCCCACCAGGGGGTGATGCTGTGCCCATCTGGGGCATTGCTCCATTGCAGCTGGAGCCATTCTACTGCCTGAGGTGGAGGCCATGGAGCCATCCTCAGTGCCTGGACCAACCTTGCTCCAATGGAGCCCCAGATGCGGGAGGGGAAGAGAGAGACTGAGAGGAAAGAGACGGGGAAGGGTGGAGAAGCAGATGGGTGCCTCTCCTGTGTGCCGTGGCCAGGAATTAAACCTGGGACTTCCACACGCCGAGCCAACACTCTACCGCTGAGCCAACCGGCCAGGGCCTAATTACAGCTTTCTTAACCACGCTGCCTCAGTGGGGGTCTAGTTAACTTGCACAGTTAATACCAAGTGCGTACTGCAGCCTTGCCAAGTGCAGTCTGTATCACCCGTGTCCACAGCGCAGCACAGAGCTCAAACCGCAGGAATGTGTTGGGATGGGTGTTAAATTTTGAGTTCCATCAAGAGCTCTGGGGAGTATGGAATGGTGGGGTGAGGGGGCAGTTTCACAATATGCATGTTGGAAGGGGAATACTAAAATATTGTTTGCCGTGGGTAGTAAAAGCTCTACACTGTAAAAGCTCACTCATTTGAACTTCATTAATTTAGCAATTGTGATAATTGGGCCAGAGGCAAGAGTGGCCTTTGTTTGTACACTCTATGAATTCAAGGATTTAGTAAATAATAATAGTATAAGATTACTAGGGGAGATACTTATACTGTAAAAAAGCTCACGTACACCGAGTGTTGACTGTGCACCAGACTTTGTGCTAAGTGGTTTCATATTCACCATCTGACTTAATTCTCATGTCACTACTCAGTGAGGGACATGCCTCATTATCCCCACTGCACAGGTGAGGAGCCCAACCACCCTTTCCCGTCTCTTTCTTCTCTGTCTCTCTCTTCCCCACCTGCATCCGGGGCTCCAA
Source organism: Saccopteryx bilineata (assembly GCF_036850765.1). Taxonomy (NCBI): domain Eukaryota; kingdom Metazoa; phylum Chordata; class Mammalia; order Chiroptera; family Emballonuridae; genus Saccopteryx; species Saccopteryx bilineata. The sequence goes on along the minus strand of NC_089490.1, from coordinate 90,291,211 downwards.
TGGAGCAAGGTTGGCCCAGGCACTGAGGATGGCTCCATGGCCTCCACCTCAAGCAGCATGCTGAGACCCACAGCTAGTTCTGCCACTCACCAACTCACCATGGAGGGCTGAGCACCAGCCTGGACTTGCTACCCCTTCCTTAGGAAACCATGCTTTTTGGGGAAGATTTTAAAAGTTCACATCTGCACAGCAATTTAAAAGCAGCATTTGTCAGGTTTCGTAGATGCAACAACAGAAGGGCCTATAGCTTAAGTAGATTTCAAGTAGAAAATAACTTCCAGGTTATTTATTATTTGGGCCACTGACTCTTCTGGAAGGCCAAAGAGTCAGGTCCAGAGGCCTACGGCCAAGAGTGAGGTCCTGGTTACAACCATGGATGTGCCGGGTCTCCAAGTCTCCCCAGAAACCCTGCAAGGGGCACTGCAGCCAGCACCTTGGCCCTGCTAGCTCTGAGGTGATGTCCCTGGGCAGCTCCTGCAGGGGTATCTTCACTTCACCCCCCTCTGTGGAGAAGTGTCACACAAGCACATCTTGCCGGTATAGCCTGGGTCACATGCTTGCACCTTGGCTGCAGGGAGGCTGGGACCTAAAAATTCCCAACACAGGAAGAGGGTTCACCAGTACTGGACAGAAAATATCATGAGAGGTGTGTGCTGAGGGTGGGTAAGGAGGGTGGCCTGGAGTTACCAGGGCCTGCAGCAAGGCAGGACAGGGAGCACTGATGGGAATCAGAAACTAGGGATCCTAATCCTGGCTCAACCCTGTAATAGTCATGTGACCTTGTGGAAGTCACATGCCTCCTCAATATGGAAGTGGGAACTGGGGGACCAGCTCCTGGTTCAGAGAACTGAACATGGGGGGTCTATGAAGTAATGTTCCAGCAACACCTATCCCACAGTATCTCATGCAAATGTCCAGCATCACTGTAATCAAACACAATCCACTTGTATTTTTCACTAATTGAGATACAACTTTTCTCAGGGCTGGCTTGCTGATCTGCTTTATTGAAATGAATGAGTGACTCTTGCTATATTGAGAAAAATTCTTGGGCTAAGAATGTAAACATCAGTTCCAAATTCATCTCTGCATATGGTAGACTAACAACTGATGCATGTGAAGTCATGTGAAAAACCACTTCCAGCAGAGGTCTACTCCCAGCTTGGTTACGGAGCAAGGGAAGACACTTACCACGGATGTTTCAAAACATTCCAGGCCTTGGCTCAGCGCCCACGCCTGGGCCTGAGCCGATTCCACCACTCGTCTGCTGGCCAGGTCTGTCTTGTTGCCCACTAACACACCTACTCAGAAGACACAACCAAAGAATCACAGTTAACTGGCAGCCAGGGGGCCGGCTGGAGAGAGAAAAGGGCAAGCAGACTGATTTTGAGGGTGCAACTAATCATCTCAGAGGCTGCTTGGTTCAAGGTAGTGAGCAAGACAGGGACAGGAAGGTTCTGACCCTAGGGTCACAGTGGAGCTGGCTCTGCTCTTCACACAGCTTTTGATCGGCCTCTTCTAGACTCCATGCGCATCTGTCTGCCTTGTCTCCTAAGGCTGCAAGCGCCCTGAAGGCGAGGGCCAGATTTATGCGCACATTTGTGATAAATTCCTAGCTCGTGGAGCAAACTTTAAAAATGGTCATTAATACTAATCTAAGGACTGGGCTCAGAGTCAGGGATTCGGAGGGAATTTAGTTCTGTCCCTAGCTGCATCCGCTGCAGCTAATTTTTGAGCCTTCTCTGTAGATCGTTCTCCTGGTCTATAATGAGGAGAATTTGTTGATCTCACTTAAGGGTGAAAAATAAACTGATTTAAAGCATTCAGAAGTGACAACAGGAGTCGCATGTTTACTTGTGCCCCACAGACAGGAGAAAATGAGGAATTCTTCCTGGGTGGGCTTTCTGGAAGTAACAACTCACATTCCTACCACAGCCCCTTCCCCTGCCACCTGAGTCTCCCCACCACTGCGAGGTGGGTATCATCATGCCCATTTTATAGACTCAGGTGTGTGGGAACTCACTGAGGTTTCTGTATATAAGCCAGATCATTATACTCAAAGCCCACGGCACCCACAGCCAGCTCTGCAATGACCCTGTGCTCTTGAACTTGAAGGACAGAGAGGTGCCCAGATGCCTGCAGCTCCTACCTGGGAGGGGGGTGCCCGGAACCTGTGACCGTGCCTTCTCCAGCCATTTGCTGCAGTTGCTGAAGGACTCCTCACTGGTCACATCATAGACAAGACACAAGACATTGGGGCTCTCCCACTGTGCAAGAGGGACAGGATGAGCACCTATCAGTAACAGGGAAAATGACTTCTAGGCTGGGAGAAAATTGGGCCAGTTTTCTGGGAAGGGACATTTGGATGAAGGGACATGAAAGACTGTAAGGGCCACAGATGTGAGTCAGAAAACAGCCATACCCACAGAAAAAAACAGTTCCCCCAGAGGCATAAATGGCAGGCTGGGCTAGGCACAGTGATGAAGTCCATCAAGGGCGAGATTTCATATCCATGCCACGCTCTCTGCTGGGCACTCTAGGCATCATTGTGAAACCTCCCAACTTTGCCAGGCTGGTCTCAATGTCCCTACTGTGCAGCTGTAGTGTGGGGTGACTGACTTGCCCAGGTCAGATATGCTTTCAACACCAGGGTAGGACTGCTGCTTTTCTCCACCTTGAAATGCTTTTGCCTGCCACTGGCCTCAGGAATTCATTCTTCCACTGTTCTTACTGACGGCCCGCTATTATGCAAGTGGTATGCCTTTCTGCTCTGCAGGCCTAGAGCAGCATCCTTTCTTCCATCAGCCAGCTGCCCGATGCTTGTTTGCTTGCATCTCCTTAATAAGGGCTGGCTTTTCAAAATGCAAAGGATGCTTTCTGCTCCTCCTGCAGTGGATCAGCCCTAATCCCAAGCCAGACCACTGGACAGGGCTTACTGTCCCAATCAAGAAACAGGGCTACGCTCTTGGGGTCTGTCACCTTCAGGGGATCCTCAGAGTCCTGGGACATCTGCTGCTTGGCACAGGGCCATAGGAGAGCGCTACCCAGGCTGTGATACATGTGACTTAACTCATGGCCATGCCTTGGTCTCTGGAGACCCCTGCCCTGTGCAGTGAGAGCCCGGTTTATTTCTGGGGTGTCATCACCTCCCAGGTGTAAGGGAGAATCCTTTTCCCTCCAGTTGTCCTTGGGAGGTCAGCCCAGAGTCGCTCTGGAGGGCTCACTTCCCTACCCCCAGGCTACCCTGGCTCCCAGAGGCCTCCAGGTCAGGGAGCACAGACTAAACGGATGATTCCTAACAACTTCGCTCCACAGACTAACTCAAGAGCTTGCACTAGAGCTATAATGACCACCCGGTTAGCCTGCAGGAGGCTCCTCCTTCCTCCAGGCCTCAGTGAGCGATCAGGACAGACCTGGGACGGAGCTGAGCTGAGCTGTAGCGGGGGAGCCTGGAGTCCAGGTGGGAGCTGATCAGGGTCCTGACCAGCCGGGCACACCTCTCTTCTGCCGAGAGGGCAGCACCCAGTGCCAGGCTGTGCACTTAGTAGACTGGCAGGTGGTAAACATGATTGATGCGTGAGGCCAAGCCTGTGTGAACCTACAATCATTAGCTCTGTTTCTCTCAGACAACAAAAAGGGGGCAGAGAACAGTTTCCATTAAAATGTAGCCGTTCTTGGAAAGGCAGCGGAGGGCTCTTGAGAGTGCAACCCTTTTAATTAGCTCAGTGGCCCAGATTAGCTGAACCGTTACCTGGGACAGTACAGCAGGCGGGACCCTGACAGGACCACTAGATGAGTGTGTGGAGCCCTGGGCGGAGGGGGCATGGCCCAGAGCCAGGCCCATGGGACCAGGGTGTGACCCGGAAGGGGAGCCACAGGGTTGGCCTCTGGGGCACCCCCCCCCCCCAGGGAGGAAGGAAGTGTGCACTCCTGCTCCGGAAGGAGCTCTGGGAGGTTGAGGAGGAGGGCTGAAAGGACACCCTTAGGAGGCAGTTACTCAAAAGAAGGGAAGCCCCAGAGTGGGCGGCTACAAGGACTGAGCCACAGAGCTCTGGCACATTTGGAACCTGGCCATTCAGAGACGAGGGCCGGGGGGAGTCACATGCAGGAGCCCAAGGGTAGGAGTGCCCCTTGCAGAGTTTTGCCACAATAGCAGCTCTGGGCAGCCAGGGTGCAGTGACATTTCTGTGCGAGCATTGTAAGGGGGAGGTGGTGGTGGTTAGGAAGTAAAACTGCATGCTACTTGCCAATTTATCCAGCATTTCAGAAAACACCTCTTTGCCGGCAGAGTCAAAAATGAAGAGCTCCTAGAATCAGAAAGGCATGTTCCAAGAATGTCTGGGGGGCGGGGGGGCATGGGCACTGGCTGCGAGTCAGTGGTACTGCCCTCAGCTCAATGCACATGTGCACACACACTCACAAGGGCTACACCTTCTCCCTGGGGCACAAGGAAGATGATGGGAAGAGGAGCGACCCCCAGCACCCGGCGAGGCAGGACTGCGGTTTCCCACACCGACCAGCACTTTCTGTGCGGCGCTCACCTCTCCTAACCTCAAGTGCAGAAATACCAGGAACAAGCTGCCTTCCCACCTGGCAGAACAGAATGCTAAACAGGCTGACAAGTGCTCTGGTTTCCAAAAGGTCATTCTGCACTTTGTTAATCAAATTGATTTTCAAATCTTAAAACCATTCTTTTTAAAGGAGGTCACTGAAAAGGCCTGGGAAGGTGTGTAAAGTAGGACAGTCTGTCATCATTCTGGATGGCTAAGGTGTGTTTCTGATGGAGAACACAGGATGACCCTTGCTGCCCCCGTGCCAAGCCCATGGGAGAGCCCCTCCCCCATGCTGTCGTCTAGAACGTTCCCTAATTTCCCCCTTAAGCTCCCCCCAGGCACTGGACAGCCCCTGGCTGGCTTCCGACACGGGCACATGCTGTCTGAACATCAGTGCCCTAAGCGGAGCTGCGCACAGGTTATCTGTGCACTTGTCTTACCCCTTCTCACGGCATTGGGAGTACTTAAAATTGTTTTTTGCTCATGGATCTCTTTAAGAATCCGGTGATTCTTAAACCTTCTCCCCAGAAAAGCACATAAACGTAACATCTTGCAACTCAATTTCAAGAGTCGGGGGGAACCCAGGTAAGAATCTTGATGGAGAAGTTCTTCCGCCCTCCCTAGCCGGCTTCCCCTGTTCCACAGTTCTGTTCCCAAATGCTCGGGCCATGTCCTTGTACCATGTCTCTCGTAGGGAGGATGATGGTGACCATGGAGACCCTGGGCCAGCTGCAGGGGTACGAAGCTCCCTCGAGTCAAGGGCACCACTTACCACACTGTCCCCTGTGTCAGGAACTGGCACCGTCTTCACCACCAAGTCTACCCCTGTTGTCTGCCAAGGAAAACCAAGAATGTGTGTGTGTCAGAGGGCCCCCAGCGGCGTGCTATAGGGGGACATGACAAGCACCTGACGCCCAGGAGACAGAACCCCAGCTCAAGCATTTGTGTTCTGGACTCACTTTTGGTGCAGATGTCAGAGAGGACCAACTAGGCTTGTCCAGCTCTCTGCCCAAGAGCAAGCTATGCGTGGTGACAAGGTCGACCACTGGCTGGTCTGCTCTGTCAGACCCATGCCCCCTGGCTTTTGGAAAAACAATTCACATGTGGCCATTCAAGCAGCCTCTTCAGACCCCTCAGGGCTTCTGAAGCCTTTTTGAAAAGTGATCTCAGGGTTATCTGATTGCCTCACAGGCCCCAGGTCCCGTGTCTCACCAGGGTGTAGTTCTTCTGGAAATGGGCTCCATCGCTGCGGAAGATCTGCGCCAGGGCAGTCTTGCCCACTGCTGGGTCTCCTGTGAGGACAGAGCATGAGACAAACATCACTTTCACCCTCATCTGACTCTAGAACGCTAGTCTAGAAACCAGACACTTCACTGAGTTTTCAGGGGAAATATACTTGATTCTCATGGGAACTTCTCTGAGGTTGCTGGCAGGGCAATGGCTCCATGAGACCAATCTTTAAAAGCCATGGTGGTCAGAGTCACATTTCTTCCAGGCTAATCCTTTTGTCCAAAAGAACTGACCCAGAAGGTAATGGGGTGTAAGGAGGGCTTTGGATCCCTGGAAACAGAACTGATACTTTACCAGGGAAACATACCCTATGGGAAAACCTGTCACTTTCAAACTGGAATTTCCTTTGAAGTCTTGAAGGTAAAGAGGTGTGACCAGGCACAGATAGGCTCAGCAGACTGAACCAATTTGAGTTTAGAGCTTCCATACTTAGGACCCTGCAGACTTTTTTATGGTGGGGGTGGGAAGTGGGAGGGTTTCTGCATTTATAGGAAACAAAGAGATGCTACACGCACTATCCTGAAATCCATTTCCGAGGGATCTACTGCCCTCCATGTCGGTGTGCCCATCTGTGACCAACGTGGGCCCATCTTCCCAGGGGCCAAGGTTCTCTGCAACAGCCACCTGTTTTCTCCAAGCTTGCCTCACACTTAATGGGCTCACCTCCTCTGCGTTTCTGTTAGTTGAGAGCCCCATAACTTGGTATCTCAAAACTAAAGGTTTATGTCATAGTTTGAGTCTGAGATCTGGACATCTCACAAGACTGTTGGGGGCAAGTTAATTGGGAGTTCCTCCTCCTGTGCCCTGAAGGGAGCTGGGAGCTCTTCCGTGCCCATCCTTAATTGCCCTGTGCCAGCCTCACTTCCCCACCGATGGTTCTGCTTGGCCTCCTTCGAAGCACTAAGACCTTCTCCACCTTGAGAGTCTGACACTGATTCTCCACCATCACCCAGCCCCCCAACAGGACACCGTTTCCACCTTCTACCCACAGCGTTCGCATCCCCCTCGACTTGACTCCTTTGGTGCAATCTCTTCACCTCCACCTCCTATTTCAGTCGTTTCAACGTTTCTCTTTACTTGGCTTCTCGATAGCCTGCCACACTGTTCACTTTTCAGTTAGTTTTGCCTTTTCTCACCTATAATTTTCTCTCGTGAGACAATGATTTGACTATTCATGGCATTTCATTTCATGTTAATCCCTCCAGGTTTGAGCAAGCTATTCAGGTCTTGCTTTTCTATTTGCCACCACGTCTTACAAAGGAACCAACACATGTGGAGTCTCCCTCCTGAACCCATTCGCACAATCTCATTCAATCCCTCCCTTCCCCACCAGGACGGTCATTAACTCCATCTGACAGATGAAGTTTATTGAAGCTGGGTAACCTCCCCAGATGCTGATGTCATGCGCTCTCAGCCAGACCCCATACCTCTCCTTGAGCTCAGGGACCCCTCTGACCCATTAACACTGCCCCGACAGGTCCTCATCACCACAGCCTTTCATGACACTGGGGGCAACCACGGGCTGGAGTGTCACCTGGAGTACCCGCAGTCTCAGAGCAAAGAGCACATCACTCTCCTTGTGTTGTGACTGCATCCACCCTCCTGACTCCGATCTGGTTTCTGAATCCCCAGTTGGAAACTGGCTTTTCCCGGTTGTGAAATTCCCCACAGATTTGTTCTGGTTAATTTCATAAATCTTTCTTCCGACTGCCAGTCAAAGTCACCCACACTCATGAAAAGCCTCCTGTGTCGGCTGAGGCATCCGAGCACAGTGAGAGGAAGGAACTGATAAACACATCTGCAGAGCAACAAGATGACAAGTGCAAATTCAAACAGCACAAGCTGAGAACCCAAGTGTCTGAGGGCGCATCAGGGAAAGAATGAATGAGTCGTTTCATCAGTGGGCAGACTTCCCAGGGGCAAGGCTGAGCCTGGGGGTGATGGCAGGGTGGGTCACTGCTTGACAGAGAAGGTGACAACTGCAAAGGCACAATGCAAGGGTGACCTCACCAAGTCCAATGGTCTTTTTCAGTCCTCATGTTCCTTGACGGAAGAGTCGGCCTGGAGCCCTCTGGCCTTGGTGTCCCCGCCTGGTTCTCCTGCCTTCCAAACAGGGTCGCCCCTGTGGGTCTCTCCTTGGCCCTCTGCTCCCATCTAGTCTGTCCCCTGTACTCTCATTACCTTGACTGCCACTCCTGTGGACGTTTCTTGGAATAATGGGTGTAAGTCCAGGGGCTGTCATCATGGCCATTCACATGAAGGTTCGCATTGAATTCGGAAAGATGGTAAAAACAGTGGAGCCAGAGGATGGTGGGCCATTCCTTTATTAGTCTTGCACCAGCCCACGAGCAAACAGGCAGGGAAAACACTTCCCTTTCATTCAGAGCTCCCAAAGCCCTGACACATTCTCCAGTTCCACAATGAGGAGAATCTTCTCCAGTTGGTTCCTCCTAGAATCAAAGCCTCACAGTCTCAGCAGAGCTCGCAAAGTCCCTCAGCTCTGGTTCCCCATCTGCACTCCGTCTCTTTCCCTGCCAGCATGGCTTCTCCTTCAGCACCCTGCATTCTCTCTGCTCTCCCTGCAAAACATGGCTTCTTTCTGCCTCTTCTCCTCCTTCTCTTTTCAAAGTTTCTGGCAGGAAAACCTCTCCTCCAGCAAACATCAGCAAAACAACAGCCCTTCCCAAGCAGGAAGGTAATTTGCAATTTCACAGACCACAATTACCTGGTGCTGCCCAGCCTCCATTTTCTAACAATAAAAGTGAGCAAACTCAAAAAATACAAATTTTACAAACTCATTTTCCCAACAATGGGCCTTTACCCAATCTCAGTTTGTCTACACTCAGGGTCAGGTTGTGTTCCCCCCAATCTGTACTGTTCATAATGTCACCATTTATTCTCACTGTCCCCAGACTTCACCCACAGTCATCTCTGACTCTCCTCCTTCCTTCCACATTCAACCAGTCTCCTCTTCATTCCTGACACCCTTTGCTGTATCTTCAGCCCACATGACCTTGGTTGTCACTGCTGACACGGCCCTGGTTACCTCACACCCGGGCTTCTGTCGCAGCCCCTAACCCACCTGTGCAGGTCCTGTCATGATGCTGGGGCTGGAACAGGGTAAACATGACTCCCCCCTGCCAGGAGCTTCCTGTCAGGCCCTGCCGATGCACGTGCTACAGAAAGACTGGAAGGCGGGCCTAGCTCCCACACACGTGCTTGTGGTTTCTCTTCACAGTAGTCTAGTGATGGCCTTCACCCAGCAGCACTAGTTAGCTGCTGTCTTCAGGTTTTGTATTCCCAGACCAGTTTTATTACATCCCCTCAGAGCTACCAGTGGCCCCTTCCCAGAGGTCTGCCTCTCAGCTCCCCAGGGTCCTCCTGAGCCTCGACGTCCTGAGGACGCCCTCTTCCCTGTTCCCCAGCCCTGGGGCCAGGATACCTTCTGCAGTGACTCTATGTTGCCCCGCTGTCCCCCTTTGTCTGCCAAGTCTTTCATTTTGCATGAATGTCCCACACTAAATCCTTACTGCTGAAACACTTAGTGCAGTTTCTGCGTTTGGCCTGGACCGACTTCTGGAGCACTTTGGTACCAGGAATGGTCCTCAAGCCCTCAGGATGGTCTGAGATTGGTTCGGTTGTGTCTTGCCCTGAACACATGGCTGAGCTCCTTGCTAGTGGGCAATGGGTCCTAGTGATCTGTGGCATAGGATGGCTTCACACGCCAGTGACTGAATTCCTGAGGTACCACACGAACTGGGCAACCTCCTGAGGTCTGGATCCTGCTCTGGGGGGGGGGGTTCTCAACCCTCTGGCGACCCATCTCTATCTACCAGTTCTGTGTCACCTCAATGTTTTCCTCCTGTTTTTTTTTAGGTCTTCAACACTTGTTGAACCCATTCTATATATTAAAATTTCTCTGGTGACATGCCTAATGTATATTCTGTTTTCTTGGCTGGGACTTGCCCCAAAACACTACCCAACTGGCCCTCTCTCCCTTTTGTATCCTCCCCGATTCGGCCCACCCCGAGCTCAATGACAGCAGATGGACCTTCATGACATCACCGTTCGTCCTGTCACTCTCACACAAAGCCCGCCCAGGGTTTCTCCCACCACACACCTTCAAACGGAGGCCAGGCTGGAGGTCAGGAATCACTCAGGCACTGGCTGAAATCAGGCGAAACAGTACATGAGGGAGTGGGTGCAAAGAAGGGCAAAGAGTCTAGAATCAAGGCTTGTGGGCAGTGCAGCCTGGGGCCAAGAACAAAGCCCTGGAAATCAGATCACCCAGGTCTACATCCCAGCTCTGCCACATCCTGCTGTGTGGCCCAGGACAAGTGCTAACCCCTCTGGGCCACATTCACCCAGCTGCAAATGACGATGACAATGAAATTGACCCCAGAGAGTTGTGTGAGGCTTCGAGGAGATGGCTTCAGTGAGATGGCTGCAGTGAGGGTCTAGCACAGTGCTGGCACGTGGAAAGTGCCCAGTAAGTTAGCTCCAGGATGGAAGTTGAATTAAAAAGTAAGAAGAACAGCCATAGAAGAAGCCCATTAAAAAAATAATAACTGCCCTGGATGGGGAGGTCAGTTAGTTAGAGTGTCATCCCAGTATGACAAAAGGTTGTGGGTTCGATTCTCGGTCAAGGTACATACAAGAATCAACCAATGAATGCATGGATGGGTAGAACACAAATCAATGTCTCTCTCTCTCTCTCCCATTCTCTCTCTAAAATCAATATATAAAAATGTAAAAACTCTAACTTCAGAAAATAAAAACATTTCCACCTTATCCCTGAAGAAACTGAGGCTAAGAGAAGTACTCTGTCCAAGAGGACACAGCCATCGAGAAAAACAGGATTATTTTTGTTGCGCAACACTTCCTCCCCTGGAGCCCTGGAAATTAAAAACCTCTCTTTTGCTCCAGTATGATTTGAGTTACTGTTGTCAATCATCTTCTATGTTACCCTTTTATTTTCAAGTTAGAAAAGTCATTAAAAATATCATCTATTTCAGTCTGGAAGAAATGAATAAAAAGAAAATCTCTTTTTCTTCTTTATAATTTCTCACTGTCTCTTTCCTGAGCTGGTCAAGGAACCCTGGAAAGATCAAATGTTTCAAGAGTAACACAGGTTAAGAGTTTTGGAGATGGGCAGATCTGTAGGTTGAAATCCTGCCTATGACAGTGCTTCACTAGGGGTGACCTTGGGCAAGAGACTTCAGCTCTTAGCACCTCAGTAAGATCAAAACAATACAGCACCTATCCTAGTGTGCTACTCCTCTAGTGTTAGAGGATGAAATGAAATATGTGCACCCGGCATGCAGTAAGGACCCAATAAAGCACAGATGTATTCTGTGGTCCCAGGTCTATCATCCAAGCAAATGTCTTTCTAAATGTGCAGCCTGATACAAAGACAGCACCACAAATGTGAATGCCACATATTTTCATTCATTCTACAAATACTTACTGCAGACCTACTAGGTTCCAGATATTGTTCACGGTGCTTGGGCTGCATCAGCCAACAAAACAAAGACACTTGCCTTTAGGGGATTCAGTATTTATGACCCCCTGAGCATGGGGCAGCACAGTAACTTTGGGTTTTAAAAGCACACATGCGCTTTTTGCAAACTCTGGTCAACTGTACATTACTCTCTTTAATCCCTGTTATCAGAGAGGGTCAGGAAACATCCCATAAGAAATGATTAACCCAGTCACTGATGCCTTACTTTGGGGTACAACACGCGGGTTAGTTGGAGCACCTTTGATGTGCTTAGTCTGATGTTTAACGAGTCTACGCCTCCTGAGTACAGCTCAAACTGGTGAAGGTGGTCTCAAAGTATGACAGGGAGCCGGGAAAATCAGCCGGAGCTATTAGTGTGCTCTAAAAGATAATTCGTCTATGCCTAACGGAATTTACACTATTAAAAATTGCATTAAGTCACCGTTGGGAGAGAGAAAGGAAAAGAGGGTACACAATTTACGTGAACAGAAGCTCTCGCTAACTTATGAGGTCTCTGGACTCCGGACACTATATATTTCAGACTCACCTGCCAGAATGCATTTGGCTGCCAGTTTCACCATGGTAACCAACCACCTCCACGGACCCGACAGGGGAAGAGCGGCCGCTAGAGGCGTTTGTGGCCTAGGCCGCGGTGAGGACGGGGACAGATGGGGCCTGGACCCTTTGTGCTGGACGGGGGCGTCTATCGGACGCTAGGGTTGGGGCGGGGGCATAGGGGAACTCCAGATGGGGCCCGGCTCAAGGCCTCAATAGGCCGCCTGGAAGGTGCCAGCGAGGTGAAGCGGCTCTTGTTCCCAGCCTAGCCCCCGCCAAGTGATGACCGTCAGAAAAAGTGACCCCGCAACCCTGAGCTCCAAGCACCGCGCCAGACGCACCAGCCGGGTAACCACCGCCAGCCTGCCCCGCCTCCTCTGCCTTCTCGTTGACCCTCGATTGGCTGCTATCAAAAGCTCCCACCCCGAAAACTATCGAAAACCAGTGGGAGGAGGGGGCGGAGATAACAGCGCTTTTCTTCAATACAATTCGTAGTACTATCTGTTCCTCAAGCCTTTACCTCTTGGCTAATGGTTTTTGGAGATGTCAATTACTTCCAACTCCCACCCCTCCGCGCTGCCGGGAAGTTCAGGGAAAAGGTGCTCCAACATCAAGTAGCCAGAGCGGTGATAAAAGAAGCTCTCTGATTGGCCAGAGGCTGGCTTGGCCCGTCTTCGGGAGGAATGGGGATTCGCCGTATCTCCTCCCTTCCTGGATGTGGATTCGCCTACTAAGGGCCCCGTCAAGAGCGCGGGAGACTGGGGTGGCGCCTGCGCAGTAGACGAGGCCGCAGTTGCTGAAGCGGCTTTCGGAGTGTGTTTGACGAAGTGAAGGTTCTTGTTGCTTCCCCAATTCCCAGGTTCTGGGGAGCGCGGCCATGAGGTGCATCAAGAAATCTAGTCCTTGCCCCGCATCCCGCAGGGAAATCCCTTTTTAAAAATCCAGGGATGTTATGCGCTTTAATATCTAAAATATGAAAGTATCTAAAGTGATGTCACTGAACAAAGGGAGAACATGTGAACTTTGATGGGGTTGAGTGACTGGACTGAGGACTTCGAAGTTCCTTTCTCTTAGCCTATCTCCTTTCTTGTAAACTAGAGAACGTATGACACCGCGTAGTGAACGACAGCAGGCATCTGGGACAGTGTGGTCACACAAGGGAGGCTCCACTTGCTTGGCGGTAAGGAAACCTCATCCCTGAGCCTCCTTCCTCATCTTGAAAGATGGGCTGGTGGGACCCACATCATCGGGCTGTCCTGAGGCTTAAAGAGAAAGTACGTAAGTGGGACATAGTAGGTGCTCCACACTCAATGGGTGAATAAGAAGAAATTTATCTGGATGGATTTGGTTTGTCGCTGTCGTGACAGGTTGGCCAGGTGCACCCACCCCTGTGCTCACTCCCGCTCCCCTCCCCCCAGCGGCCGATGCTGAGAGAGGGGAGAGCGTAGGCGCAGAAACCTGCGTTCAGGGTTTGCCACCACATGTGTTTCGGTACCTGGAACGTTTTGCCCTCTCTCAGCTGCACTGTGTCTCAGTGTCGCCACCAGCCCTGGGCAGGGGAATGAACACACGCCCCCGCTATAAATGGCTGTGGGAGTTTCAGCCCTGAATCCGCAGTAAAACAATGCAAATTGTCTGGAATTCTCTCTTCTTGGGAAGTATTTCTGGTATTCTGATTAAAGTCAGTCTTTCCTTCATTCCTTTTACCTACATGTGTATTTCCTTTGGAGACCTCATTTGCCTCTGTCTCAGACACCCCAGGCCTGGGTGAGTCAGAAAGCCTCTGCCTGGTCTCCTGCCTCCCCCTCCAGGCTGTCCTGTTCACTGACTTCATTAGTCCTATAATGGACCTCTTGAGTGAGTCAGCCCTCTGAGACAGCTCGATGGAGCTGAGACACTGAGGCATATCTGGGGGTCTCCTCTGAGCCTGTTTCCCCCGGAAGAGGGTAATAGCACCTGCCACACAGAGCTGCACTCCACTGTACCACCTCCCCTCTTTACCTTTTGTGACTGCTACTCTGTGTGCTTTAGTCAGCACCATTATAGGACGTTCTGGGTCTTTTCAGAGGGATGGCAGACGCTGTACACTGCATTCTGCTCACCTCATCCCAAGGGCCTCTTGATGACCAAGTGACAGCTGTGTGATTGAGAGTCACTGGCTTTAAGGTGGCCAGAGAGTTTTGGCACCATGAAAGGCCTTGAGAAATTCTAATCTGACCCTTCTCTGAGCAGCATGAGAAATTCTAATCTGACCCTTCTCATAACTGTGAGAGCTGGCATGAGTTGAGCACGTGCGGAACGCTAGCCCCATTCTAAGTACTTTAAAGGATTAAGTCATTTGATCTTCATGTTCATACTTGATATTCACCATAAAGGAGGCTCATATCATCCTGGTTTGATAGATGGGGAAACTGAAGCCCAAATGAAGTTAAGTCGAATGCCCAGAGTCACATAGCTAGTGAAAGGCAGAACTGGGGATTGAATGCAGGTAGTCTGTGACCCCCCCCCCAACCCCAGCAGGGACCTCCCCTGCCTCTGACGCCTCTCACAGTTCCTCCCATCCCGGAGAGTAAATATGGATTGAGTCCCTTGCAGTAATAGTTTATGCTGATTGAACATTATTTGCCAGGCGCGTGCTAAACACTTCACATCCTCTCTCTTGTTTGATGTAATGACCCTGGGAAGTGAAAACTTCAATTTAACAGGCAAGGAAACAGAGGTCCAGAGAGAGCCCACGCTCATGCAGCAAGGCAGCTAGAACAAGAACCAAGTTTAGGTCACCAATGTTTTTGTTTTTTAATTACCTAGAGTATTCTTTTTGGTTTCATTAATAAGATTTTCCTGAGTGCCTACCCTGGACCAGGCAGGGTGCTGGTTTCTAGGGCCACCAAAGTGAAGGTGACAGAATCCCAGGCTACTCTGGCAGATCATAGCTATATGAAGATGTTGGCCCCGACTTTTCTAGAGGAGCCTAGCATCTGGATTTTTGTATGAGATCACCTGATTCTCAAAATTTGGCAATGAACTTAAATTTAAAACACTGCAATCCCAGTATTTGACTGTTTTAACTGGGGGAGGATACCCAAACTGTGACCTCTAGTCAAGAAGGGAAGACAATTGTATGAAAATATCCTTGTGACATGAGTGGATACAGGACCCCAAAGAGCACTCCTAACCCTGAATAGAGGGAACGGCATTGGGAAGGAGATTAAGGAAGGAGCCGTGAAGAATAGGTAAGGATTCACAAGATGCACAGAGGAAAGGACATTCTGGGTAGAGGAACCAGCATGTGCAAAGGCATGAATTTGTGTGGGCTGGGGAGTACATTGAGCATTTGAAGAATGGCAGGTGACAATCTTTGCTTGGGTGGGAGATTGGTAAGAAATAGGTCTGACCCGATCACTTGCCAAGTACACAGCAGAGTGAGGAATTCATTCAACAAATATTTTATTGAGTGCTTAGCTGAGCACCATGGACAGACCCGCTATCCGTTCTCTGGGCACATTCAGCCCAGTGGAGAGGTACTAGTCAAGCAATGACAAAGGTGACAGAATCCCAGGCTACTCTGGCAGATCATAGCTATATGAAGATGTTGGCCCCAACTTTTCTAGAGGAGCCTAGCATCTGGATTTTTGTGTGAGATCACCTGATTCTCAAAATTTGGCAATGAACTTAAATTTAAAACACTGCAATCCCTATGACTGATTGTGATGAGTGTTGAGCAGGAAGGGACTTGTAGCCTTAAGACTAAATACCCTATGCCCTGGTCCCTGGACCGACCAGTGGCATCACAGTGACTTGTTAGAAATGCACATTCTTAGGCCTCACCCCAGACAGCTGAACACTGGTGAGGGAATGACACTCTGTTTTCAGAAACCTTTCTGGCGAGTCTGGTGTATGCCCACGTTTAAGAACCGCTGCTGTTTGGTCATGCCTGGACCTTTATCCACTTTCTCTGGTTGTTTTACTGTGTGTCAGTCTCTCCCAACCCCCTCCTATCTCAGGGCTTTGCACTTACTGTTCTCAGCGTGGCTGCAGGACACTTTCCCTCACGACCTTCTGACTCAGGCTCCTTGGAGAGGCCTCCTAAGCACTCACTTTAAAGAATCGCCCCCAATCTGTCAGTCTCAATCTCCTTGTCTTACTTTACTTTCTTCATAACACTCACCACTGCCTGATATTATATTCCATATTTATTTGTTTTTAATATATCTGTTTCCCTCCACTACAAGGTTAGCTTCATGAAAACAGGGACTTGGTTTCTTTTCTCCCAGCATCTAGGATAGTGCCCAGCATGGTGAGACACTCAGTAAATATTTTTGAATAACTGAATGAAATCTCATAGTGTTTACCTTTCTGGTCATTCATTCATTCATTCATTCATTCAACAAGCACCAATTCCTGAGCACTAGTTCTTATATAGGTAATGGGCTTAGTGTGGTGGAGAATGGAGGAAAAGGTGCCATGACCATTTACATAGGGCAGCCTGATATCTGGGTCTTCCACCCACTCCCTCAATGGCACAGCCAGCTTTATACCCATAGAACCTATAAATTCTACAGAACCTCCGACCCGTAGGCTCCATGGAGGAGGAGGGGTTAACAGTGCTGCTCCCCAAAGCTGGGGACTGGGCTGTTTGGGCTGATTTGGAAGTGCAGGCTTTGAGTGAGAAGGAAGCAGAGAGGCAGCTGCTGACAAGTTGTTCCCAGGGACTGTTCAATCATCCTGGGGTTGAATGCTTCCCGACAGTGCTGACAAGCAGCTTGCGTCTGAGATGTGGCTCAGTGCCAGGGACAGCCGTAATATTCCACGCCGGGTGCCTGGGCTCATCGCGCCTGCTGCAGACACAAGTCCCTCCGCCATTGCTCCGGGGGCTTCTCTTCCGCCTGGGCTGCTCCTCAGAGCCCCATCACTTGTGGAGTGTGTTAGCAGATTTGTTGGACCACACAACGATCCCTTTGGGTAAATAAGAGGCTTTAGGGGAAATAGTGGGAAAAGATCTCAGCATGAATCCTCAAAAAGAATACCTTTCACACACTAAAGCAGATTTGACTAATGCCCTCATGTCAGAGGGCAATGCAAAAGGGAAGGCTAGTAGAGTCATAAGAATTTTATATATTTATATTTAGATCAGGGTTTCTCTACGTTGGCACTGTTGACATTTTGGATTGGATAATTCTCTGTTGCAAGGGCTGTCCTGTGCCTTATAGGATGTTTGGCAGCATTTCTGGCCTCTACCCACTAGACGCCAGAATCACCTCCCTCATTGTGACAAACAAAAATGTCTCCAGGAATAGACAGACGTCCCCTGGGGGGCAAAATCATCTGTGGGTGAGAAAGACTGACATATGAGTAGGAAATAATGATTTTAGAATTGAAATTTGCAAGGACTGGGACTCAGTCTAGCTGGGTTTGAATCTCTCTTTGCCACTTAAGCTCTCTGTGTCTGTTTCCTTATCTCTGTTCCCTGGGAGCCCGAGGGTCAGCGGCATTAACACTGGTAAGGGGTCTAGAACAGCATCTGACAAATAGTAAGACCCAGGAAACACCAGCTCTTAGTAACAGGAAACAACAGCTCCTACTGGGATACTGTTGATTCCCCCAAGGGTGATCTTTAATGCAGCGGTGGCAGCTGTTTTACAATTTTCTATAATGCACTGTGTCGCATCTGCTTCTGGTGCACTGCCTTCTCATGGTAATGACTTTGCTGTTCGGTTTTCCACTGTTCACGTGGGCCTGGTTGTTTATGCCTCCGCTGATGCAGTGCTTGGCATGGCCATCACAATAAAGGGCAGAGGAAATGTGACTGACTCACCTTCCATGCGCTTGGAATGCAAAGTGAAGCCCTGAGCCATGGGCTCAGAATTGACGGAGGCTGTGATATCCTGATTCCGTCAGCAGGGGGCAGCAGCAGCCGGAAAATGTCTGCTGCCGAAGGGAGCCAAGGGCTGACGCGTTTTGATTTACTTCGCAGCTGCCTGTATTTAAAGTTGAGCAAATCATCCCTCCAGAGTCATCCGAGGCCTCCTTTAACAGCCCGCAATAGCTCATCTGCAGGAGCCAAGAGCTGCTTTTCTAGAACATTCCACATTTAGCATGTCTGTTCATTTCCTGCTGGTTTAGTTTGAACCTAGGCCAAATTCAGCTAGGGGCCCAGTTAAGCTGGTTCCTATTGCTCTAGGTTCCTTTCCCCTTACTGCTCACCCATTCCCCCCCCAACCCTTCGCAGCCCCAAATCTCATCCTCTCATAATTTCCCTGAATCCACTCTTGCCCCCTGCCTTGCATTTTCCTCCTAGCAGCCACATCATTTCTAAAAATTTTAAACCTAGGCTCTTCCCTAGGTTTAAAGTCTAAACAAAGGAGACCAGCATACAGAGAACACCTCCTTCACCCCTGGCCATGGGCCCACATTCCCACCCCCAGGGGCTACCACACTGAGCAGTTTCTGGCGCACCCTTTCAGAGATATTGTACATACATTCCGACAAATGAGCAGGGACATTCCTTCTTATTCTTCCTCTCCTCCTTTCCCACATAAATAGAAGCTGTCACACACACTCTTCTGCACTTTGCTTCTTCCACCTAACAATATGCTTTAGAGAGTTTCCATGTCTGCACTCACAATGTCCCTCATTCTTGCTTAAAAAAATTTTTTTTAACGACTGTGTGCTATTCAATTGTATAGTGTGGTATTTTTGAATCTTGTCACATTTCTACTGCAACCCCTCAAAGACTTCCTAGTGTCTTGGGTGGGGGAGTGGGGAGTCTGTTTCCTCCAGAGAGCTGGCAAGCCTGGTGAGTGGGCCACCTCGCATCTCCAGCTCCATCCCGTACCTGGTGCCTTGGGCAGGCTGGCATTTCCCCATCTGCCTCTCTTGCCCCAGGGCCTCTGGTCCTGCTATCCTGCCCTAACCTAGTTTGTGGCATCACTTGCTCCATATGTCTGGTACGTTCGAAAGCAGCGCTGACACCACCTGCAGTTGCTGGCTGTGTAGCCCTGGGA
The DNA here is from genome assembly GCF_036850765.1 of Saccopteryx bilineata. NCBI lineage: Eukaryota > Metazoa > Chordata > Mammalia > Chiroptera > Emballonuridae > Saccopteryx > Saccopteryx bilineata. The sequence continues at coordinate 90,272,312 of NC_089490.1, read as the reverse complement.
TGAAGTCATGGCCTCAGAGGCCAGACTGTTGGGGTTCAAATCCCAGCTTGGCCATTTCATAGCTGTGTGACCTTGGGAAGATTGCCACAGCTTTCTGCCAACTGGAATGGGAGCCATAATAGAGCCTTTGTCCTGTGGTGAGGATTCAAGGACTGGTGAGTCAGCACAGAGCAAGGCGCCATGACCCTGGTGATTGGAGACCCCTGAGGGCCGGGGCCTCCTCTGCAGGAGTCAGATCCCAGTGCCTGGAGTGGAGTGGGGATTCTGGAAGTATGAGCCCCACCTACTGGGGTATTTCCACATTAGCAAGGTCTTAGCAGGAAACATTGTCTTGACTCAGTCTTTTTAAAATTGTGCCCATTGTGATTTTAGTTAAAATAGTAGTCAACAATAATGACCCTGGTGCCAAGCTCATCCTTACATTATTTCATGCCATTCTCACAATGGTCTTGATAGATAGGTAACATCATTATCAATATTTTCTGGGTGAGGAAACTGAGGTATGGGAGGTTAAGTAACCTGTCAGAGGTCACAGGGGAGCAGAGCTAGGAGTCAAACCCAGGAAGCCTTCTAAAAAACGACATTTGAAAAACATATCTTATGTCAGAGACAGTTACCTCTGGGGTTGAGGGTAGGCTGTGCTCAGGGGTCCTCTTCTCACCCATCTTTGCCTTTTTCAATTCTGGGCAGGTTTTGAGACCCAACTCAGATAGCTTCTCCTTCCTCCAACTGGCAGCCCATGTTCTGATCTACCGCCGGACCCTCAGGACGGGGGTGGCCAGTCCTTTACCAGGGATGGGACTCCCTGCTCTGCTCTGGTAGTTATCCCCTCTGGCTCCTGGGCCTTCTGCTTCCACTGCCCACTTGCTCCTATCCCCCACCCATGCTGCCCCCACAACCTCAAGTCCTCCCCGCACTCCCCACACCTCTGTCAAAGCTTGGCTTCTCCAAGAGCCTTTGCCCATTCCTCCTTCCATCCCCTCACCTCCCACGGGTTCCATTATCTACAGCAAACAGCCATCACTCTGAACCTGTGTCAAGGGTCACACATGGCTGAGTGGCCAACTGTAGTGCCAGGCTGCAGGAATCAGGGTCACCATGCCCTTCTATACCAGGCCCTCGATAAGCACTCAGCCTCATGGGAACCTCGTGAAGCAGGGACTATTGTTACCCCATTGTATAAAGGACAAAGCTGAGGCACAAAGGGTTTAGCAATGCGCCTAGGATCATACACTTGAAACCATGAGGCAGGATCTGAACCACACCCATGTCCAGTCTGCTGCTCTGTCTCAGATGGGGCATCTCTGCTAAGTTGTCACTGCCCGCCTCTCCTCCCTTCTGGCCTTTCCTCCACCTTGATCAGTGACGCCCTCTGGTTCTCCTCCTGCCCCCTAGCTGGTCTTTCTCCAATACTTTGGAGACTGCTCTGCCCCCAACCCCCGAAACAGTGGTCACCTAGGGCTCTGTGCTCCACCCTCCTTCTGGGCTCTCCAGGTAAGTGCACTCAGGATGTGACTTACCTCCCGCTAAAGGCCACTTGACATGGCTGGACTTGGGGACAACAATGTCCCATTCCCTTTTCTGTTAAAGAGTTACAGTGAAGGTCAAAATTAACACAACGTGTTACCTAAGACATGCCTTGCAAACTGTAAGGGCTGTCACTGCTCGAGCATTCATGGAGCATGTCATCAGCACCTGAATGTGGCATCCACTAGTTGGAACCCGGCAGCCTTGAAACAGACCAGAAGTACTTGATAGCCATTCAGACTGAGAAGTCGAGGGGCCTCTTCCAAATGGAACTGCAAGGTAAACACAGGCTGCCAAGCCTGTTGCCTGGCTAAGCGGCCTCCTGAGCCTCTGGAGCTGGAAACGGGCGCGGCTGCTCCTAGACACAGGCGTGTCGCAGATGGGAAAGGGAGCTGATGCGACACGGCAGCACAGAGCCTCTCGACTCATCACCACTGAGGGCCCTGTGCCCTGCGGTACCACAGGAGGGACAAGAGGGACAGCAGGACTGACTTTTAAGTCAACAGAGTCTGACTCTAAACAACAACTACAAAAAGGTATCTCTGGTCCATCCTCTCAGTAGGGTGACCCTCAGTCTCCCCAAGACAGTTCTGACACCTCGCTTGCTGGGAAAGACTTGAAAAATCTCACTTGTTTAATCCTTATTGGGAGGGAAATAACCAGTTTTGGGAAATGGGAAACTGAAGAGCAGATACCAGATTGTGTGGAGTGTCCCTCAAGGTGCCGGCCCTTCACCTCTGCTAGCCCTGCTCTGTTCTCTGCAGCTTTAACAGTCGGCACGCCCCTTTTCCAGAGGAGAAACCAAGGTTCAGTGAAGACGCATCCTACACAACAGGGATAGTAAGAAGGGAGAGAGGGACCAGAATTCAGATCTCTTCAAATCTGCTCCACTACTTCCTAGCTGGGTGGCCTTGGCTAGCTCATAAACTTGGCTGAGCCTCTGTTTCTTTGTCTGTAGAATGGGACCAATGACCTTTCTCCGAGAGCTGCGAGGATTAAATGCATCTAAAGCACTTAATGCAGCCGCAGAGTAAAACTGCCAAATACAGGCAGCTGCTACTACTCTAGAGCTCTGAATTAATTAACTAATTAATGATTTAAATGTACTCCTGCCATCTACCAGAGAGAGGAAGACTTCCTTCCTTACAAGAAACCCAAGAACCAAAGGCAGTTTTCTTTCGATGGAAATAAAGTGCCCACTGAAGTAGTTTCTTGTGGCAGAAGAACTGACCATCACTTCCCCTGCATTATTCATATTCTTGAAGGATCCCCAAAGCAGAGAAAGCACTGGTCTCCCGGAGCGGAGCAGACCATCCACCACAATCCCCCTGGCGATGCTGACAAGGTGGCGTTTTGTGATGATGATGCAAGAAACCATCCAATAACCGACCCTCCGCTCCAGCAAAAGGCTTGGAATGTTGAAGAACTGCTGGGCCATAGCAATTTCTCGCCTGGCGCTGGCCTACCCAGAGAGGTTCGCAGACATCCCTGAATCATCTCTGAAGCACTCTGCCGGATGATTGCCCTCTGCTGGCTTCTCCAGAGCGAACAGATGTGGACGTCAGAGGAGGGGGTGACAACTGGCCCCGAGACCTGGAGGAGCTGGAGTGGCGAGAGAGGGCAGGTTTCCCGCTGGAGCGCGGCCAGGCCGGCCCGCCGGCACCTCGGTGAACACAGAAATGTTAGAAGGCTCTCTGTTTCAGCAACACTGTGTCCAACAGTGGCAGCAGCCTGGTCCCCTGGGCTGCTCTCCTACACATCCTGCTCTCCGCTCAACCAGCCAGCTGGCTCTTTCTACTTTGCGTCCCTAAATATGGGACGCACATTGGGCTGTTATGCATATACCCCACAGGGCAGAGGAGTTTAGGGAGTCTGAGGTTAGGCTCTGAGGTGGAATAAACCAGGGGTGGGCCTCAACTCCAACACTGTCTTGGTCTGGGGTTCACCCAGAGCAGACCCTGAGCAAGGGCCTGAGTAGAGTAGTTATTGTGAGCCGGTTCCTGGAAGCACCACTTGGGTAGTGGGGACATGAGCCAGGGAGGGGAAAGGAAGCAGGAGGGCCTACCACTAAGCCAACTGCTGCTCTGGGCAGCCCAGCCCTGCCAGGGACTCGGAAAGACTGTGTGGAGGGCACCTGGAGTCACCCCAGCTGAGGGCTGAGGAAGCTGGCAAGTCCTTATCCAACTCAGCACCCAGACAGGGGGACAGGGCGAGGGCTGCTGTCCTTACCCGCTCAGCAGCGGCCTTGCCCTGTGCCAGGGCTGGTCGTCCACAGCCAGGGACAGAAACCCCTTGGACAGCGAGTCACAGGTCATCAGGGTGTGGGGTGTGGGCAGGGCAGCATCTGCTCCACCACTCCCTGCCCAGCACCGTCATTTAAGCTCTGCGCCAGTCTCCCGAGTTGTTAGAAAGGGATGATGGCAGCTATCGCTGGGACTGGAGAAAGGGTTCAGGGCACAAGACACTCAGTAGAGAGGGCATTTTTTTTTTTTCAAAATTTTATTTATTCATTTTAGAGAGGAGAGAGAAAGGGAGAGAGAAAGACAGAGAGGGAGAAAGAGAGGAGAGAGAGACAGAGAGAGAAGGTGGGGAGGAGCTGGAAGCATCAACTCCCGTATGTGCCTTGACCAGGCAAGCCCAGGGTTTCGAACCGGCGACCTCAGCATTTCCAGGTCGACGCTTTATCCACTGCGCCACCACAGGTCAGGCGAGAGGGCATTTTCAACAGGTGTAGCTGTTACTATAATTATAGTTTGCTACATGTGTTTTTAATTTTTTTCAATTACAATTTACATTCGATATTATTTTGTATTAGTTTCAGGTGTACAATCATATACTTTACAAAGTACTTGCCTCCCAACCCCCACCCCTGTATTTTCAGGCACTGAACATAGTTATTACAATATTACTGACCTTTTTTTTCTTAACCAAAGAACTCTTATTTGTCTTTCAAAAGCACAGCATTGTTGTTGCATCATCTATGACACCTACTTTCCTGCATATATTGTGTCCTAGGGTTGCCATAACAAATGACTGCAAACTTGGTGACTTCAAATGACAGGAACTTACTCTCGCACAGTGCTGGAGGCCAGAGAGTAAAGGTAAAGCGTCAGCAGGGCCATGCTTCTTCTGAAAGCTCTGAGGGAGAATGCTTCCTGCTCTCCCGGCTTCTGGTGGCCCCTGGTGTTCCTTGGCTGGTGGCAGCATTGCTTTAACCTCCGTCCTCACATGGCTTTCTTCATCATGGTCTTCTCCTCTTCTATCTCTCATGATGACACTGGCCATTGGGCTTAGGGCCCATGATAATCCAGAATGAATTTGCCTCGAGAGCCTTACATTAATTACATCTGCAAAGACCTTTATGCCCAATAAGAATCACATTCTGAGGTTCCAAGAAGACATATCTATTCAACCCATTACACTACATTTTCTCTAACTCCTATTAAATTTTCTTTAGCTACTATAGCATCAGAATGCTTTTTGTTTCATGTACTAACCACAGTGATTTAAAACAAATGGGGAACAATGATGGTCTCTAGTCACATTTAGAATGGGAATTTGCCTACTGAAAGTAATTCTAGCTTATTCCTCGTGATGTGTAACTGATGTGCGCATGATGCTGTTGGCTAACAGCCAGACATTTCCATTTGGTTTTGTGGGTTTTGAGACTCTAGATACTGAATTTTATTTTTCGAAAGATTAGCTGCTCTGTAAGGGTTGAATCTTTGAAAGTGTAATTTCCCCCAAAAAGTTACCTAAGGAAAATAAAACCATAGGCATGCCTAATAAATTAGATTTGTTTGCTTGTTTGTTTGTTTGCTCTGATGGTAGTGAGTTTTTTGGTTTCCCTACTCAAAGATGTATTGCTGAAATGTTGTCTCATTACATATTTTTGTTCCTTCTGCCACTTGAAGTTATATTTGTTTAAAGTAAAATAATATTGGATTGATGAATATCTTACAGATGTTTAAAACTGAAATCTTTGAATAAAATATTAAAACATAAAATAAAAACAAAAAAAAAACAAAAAAAAAACAAATGGGGGCTTGTTTCCTCTGTCACAAGCTCTCTCAAGACTGGCCACTTCCACGCTGTTGGGCAAATAAGTTTGTAACATTTGTGTTATTTGGTTTTGCTCGCTTTTATTAAAAATGGTGCTGCCCACGTAGGGCGGCTGATTACCTTCATGCTTGGGAAGGGGCTTGGTTATGCTAATGTGTGCTGGAGGAGGGGGTTGTCCCGACGAAAGTTTTAAAAGGAGGAGGTAGGAGGCCATTTTGAGAGGAGACCAGTTATTGCAGAGAGGAGGAGGAGACCACGTGGTTGCAGGGAAGAGAGACCACGTGGTCGCAGGGGGGAAGGCAGCAAGATGGAGGCATGCAGATGGGGAAAAGGAGGTGGCTGAGACTAGTGGGGCCTTTGATTCTAGGAAAACTTGGATGTGTCAATAGCTTTGTGTGTGCTGAATGAGTGAGTTTTTGAGCCCAGTGTGTTTGTGTTTACTCACTTGCTGAGTGTGAGCTAGGAATAAAGGTAATGGCCCACCAGTTCTTGGCTCTGTTGTTTCATTATGATCTATCTGAATTAAATGGGATCCTGCATGGGCCAGGCGGCTACTGGCTTATACACACGCTCATCAGGGACCAGTGTCCTCCGAGCTTTCTAATGCTGCTGTCACCAGCTGTGTCTTTTAATTCCCATGGTTGTAAGGAGACGTCCATCTTTGCACCAAAGCTGCATCCTAGACAAGGTGAGAAGGAAGGCCAAGGCCAAAAGACAAAGGGGATCTTCTTCTCTAGAAGCTTTCTGTAAGCCCCGCCCAGGGATGTATGTTTGCCTCTCATAGACCAGCACTGCATCCCTGTTCAGATGAGTGTTTTACACGGGGTACACTGCTGTCCTGCCCCCCAAATGGGATTGTGATAGAAAGAAAGAGGGAGAATTAGTGCTACATAGGCAACTATCATGATGAGTAGACAAATACAATATTATAATAAAATATGGTGTAATAGATAATATAATGTATCATCTATCACAAATTAAAATTCACATCATAGATCTCCCCCCATGTTATTTTAGAATATCCACAATGTCCAGTTTAAAGGACACAATAGTACGATGCCCCATAACTTTTCTCAACCTTGTCCCTCCCTGATTTGCAGGCACCTCTTTTCTGGTCACCAGTGTCTGGCCCTGAGGGACAGTGGGGCCAGGATGTGGGAATTCAGTTGATCCCAGTGGAGCGACAGCTGGTGGTGATGCTGACAGTAGGTGTCAGTGCTGGGGCCAGCAGGGGGTGAACACACCAGGGGACAGCAGTGGGGACATTAAATGAGCTTAGTGACATCAGCACATCAGAGCCTTCCCAAGTGGTATTCTGAACACTGGGTCAGATGGGAGGGAGGAAATAAAAAGAATGACCTGAAACTTCTCTGCCTCTTTAGGACATGGCACCCTCTTTGGATCCTTTCGTGTGACATCTGTGCTCAATAAATATCCAGTGGATGATTGATTCAACAAGGTAGCAAGAAGCCAGCAGGAGGCTAAATGGATTTCTAATGGCCTGTAAATAGGCTCAGATTACAGCATTGCAGAGTTGGAAGGGACTGGCTGTCTAGGGGAAGTCTCCTGCTGATGCATGAGTTCTTTCAACAAGCTCCCTCCATTTGAATGCTTCTCTTGACAGGATGCTCACTGCCTTACAGGACAGCCTGTTTTACTGGGCAGCAGCTCTGAGGGTAGACAGGGCTTCCTGGGGTTTAGGCAAGAGCTGTTGCCTTGTTAATCCTCTGAGTTGGTTTGATTTTGTGCCTGCTGAATCACTCAAAATAAAACCAGGTCCTCTTCCAGTTGCATGCCCTGACCTTAGTTTTGGAAAGGCTTAACATTCTCCAATTATGGATGCTTGGCTTTCTTTTTCACTTGTGAGTGTTTTTCATTGTTTTATGTGCTTATTTATTCTGCAAAGATGTATTAAGCACCTCTTTTGTGCCAGGGACTGTATTAAGTGCTGGATTCATAATGGTGAGATAAACGTGATTCCAGCTGTCACAAAACCCAACAACCACCTGGGAAACATAGGTGTTGATGACGATGACGACGATGATGATGAAGGGAAATTTACATAATATACAACTAACCATTTTAATGTGCAATTCAGTACATGTAGAGCATTTGTAGTCCTGTATAAACACTACCTCTCTCTAGTTTCAAAAGTTTTTCATCAGTCCAGAAGAACACTCTGTACCCCTTATATAACCATTCCTGTTTCCCCCTTTCCATCTATTCATCCATCCATCCATCCATCCATCCATCCCCTGACAACCTTTGATCTGCTTTTCATCTCTATGGATTTATCTATTCTGGACATTTCACATAAAAGGAATCTTACCATATGTGACCTTTTATATCTGGCTTCTTTCCCTTAGCATAATATTTTCCAGGTTCATCTATGTAGCATGTGTCAGAATTTCATTCCTTCTTAAGGCTAAATAATATTCCACTATATGAATATACAACATTTTGATTATTCATTTATCCACTGATGGACATGTGGCTCATTTTCATCTTTTGGCTATTATGAATAACGCTACTATAAATATTTGTATACAGGTCTATGTTGGCCTTTATTTTTTTTTCTTTTTTGTGTGTGTATATTTTTCCGATGTAAGAAGCACAGAGGCAGACAGACAGACTCCCACATGCGCCCAACCAGGATCCACCTGGCATGCCCCCTAGGGGGCGATGCTCTGCCCATCTGGGGCGTTGCTCCCTTGCAACCAGAGCCATTCCAGTGCCTGAGATGGAGGCCATGGAGCCACCCTCAGCAGCCAGGCCAACTTTGCTCCAGTGGAGCCTTGGCTGCAGGAGGGGAAGAGAGAGACATAGAGAAAGGAGAGGGGGAAGGGTGGAGAAGCAGATGGGCACTTCTCCTGTGTGCCCTGGCCGGGAATCGAACCTGGGACTACCACACGCCAGGCCGATGCTCTATCACTGAGCCAACCAGCCAGGGCCTATGTTAGACTTTTTGAGGTACCGCCAAACTTCTTTCCACAGTGACTGCACCATTGTCTTCTCACCAGCAAGACCAATTTCTCCACATCCCTGCCATTAATTCTTTCCATTTTTTGGACTATATCTATCCTAGTGGGTGTGAAGTGCTATCTCAATGCAATTTTGTTTTTATCTCCTTAATGAGCATCTTTTCATGCACTTGTTGGGCATTTGTATATCCTCTTTAGAGAAATGTCTGTTCAACTCCTTTGCATATCTTCAAATTGGGTTGTATGATAATTAATTTTATGTGCCAACTTGACTGAACCATGAGGTGCCCAACATCATTCTTGCTGTTTCTGGGAGGGTCTTTTTGGGTGAACGTAATGTTTAAACTGAATAAAGCAGATTGCTCTTCCTAATGTGGGTGGGCTGCATCTAATTAGTTGAAGGCCTGAATAGGATAAAGAGTTGAGTGAGAGAGAATTCTTCAGCCTGATCGCTTTCAGACTGGGCCGTTGGTTGTTTACACGCCTCCAGACCTGAGCTGGAACTGCACCAGTAGCTCCCTGGGTCTGCAGCTTGCAGGCCTTGGGACTTGTCAACTTCCATAATCATGTCAGGTAATTCCTTGTAACAAATCTCTTTATATATCAATATTGATATCTATATCTGTATATCTATCTATATCTCCTATTGATTCTGTTTTTTCTGAAAAATCCTCGCTAATACAAGTTAGTTGTCTCTGTTGTTGACTGGTAAGAGTTCTTCATATATTTATGATGCTAAACCCTCACCAGATACATGATTTAAAATTATTTCTATCCCTTCAGGAAGATGAATTGTTAAAAAATAAAAGTACTAAACAATAAGTAAGTGGAGAGGGTGTTGAAGGAGACATAAAGCACAAGGCAGGAGTCCCCTGGAATGAAAACTCCATGAAAGTAGGTCTCATCTCGTTCATTTATTGTGGGACCCTCATTAGGCCTGACACATAGTAGATGCTCAATAAAGAATTATAAGTACAAATGAGCAACTAAACTTGGTTATCAGTGGGAATGGAGAAAGCCTTGGAGAGGCAGCCTCATTTGGCTGAGGCTTGAGGCTTGCATTGGATTGGCCAGACAGGGAAAGAATGGTAGTCCAGGTGAGGGGAACAGCCTGAGTGAAGGCCCGAAGGAGAGAGAGGACATGGCGATGTTGAGGACTGGAGATGCTCTCTAGTTAGAGCAGAGAATGCAGGGAATGATGTAGGGTCGGGGGTCTCAACGATGGAGGGAGAGAGGAAGATACAAGTAGATGGTAAGAGAAAGGAATGGCGAGATAGGAAGGGATCGGACATGAAGGGCTTTGTGGGCTGTTAAGGAGTTTGGATCCCTCTGAGAAAGAGAGAGGCAGCACAAAGCTGTGATGGGTGAATGAAAGAGTGGAAGCCACAAGAAGGCCCAGGGATGCTTCCAAGGCACCCTGCAGGGGATGGAGGGGGAGCAGAAGAGCATGGGGTCTGGCTTAGGATCCAGCCTCCTTGAAGTTTGAATCCTGTCTCTGTTCCCCTTCAGCCAAAGCGTGGGGTCAAGAAAATGAGTCCTGGGGTAGCTGCCAGGATACCTAACCTTAGTTTTTTTTCACTTGTGAAATAGAGACTGTTCTCTTCCTTGGAAGGTATGGTATGAACCAAGAGGTGGTATAACTAACCATCTGGCAATCTGGCACTTAGATGCTCTGGAGACAGAGGCAGATTGGGAAGGCAGCTTTGTCCAGCAAGCCCGTGGTTGAAAGAGGGGAGTCCCCAGCCCCTGCTTTTCTCATCCATTCCTCCCCACGCTGCTTCTTCCTCCTGACTGCTCTCACCCCCCCTTCCCCACTTATCTGCATCCTCTCCTTGCTTCGGGATATTCAATCCATCATTCCACCCTCTGCCCACATGCAGGCTGATCCCGCTCTTATCAAAAGCCACTCAGGAACAGATTTGCCCACTCCTCCTCCTGCCCTGCTCCCCCTCCCTGCTCCCAGCCTCTCCCGACAGAAGTGGGACTGAGATAATGAATGAGGCTCCTCTGCGCATAACAATGGAGAGGAGGAGACTGTTCAGCTGAGGAGCAAGCCAAAATGGGGTGTGTGGAGGGTGGGGACAAAGTGCTGGCCAATGGGAACTGGGAGGCTGGTGGGTGCTGGAGTCCAATGGCCCTTGGCCCCTGGAGGGGGTGCTGGGCACGGAGGGCTCCCCATGCCCTCCTTCCTTGCTGAGTTGGGAGGTTGCTGTGTAGGGATAGGAAGGAGGAGGTTGGGGCTCAGTTCTTGTTCTTCTTTGCACTTCTTTTGTGGCCTTGAGCAAGTCCCTGGCCACATCAGGCCTCTGTGGCCACATTTCGGTCATGTCCCCCTTTTGGGTGCCAGGCTCTGGGATCCAGCAGGGAACCCCACAGATGTGCCCTGGAGCATCTTATGATCTCAGGGAGACAGGGCTGCAAATTAGATTGTCACACCTTCCCCTCCCATTTCACCTGGGAGTTGAGGGGCTCTAACCCCAATGGGGGACATCCATTCTGGGTGGCTTTGCTGAGGATGAATAGGACCAAGCCAGGGACAGGGGGTGGGGAGGCAGGGAGAGCAGAAAGGTCCGGGCTGAGGGAACAGATTGGAAGGGAGGAGTGCAGAGGGAGAAGGCCATGATGGAGGCTGGGTGGGAGACAGGGGCTGGGTGCCCTGTGAGCAGGGAAGGCAGTGCCTAGATTTTTATGCTATAAAATGACTTATAGAATAATTCATTATAAATATATTATAAATAATAAATATGATTATTTATTCCATAATGGGACAGTTATTAGACAGTTTTAAGCAAGAGAACAAAGTAATGGGGTGTGTTTTGGAGAAAGCCCTGGATTGGGGAGGGCATGGGGAAGTTAAGGGCTGGCTAGGAGGCCACACGCTGGTCCAGGGTCTGGTGCAGCTCCTGTGAGTGAGCATCTATCAGAACCTGGCTGAAGCCAGGCCACCTCCATAAAGTGGTGAAGGTCCCAGTCTATAAACATGTCAAACCTGAGTTATAAACAGTGACCAGAGGTAACACCTCATCTGAAAAAATGCCCCACATCCCGACCTAGGCTGTGGTGGGGCTGGGATCCCAGGGGTCGTGGAGGAGAAGGAGGGCGAGGGAACCTGGGAATGGAGAACCCTGTGGGAGGCAGGAGGAGGGTTTGGCACTGATTGTGCTGTCACTGGCCATTATACACCCTCTGACCACAGCACTGTTTCTCTCCCACCCCACAGGGTGCCCTGACCCGTCCTGACCTTGTCCAGCCCAGGCTCCAAGTAACTTCTTTCCCAATCGAGGGCTCTGGATCCAATGTTCTGTGTCCCAGGGGCCCTGCCCTCAAACATGCTGGGCTGCCACAGCTCACACTGCCCTAAGTCTGGACTGCAGTGTGCGGGCTGTCGTCTGGATGTTGGGCCTGAGGGACTGACAGCCACCCGGGCCACGGGCAACAGCAGCTGTCACTGTTGTCCTGACCTGCCTGTCCTTGCAAGCTCTAGACTGGTTTTCAGGGGAGACGCTCTGGCTGTCCAGCTCCACCCTGCCCTCAGTGTCCAAAGGCAGGCCCCCTTAGACCCCACCTACAACCCGGGTCAGTCCTACTCCCAGAGTCGGATGAAGGTCGATTGAGGTCCCCTGCACAGAAGAAAATATTGGGCCCCGTACATTAGAAAAAAGCGTAAAGTTGGGGTTTTGTGGGGCCCTTCAGAAGTCAGGGCCCAGAGTGTGTGCCCAGTGCGCCCAGCGTTAAATCTGCCTCTGCCTGTTCCTGACTGTTGTCGCAGCGTGTGTGTATGCATGTGCCCTCTCTCCCGCCTGCCTACTCAGACGCGCCATGTTTTGTACCCTACCCTGCAGCTCCCACGGCCTCGCGTCTGGCTGAGCCATGGCAGGGTGGCCCTTCGGGCCTGCTGCTGCTTTAGCCCAGTTCTGGCCCCTAGGCCCCTCCCAGGCCTGGGCTGCTGGCTGTTCCTGCTCCTCAGCCTGAATCCTGGTGGGATTTCCCACTCTGAACTTTGCCCTCGGTGAGTGCCTTCCCTGACGTCACTGCCAGGGCGACACCTCGGATCTAGGGGATGGGTTGGGTGGCAGCATTCTATGTGGGGCCTGGAAATCCAACACGTGGGAGGGAGAATGCCACGTCTGTTCCTTCTCCAGGGTGTTGTGGGAAAGAGCAGAAACCACCCTCCCGGCAGCTGCTGTGTTCACCACTAGGCTTCTGTCCCCACCCCTGCTTTCCACTGGGATGTTCTCCCCAACTCTCAGGCCATGAGCTGTCAGTGTGATTGAATCCACCTGTCTCTACAGGTGGGCAACCATTGGAATGGGCCAATCAGGGCTCCCATCTGTGACCAGTTTGGGGAGGGACACAGGCTCTGGAGGTGGCTGCCAGAGCTGGAGTTCTGGCTCTATCATTTACTCATGAGGGGATCTTGAGCAAACATTTGACTTCTCTGTGCCTAGGTCTTCTCATCTGTACAATGCAGATACTAATGGTCCCTACCTCATAGGGTTGTTGTACAGATGGAATCATGGGAAGGGCTCAGCACAGAGTAAATGCTCAACAAACATTAGCTACTGGTGTTAATGGGACTAAATTTGGGGCCTTCTGATGGAGTGAATGGGAAAGAAGCTCTTTATTTTATTTTACTGGCATTGCTTAATGTACACCTGGAGCTGCTGGGGGAATTATCAGGATTTAATCCAGAATGAAGGACAGCAGTGCTTAGAGATGGGAAAGGAGGACTTAATCCTGAGGTATCACTAGAGTCCCTTGATCCAGCTGTTCCTGAAGACCTACCCCTATACTATTTAGGTACATAACCAATTAAGTCTTTGTTTTTTCTTCCCTTTTTTGCTTAAGTCACTTAACTTTGGGTTTCTGTCATTTGTAACAAAAAGAGTTATAGTGGGCATCCATCCATCCATCCATCCATCCATCCATCCATCCATCCACAAGTCCTACCTGTGTGAATTTAGACGAATCACTTTCTCTCTAAGGATCTGTAAAATGGAAGTTCTGTCACCTACCTTATGGAGTGGTTTCAGGATTAAAGGGCAACTCATGTGGAGTGCCGTTCTCAGTAACGCATGCAGGGGAGAGGCCCAGTGGATTTTTCTTCCATCCCATCTTTCCTGTCTAAATCCTGCCCCCACCCCTGTACAGGTGTGTCTGGAAAGCCAAGGCAGGATGCATGCGCCCTCACCCCCCCAACCAACCTCTTGCCCTGGACCCCCCCCCCAAGCAACAGAATCCAATTGGTACAGCCTTTATTGTTTCTCCAGCATTTTTCAGAAGAATGGTGTCATTTGAGGGCCAAAGGGGAACAGGGGGAGTAAAAAATAACATAAACAAACTGAACAGAAACGCAGAAGGGCAGCAAGAGGGATTAGGGGTTGGGAGCAGAGAGGTGGAAGACCTGGGGCGGCCAGAGCCTCTTAGCTTTCAGCCACCAGAGTGGAGAATTCTGCAAGAGAAAATGACAAAGAGCTGAGTCAGAGGTGGGCCGTGCAGAGAAGACTGGCCGTGGCCCAACTGCTGGGCCCCTGCATGGGGCTTGCTCTTGGCTCTCACATCTGCTGCAGAGGTTCTGGAGTGATGGAATGAGTGAGTGTGGGCATGAATAAAGGGAAGGAGGAAGGAAGTAAGGAGGGAGAGAGGGAAGAAGGAAGGAAGGAAGGAAGAGAGGGAGGGAGATGGAAAATGGTGAGCCTACTATACTTTTATTTCATGATGTCATGCAGCCCACAAATTATTAATAACTACAGTAATAATAGCAACAATAATTTTCTGGATGTTTATCACATGCCAGTCGCTATTTTTAGCAATTTACATGCAATATATTATTTGACTCTGGTACTGATCCTATAATGCGCATTTTAGTATTATTCCCATCCCACAGATGAGGAAACTCAGGCTCAGAGTCCAGCACTTTTTATGAGGTCACACTGCTAGTAAGAAGTAGGGCCAGGATTCAGCCTTGGTCTGTGTGACTTCAACTGAGACTTTTCTTGGCCACCTATCCAGTTGTTCTCCCCCATCAGGGTCACCAGCATAATCTAAGAGGCCACGGACTCCCAGACCCTTGCCTTGGAATTTCAGACTCAGAGGATGTTATTTTATTTGTTAAAAGGTGATTCTGGTGAGTAGCCAAGTTCAACAACCACTGCATGTTCTTCAAGAGGACAGAGCAAGACTCTGGAGGACCCTGAGCATGTGATGTCTCCGCACAGCTCAGAGGAGTGAGTGTGTACAGGTGCTCAGAATGAGTTGAGCTCGGTCTTCCGCAGCTCCTCACTGAACATCACAAGTGCTTGGGAAACTGGGAGGTATCCTCCCCACTTAACAGGAGGTACAACTGAGGCCCAGAGAGGAGAAGTGACTTTGCAGAGCCTCCAGGTGAGGGGAGGCATAGGGGAGCAGGATAATGTCCCTGCCCATCAGGAGCTCCTTTGTCTAGAGGGGAGGAAACCCTCTTGGCAGGAAGGGCTCTGAGCTGCTGGCCTTTTCTCTGAGTCTCAGGAGTGCTGAGGGCATTCTCACCAAAGGGCCTTTGCACCTGCTGTTTGCTCCACCTGGTACAGGCTCCAGACTTTCCCACCACTAGTTCTTTCTCATGTGCTTGGTCTCAGCCCACACGTCACTTTTCAGGGGCCTTCTCTGACCACTTTTGTGGAAGCAGCGGTGCTCTTTGCTGGCACCGCTTGTTATATTCACAGCACTTACACTCGAAGTACTGTTGAGTGTTTCTTGCATACTCCTCTGTTGTCTGCCTCTCCACTGGAACATAAAGAGCTGGACCCACTCCCTTGCTCACTGCTCTGTCCCACCCTGACATTGAGGGGCCATGGGTATTGTGAAAGCTCAGGAGAGGCAAGGAGATGTCACTGTCATGGGGAGAAGAGGTGCCTTCTATTCTGGCACCAGCAAACCTTCAGAGGGAAGGTAGTTTTGTAAGAGTCCTGTAAGCGGACACAGGGTCCCCACAGAAGAAAGCAGATGGAGGGGATGGGGTCACAGGTGGGGCTCAGAGTGCAGGAAGCAATAGGGTGTACTTAGGGGAAATCCAGAAGCTGTCCTGGGCTTCAAATCTGGCTCTGTCGCTTACGGGCTGTGTGACCCAGTCTCTCTGAGACTCGTGTCATCCTCCATAAAGGGAAGAAGAATCAGCCCTGCTTCCTGACTGGGAGAGAGTCAGAGAGGTGGCATGGTGCTTGGGCTCCTTGGCCCCCAGCGTGAACCCCGCAGCCCCTGTTCCCATGCCCTCCCAAGTGCAGGTTCTTGCTGTGGTGGTCAGAGGGGTGCTGCTCAGCAGCCGCTCTTCCGAGACCTTCATTTGACATATAGGGGACCCGGGGAGTGTCTTCTCTGTGGTTTTTCTCTCCAGGAGACAAGAGAGAACAAGAAGGAGTTTACCACTCTCTGCCACTCTGTGTCTCTGAGATGCCACGTCCCCAGCCTGTCAGAGAGTGTAAGGCCCCAGGTATGTCCCCATCACCTCTGGAAAATACAGTGTCATGATGTGAGGACAGCTTGGGTGGGGACCAGGAGTCCAGGTTCCAGGCCTAGCCTGGCCCTGCGTGTACTTCCCTAGTTGGGAGTCAGTTGTGTGCCCCCCCACTTCGTGTCTGTGGAGTGAAGGGAGGGGTAGGGACAATTCCTCTGAGAGACAACAAAAACCTGGATGGGAAGTGGCTTCAAAGAAGTGTCTGGTGCTTCCTGGAGGTTTGCCCTGCCCTCCTCAGACTTTGGATGAAGTTCATACTGGTTTCTTACTTTTCACCACTGGACTATGGTTATGTCAAATGCTAGCGTTAGGGGGTGCTGGGTGAGGGGTATGTGGGACTTTGTCCTGTTTTTGCAGCTCTTCTGTAAAGCTAGAGTTACTTCCAGGTAAAAAGTGTAAAAAAAAACCCAGCCAGACCACACAAGTGGGACAACATGTGCTATCATCACGGAAATAACCTGGCACTGACCCCTGCCCAGTGGGAGGACCTGGGTTCCTCACCTGCTGGGGGTCTGACCTGGGAAATGGACAGCACCCTCTCCCGTCCCAAGCTGTAAAGGCAGGTGACCAGATGTGGGGGCCTGGGTATCTACTCAAGGTGGGAGAGTAGGAGGGTCCTCCAGCTGTTCCTGAGAATCCCCAGGGTCATGGGCTGGGCAGTAACAGCCAGTGGCAGTGACAAAACCAGAACCTCAAACTCTAAAAATCCCTCCCACGGGCCAGGTGTCAAAGCTTCCATTTTCTCAGCCAACTGCAATCCTGCAGTGCCCGGGAGGCACGTCGTTATTTGGAGAAGTCTTTATCATTAGTAGTTTGATCGAGGTCTTTATCATTAGTAGTTTGATCGACATAGTCCATTTTTATAGAACTTAAAAATTCTTGTTTATTGAGTGCCTACCTGGGAAGTGTTTTGCATATATTATTTCATTAAGGTCTCACCACTATCCCACGAGAGAGATGCTTCTGTCTGCATTTTACAGATGGAGAAACTGAGGCCCAAGGGTGCAGTAGCGCGGCCGAGATCACACAGGAACATGATTCAGGCTGCGCTCTTAGGCTTCCCTTTGCCCCGGAGGTTCCCGACCTACTTTGACCTAGGTATAGAGTGACACCAGAGCCAGCTCAGATATCGCCACCCCCATGACTTGTCACATCAGCCCTTTTTTATTTACTTCTTGGTACTTAACACTTTCTGAAATGATCTTATTTATGTGCTTATTTTTATCAGTCTCCCCCTACTAGAATGTAAATTGCAGGAGGGCAGGGAGCTCTGTCTTGTTCACTACCCTCCTAACAACAGAACAGAACTGGCCCACAGCAGGTGCTAATAAACAAGTGCCAAATGGATGGACTGATGGACTGATGGATAGAGGGGTGGGTGGATGGGTGGGTTGTTGGAGGAGGGGATGGATGGGTGGATGGCTGGCTGGCTGGCTCATGATTCCTCCTTAGGGGTCAACAAGTACTGACTTACCTCATATGTTTCTCATAACCACCCTGGGACATAAGTGGGACTATTCCCATTTTAAAGATGGGAAAATAGAGGTCTGAAGAGGTAAAGTATCTGTGCCACGCAGAAAATAAGAGGCAGTGGGAGGATGTGAACACCCCTTCTGTGAATGGGCAGAAACCATTCCTGATGGGGCCAGCATCTCAGATGGAGTGGAAGCATGAACTCTCTCCAGCTTTAAGCTACCATTTAGTCTGGAAAACTGGCCGTAACCAGTACATCCTGTCCTTGGGCACTGTCCTGGCATAAAGGAGACACAATCTGTCTGCTAACGCCAGCTCATGGAGAGATTGTCAAAAGGGGGACTTGGTCCTTACCGTCGTCTGACCTGCACTGACCTCCCTGACCTCATCCTAGAAGTGCCAGGTTCTCGGCTGCTTATCAGTATAAAGTCCATTAATCACCTTGACACTGGACAGTATTTGGTGCAGTCAGAGTGAAGGGGACCGAGGGATGCTGACCAAGGAACTCTCCAGGGGTGGAAAATCAGGCCTTTTGGAGTCTGACGAGAGAGATATTCTAGATGCTTGGGGTTTTTAAAAGCCTATGAAAACAGACCCCACTGCCCACCCTGGGCTCCATCCTGAAGCAGCTAGGGTGTCACATGGCCACACGCCCTGGCTTTTGCGGAGAACACAGGATTCTAATTTTATCCTCCCAGAACCTGGAGAAGGGCACTTTGTCGACAAATTGAGGGCAGGGGTCACCTCTTCTGCTCAATTTGCATCTCCCTCAGGGCAGAGCTCTTTGGAACCAGCCAATTAACAAACTGCCCCCCTATTAAAAAAGGTCTCCTCTAAAATGTCCACATCCCTCCTTAGCAAGAGACAAATGAGCAAACATACAGATTCTGCAAAGTCTAGGTCAGCTGACCTGGCAGTAGGATGCTGGTTTGCGGAACGGGGTGTCAGAGGACAGGCTGAAGTCTGGCTCGCTGTTACTCATGTCCCTGGACAGGACCCTTCCCCCTTCGGCTCCTGAAGCAGTCTTTCCCGCCCTCCCACAGTGTCTGGAGCAAGGGAACTAGGAGTTGACCCCCGATTCCCACTTGCCTCTGTGACCTTGGATCAGATATTTTACCTCATTGTGCCGCAGCTTCCCATCTATAGAAGGTGTTCCTTGGGTTGTTCAGAACGCCCAGCAGGAAAGTTCTTGTCCCAGAACATTTGGGAGCTGTTGTTATCGAGATGCTCCTACAGCTCCAGCTACCTTAGAGCCAAGCTGGGCTACTGCCTGGCATGGAATGGCTACAATCTTTACTTCTTGGCCTTGTTGTTCCCACCACTTCTTGATCCTGCCTGGCACCTGTGTACAACTATCCAGCAACCTTGGAGCTGGCTCTGAATCTTGTCCCATCACTTCCTGGCTAGGCGGCCTTAGGTCACCACTTTCCTCTCCGAGCCTTGGTTTTCTCATCTGTAAAGTGGGTAGGATAATACCCACTTGCACACCTACTGGGAAGACCAGCTGAGCAAATACAGAAAGGGCACACAGGACGTGGTCTATACATGTTAGTTCCATCCCCTCGGATCTCCTCAGCATAACTGACACAGGTTGGAGCTTTGAAACACAGTAATAACCACACAGATCCTGAAACCAAGACAGAAAAGAAGTAAACTGGCAGAGGGCGTGGGAAGCCCAAAGAGCAAGCCGCTGACCTGGTAGAAGTTTCTGATGTTATCTATCCAGTCTGAGTTAGGATCCCACCTCCAGCCCATCCATGGAAACTCAGTCTCTGACCCTCAGTTTCCACATCTGTAAAATGGGCCTGCTGAGAGTATCCCTTCGTGAGGTTATGGTGAGGGCTACATGAGATCATGAAGGAGAAGTGCCTTGTAGGGTGATGCTGACACAGAGAGAGCACAGTGAAATCAGTCTTATTGTCAAGGGAGAGTGTGCCTCTTGGAGGGATCCAGGGTCTTTCCTCTTACTAGAATGCAAGGACAGCCCTGCCTTTGCTCACTGAGGCCCCTGGGGCCAGCTGGCTAGGTTCTTCATAAGCCACTCACAAAGAGATGAGAGGAAGGGTGGGGGTGGGGAGCAGCAGACGCAGGGTCAGAGAACCGAAGGACTCAGTTCTTGCCTTTGCCTTCAGAAACTGAACTGAGCCTAATTAGGTCTGTCCCAGTCCTGGTGCTGTGGGGATTGGACAAATTTAGCAGTCATTGACAGGTGAGACCAGCACAGGCTGATAGCCCTAAGTGAAACTGAGACAGACATTGAGTCAGCGCCTGGAAGGCTGTTTCCTTCCCTCTGTCGTGATGACCAGGACCAAGGCACAGGCCTCCTGGTTTATCACCTCACCTCTAAATAGCTCCCAGGCTGGGTTTCTTATAAGTTGCTATTGCAAACAGGGATCACTTTCCGAGCCCAGGAGAACGGGGAGGCGGGATCATCCGGGGTCACACCAGATGGCCTGCAAGGAGCCTTCGTAAACAGTTCTGGGGGCCTGGGCCATTCCGGCCACTGTCCTGTGTATCAGCCTGTGTCATCCTCACCCACTCTCTTATCCCCATTTTCCTTACAGGGAAACTGAGGCTGAGAGTCCCTTAGCCAGGAGGATTCTAACTTAGGCATGGTTCAGGCCAGGGTGTGTATCCCTCTCAGAGGCTGGGGTTGAAGGGTCCTGGGTTCTGACTCAAGCTGTGTCCCACAGAGGCCAAGAGGGACCAGGGGTGAGGGACGGCCTTCTGTCTGCCCTCACGACTGCGCCTGTTTACAGGAGGGCAGTTACATAAGGAGTGCCGTGCCTCTCCCTCTGCTAAACTGTATCTAGTGCAGCGTGAGGCCAGGCTTAGGGAGGTCCACGCGGGAATTAAAGCCAGCGTCTTGGCCAAGCACAGAAACCATTTATAACTCGTATGGCTCCGTTCGGCCTGGTGGAGGGAGGGGCAGAGTTGGAGACCCGGTTTCATCCAACCAAGGATTTACCGACACTTACTGTCTTACTGAGCCTCAGTTTCCACATCTCTCAGTGTGCATCACAGGCTGCATGGGGCTGGTTGAGGATGCAATGAGATGGGACAAAACACTGCACCGTAGGGCCCTGCCATCAGGACACAGATCATGGCTTGGAAATCGAACCCCAGAGGGGCTGGAAGGCTGGAATTACAGGGAGGTGGGCGGGGGCGGGCGGACTCCTTCCATCCTTCTCACTTTCCTCCTGTCTCAGACTCAAGTTCATCTCCTCTGAGGACTGGTATTCCACTACTTCCAAAGAGTTTCAAGGTGGCTTGCGAGAGAAAGCATTCACATAAGATGAAAGGAATCATTTCCAGGACACTCACTTATTCGAGCTGCCACCTTCTGAGGTGGGTGTGTGTAGCCCGCTTTGGGTTGTAGTCTCTGCCTGCCTTCAGGTGTTTCAGCCCCAGCTTCCTCCCGCACTGCACTCCCGCCTCCCTCCTTAAATAGGCTTCTTAAGGATAAAAGGGAACAGATTTTGCCAGAAGGAAGCAGAAAAGACAAATGCCTTGAGGCACGTGAATGGGGCGATTGCAACTGCAATGGTTGCGTGATAATCAGAACTACAGTTTTTAGTAACAGAAGCAAAAAGCAAACCACGATCTCTCGAGTTAAAACAGGCCTGGAGCACAGGAAAAGGGGTCCGGTTTCAAGGAAGAGGTCAGCGGGATTGCGGGTGTGTGCGTGTGCACACCTGCATGCGTGCCTGTGTCTATAGGGTGTGCATACTCATCTGCAGCGTGGTGGGGAAGAGTGAGATGTTTGGAGTCAGGGTCAGCGTTTGAATAGCTTGGGCACCAGTGCTGAATAGCTGTGATCTGGGCGAGTCGCCCCACTTCCCTGAGCCTCAGTGTCCTTGTCTTGTGCAGCTATTGTGAGGACTGACCAAGCTAACAGAGGGAAGGCCCACGTGCAGTCCCCAGTGCACAGGCAGTGCCACATGGATGGTAAGCACTGTTTCTATCCACCAGCACACTCCATGTGGCAGGCACTGGGGTGGAGGGCCAGGGCTGGGGACACATGCCTGTGTGAGGGGCAGGGTGGCAGAGGGTCCTGGCTATGCTACTGAGTGCCCCTGGGCATGTTATTTTCAGTGCCTCAGTTTCCCCATTTGTAAAATGGAAAGAGTAATGGCACCTACTTTCTAGGATTATTGTTAAGGCAGTGGTTCTCAAAGTGTGGTCCCCAAATTACCAGTGTCACCTAGGGGCTTAGTAGGAATGCAAACCTGTGGGCCCCACTCCAGACCTAAGGAGCCAGAAACCCTGTGAGTGGGTCACCACTTTCTGTGCTGTGAAAAACATTCTAGGTGATTCTAACTCGGGCCCCACCATTGCTCAGGACAAGTACTTGAGAAGGAAGCTGCCACTTAATGTCATCTACTATTTGTGCCCACAATTTGCAACCGCAGCTGGGTTCCAGGAGAGCCTCCACCTCCGTTCAGCCTCTTTTCTGCCTCAAAACGCTCCTTTACCAGTTCTGCACTTGGGTGGCATCTGCGAATCAATCAACCACATCTATAAAAGCCTGAGATTCCTGTAAGTAGTTGCCCAAAGATGGGAATGCAAAGGATTATTATTAGAACTTTGTCTCTCTGTTCCCTCCCTGAGTCTGGGATCCCAGAAGTCTGGGATCCTGAGGAACATGGTAATACTACCACCCTGCAGAAGGGCAGACAGCACTGGAGATGGAAGCTGTCCCTGTGTCCAGAACCCCGCACCTGCTACACACCAGCCCCCAGCCCACACAGGGCTCCAGCCTTCACCGGCCGACCATTCCCAACACACCATACTTCCTCATCATTGCATCCCAGAGCTAGATGTGTAGTCATTAACTTAAGTTTTCATTCAACAAACTTTTCTTGTTCTATATTTCTAGGTGCTGGGGACAGAACTAAACAAGAAAGTTCCTGCTCTCGTGTGGCTGACAGGCAAGTGGGGGAGAGAGAAGCAAGCAATAAGTCAGTAACTAAGTCCTCTTATGGTAGAAGCTTATTACACTTTGAATGAATGAATAAGGCAGACAGACCTGAACTCAGATCTTGTCCTTGTCTCTTCCTAAGCATGGAAGCTTAGGCCAACTCTTAACCTCTCCGAACCTCAGTGTTTTCATCCATAAATGTGGATAGTGATCATATGCACCTCAAAGGCAGCTGGGGAGGTTCAATGAGCAAATCGCTAGGCACCGTGCCTCACACACAGTAAGTGCGCTGTGAGCTAAACGTTACCGCTTTCATTATTCCAGGTGGCACAGCCGAGCCAAAGAGCCGAGCTGGGCCTCCTCTAGAGGTGTATTCATTGGGACGCTCACGGAGTCCCCAGAGCTAGAGGGGGCCCCAGTGATGGGTTAGCGATCTGACTCCTGATTTTAAAGAGCAGTCATGTGAGGGTCAGAGGGGTTCTGGGACTTGCCCCAGGCCCCAGCAGGAGTTGAAGGCATCCTCTGGTGGGTGAAGACCCATCAGTCTTTAGAGGGAGCAGGTGGCAAAGCAGAGCACCTGAAATAGACCCTCTTGGGGCCTCTCAGTGGGCTCTGCATCCCGGCTTGCTGCCGGGGCCAGCATCATCACACTCCTCCCTCCCATCATCCTCCAGTAAAAGTTCTGTGAGTATGGGTGGACGTGAAGAGGGAGAGGCAGCTACATTTTTTCACCACAAAAACGGGGACCCACTGCCACAGGGTGATCTGCTCTCTCTGCCTGTTTTATCTCTTGCCCCCTGCTTTGTTCTCTGCTGACCCCCAGACCTTCAGCAGGTTGGCCCAAGCCTGCACGGTGCTGGCAGACAGACCTGGGTTTGAATCCACTGTCGCATTGGCCACTGGCGCTGCTCTTTTTGTATCTACACTTGTGTCCTCTGTCATCTCAAGGTCAAATGAGGTTACATTTGTGCAGACCCCAGCACTGGATTGGGCACACATTACACACTCTGGTAATATTTTTCTGGTCAGATACCACTCTGAGCAAATCAATCATCTTGCCTCTTTGTAAGGATGCCCGAGACTTCCCAGCCTTAATGCCTTTGCTAGTTCTAATGCCCTTTTTGCGTCTCCCTCACCTGGCCCTCCCAGCTGGCAGATTCCTGGCCACGGCCCCGCAGACCGGCCTGAGGTCTCCCTCTGCACAGAGCACACCTGCACCTCCCCACCTCTGCCTGGTGTGGTCGCTTGTTCGTGTGGATACACACAGAGCTGTGAGCAATGTGCAGGTAGGATAGAAATAGACCTCAGTGCCCTTGGCTGAGCACTTCCTATGTGCTGAGCACTTCACTCAGCACTCCCAGACATCGTGTTGTGGATGCCTCACAAACCCCCAGAGAGTTACGGATTATCGTGCCCAGTTTACAGATGAAGAAACTGGGGCTCAGGGCTGCTGAGCTGCTGCAGGGATGCTGCCTCTGGGAGTAGAGCCTATTTAACTTTCCCTCCGCCACTGACCAGCACAGGGGGACTGCCCAGTAAACGTTTGTTGGAAGAGTTTAGTGAGATCTTTAAGATCTGAAGAAGGGAGGGGGGAAAGCATAAGGGAAGGAGGGAAGCAGGCCAGGGTCTGGCCTGGTTTTTCTCCGGAATTTAGGCTGTTGGTGAGCAGCCAGCCATGAAGACCCTGCCGAGGGCTTCTGAGCTGTGGCATATTGGCTGCAGATATAAATAGGAGGCTGGTCTGGAAGCCTAGGCTGGTGTCACGTGGGGAACACAGGCTCGGATGGAGCTATCTGGTAAGTGGCCTGGCAGTGATGGGGTGTGGGGGAGATGGGCCACTTTCTGGAGTCACCAAGACCAACCACCGATTTCTCTTCAGCACCTGCTGCTCTGTCTCCTTTAATGCCCGCTCTCTCCTACCCGGCCACAAAAAGGGCAGCTGGCATCACAGCCCAGACAGTCACTGCGTCTGACCTTGCTAGAGGTTCTCTATTCTTGTTTCTGACATAAAACTTTAATAAACTATACCCACGGTCAAAACCCTTATACCTTTTCCAAAGCAATTTTCTGTCTATAGCCACTTAATTTTCACAACGAGCCCAAGCAGGTCGTAGGAGAAAACTGTGCATCCTAGTTATCTGGCCAGGTGATCGATGTGGCCAAGGTCACAGCTGGTGAAGGGCAGAGAAGAAGCAGAGCATGGGGGGGGGTTGCTGCACTTCACACTCAGGCAACAGATGTTTATTAAGTGCCTGCTTTGGACCAGGTGTGGGCTAGACATGGATAACAGGATGAATACAATTAACAAACACTTTAAGCACTTACTCTGTGTCAGGCACTGTGCTAAACACTTTTACACATTGACACATGTAATCCTCATGACAGTCCTGTGAGATAAGAACTATCATTATCCTCAGTTCAGAGATGAGAAAACTGAGGCCCAGAATAGTTACTTGAATTGCCCAAGTCACACAGCTAGAAAGTGGCAGGGCTGGAATTTGACCCCAGACAGCCCGGACCTGGAGGCAAAGCACCTACACACAGTTTTCACTTACACTGGCAGAAAAGATGGTTCTAAGAGCAGGTGTTGCGAAGAGTGTTGGAAAGAATTATTTAGACCTGGTTTGAAATCCCTGTTGCACTACTTGTGTCCCAGCTTTCTGAACAGACTAAGGCACCTCAAGCTCAGTTTGCTGCCTGCAAAATGGAGATAACTCCGAGGGACATTGTGATGCTAAGAAAGAGAATGGTGCGGGGACGTGCCCTGTGAATGTGGGTTGGAGCTGAGTGGAGAAGGATGCGAGATGCTGGACCACTAGCCCTCACCTGTTTTGACAGCAAAGCTTGAGAAGCATGATACTCTGTTTCCTAATTCCCAGCCGATCCCTGGCAGGCTATTTTTCCTGGCTCTCCTACAAAGCTGGAATGGTCTATTCGTGGGAAGCCAAAACAGGTTTGAGACTTGAAGTTATAGGACACCCGGACAAGATGTTGAGGAGGATAGGAGATAAGAAATTTCCATCCCTGGAATCTGAGAACGTGAGAGCCGGCAGGGTCCTTGGGGATCAGTTGGTCTCATCTCCTTGGGTTACAGATCAGAGACTGAGGCCCAGAGAAGGAGAGAGAATGCCCAAGGTCACACAGCCAGTTTGGACAGAGCCAGGATCAGAAACCAGGTAAAAATGCAGGCAAAGTTCATGGAAAATCCCAAATCCTCTTGGATTCCCTCCCTACAAGGTAAGGGGGCGGGGGGAAAGGATGTGTTCCTTTGGGATTCTTCAAATTTAGAAAAAATGTACCAGTTTTTCTTTGCCTGAATTACATGACAGAGCTCTCAGACCTAACAGACTGCCTTTTTCCTTCTGATCCTGGGAGCTGTGTGACCTTTCTTCTCCCTCTCATGTGACAGACACAGCTCTGAGCTTGTAGCATCCGAACATCCCCAGATCCACAATGTGCCTGGGCCCCATGCCACAGCGACTCACCATCGACCCCGATCTTGCCGTCCCCATCCTTGTCCCCAGCGGCCAGCAGCGTCTTGGTTTCTTTAGCAGACAGGTCTCTGGCATCTGCAGAGAAGCCCTTCAGGATGGATCTGGGAAGAAAATCCCAGAAGTCAGGTCAAGGTCACCTTGCAGAAACACTGCACGGATGGTGGGCTGGCATCTGTGCAGGGGAAGTGGGCAGCTGGGACAGGCAGCCAGCAGCAAGCATGCGTGCGCCTGCGTTGGGCCAGGCAGCCCAGGCTGTGCGGGAAGGACAGGCTGTCCTCGGCGAAGGGCTGACCTCACTTCAGGCAGGGCACTCGCACTTGTTTATTTATTCAGTCAATACAGCCAACACAAAGTATTTTCTCTGTGCTAGGGGCATGCTGGAAAATGGGGGCGCAGAGAAAATGCTAGTAAGCCGCCTAGAGAAATGAGGAGGGGGTCAAATGCTCTGAGAGACCACATGGTGTGATGGATACAGGGATGGGAAGAGAGGGGTGTTCGAGGGAGGCACCCATCACACCTGGGGTGAGGGGAAGGGTCGGGGGAGGCTTCCTAGAGAAGGTGATGCCTGGAGGACAGGTAGAAGTCAGCCTCTGTGCAATGTGTATGTGCACACTGGGCACAGGTAGGTAGAAGGAGAAGGTTCTAGACAAAGAATATACTTGTGGGATGGTTGAGGGTAAGACTGGATGGGTGTGGAAGTCCTCACTGGAAAGGCTCCTCTCCACTCCCTTCACTTTCTGCCAGAATTCAAGGCAGTCGTGCCCAGAGAGTGATGAAGGCACAGCTGGGTCGGCAGATATGGGCCAGGTCATCGAGAGAATTACAGTGGGAGGTTCCTTTGCTGGTGCCATTTTGCATTTTCCTAGTTATAACCTTCTCCTCCTTTACTTTGCTCCCTGGACTCCTGAACCCCCAAAGCTGGCTCTGCAGCCCTGACTCACCCAGAAACTGCTCTAGGCACACAAGGGTGGGGAACAGCAGGATGGTGGAAGGTGCCTTTCAGACAAATGAAGATCAATGAAATACTCAAGCTAGTGCTCTCTGCCTCACCTGTAGTGTCAGGCAGAGAAAAGCAGCCTCTTGAATTGTATTATAATATTAAGAAGCATCATTCCATTAGCAATATTAAGTAGCTATAATTTAACCTAGTTAGTTACACTTTCTGCTGCGGATGTTTTATTTTTCTGAAAGCAATAGAGGTCAGTCACGGTTATTTCTGTGACAGGTGCAGAGAGAAGGGCAGATCTGATGGGAATTTGACAGCAAAGTAGCAACCCCTACTCCTTCCCCCCCAAGCCTCAGGCTGGGCAGCCCCCCCGCCTTAGTTTACCCCAGCTCATCCTCCTCAATGTAGCCACTCTTGTCTTTATCCAGGATATGGAACACCTTCTTCACATCATCCATACTCTTCTTCTTCAAGCCCACCATCTGAAAGAACTTTTTGTGGTCGAAGGAGTCAGCAGCTGTGGGGGGGTGGTGGTAGAGAAAAGTGGGTTAAAGTTCAGATAAAGACAAAAATGAAGCAGTTACCAGGAGGGAGGAGGAAAGGGGAAAGGAAGTAAAGAGGGCCAAATATATGGTGTCAGAAAATGAGTGAGTTTAGCCTGACCAGGCGGTGGCGCAGAGGATAGAGCATCAGATTGGGATGCGGAGGACCCAGGTTTGAGACCCCGAGGTCACCAGCTTGAGTGCGGGCTTATCTGGTTTGAGCAAAAGCTCACCAGCTTGGACCCAAGGTCACTGGCTCAAGCAAGGGGTTACTCGGTCTGCTGAAGGCCCACGGTCAAGGCACGTATGAGAGAGCAATCAATGAACAACTAAGGTGTCGCAATGAAAAGTTGATTATTGATGCTTCTCATCTCTCTCCATTCTTGTCTCTCTGTCCCTATCTATCCCTCTCTCTGACTCTCTCTCTCTCTCTGTCCTTGTAAAAAAAAGAAAAGAAAATGAGTGAGTTTAGGTGATGGGCACAACGCAATGAACAGTTCAAATGCTATTGAGATGTTTACCTGAAACCTATGTGTTCTTGTGGACCACTGTCACCCCATTAAATTTCATTTCTAAGTTAAAAAAAAGAGCAAACAAAGAAGGGACAGAAGGGAAAGGAGAATGGGGAATGTCACTGAATAGTTGACTGATTCCCCTGTGCCAATCCTGAGGGGTGATGGGGGTGCGTCTCCATGGGAGGGCTGAGGGATGCCAGCCGTGGTGGGTGCTTTGCCCAAGGTCACATAGCTAGAGGTGGAAGAGGTGAGCTGGCACCCAGATCCCCCGGCCCCCAAGCCTGTCCCCACCTTTCACTGGGCCCTTCGCTGAAGGTGGGGTAAACTTGGAAGGCAGATGGTGGCTGAGTGGCAGTGGGCAGGGACCTGGAGGGGATGTGAACATGGTGTGTGTCTTTTGGGGTCGGGGGAGTGGGGCAAAGGGTGGGGGAAGAGGCAGCCTTTGTCTTGACCACAGATTGTGTTGCCAGAAAATCAAAACAGAGGACAAATTTCTCTCAAGGTCACACTGTGGGAGGAGGAAGGGGAAGACCCAGAAGCCCTGGCTTTGCTGCAGAAATCCATTCTGGTGGAAGTTGGGGGTGGTGTTAGAAGGCTCCCCAGGAATTTCCAGTTAAGTTTCTATATAAAAGGAGCAAGGTGGGTCAAGGAGAAGTGGCTGGGTTATCTCAGCACCCTGAGAGGGTGGTTTCCCTCAGTTTATGTCCAGGGGAGGAGGCACCAAGCAGAAAAGAAATGGCATCCCCCTTCCCAATTTTTTCTCCTGAGCTCCTTTTTAAGAACACCTGGGAAAGGGTACAATGTTACATGGAGTAACTTATGTGTGTGGGGGGAGAGGGGTCTTGTTAAGAGTCATGTTCTTTTCCCTTCACCCATTGCTGACACTAGGTTGGGGGACCAAGACCCAGTTCTAAGGCTCCCTGGTGCCTGCCAGGTGCCCTTGGGCAAGTTTCTGACCCTCTCCCAAGCCCCAGTTTCCCCCAGCTAGGTGATGAGAGGGAGGAGGAAGAGAGGCAGTTAAGCACCCAAGTCCATGGCCGCTTAGAAAGGTGAGACAGCCCGCTTCCCTCCCTGGCAGCCAAAGGAGGCTGGAAGTTGCAAGCGCTGAGGATGCTCGGACAGGGTTGAGCAGGGCAGAGTGCTGCCAGCTTCAGGAAGGTCACCTCACTCGCGGATCTGCGCGTCGGTTGGAAGGGGGCTCTAAGAACCGGGGTGAGGTGTGGGACAGTGGTGGGCCAGCCCTGCCCACCGCTGGGCGAGAAGAGCCCTGTCCAGAACGGGGGTCGAGGTAAGGGGTCGGAGAGAAGGCGTACGTGCCTGCAGTCCGTTCCACGTGCCTTAAAAAGGAAGTCCCGAACGCCCACAGGGACCCGCAGGTCCTATCTTAGATCCCGGTCTTCGCCCTTGGTCTGGGACCTCAGTCCTCATAACACGGCCACCCAGCCTTTAGCGCCCGCAAGTTTTCAGTTGCTCAGGCAAGGAGGGTGCCCGGCATCCCCACCCGATCCAAGTCCCGCCCGGACGAGTCTAGGAAATGCTGAGGACCCCCGCTCCCTGCCCCGCCGGCGCCCGACGGGATGATGGACAAAGGGGTCCTGGGGAGGACGACCGACCGCGGTGGGCAGGGGCCGGGGTGGTGGGTGAGGGTAGAGGGCTGGGGAGGGGAGCGCGCTGCTCACCGGCAAAGGCCCCCACTGCCTTCTTGATGTCTTCAATGCTGAGCAAGTCTGTCATCGACATCCTGCAACTGTTTGAGCGGGCAGAGCAAGTGCGAAAAAATTAAAAAGTGCTTTTCTCATCATTTCTGCTCATATGACCGACGCTGCAGTGCTGCGCGCCGGGCGCACGCGGGCCGACCTGGCGCAGAGCCAGGGGGCGCAGGGCTGGGCGCGCAGCCAGAGCAGCTCGGTCCCGCCGCGCGTGCCGCCGCCGCCCGCCACGCCCCCGCTGGGGGTCTCTGCGGTCCCAGGGGCTGCGGCCGGGGCGCCAGGGGAACGGTGGGAACTTTCGACTTTAAGGGGCGCCCGCGTCACCAGCCGTGTCTGGAGAGTTTGCCTGCCGTCAAGGGCACACAGGAGGCGCCAGCCTGGTGCAGCGCGGGGTGTTGTGTCCATGTACCTCGGAAGATGTCCCGCCGCTTCGGGGAGGACATGGACAGGCAGGGGCTAGACCTACACTATCGTGGGGCCCCTCGCTGTGCTGCCATTCTTTCTCCGCTCCTACCTCAGCCTCCGCTCTTGTCTGTCCTGGATGCAAATTTATGCTACAAAATCTGAGCTCTGAGGTCTGGAAACCTGACCCACGGGACGCTGGGAGGGGGTGGCACAGGTAGGCGGGCATTCCTTGGGCTCTTTGCCGGTGTCCCATCCCGCATGTGGTCAGGGAGCGCATACTGAAACCTATTTTTTTTGTTTGTTTGTTTTCTAATCTAACTTTTTGTAGAACTCTTCTCAAATCCTCACAGCTACTTGCTTTCCTGATCTCCTGAGCAGGTGTGTGTGTGTGTGTGTGTGTGTGTGTGTGTGTGTGTGTGTGTTTAGTGAGGTCTCACTCCTTCCTCCTGCCCCCACAGAACTTTTGGAGGAGGGCAGGACAGGAGAAGCTACTTGGGACCTCTGTGCACCCTCCCCTGACTTGGAGACCAAAGGTGCAGGTTTGGGGAGAGGGTGGAACCTTTAGACCACACTTTCCAGACAACCTAAGCAGGTTTCATGACCTGAACTTCATCTCTGGAAATGTGACACTTTCTAATCTTTCTGTCTTAGAAACCAGTTGCATTCTTTCCCACGGTCTCCCAGGGATTCAGGCTGTAACCAGCTGCATCTAGAGTGTGTGGAGCACTGGACAGGAAGTAAGGAGGCTTGGACTCTAGATCTGGGGCTGCACTAAGTCCCAGAGTGTGTGACCTTGGGTTGTGACTATTACCTTCTCTGGTCTTCTGTCTCCCTCCATTGTGCTGATAGTGTTGGTGGTCCCTTGTGATGGCATCTTGAAAGTTTAACTTAAAGTGTGTGGGCAGGTGAGCAGGGGCTGAGACTGGTGGCCCTTGGTGGTGGTGGTAGTGGGAGGGTGGGGAGAACTACCCAGCTGCCTGGTAGCTCAAGTTCCGTTGCGCTCACTGTCAACACTGTTTCCCTCAGCTCGGCCCTGGATGGCTGCCCTTCCTGGAAACCTTAGGACGCTGCTGGCTCTGGCTGCCCCCCTCCTTGTGAGTCAGCTCCTTCAGGCAACAGCCTGCCATCTGCCACTCCTGGCCTGATCTCTCTTGGTGGGAGGTCTTCTCTGGACCCTCAGCCTCTGCGGCCCCTGCCCCAGCTGGGCTGTTAACTTGGACATGCTGGGCTTCTGTGCTATCATGTCAACCCCCGGACTCAGCTCACTCCAGAGGCCTCAGCTGGAAAATCTGTATCCCCAGCTGAAGGATCCTTACTTTATATTGGTAGGGAAACTGAGGCTACAGAGAATCAGTGAATGGCCTAAGGACATGCGAAGAGGCAGTGACATAGAGGGGCCCACTCCCGTGGCTCCTGACTTAGAATTCAGGGACACCTTCATGGGGCTCCTCCCCGGGGCCCAGGACCCAACTCTGTGAAATCCCACCCAGCTGGTTCCCCAAACACTGACCTCTGTGGCAAAGGCTCAACAAGGGCCCACCCTTCTCCTCCTTCCTCCATCTCTCCTGCTGCAGAAGCCTCCCACCAATTTGACGCCAACTCTGGGCCGAAGTGCACCCACCACGGCATCAGACAATATCATTTCAGCCCATCAACGTTCCGTACCCCTTGCTCCTGCCTCTTCTAGCTACTGATGGCATCCCCAGGTCCAGATGTCTGGCTTCACCCTTGTCATTTTACAGGTGGGAAATGGGAGGTGCAGCCAGGCAGAGAAATCTGCCCAGGCCACACCAGGAGTTTTGGATGGAGATCCCAGGAATTCATACACTAGGGCCTCAACTCCACGACTTCTAACCTTCCAGTACCCCTCAACCCAGCCCTGTGTCACTGGGGGAAGGGGAGAAATGGCTGTCCCTTCCAGCTGGCTTCCTCCCCACTATATCCCTCCATCCTCTTCCAACCTCAGTAGCTGCCACTCACCTCAGTTGTGGGTGGAGGCCTGGAACCTGCAGTGAAAGGGTAAGCTGGTGGGAGGTCCTGTCAGGAAGTGAGCCTAGTGGTGGGATAGCCACCTATATAGGCTTCTGCTCTGGCTATTTTGGGAGGTACTGCTCCCCCCAGCCCTCGGCCCCCTCCCCTTCCGGTGTCAGGTACTTCCCAACTGTGGTGCTGGATGTCTGTATCACATTCAGCCTCCCTGGGCCCATCAAGCTAGGCCTATTAATAACCTTGGCCCCTGCCTCCCTTCAGCACCCAAAACTGAGGCTCAGGCCAGGCTCTCCTCTTCCATGAAGCCTTCCATGACCGCCTCAGATGACAGCAATGCTTTTGTCCTCCAAAATCCTACAAGGGAAGGAAGCGAGACATGAGCATAGGGATGGAACAGGAATTGTCTTCCATGCATGGGCCTGGACAGGTTTCCTGTACACACATCATCTTACTATGGCCTCACAGTTCAGGCCTGGTCCCTCTGGTATGGATGAGGAAACAGCACAAAGATGTTCGATGTTACAGGACTTACTACTCAAATTGTAGGTCTGGAACAGGAGTGGACCCAGCCCTTCCCTGAGATAATATAGTGCCTGGCAGGAAGACATGACCTGCATGTTCTCTGATAAGTCCCTTCCTATCTTTGCAGCTCAGTCTCCCATCTATAAAATGAGCTCAATCAGGGGCAAACTCTTCTCTATAGATGGCCTTCAGAGGAACTATGAACCCCTGAAATATTGATATGAAAAAAGTCATGAGCAATGTGCTTTTGTAAAGCAAAGGCCCATAGCTTTCATGAAATTCATACAGGGATCTCTGGTGTGATCTGTCTTGGTTTGGGGATGACTGTCCAGGGGTGTGTTTTGAGAAGTGTGAATGAATGAATGAATGAATGAATGAATTTGAGAAATATGTATTGTCTAATATGAACACCGTGAAAGGTTGCTCTCCTCATCCCCAACCTTAAAAAGAATCTCCAGGGCACTAACATTGTCAACAGTGAAGTCTAATCCTTGACGGTTTCATGCGAAGGCCCAGCTTTCTTGCAGAGGCTGTTGGGGAGGGAAGCTACACCAGCCCTTCACTGACAGTGGCCCCATGGGTGGAAAGAACAGAAGGTGGACTGGATGAGGAAGCCATTGCTGAAGCCTGGATGCGCTTATCCTAATCAGTGGTCCAGATTAGGATGATGGCGACAGAGAGGGGTGTAGAGATAGGGTAGCATTTCTGAGAAGACTCTCCTGACTTGGGGGTTGTAAGGAATAAGATGGACAAATCCAAGTTAACTCCAAGTTTTAAAGCTGGGATCCACTGGAGAATGGAGGTGCTGCTGTTGAAGGTAATGAGTCTGGGCCTCGAGGAGGTGGGGACAGGTTGGGATGATGACATGTTGGAGTTGAGAATCTTAGGGTGTTAGGGCCTGGAGAGTCTCCATAGTGATCAACTATAACCTGCTCATGTTGAAATGTATTGTAGAAACCAAGACCAAGGTGATACACCCAAATCACACAGAGAGTAGTGGACAAGCCAGGATGCTGTGCTGGGTTTGAGGTGCCTGGAAGACATTCCAGTGGAGACGCCTAGGAGGTCTGAATTCTGGTGAGAAGTCAGACCAGGACACAGCTTTGGTGGTCATCAGGGCGGTCCAGGAGTTGAAGTCATTGCTACAGCTGAGTTCAGGATGGCAGGGATGTGGCAGAGTCTTGAGGCCCAACCCTTGAGGAAGGCCTGGGGCCTGGGAAAATAATCACACTTGCTTGTTGAGGAATGTGCCCAGTATGGAATATACTGCATTGTGTTTTTGGCCTTGAACCTCCTTTCAAGGTAGGCATTGCTTTCCCCTATTTTACTAACAAGGGAAAAAGGCTCAGAGAGGTTAGGAAACTTGCTTAAGTTCACAGAGCATAGGTAGGACTTAAACACAGGTCTCTCTGACTCCAAAGTCCTTGTTCCTTTTTACTCTACAGTCTTGTTTCTTGATAAGACCAACATGAGTGAATTCTCTGGAACCAGCATGCCCTTCCTCTCTGTCCCCATATGTCTTCTTCATATACTTATAATTAAGCAGATTTAAATAGACTGACCCATATTGTGGAGGGTGCACTTATTGTAGACCGACTGTGTACTTAGTGTTGTATCAAATGATTTCATTTTACCCTCATTATAGCCCTTAGAGTTTTGAGGAAATATAGTCTCAGAGAGGTTTAGTGACTTGTCCAAGGTCACACAGCTAGTAAGTAAGTGAGAGAGTTAAGATTTAAAGTCAAGGCTTCTGATTCTGAAGAACCCCCTCCTCCCCCATAACACCGGAAGTAAGGCAGGGATAGCCTAAAGCAGCGGTTCTCAACCTGTGGGTCGCGACCCCGGCGGGGGTCGAACAACCAAAACACAGGGGTCGCCTAAAGCCATCGGAAAATACATATTTTTTTTTTCATTTTTCTGAAGCTGGAAACAGGGAGAGACAGTCAGACAGACTCCCGCATGTGCCCGACCGGGATCCACCCAGCACGCCCACCAGGGGCGATGCTCTGCCCACCAGGGGGCGATGCTCTGCCCATCCTGGGCGTTGCCATGTTGCGACCAGAGCCACTCTAGCGCCTGAGGCAGAGGCCACAGAGCCATCCCCAGCGCCCGGGCCATGTTTGCTCCAATGGAGCCTTGGCTGCGGGAGGGGAAGGGAGAGACAGAGAGGAAAGCGCGGCGGAGGGGTGGAGAAGCAAATGAGCGCTTCTCCTGTGTGCCCTGGCCGGGAATCGAACCCGGGTCCTCCGCACGCTAGGCCGACGCTCTACCGCTGAGCCAACCGGCCAGGGCAAAATACATATTTTTTAACAACCAAAACACAGGGGTCGCCTAACGCCATCGGAAAATACATATTTATTATACAATACATTTTTAAATAAAATATGTATTTCTGATGGCGTTAGGCGACCCCTGTGTTTTGGTCATTCAACCCCTGCCAGAGTCGCAACCCACAGGTTGAGAACCGCTGGCCTAAAGCCTGAGTAGAATATCTTGAAAAATGATTCAGTCCTTTTTGCTCTGAATCTATGCTAATTCAGGCAGCTGTCCCTTTATTAATTTGGTTTTACAAAGGGTCTTGGTGCCAGAGAATAGGTTTATCCAGCAGGAGTTTTTGGACTGTAAGTGACAGAGAGCCTGACTCAGGCTGGATTAATTCTGTAACTATGTATGGGAATGGACGTTAGATAGACTTATTGTGGTGGTCATTTTGCAACTTTTACAAATATCGGATCATTCTGTTGTATGCTTGAAACTAATGTAATAATGCTGCTGTATGACAACTATACCTCAGTCAGATAGGAAACATTCCATGCCTCGCCCCAAAAAGGACAAAAGGGAGATTCATTGACTCATGTAACTGGAAAATCCATGAAGGTTCAGGGGCTGCTTGAGGCTGAACTCAAGTGCTGCCTTAGAATGCTGTTTCTATTTCTCTGTGTTGGTCACCTTCTCAGACAGACTGTCCCCTGACAGTTCTCCCTGCAGTGCTATAAGCATTCAGATCCATTCCTATGGGGAAGAAGGGGTTCACTGCCCCAAGATCTTGATCAAAAGTCCCAGAATGGAGTTTCATTGGCTGTGATTAGCTTGGTTTGGTCACCTATCATCTTGACACTGGTCACTATCAATTGCAAGAGCGTCACAGCCTGGGCCACCAGGCACCATCAAGCTTGGACAAGGCAGAATGTCAATATCATTGAGATGCTTGGGGTGACGACTGTCCCTGACCCTCTTGAGAGGTAAGGGATTTTAGGTCAAAGCTCATGAACTGTTCATTGAGTGGGTCTCCGGGGGACCCAAGTGTGCCAGGCCAGGGAGGTTTATGCCTGAAGTCCTCAGTGAGTGTGATGACAGTGTGCATTGAACTTCTGAGAAATGATTCACTCTGGGGCCAAAGCTGTATTTCTGGACTTGAACCCCATCTTGTCCCCCATGAGGCCTAATAAGCAGCTACTCCCAGCCCCTGGACCTCTGCTTAAAGCAGAAATATCCAGTGGAGGTCTCCCTTAGCTGTGGGGTTTCTGACTCTGAACAGTGATGAGGTTGTTGGGTAGATAGATGGATGACACAATGTGAGGACATTGACTTCTTCTATCCCCAGAGTCCAAATACTGTGGCTAGCCCTGGTCTGGATACTTCCACATATATGTTGCAGATGTGGATCCCATTATTCTCTTTTTAAAGACATAAAAACTGAGGTTCAGAGGAGTCCAGTCACTTGCCCCAGGTCACACAGCATGCAGAGACCAGAGCCTGGTCTGTCTGCCTCCACTCCTGTTTCGTGCTCTCCCCGCAGCTGGTGGAGGGGAGGAGGCCATTGTGTGTGGATCAGCAGTCTCTGAGCTGCTGCCATCTGCCAGGAGACGGGCGGTCAGCTGTCGGCTTCGCTGGTGGTATTTCATTAGTTCACACTATTTCCACCTGCTGTGGCTGGGAACAAGATAGACTTCCTCACTTCCAGGGACTGGGAGGGCTGGGTGGATGCTGCAGGATCTAATGATATTCATGAGCTCATCCTGGTGAGATGTGCATTAACTCAGAGGAACCTCGGCCCCATTCCTGTGGCCTTGTTTTCCCTCCCACCCGTCACCACTAACAGAGTCCTAGGGGGTGGTAAGGGCACATAAGTAGACAGCCATGGGTCCCTACCCTGGCTCTGCTACTTACCTGCTATGTGACCTTGAGCCAATTGCTTCGCCTCTCTAGGCCTCAGTTTCTTCATCTGTAAAATGGAGCTGAAAGGGAAGCTGTGTTGAACGCTAAATGGTATCATGTCTGAGTAAGGGGCTTGGAGGATACAAAACCCTACACAAAGGATAATCAGGATGGTCGTCATTGTGCAGTTTACCCTTGACCTGTCCTGCTGCTAAATGAGAGGACCCCAAGGTGTCTTTGTGGATAGAAACATGCAGAAGCAGGAGTTGCCAGCCCCCAGTCAGCCCTGGCTCTCCCTTTTCTCCGAGGCCAGAACTTGGTGTTCCTGCTGGAGAAGGAGGAGGAGAGGAGAAGTGGGGAATGTGACACATGGAAGGAGCTGGCAGTGGTCTCAGACCCAGTGTGGTCCCAGATGGCGCCAGGCTCCGGAAAGAGAGCTGGACGGGGACTGTGCCAACGGAGGTGATTGCAGCTCATGGCCACCTAGGTTTGTGTCCTTCCCTTGAAAACTCCATCTCATCTTTGTGGTGCTCAGAGGAAACCAGGGAAGAATCTGGTCCCTGTGTGGGCTGAAGTTACGAAGGGAGCAGGGCACCCCAAGGTCATGGTTGTGGAAATCGGAAGACCTGATGGAAATTGGTGATGGGAGTCTCTGGGAGTCTCCCTTCTTGGGTGGTGCTGGGCGATGCATGTGGAGAAGAAGACCTGCTGACATCAGAGGAGCAGATGACTTCACATCTTGAGTCCAGCTCAGATGGATAACGTGGTCCTAGATTCTAAAGGCAACAGTCCTTCTCACATCATCATCTCCTTAGACCTCTTCCAGCTCAGTCCCATCCCCATGTCGACTCATTTCCCATAACAAAGAGAATGATTATTGAAAGAGGTGTGTGTATGTGTGTGTGTGTGTGTGTGTGTGTTTGGTATTTGTGATGTGATGTGATGTGTGTATGTGTATGAGTGTGCACATATACCTGCAGGGGGTAGGTGATAAGTTGCAATGTATCTTTTTGGGACTCCCAGCCAGTGCTCTCTTAACTGGCCTTGGAATGCCCAGTGCCTGAGTGCCTGACCCCGCCCCCTACCCCGTCCCAGGTGGGCCCAAGAGCTCTAACAATCCGCGTGCACCTTCTCTAGCAGCCAGCATCTTTGCATCAAAATCAGGTCAGGACTAATGTTCTGAACTCTCTTATAGCAAAGGGGGAAACAAAGGACTCATCTAGAACTTTGCCCCTCATAGTCATGGACTGAATTGTGCCCTCCCCAAACTGTTGAAGCCCTAAACTCCAGGAGCTCAGAATGTCACTGTATTTGGAGATAGGGTCTCTTTGCAAAGGTGATTAAGCTAACATGAGGTTTCTAGGGTAGGCCCTAATCCAGCGTGACTGGTGTTCTTGTAAAAAGGTAAAATTAAGACCCAGACACACATAGAGAGAAGACCATGTGAGGACACCGGGAGAAGACAACATTAACAAGCCAAGGAGAGCCCTCAGAAGAAGCCAACCCCACTGACACCTTGATCTGGATTTTTAGTCTCCAGGACTGTGACAAAATAAATGTCTGTTGTTTAAGTCCCCCAGCCTGTGGCAGCCCCAGGACACTAATATACCAGAGATGAAAAGAGGCTGATGGAGGGGTGCAAGAGGGAAGGAAGGGCTCTCCATTCTCCTGGCGACATAGATGCTGGACCACATTCTCATGAAAACTCTCCAAGTCTTTTGAAATGATGATCTTTCCTTTCTTTTAATAAATTTTATTAAAAAGTGACATACACTCTTTAAAGAAACAATGGAAAATAAAAAGGCTAAGGGACAGGAGGAGCTGCCAATAATCCTTTCTTATCCAGGTTCAACCACTGTTATTATTTCTGGAGGCATTTGCCTTTTCACTCCTGCTGGGCCATCCTCCTGCCAATCACCCTTCATGACTCACTTGGGTGCCACCACTTACTGGAAGCCCTCCTGGGTTTCTTCCCTTGACCTCATGCTCCTACCACCTGCATTGACTTTGATCACTACCTCAATAAAGACCCCATTATTCCATTATTCTACATTAGTCTTTGCAGCTGGGAGTTTGAGGCACCAGCACTGGCATCCAGCTTCTCTCCAGGAGGGCCTTGAAGGAGAATAAATCAAACTGATGTTTTTATTTTTGGTTGTGTGTGGACAGTGGTGGCTGTTCTCGAAAATAATGTTGGATCACTACTTACAATGCTGCCTAAATCTATATCTTCAGCTGCACTTTAAGGGCAGCTTCTGGTATATAATTAGTTTTTCAGGAACTGAGATCTTCCCTTGGGGTTCAAGCCTCATATCTTCAGGGCTCTCTCTTCCTGACCCAAAATTACAGCTTATAATGTGATAAGAGCAGGCACTTTGGGGAACAGGAAACTGGATATTGAAACCAGGCTGAGCAAATCTGGAACATGTCCTGGTAGCCCGTCAGTGGGGGCGGGGAGGCAGGGGGAGGGTGCCTTGCTGTTGGCACTGAGTGTGAAAGCCCTTAGATGATGTGACCAACATGGTTGGAGGACATGACTGAATCTTTTTTTTTTTTTTTATCAAATATATATTGCCTTCATCCTGATTCTGGATCAAATTCTATTGAAAACAAATTTGAATTAAATGACAGGAGTTGAATCAAGTAAAAACCCAGTGGTTCCCATCAAGCTTCGGTACAGTATGTGGACAGACCCACAGGTCCTGGTGGAGATTAGGACGGAGGTGAGAGGACTGACAACAGCTGAGAATCGGGGAGTAAACATCTTACTCTCAATCATGAGTCCCTGTTCGCGTTGGTCTGTAGAATGAGGGGGCCCTTAGCCATCAATTAATCAATTCAGCCATCTCATTTTTCTAAAGCTTTTTCTTTGTAGTGCTTGTTGTTGTTGTTGTGATAAATAAATACATAATAAAACCTACCATTAACCATTTTTAAGTGTGCAGACCAGTAGGGTTAAGTATATTTAAGTTGTGTGTCAACTATATCTCATGGGAAGGCTGAGGATTAGAGAGGTCATAGCTAAGGTGACCAATCGTCCTCCTTTAGGGAGGACAGTCCTTTTGTAAGTTCCGTCCTCCCTCAAAAAGTGTCCTTCTACATGTCCTTCTTTTTGATATTGGAAGACTAATCTGTAAATGTCCGTATTCGATCGATGCAGTCGATTCATTGCGTGTGATGTGACGTATTTGTATTTGACTTGACGATTTGTCAAGGATCAGTACAGTGTGGTGAGACACGATTATGAGACGCATGCGCTTTGCACAGGAGACTTTGAGAGAGCGTGAGATATACTGAGTGTGCAAATGGCTTTGTGTACTTCTTACTGAAACACAACACGGCACATACGACATTGTAGACTCACGATTGTTTCTTGCTCAGTGAATATTCAATCATAGACAGGTAAGCACAATTCACATTTTATTAATTCATTATCTATTTAATAATTTCCAAATACATATAATTTTATTTACAAGTATTTTCCCAAAATTTGAGTTTTAAAGTGGAAATCTAACCTCAAACCATATCTATTAATAACACATTTTGATTAAATAGTTGCATAAAACAGATGTTTTTAAATTAGAAAATGATAAATTCACCCAAATATCACTCCAAATTAGTGGTTTTGTTTGATATTTAGTTTTACTAAATGAGTACTTTTTTCTCACAATTATTATTAAAAATTAATAGGCATGTAGGCATAATTACAATATAAAATATTACAAATGTTTTTATTATGCATTTATCATATTATAGTATATTATTGTTGCAATGAATAAAATGTTTCTTTTATTTACGATATTGTTTTCTTTGATTTATTTTTGTCCTCCTTTTCATTGTAAAAAAGTTGATCACCTTATCACAGCACACCACGGAGAAATGGCAAAGCCAGGACTCACACCCAGGCCTGTGGGTCACCTCCCGGGTCCTGAGTGAGGGCAGGAGGGGAGGCTGTGCCCACAGGAAGAGCAGGGGTGCAGGGAGATATACTGGATCGTATTTAGATTGTGGTCCAAGCACTGCTCTCTTCAACTAGAAATCGTATAAAATAGCAAATGAAACTTTGAAAACATTATATTAAGTGAAAGAAGCCAGGTACATTCCATTCATAGGAAATTCCAGAGTAGGGCTGATGGTGGCCAGGGGCTGGGGAAAGGCCAGAATAGAGAGTAACTGCTTGATAGGTACAGGGTTTTATTATGGCTGATAAAAATGTTTTTGAACTAGATAGAGGTGGTGGTCACTGTGAAGGCGTTAAATGCCGCGGAATTGTTCACTTTAAAATGGTTAACTTTCTCTTATGTGACTGTCCGTTCTTCTGGGATTGGCAGAGAGTTAAAGTGAAGTCTTTCAGGGAGTGATGGGTTCTTTGGAGATCCTCTCTGCTAGATGCTCCTCCCTATTACATGGGTGACACTTCTCAGGAAGAACACTGAAGACTCCTCTCCTGACCCCGGGGCATCCAGCTCTTCCCCTTCAACAGTATTCTGCTGAGATGTCTTCACCTCTCCGGGCAGCTGTCAAGGGCAAGGTCTAAGATGACCTGATGCTGGCTTGCTCCCTTGTGTGGCCACATCCATAGAAGATAAACTCCCTGGACAGAAATAGACTTCCTGTAGCTGGGAGGCCAATTACTTTTTAGTCAGAGTCCTCTACTCTACAGCCCCTGGACACTTCGTCAGACAGCGATCCACAGGGTCACAAGTATCCAAGATACTTGAATCAATCTTTGCAATTGGTCCGCTTGGAGCATCTCAAGCACTCCATGCTGGGTTCATCTCCATCTGTATGTGCACGCCATTGATCTCAGCAAGAGGCGGAGTCTATGTCTCCTCACCTTTGATGGATGGAGATAACCGTAGGACTCACTTTGACCAACCGAAATTGTAAAAGTGAACTATGCAAGTTCTGGAGCCTGGACCTCAAGACACCCTGTAGCTTGTGTCTTTGCTCTTTTGGGACCCGGCTGCCATGGACGGGAGCTCAGGCTAGATTACTCAGTGATTAGAAACCATGTGAAGACGGAGAGGGTTGACCAGTCCCTCACCATTTCTACCCTCCAGCTTTCAGTTGAATCCAGCCACGTGAGTGACCTGAAATGACACTCTGTGGAGCAGAAGTGCTGCTCAGCTGAACCCAGTAGACCTACAGACTCCTGAGACACAATACATTGTTGTTTTAAGCCACTAATGGCAAAAGTAGAAAACTGAAATAAAAGTCAGTACCAGGAAGTGAATGCTGATAGAACAAAACCTGGAAGACACAACGTTGGCATAGGGACTTGGTGGCAGGGCAGGTGGAACTAGGAGGGAGGGAGGGGTGGTTGGTGGAGGCCGTGAGAGCCGTGGGCATGCTGGTCCTACAGGCAGAACGTTTTGCAGCACTGTGACTTCCAATGACACAGATAATAGAGAATGTAACTCATGGATCGTCTAAGGAGGTTTTCAGGCAGGATTGAAAGTGAAAATTGGCTTCTTTTAAGGAGATATCATCAGGTATTTCAAGAGAACAGTATGTTAAAGAAGGGACTGTTCAATTTTCCAGGAGGATTTTGAGGAAACGGAGGACATAGGATAGTCTTCCCAGTTAACAAAAAATTCTGAAAGCTGAGGAATGATACCTGAGGGATACTGTATATATGACCTCAAAATAAATACATATCAAGGCTGTAAGACCTCTTTTTAACACTTTTGAAAGACTTGAGGTTGTTCTTCATAGACTATCTCATCTAGACAAAAGATTTTAAGAAATCTTAAAAGTGTTTTCTCCACATAGGCTGCCATGCTCAAAGTAGAAAAAAAGTCTGTCTTGGGAAGAATGATGAGGGGGTCTTTGGGAGGCACATAGAAACTTCCTATAGGATTTATGGGAAACCTACAAAGTTTTTAAGGAAGGTGATTGGTCAGAGAACCATCAGTTTGGACTTAAAGGAACAGAGACAGCTCTCATTGAAAAGAGGTCTTTGGGGGCCCTGGCCGGTTGGCTCAGCGGTAGAGCGTCAGCCTAGCATGCGGAGGACCCGGGTTCGATTCCCGGCCAGGGCACATAGGAGAAGCGCCCATTTGCTTCTCCACCCCTCCGCCGCGCCTTCCTCTCTGTCTCTCTCTTCCCCTCCCGCAGCCAAGGCTCCATTGGAGCAAAGATGGCCCGGGCGCTGGGGATGGCTCTGTGGCCTCTGCCCCAGGCGCTAGAGTGGCTCTGGTCGCAACATGGTGACACCCAGGAGGGTCGCAACATGGCGACGCCCAGGACGGGCAGAGCATCGCCCCCTGGTGAGCAGAGCGTCGCCCCTGGTGGGCGTGCCAGGTGGATCCCGGTCGGGCGCATGCGGGAGTCTGTCTGACTGTCTCTCCCTGTTTCCAGCTTCAGAAAAATGCAAAAAAAAAAAAAAAAAAAGAAAGAAAAGAGGTCTTTGGGGTCTCCACTTTATATATAGTTAGGAAGCAAACTGAGAAAGCTACTCTGCTGGAAAGGTTAGCAATTTCTTCTTGAAAAGCCAAGAACCCAGAAGTCAGACCACGAGCCAACGGGGACAATAGATTAGGGAATTACTCCTCAGTGAAGAAGCATTTCCTGCGTTAGAGCAGGAGAAAATGGAAACATGTAGCCAGGTGGGTTTTCAGATTTGCCATGGACTAGAGACTGCTCTGTGCTCCATCCTCCTTTTCTTTCTGAATGGGAGCATCCCTGTCTCACCATTGCACGCCGAGTGTGTGGAGGACGGAAAACAGGTATTTTAGTCCTCAGTCTCTGAATCAAGAGGAAGGTGAATTTGAAGGACTGTGTCTGAGGAGCCTCATTTACACCAGAACTTGACCAAGACAGTAAGATCCTGGACCTGGAGCTTCAAGTCCACATGAGAGCCGACTTGGGGGTCACGGTAGGAAGAGAGTGTATCTCACATATGGAGAATCTGTGGCCAAAGGGTAGACTAGACTGAATTAAGGATAGTCACAAATTCTTTGT
Source organism: Saccopteryx bilineata (assembly GCF_036850765.1). Classification (NCBI taxonomy): domain Eukaryota; kingdom Metazoa; phylum Chordata; class Mammalia; order Chiroptera; family Emballonuridae; genus Saccopteryx; species Saccopteryx bilineata. The sequence goes on along the minus strand of NC_089490.1, from coordinate 90,228,610 downwards.
GTCTTCTCTCTTCAAGAAGTGCAGTCTCTTTCCCCTCTCTGAATCCAGGCTGCTCCAGACTTGCTTTGACAGACAATGCAGCAGAAACCCAGCCACTGTGTAAAGAAATGCTACCACCTGGCGGAGAGAGAGGCCCTGGAAGCTGGGCGACCACAAGGGGTGAGAGAGAACCTAGCCAGCCCCCAGCCTTTCCAAGTCACTCTGTGTGGTGCCAGACGCGTTAGCAAAACCCTCTTGGATCTTCCAGCCTGAGTTGAAGTGACTTAGCCAATACCCCATGGAGTAGAGACAAGCTGTTCTCACCAGCCTTGACTAGTTGCAGAATCATGAGCAAATAAACAGCTGTTGTTGTTTTAACACACTGAATGTTGGGCTTAACATTTATTCGGCAATAGAAAATGGATATAGACGTTTGTACCAGAAGTGAAATTTGAAGCCATGCAGACACTGAACCGACTGGTGATGTGTGCCTAACTGGATTTCAGATTGCTGTGGCCCTTTGACTGCTTTACAACTCTGTTTTCAGTAGTGAGATATAGCCCCTATCTCATGACTGCATGTTGGGTGTGTGTGGATTGAGGTGGAGGTGCAAATAAATGATCTTTCTAGTTCTTCCATCACCAGACCAAGAGATGCACTCACGGAACCTCACCTGCGCTGGGCCTGAAGCAGGTGAAGAGATGCTGGACTTTGAGTGGATGCTCTGATTGGATGGTATGGTAGGGAGACTCGGCAGGGGTTGGGTGTATTTTGTCTGTTGAAGATTTGCAAAGTTATATGGCCAGAGGGAAGACTATGGGAGATTATCTCCAAAGATGGCCACCAATGCTTCCATTGCTTCTTGTGCCTGTGGCTCCTCCCAACAAGAGGCGGAATCTAGTTCTTCATCCCCTTGACTCTGGGGTGTCCCTGTGACTTGCTTTGATCAACAGCATGGGCAGAAGTTACACCGAGTGAGTTTCAGAGCCTAGTCCTCCAGATACCTTGCAGTTCTTACCTTGGCTTTCTTGGGATCCAGCCGCCATGTCATGGAGTTTTCATCGCTGAACGATGAGGGTTTCCTTGGAGAGAGAGGCCCAGCCAGCCAGCCTTTCCAGCCCCCCACCCCCACCCCAGTCAGTGTACCAGATGTGTGAAGCCACTATGGACTCCAGTTACAGCTAAGTCCCAGCCGTAACCCTTAATGACACCAGATGGAGCAAAAGAACTACCAAGTGCCCAACCCAAAGGATCATCAGAAATGGTATCTCAATGGAGATGACATTTTGAGATGGCTTTTTCCACAGTAGATCACTGAAATGCACCCCACCAATTAAACTTTGGGATTGGGACACATGATCCTCCAACAACTCCTTCTAAACAAAAATGCATTTCAACTTCTCTGCCTCTCTGGTTTTAACCCTTTTATAACTTCCAGTGCATGAGAGGCCAGAGTCACAAAACTTTTAAACCTTCTTATTTTGTTAAGACCAGCATAAGGGGTCTAGTACAGGGCTTGGCAAACTCTAGCCCAAATCCAGCCAACAACTGCCTTTTTTTCTTTTCTCTCTAATGGCTCATGGGCTATGGCCCATGAAGCCTAAAGTACTTACTATCTGGCCCTTTAGAAAAAATGGCCAATCTAGAATCTCACTTGGGTATGTAGGAACAGTTGGCAGCTCTTGCCTTGGACACACTGAAAGTTAGGGGAAATGACTTTCATTTTAGTACACTGTTTCAGGTGTCTGACAGCATCCAGGGCCAAATAAACTTGAGAAACACACAATGGAAACACAAAAGGTAAATGAGAGTCTTTAACTGTGTCTTCCCTCCAGGGGGGCAAGGAGAGGCCTGTAATGTTCTGGAAACTTTTCTGCTGGAACATCTCATGTGATTTGTGTTCCATGTGACAACTTTGGGAACTCCTCTTGCCTGATGCAAACGAGGGTAACCTTGAGAAAGGTGCCATGGAGCGAAGCAGAATTTTTGATCTTGTGTCTTCATCTTGACCTTTCTGGCCTTTTTATCCCCCAGGTTCATCTGGCTGCCTGTTCATCTGCTCAGCAACAGTCTAATTCATACTAGGCTGTGAGAGACTTATAGCTCTCGAGTGGAGGTAGGGCAGGAGGGTTGGGGATTTAGTTTTTGGAAGATGACAGGAAAAGACAAAGTTGAGTTCAAAGGTGTTCACTTTCTCTTTTCTTTTTGTCACCATCAAAGTTGTGCTTTGTCACTCAGCAGCCCTCCTGCCACAGTTCTGTGGTTTGCTGGAGTTGCTGCCGAGCAGATTTCTTTATGATCAGAAGGAATATTTTATGCTGGGAGGAAATTAATCTGTTCAGACCCACTGCATATCCCCCAACATGACAAGCTCTTCTGTCAAGGGGCGTTTGAACTCCCAGCTTCTCCCTTTGATTGCATTTAAAAAGCTCCGGCAATGCTGAGCCATCACTCCGGGGCCTAAGAGCTTTTCTCTCCTGTTTGCCATCACCCTGGTAACTGAGAAAGAATGAATGCACAGTGCAAATAGCAGAGGAGTGCTCTTTTCTCTTTGCAAAGTGAATTTTTGTTTGGGGGAAGATTTATGCAGGAAGATTAAAGTATAGCTTAAAAGGTGCCGCAGTCATGTTTATTTCTGAATTGAACATCAAGCTGCCTTTGCACAGCTGACATTTCCAGATGCTCTAATAGTACGCCCTAGACACACAAAGCTTTAATGGTTTCTCCTCCGAAGCCCGTATTTTCTCTGATGCGCATAAAATTTCTACCTCCAATGTACTGGAGGCCTTTTTAATGACTAAGAGGCATTTTTAGGGACACACCCTACTCTGGATGTTCAAAGAAAGTCAGTTTGAATGAGGCTTGGTTATGGCTATATATGTGCAGTTTGGTGGTCCAGGTGGGACTTAGTGGTGGAATTTGGGGTTATCACTGATAGGGTCTGCCCCCTGCAGTAATGCATGATGGGAGCTATTCGTGGGGAGCGGATTGTGTGTGTATGTGTGTGTGTGTTTGATTGATGTCAAATGAGAAACTGGTCAGGCTCTTCCTGGCCTGGTCCTGATACCCCTGCCTCAGCTGCCCACTCCGAGGTCTGCTAGTCTCACCTGCCCTGTGATCACAGAGGAAGATGGGAGGGAGCGCCTCTTCTCTGGGCCTCGCTGTCCACCAGGTGTGCCAAGTGCTTTGTAATTGCTCCCTCTGCCAGCTTCCCAAGCTGGCACAGGCCTGCACATTTGGCTCAGCTCTGGGTGCACCGCCCAATCCAACTCTGGAACCTTCAGCCAGACTCAGTCTGTTGTGTCTGCACAAGACGGTCACCCCCTGCCACTTCCATCCTGACCTCAGAGGCCAGGCTGAGCAGCTGGAGCCTGTTAATGGGATGAAGGGTCACAGCTGGGCCTGCCCCTGAAGCTTGTTGGGCCTCGCTCTCCAGGTGCGCTGGAGGGGCTTCTCCCTCCAGGAGAACGGCTGCAGGTTTGGGCTGGGGAACCCTGCTGCATGTGACTTTGTGCCCAGAGCAGGAAGGGCCTCATGCACATCCCCACGATGGAACACGAGTGACATTAGATGCCTGCAACACCGCGTCAGAGCTGGCCTGGAGCTACCCATCAGGCCTTCTTGGTGGGGACCCGAGTCTGGCCTTTCCTGCATGTAGGCTGCCGCAGAGGGTCAATGCAAACAGAACCTAGGAAAGTGGAAATTAAATCACTAATCCTAGTTCTCAACCCTCCATGACCCCCATCACATGTAGAAAGAAAATCTGTCCTCTCTCTGACTTCACCTCCTACCACCTTCCTCCTCCACCACGAGTTCGGGAGCCTGCCAGCCCCGTGGCCCCGTGACACCCCACGAATGTTCTCACCAGATTCCTTACCCTCACTGCCCTCTAGCACTTCAGCACAGTGTTGCCTATGGGAGAGGCCTTCCCGCCTCCACATCTACGGCAGCACCCAGCCCTCCCCTCTGCTTCTTTCTTTCCTTGTTTTACTTTCTTCAAGTCTCTTTGGCTGCTTGACTGGGGATCACACTTTCATCTGCCCATCATTCGTATCCTCCACTAGGAGGAAGATCTCAGAGGTTTTCCCACCCCAGAACGGTGCATGGCAAAAGGAAGCACTCAGTGAATGTGTGTTGAACGAATGGATGAATGCTTGCGATGGCGGAAGTAGCTCACTGTAAATGGGGTCCTGGTGGTGGGACAGTGGAATTTCTGAGTGAAGGAAGATGCTGGAGGGCAAGGGAAAGCTTGGCCCCCAGCCCTCAGGACACATGGGCGTGGCTGCTCCCACCACTCCTCACCACTGACGTACATCTGATAGATGAGCTGTGTTCGAAATTTAGCTGATGTCTTGCCTGCAAGCAAGAGCTGGTAAATTCAGTTGGAGGATTATGGGACATGTACGATGCATAGCTCCTTAAAAGGAGCTGCTCTCAGGGGACAGGCAAAGTGGGGCGCATCCTGAAGTTGGCCATGACAGGGGGAAGTGGCAGTCCTCTCAGAAGCCACCAGGATTGCTGATCTTCTGAGGGGGCTGCATCTCCAGGTGGGGGTGGCAGAGGACGACACAGGGATGTAGCCAGTCACCAACTCCCCCAGCAACCTGGAGCAACTCCTCCAACTTGCTGACAAGGAGAGGGACAGCTCTAAAGCTATTAGGTGGCCCAGAAACCATAAATAAACAGGTTGATAAATGTGACTGTAGGCAAATGTAAAACTCCGAGGCAAAGCATGCCATCAACAAAGTTAAAAGCAAACCACAAAATGGGAAGAAAAGTATTTGCAGCACATGCAATAGAAAAGGGGCCAGCCACTGCTGCTTGACCAAGAGCTCAAAACCAATGAGAAAAGGATGAAGAACTGTAAGGCCAGTAGTCACGGCCATCACGGCCATTCACATGCAGGTTCTCATTGGATTCAGACAGATGGTAAAGAAAGTGGAGCCATAAAATGGTGGGCCATTCCTTTATTAAAGTCTCACACTGGCCGACGAGCAACACACAGGGAATACATTTCCTTTTCACTCAGGGCTCCCAAAGCCCTGACACAGTCTCCGATTCCCTAACCAGAAGAATTTTCTCTGGTTTCTCCTAGAATCAAAGGCCTCACCAGTCTGAGTGGAGCTCACAAAGCCCCTCACCTATGGTTCCCCATCTGCACACCTTCTCCTCTCTGCACAAACTGGCTTCTTCTTCAGCACTTTGCATTCTCTCTGCAAAACATGGTTGCCTTTTGCCTCTTCTTCTCTCTCTTTTCAAAACTTTCTGGCGTGAAAACCTCTCCTCCAGCAAACATTAGCAAAACAATGGCCCTTCCCAAGCAGGAAGGTAATTTGCAGTTTCACAGACCACAATTACCTGGCGCTGCTCAGCGCCCATGCAAACTATAAGCGAACAAACATAAAAATCATATTTTACAAACTTATTTGACCAAGAACCCAGCAGAAAAACAGGGTCCGAGGCACAGAGGGTAAAGAGAAAAGAGACACAAATGGCCATAAATGCACACAAATCAGCTCAACCTTGTCCCCACCAAGGAAACACAAATCAAAATAAAATGCCTTTTCCTTTTTAACTTGTCAGATGAGCAAAAATTTTAAAGTACAATTGCATCTAGCAGTGGCAATGAGGACAGGAAAAGTAAATTTCCCTTTGGGGGGGGGAATTTGGTGATATCTACGTGTGAATTTAAAAAGCACAAGCCCTTGACCTAGAAATTCTACCACTAGGAGGTTACCCTACGGATACTTATAACAATTCTCCCAAAGGAATGCTTATTTCAGAAGCTTTGGGTAATAGCAGAATAAACTATAAAGTTTCACTTTCCACCAATGGTAGAAACCTATGGATCATCTGTACAATGAAATATACTGTTTATTTTTAAAAGATATATGTTCATCATTCATTTTTATTTTTAAAGGTTTATGGGAATAATCTAGGTCACAGAGTGATTAACCCATTTTTATTTTTGTCTTTAAAAAACCTAATTGCCCTGTCCTAACCCAGCTGCCCCTTGGCATCAGTGATGTTCTTGGTAAAACACAAACTGAGTCTCGCCCCTTCCTTGCTCAGGTCCCACCTCCCATCCTCGTGTCCCTAGGCTGCCAGACACATTACACACTCCTTAGACTGACTCAGAAGGCCCTCCGTGATCTGTTCCCTGTTGGTCTCTCTGCCTCTCCTCTTCCCTCCCTCCCCTTCTGCTCCATTTTCAGCCAAACCAACCAACTCCCAGATGTGTGAGCCTCTCCTGACTGTGGGCTATGCCTGCCTCCTGCCTGATTCCCCAGGCCTAGCACAGGGCCTGCTGGCCAGGGCTCTGTCACCTTGGTCTGTGTATGTGCATATGGTTGAATGAGTGGCGTGAATGCTCTCAGCCAGTGTGGCATCCATGTCAGTTAATGTCATTATTTTTTCCAGGGGCCAATTCAAAATGTGTAACTACAGTTGTCTGGTCCGCAGCCCTGTCCCTGAAGGCCTCCACATAAATCAGGCATTAATCCTTTAGTAGCTGGATTGTAAGGAGTTTTCTGGAGGTCAATGGAGGAGTTGGGGGGGGGGAACACAGGTGCCAAGGGGCAGTGCTTTTTAACAGACTCGTGTAGATGTATCTCTATATGTGTATCTCTGTGCCGGCTTCCCTAGAGAGCTCCTTTCTCACCCCTGGCCTGGTCCCTGTCCCCTGCCGCCCCCCCCCCCCGGCTGCCCAGTGCCCCCTTGTCTGTTGCCTTGCCAGGCCACTTCCAGCCTATCGCTATTTAAAGGCTTTTATTTTGAAGCCTGCACAGGGTTCGATGACCCATTTTTTTCCCCAGAGTTTGTCCACAGGGCTTGGAAAGGCTTCTTGCCGACACCCACATGGCACTGTGGACACCCATCTGGCCTGGTTCTGTAGCCTGAAGGTCTGTGTCCTGCCCATCCCCATATTCAGGATGGAGATGGGAAGCCCCCAGACTGCTCTGCTCATCTCTCCCCAGCACACACTAAACAAGCAGCAAGGGGTATGCAAAATAATGACTCACCCCCTCAAACCTTCATCCAAATAGGTTTGCAAATTGGATTAGCCTGTGAGACAACAGTTTGGTAACCAGGTTAACAAATAAAGAGTGTGGTCCCTCAGGTGGTGAGAACAGAGAGCTCTTGGTCTGACAGGAGCCTAGTGGCCTCACACAGGGTGTCTGGACTCCCCCGCCTCTGGGTCCCCACCGGGCATGGAGAAAGATGGCTCCAAAGGGAAAACCCTCTCCTAAGTGTCTGCTGCCTCATGTTCTCCACGGCCCCCATGACTGTGTTGGATGCATAGGGGTCCATCGGGAAACTATTTTTTGAATTTGTAACAAAGTTAGAAATGTCTGCACGGGAAGAAAGAGGAAATGGGTGAAGTCAGCTCTATGTGACCAGACTGACTTCTGAGGACATGTACTGTCACTTTGGCAGTTCTGGGTCTCAGTTTCCTTGTGTATAGATAGGGACTACAGGTGGCCAGCAGTGTTGAATAAGCCAGGTGAAGCACCTGGTCAGCGCGTGGCTGCTGCACCTGTGTTCTCCATCTGGCGGGGGCGGGGTGCTCAGAGCCCCGTGGTGTAGGGTAAGCAGCCACACTCTGAGATGAGAAGGATGGAACTCAAGTTCCAGCTCTGTGACCTTGGACAATTCATTTCTCTCTCCAACCTGGTTTGCTTTTCTATAAAATGAGAGGAATAACGTAAAGAAAAAAGAATACACATTGCCAATTTAAAAAAGAAAAAAAAATGCCTGTTATGCTCTATTCCTGGAGGATGATGACTTCTTAGTTCAGAAAAATACCTAGATTAACTTTTGTATTGTTGTAAGAAAGAGAGGCCTTTTGAGCATAGTCTGAATGGAAGGCAGTCACACACACACACACACCGCATGCACACACACCGCATGCACACACACCGCATGCACACACACTGCAATAAAACACTTTGTTGAGAAAAGGTAGAGGTGTTAGTTTCTCCTCTCTCCTGAGAACTTGCTGACATTATAGAGAAAAGATATAGAAAGTATAACCCCCCTGCGGACAAAGGGAATAGAAAGAGTATCAACAGATAAGAGGTTAAACCCACTATAGAAGGGAGATTTGTGTGGAATGCTGGTAACATATTTAGAAAGGCAGAAGACACCAGAACACACAGGGGATAACAGTGAGGAGCAAATGAATGAGGCTCTGGAAGCCCAACAAGGTTCAGGGCTTAAGAGGAGCAGGTGGAGAGGATGACGGGGTGAGGTGAGAGCCAAGACCTTGCTCTTGAGCCTCCTGCAGGAGGTTTATTCTCTGGAGACTGTTAGAGCAGGCTTCTCAGGACCCCAAGGCCACCAGCATGACAGTGAACAGACACAAGGCTGAACACCTGATATAAACTGGAAGTCTGCCATTTGAATGGTCAAAATGCCCGATTTTTCCACCCCCAATCCATCCTTGCCCATTCCTACATTTCAAGTATAGGATTTCAGCTGCCAGACAAGTTACTGGAAAATTTCCTAGAAAAAGTCATGCAGGTTATCATTTGTGAGTGTCCCCAACAACATATTTGACTTCCTATCCTAACACCCAAATGGACCCTTGTCAATCCACAGGGTTTTGTTTGTTTAGTACATTTGTCTTAAATATTAACAAACAACCAAAGTGGAAACCTTTTACACACGAGGAAAACCTCCAGTGTGAAACAGAAACATCAAACTAAATGAATTAAAAAAAAAAAGAACTGAGAAGAAACGTTCTCCCTCTATATTGGGCTCAAAAATGAGTCATTTGAAACAGAATGACTCCAGTCAAGCCAAAGATGTATGAGTAATGATAAATTGCTTATTATTGTGTGCCACTGAGACTTTTGTGGTTGTTTGTTACACAGCAAAAGCTGACCGATACAATTCACAAAAACATGCATAGGATGCTATGACAACTGAACAATTAGAGAATGAGAATGGAGATAGAGCACTTAGAAATTTAATATAAAAAAGCCAAATTAAGAATTTCAGTAATAGAGTTGAAAAATAAGTCACAAGGGTATAAAAGAAAGAAATATGAGGAGGGGGAACAGAAAAACAATCTAGGCTGTCTAACATCTGACTTAGAAGAAATTTTTTAAAAAGAAGACAACAGAGAAAGTTGAAGAGAAAATTATCTAAAAAACACTGAGAAAATTTCCCCAAACTGAAAGATTGTGAGTCTTCAGACTGAGCAGGCCTACCACGGAACTAGTAAAATGAACGAGAAATAATCCACACAATGCACATCATCTTGTAATTCAGGAAGACCAGAGTAAAAGTCCCAGAAGTTTCCCAAAGGGTGGAAACTGGTTTAATACAATGAAACAAAAATAAGAATAGAGTCAGTATATTTGTTTTTCTCATAATCTGCACAAGATACTAGAAAGCAATGGAAAACCGCCTTTGATATTCTAAAGTCAAATGGTTTTCAACAAATCTACATGTAGCTAAACTCAATCAAGTGTGAGGATGAAATAAAGACATTTTTCAAGCATGCAAGAACTCAGGATGCTAACCTCTAACACATCCATTCTTAGAAAGATATCAGAGGATGTGCTCCAGAAAAATGGAGAACAAAAAGGAAGACCAGGCATCTAGAAAATGGGGTCAACTCAGATGAAGAACAGTGGATAAAGCTGCAGGAAACAATAGGGAGGTCAAATGAACAGTTAGGATAGTTAGAACTAACTTTTAAAAAAAAATCTAATGCAGAGAGCTTTGAGGAAAAAAGTAGAACTGGTAAAGTAGATGATGCATTAGGTAATATGATGGAACATTTATGAAAAATTAAATATATATATATATATGTATACACACACATTTAGAATATTCTGGTAAGTAAAAATTCAAAGTAATTATTAACTCATGGAAAAAAAAAATCTACCCAAGAGAAAAAGTTAATCATAAAAAAACAAAAGTTGCCTGACCAGGTGGTGGCGCAGTGGACAGAGCATCGGACTGGGATGCAGAGGACCCAGGTTTGAGACCCCGAGGTCGTCAGCTTGAGTACAGACTCATCTGGTTTAAGCAAAGCTCACCAGCTTGGACCCAAGATTGCTGGCTCGAGCAAGGGGTTACTCGGTCTGCTGTAGCCCCACAGTCAAGGCACATATGAGAAAGCAATCAATGAACAACTAAAGTGTCACAACAAAAAACTGATGATTGATGCTTCTGATCTCTCTCTGTTCCTGTCTGTCTGTCCCTATCTATCCCTCTCACTGACTCTCTTTCTGTCTCTGTAAAAAAAAAAAAAATTGCTCAAGAGAAAAAATCACATATATAAATAAAAATATATAGGGTCATGTATTCATACATGAGGATTAATGTTTAAATAAAAGTTGTTATATAAAATTTTGGGGAGGATGGGAAGAAGGAGGAGTATTGTGGGTGTATGAACACCCATGCAAGAATGATGAATTCTCATTTGCCATAACAGGAAACTGATACATAATATCTGAAAATCAATGAATCAACAATAGGAATATAAGCTTCTTCTTTAGTACTACAGGGGCATTTAGAGAAAATAACGGAATGGGTTTAAATAGCTCCTTTGTGATAGGAAAGTTAGGGCAGGGCTTTTTAGTACTCATCTTCCTTGTTGTGAACTAAGAACCTGCATCTTTTATTCAAACATCGACAAGTCAGTGAAGAGCAGTGACAGGTGCAGTCAGCCACTGGGTAGGGAAAAGAGTTGGAAGGGAAGGTCGTACATGGGAGAAGAGTCACCCAGTAGACCATGCTTTGGGACACCCCTCCAGTCATGCCTACAGCTTCCACCCATCCATTTAAGTGTGTAAATGTGGTTTTGGGGGGAACAAGGGGCAAGGCCGTGCCTCACATGGGACAATGCAGGGCCCAGGTGTGACTGCAGAAGAGCAGAGGAGATAAGGCCCCTCTCCCACATCTTACCAGACGAAAGAGTTGGGGTTGCGGGGATGGAGAGAGTCTAGACCCCTTCACTACACTGGCAACACCTTTCCAGTGGTCATAGTCTTTCAGGAGACAGACGTGTTGGCCAAACAGAGAGGATGTGGGCATGAGTGGAGAAGAACGTGCAATGTGGGTTTGAGTTGGGAGAGGCAAGGAATGAGGCTGAAGTCCGCCTGTATTAAATGAGAACAATCTGGACTCAGTCTCCAAAGAGCCAGAGGCTCGGCAGCCCGAGGGTTAGTTATATTTAGGGAGAGCCTCCCTGGAGCCAGTGTGGATGGTGGAGTGCAGGGCTCAGAGGGGACAGGGAGACCAGCTAGGCAGCTGCAGGCAGCTGCTGAAATGGCTCAGGTAAGTGAGGAGGAAAGTCTGAATTAAGACCAGCTTGTAGGGATGGAGAGAAGGAACAGATGGGGGGACCTTTGGAGGTAAAATCCATTCTTGATGGACTGGACATAGCAGCTAATGGAGGATATGAAGACCACAGTGACTTGTAGGTTTCTGGCTTTGGTGACTGGTGGAGACAGAATCCATGAGGAAGAGCCACTGTGAAGAGAGAGTAGGGTATCACAGGGGTGGGGTGGCTGGACACAAGGGCCTGGCACTCCATGGAGACACTGGGTGACCATTGCTGTGCAGATGGAGGCGCCAGGAGTGGGTGAAGCCCACAGTCAGAGAGCCCGTGGGGGTGGGAGGGGCTGAGGAAGCAGATGAAGAACAGGCTGGAAAGATCCCAGCCATGTACGAGGGCAGTGGACCAAGGGAGCACCATGGGCAGTCAGCAGCAGCCGGGACTGGAGAAGGGTAGCATCCTGGAGGCAACCGGCAACCTGGCCGAGGTCTCAGGCCTTGTGGTTGGGAGCAGATTGCCAAAGGGTGAGGGGATGGAGGGCGGTTACAGAATTTCCAGGACCTCCTGTTGCAAAGCTGCCCAGTTCCTGGGTGCACAGGGCCAGGTGGTGGGGCACTGCGGGCAGTTATTGCACTCTGTGGGCTGGGAGAAAGGAAGCTCTTCCCTCAACACGGAAGCAGAGGCCACGGGGAGGAAGAAACATATTACGCCAGTCACCAAGGTCCAGCCTGGTCCAGAGAGCGGGCATGCCTGGCACAGGGTGCCCACCAGCTGTGCCCCCTCACTTTCTCCCTTGCTCCCCCTCCCTCCGCTTTTCCCTGTCTCCTTTTTCCTCTCTCTCCTCCCTTCCACAAACTCTTGGTCCTGTTTTGAACACTGGAGATTCACGGGTGGATATGACCCAGTCCTTGACCTAAATGTGCTCATGGCACACAGCCCTTAGCAGGAAGAGGTGGAAAGTCTGGAGAGAGGGTGGGAGAAACTCTGAGGGGGACTCCCAGCCCATGAGAGCGAGAGGGAGAGGCTGCACTACTACTGAACGCCTCCTTTCCTTGCTTTAGTCCTCAAATGTTTATTTTTTATTTATTTGTGTGTGTGTGTGACAGAGAGAGGGACAGATAGGGACAGCTGGAAGGGAGAGAAATGAGAAGCATCAATTCTTCATTGTGACACCTTAGTTGTTCATTGATTGCTTTCTCACATGTGCCTTGACCGGGGGGCTCCAGCAGAACAAATGACCCCTTGCTCAAGCCAGCGACCTTTGGGCTTAAGCCAGTGACCATGGGGTCATGTCTATAATCCCACGCTCAAGTCAGTGACCCCATGCTCAAGCTGGTGAGCCCGCACTCAAGCCAGCAACCTCGGAGTTTCAAACCTGGGTCCTCTGCGTCCCAGTCCAATGCTCTATTCATTGCACCACTACCTGGGCAGGCTCCTCAAATGTTTATTTGAGCCCTCAACTGCATCAGGCTTTGCCTGGGTGCCCCTTACAAATGAAGAAACTGATGGCTCGAGAGGTTGGGTGAGTTGTCCAGGGACCCATCCTTCTATGGGATGCTCTAGCTAGACTTGGGGCCTGCTGGACTGACTGGGTGCTGGGAAAACAGAAAGCTCACAAATTACTTTAGCAGTGAGGATTTAATACCAGGGGTTGGTTGAACAGATCTTGAAAGACTGAAAAGGCAAAAAGGGAATATAGAAGTACCCAGGGACGGTAACTGCTTCCTGTGGCTGTGGGAACAGGAGAGCAGTGTTATCAGAACCTAGGAGCTTGGTGGAGGGAGCTCTGGTGGGACGATGTTGCCCAACTGGCACTGGTGCCTTAGAGTTTGGAGAAGGGTCCTGAGGGAGTTGGGGCTCAGAACTTCAACCTTCTAAGGAGGGCTGGGTGAGGCTCATCCTGGGCATGTGGAAAAAACTAGAATCCATTGTGACTGGGACCAACTATGACTTTCAGGGCAGCGCTGTGGGCACAAGAAGCAAATATAAAGCAAATGCCTTCCTCCTCTCCATCCTCCAGTTCCCTCCAGTTCTCCCTATTAGCAGGGACTAATGGGATAGCAGGCAAAGCTGGAATGTGGTTGGAGACCCAAACCCAGTGCCAGAAAGCTGGGATAGGTTTGGGGCTGAGAGGAGATAGTTTAATGATGAGCCAAGAGTCTGTGACTGCATTTAAACCCCCAGTCTTCACAGATCTGGTGTCACTGTCTCTGAGCCAGCGTGGACCTGGAACTTTGAATATCTGCCCCGATACCCTGGCTGGTGGGAAGGCAAAATGGCACAGCCACTTTGGAAAACACTTTATAGTGAAATATGCACCTACCATACGACTCAGGGTACCACTCTTAGATATTTACCCCAAAGAAAAGAGAACGCATGCCCACACAAACCTCTATGCTTAAATGTTTGTAGCAGCTTTGTTTTAATAACTCTGAATATGAAATAACCCTAATATCCACCAACTTGCGAATGGATAAACAAATTGTGATAAATCCATACAACAGAGTCCTACTTGACAGTAAATGGATGACTTACTGATGTACACAGCAACACAGATGAATTTCACCAGCCTTTTACACTGTGAAAAAGCCAGACACAAAAGACCACATGCTCCATGATCCCATTTGTGTGAAATTCCAGAAATGCCAAAATAGAAGGACAGAAAGAAGATAGGTGGTTGACAGGGCCTGGGGTGGGGAAGGGAGGAGATTGATTGGAAAGGGCACAAGGGATCTTTTTGGGATAATGGGAATGTCCTATATTGTGATGTGGTGGTTACCCAATTGTCAAAACCCATTACATTGTATCCTTTAAGTGGCTGAGTTTTATTGTATGTAAATCATACGTCAATGAAGCTGATTTTCAGCATTGAGTTAGAAAGCTGTTAGAAGGGGACACTTGGTCTACCTACTTCCAGTGCCACCTCTTGTGAACCACAGGCTAAGCAGCAAAGGGATCTTTTAAAATCATTAATCAGATTACATCACTCTTTATGTAAACACTCCAATGAATTCTCTTTCCTCTCCGAATGAAATCCAGGGGATTACTGTGGCTTACCAGTCCCTTTGCCCTGCTTCTTGACCCCAACACTCGCAGAGACTGGAACAACAGTACAGATGGAGGCCCACATGCATGTGTAAACACGTAAAGCTATCAATCGGGCCAACAAACTGCTAATAAGATGTTCTATCCCCCTACCTTGACAAGTTCACCTTCACAACAAGCTGGAAGGCCAGGTTCAAATTTAGAATTCATGAAGCCCTTGGAGTTCTGCATCAGAAGGTGATGGCACAGAGGGGCAGGCCCTAAACCACAACCTCCCCCCCCTTTGCCTCTCCACTCTTGCTCCATCTGACACAGAGGGATACCTGCTGGGTCCCTGGAGGCATTTGCATTTGTAACCCCCTGGGAGCAGACACAGCACTGAGCACGGAATCAGGGAACCTGGATTCTTAACATGTATCTCCTGGTTTCTATCTGAATTGTAGTTTGTTCTGTGTGCATGCACGGACATGTGGGTATGTGTTTATTTGTGCACGCAATACAGGTATGTGTGTGCGCACACACATGCATTAAACATGTGTGTACATGTGTGCACGCATGTGTGTACATGCCTGTGTATGCACACACACCTACATGTTTATATGTGTACTCCAACAGGAGCATGAGCCTCTTGAGAGCAGCAATTGTTCTGGATTCACCTCTATATCCTTTATACCTGTGCAGGGTGGAAGCTAAAGGGTACTAATGGAATGAATAAAGGAATGAATGGGACCAGGAGCCAGCATAGCAGTTATTAACAGTGCAAGTGTTGGAGTCAGCCAGATTTGAGGTCAAAATCTTACTTTGCCACTCACTCACTAAGTCATTTTTGTTCAGTTTCCTAACCCCGCAGAAACTTGGTTTCCTTATCCCCAGGGATAAAAATATGACCTATTTTATGGGGGCCGGTGTGAGGATTAAGTAGCAGTAATCAGAGCCAACATGTACTGAGCAGGACTTTGGACCAAGCATGGTTCTCAGGACTTTGCAAATGCTAACTCATATACTCCTGCAATTTTACCATGAAGGGGGTGATTCAACAGTAAACTCAGTGCATCTTGGCTGTTATCATATTTATGCTCAATGGAGAGATTCAGGAGCCTTAGCATCTGGGGCATCTTGTTTAGATTCTGTCTGATCAGATTCTGACTGATGGGGCCGTCTGGATAGAGCAGTGCCATCCAGCAGACAGCACTCTGCCAGGCTAGCTCATTGGATAAGTTTCTATTGCGGCTATGACATTTGTCCTCTAGGTGGCGCTGCAGAGTGAAAAGCAGAGTGCTGCGTCGTGGCGGCCCCTTGTGGTCTTTTTCTGTCAACATTTTAATTAATTGCAGAGTCGTTTCCCCAAGTGCTATTAGAGTGGATGGCAAATATGCGGGAAAAATTTAGACTTTAATGTGATAATGTTTAAGGCAATGAGAAACGAGTTGTTCAGGGGGAGATAGATCAAAAAAGAAACAACCAAGCCATACCAAGGAAATGATCTATCTTCAATCATAATAACATTAACATCTATAACTCACTGACACCCTTCTGTATGTCAGGCATTGTTCTAAATTGGCATTTATTGTCTCATTTAACACACCTCCAGAGAGCATGTATCACAAAACAATGACTTTCCTTTAGAGCCATACAGTAGGTGCTCAATATATTCTTAAATGAATGAATAATGCAGTAATCCGGCGAGGAAATATCATCAGCTCCGTTTAGAAAGAGAACAAAGAAACGGGTGGTTAGAGAGGATACACAGCCAGGATGCGCCAGAGCCAGGGCTCCGAGTCGCAGACCAGCTCTGCTGTGTGCGGGGGGCCTCGCAGACAAGGGCAGGGCCTCCGCCTTCAGAGAGCTTGCTGTCTAGTTGGCTCACCCACACCCCACCTGTCTTCAAATATCGCTCCTGGGGCCTGCCAAAGATGGCTATTTGTGGCTCAGGGAGGCGGTCCGGAGAAGCTCCCCTCATAAATTATGGAGGGAGACACATGTGGGTCAGGATTGGGGAATTCAGTGTGGAGGGATCTTCCCGAAACTTTCTCATCTTTGGGATTTTCCTTCCCTTCCCTTGGAGGACTGCTGACTCAGGAGGCCAACCACTGCTGAGTTCCCATAATGAGCTCCCTGGGGCACCTCCTGGTCCTGCGGAAAATGCTCACCTCCCCTAAGCCCAGACTGTCACGGGTCACGTGCTCCATTTCCCCGAGCTGGGGCTCTTGACTTCACCTCTGGCTACTCCGAGGAGGCTTCCTGATCTCTAACCCGAGCACTGTGCTTTATCTTGTGCACCCCAGCACCTGGGTATGCGTTTTGTGACTTTTAGATCCAGTCCCCATTCAGGCTCTGGGAATCCCTCAGGTCCGGCCTGAGCCTATTGAACCTTTTCCTGGGTTATGAATGAACGTTGATAAACTTTCACAGAGCAGCTATGTCCCTTCTCTGAGAGGCCCCTGGCGTGTTTTTTATTTTGAGTTCTTGAACCTTTTTTTCTTTTTTCAGCATTTCATCCTCTTTGTCATTGTCAGGATGTCCCTTAACTGTCATTTGCTTCCCACTGTCTCTCCAAACTCACTGCTTAAAATCTTTGAATTGCTAGCTTCGGTGTGCTCTCAAAGTATCCTGGCAGGAAGGGAGGGCCAGAGGTGCTTCTATGAAAAAAAAGGTCCCAGCTTTAGTGCCCCTGGGCTGAGGCTACCCATTCGGACTGTTGAGTGACTGTTTACTAACAGGCTGTGGAGATGGGAGGGTATGTTCTCTTACAGGAGAGATCACTTCGGGCATGTCTTCGCACCCTCCCAGAAAGCGCCATAAATACTTGCTTAATGGAATGTGTGAAGTTTGTCTCCTCTTCCCGGGTGGGGAGGGGGTCGGGGAGACAGAACCGCAGCAGCAGCAGGATGGGATCCCACTGCTGACAGAGTGTCTGGCCTCAAATTACACTGTATCAGAGCCCGGGCATAAAATTAGCAGCGGTGATCTGTGTGTGAGGAGCCAGAGAAATACCCGCATTCAGCAGAACCGCGCAGGGACAGGAGAAAGGGAGAGAATGGGTGTGGGAGGAGGGAAGGCCCAGCCCAGGCCCTGGGCCCTTCTCTGGACAAGCTTGTCCCCACACTGCTATGGAGGAGGTGGCTGCTTGGTGGCTGAGTCAGGGCCATGGGAGGCTTCCTGGGGTCAAGGGGGAGTGGATAGGAAGGCAAGACCTCAAGAAACCTGGGAAGTTAAACTTGAGGGCTTGCCCTACCCAACACACACACACACACACACACACACACACACACCAATAAGCAAGAATAAGAAATTCCCATATGTCTGGACACTTTTCATGAATTTTTCTCATTCATTCTTACCAAAACTCCCTTGGGATGCCTGTTTTACAGATGAGTAAAGGAAGGACTGGGAAGGACATAGGAGCTTGGCCAAGTTCACGTGGTATAAATGTACTCATGCTTATGCTTGCTATGTGCCCACTTAGATTTGAGCATCTAAACATGTTCTCATGGTATCACCACTGTACACATCGCACGCTCTTGTATAAGCACGGCACAAACACACCCTTGCTTGCCTACACGGTTGTATGTCTTTACGTGCATGTTACTATGGACAAAGAGGGGCCACTTATAAACCCTGCAAGCTCAAGGGAGGCCTGCATGGTGGGCCCTACAAACTCAGTGAGTGGGAGGAACCACATAGGATGGTCTGAATATAAAAATTTATAAATGAATGTGTGTCCTGGTGGGTAGTCACATCTTAGGGCTCTAGTAGCTTCCCTGACAAAGGTCAGTCTTTATCCTAAGTAAGCCTGTCTGTTGTCTTTTTTTGCATCTAAGATGACATCCCTTTGAAATGTCAGAGAAATCTCCTGTACAGACTGCACAGGGCACAGCCTCCACCAGAATACAGAACCCCTCATTGTTATCTTGCTCCCCAAATACTGTCTGTACGTGCTGTAAATGTTGTTAACTATTCTGTACCCACTAACGTAAAAGAAGTATATGTCTCTCCATTTTACTATTTACCCAATGCCAGCGATGTTTCCTGCCTCCTTTATCTATCACCAATGGATATCATGTCACCCCCTTATGTTTTCCCCTTTGATTCTGATGTGTAAAATTAGCTGCAAAACTGCCATTCTCTGGAGCATTTTCTCAGTCTGAGAATTTGCTTCCTGGCAATTGTCAGTTTGGCTCAAAATAAACTCATAAAAATTCTCTATAGATTTGGCTGTTTCTTACATTGGCACCTATATACAGCAATGCATGTTTTCAACTATATACATATGGCAATACACATGATCAGGCCAGAGCTGCATTACACTTTCTCGCAAAAAGTTGGTGTCACTTCCTGTCTTCCTGACCAACTTTAGGCCAGCATCCTCCTCGTCTCTGGCCATGGCCAGGTACGTATACCTCTTGGTGCTTACCTGTCCTATTAGCCATACTAAACCCGCCTGGTACTGCTCACTGAATTGTTGCATCCTCCAGACTGGCAGCCCTGAGACACCAGTGACTGGGTCAGAGTCTTAGTTTATATTATTTCTAGCTCTTCAGGTGTGAACTCTTTAGCATGCTGAGTCTATAAGCTGGGTTTCACAGTGTAGTTGTTCTTTGCATTGTTGGTAATTTGGGGTTGTGTGCCCATGCATGCTCATAAACTCGAGACTTTTTTGATGTAGTGCCTTAGCTTGGGAGTTCTACACTAAGTGGATAGCTTAGATGTGGGGCTCACACTAAGGTATGTTTCAGGCTTGAAGCTCTGATTTGGTGTCCATATTCCTCATTCCACCCATGGCCTGGCAGAAAGCATCTCAATTCCTGCAGCCACCCAGGCCGATAGCTGAGACATTCTGTTCCTTTAATCAGTTCTGACACCTGGCTTCATAGTGGGAGCTCAGCTTTGACTTCCTGCCAACACCAGGCCCATAGACTGGACCTAGACCCAGATTAGCATTAAAATCTCAGCCCCAACAATCCATAGCCACCCTTGGTTTTCCCTCTCTCACTGGTATAGGTTCCTCCTTTCTTAGAATCTAAAAATTATATTTTCTTGCTTTTGAAACTGGGTTCCAGTGTCTAAATCCAATGTCTAAAACACTTAAAATATATTATCTACCATATTTTATGTGGCTAGAGGAGAATGGGAAATTTTAACCTGCAGTCACCCTACCATCTTAATTTGTCTCTGTATTCCAAGTGCCTTGTTCAATAAATAGTTGTTGGTTGAGTATCTCTCTCCCTTTATCTCCTTTCTCATCCTCTCCTCTGTCTTTCTCTCCCAAGGAGACTTGGAGAGATCTTGGTTTCAGAAGAGCCCTGGCCCTGGTCTTCCAGGGTGAAGAGAGGGACAGGCTCTTCGGTCAAGGCTGCAGGGCTGGGCCCAGACCATATTTCCCTCCTGGAAACTCTGCTCCACCCTGACCTCTATTTGGGGCAGAAAGTCCCAGGTGGCTGGGTGGAGCAGAGAAGAGGTTCAGATGAAGAGCTTGAGGCTGCCAGCTGCTCTCTAGTCTTGGAGCCAGACAGCTCTAGGGATCCTGAGTATGGCTCTTGTCCCCAGTCCTTCTGTCTGGGAAATATCAAAGGACATGCGCCGAGAGACCCTGGCTCCAGGCTCCACCCAAATGGTTCTGTCCCCGCAGACTCCTGTCCTGGTCCTGGAGGTCCTAAGGCAGCATGAGTTTGGGGCAGAGGGAGTCAGAAGGGCCCATCCTGGAATCATGGATGCCAAACCACAGCTGCAACCTCATCTATGTCTTCTCTGCTGTTTTTCTGCTTTGCATCTGTAGTGCATGAGTGAGTGTGAATGTGAGTGTGTGAGTGTGACCGGATGGAGTTACTGGGTGTGGCTGTGGCTTGTTCTCAGAGAGCTCCCTTCAGAATTCAATAGCCATACAAGTCAGAGGAGCTGCAGAATTGCCAACTAGGAGCGCTCCATTCCTCCCCTGAATATTGGTGGAGCTCTTGCACTGTGCAGGCCCTGGGCTGGCCAGGAAGGCAGCCATGAAACATATAAGTACACAGATAAATATGAAATGACAGCAGTTCCCACCACTCTGAAGTGGAAGTCCAGGGATCTGGGAGAGAACATCACAGGAGGGCCGTCATTCAGGGGAAGGGAGGGCCTTGCTGAAGAGCTGACTTCCAAACAGAGATGTAGAGGATGCAGGGAAGAGCATTCCAGTAGAGGAACGGTATGCACAAAGGCCCTGAGGGGCAGACATCTTGGAACATTCTAGAAATGGAATGGAGGCCAGTGTGGGAAGAAGATAGCCTGGGAGAAGGGGCTGAGGAAGCCAGCAGGACCTTCAGAGCTTCAGAGGGAGGCAGGACTAGGAGTGTGGACTTTCTTCTAAGTGCAGGGTGAGCATTGGAAGGGTTTCAGCAGAGAAGGGGGCGGTCAGGTTTGTAACGGGCAGCTCGCTCTGGTTGGCAGCCCTGTAGTGAGGACCTGAGGATCTAGGGGTGAGGAAGGCAGAGCCCAGAGCTCCAGGGGAAGGGGAAGACCGAAGCATGAGCCAACCTTGCACTTAAATATGACAGAGCAGCCTGTGAGCACCAACTTTGTCGGGGTGGTTGGGGGGCTTCCTGAAGGAGGTGGCATTTGCGTTGGCCATGATGGATGCAGGCATTGGAGAGGCCAGTACTCTTGACCTAGAGAATCCCTTGGGCAAAAGCTCAGCAGTGAGGATGCACAGGCTGAGCTTGATGAGCCAGAGAGTGAGGACTGACTCCCCAAGGTCGCAAGGCCCCTTGGTGGCTGAGCCAGCACTGAGTCCCTATCTCTGATGAAATAAGATTCCCTGATGCCCACCTGAGACCTGACACCAAGAACTGGCATCAAGGAAGTCCCCAAAGCCTCAAATCAGTGATTCCTGCAAACCAGGCATCTGAGGGCGTACATTTCCCCAGCTGCAGTGCAGCAGGGAGATGGGAAGAGGAAGCGTGGGCCACTGGGTAGACACAGAAAGCCAGGAGGAGGGGCCTCTTCTAGAGAGAAGCAGGGTGGGGCCTCCCCAAAGGCAGCTCCTGGGGACTCCTGGGACTACAGTCCAGACGCAGGGTGGCTGGAGGGAAGTGAGAGGTGACCTCAGCCTGTGCCTGGCTGAGTGAAACCCTCCACCCTTTGTCACCCACTCTTCTGGACCACTGACAGCCATGGCCGTGGCCCAGCAGCTGCGGGCAGAGAGGTGAGTGCAGGGGTGCTGCCTTCCCTGGGCCTCTTCACTGTTCCCAGCAGGCCTTGGGGCACAGAGGCTGGCCCTTCTGCAGCTCCTTATTAATATCAAAAGTTGAGAGGCTGGAGTGAGTCAGAACTCAAGTATTCAGAAATGCAGACTCTTGGAACCGTTTTAAGAAAACTAAATCAAAGTTCACCTACCTCAGGCACAGATGAAGACTTGAGGTTTAGAGATGGGCAGTGACTTTCCCAGGGCCACCCAGGAATGGGTGGCAGAGTCTGGATGGGAACTCAGGTGATCTTCTGTCTCCCAGGCTGGGCTCACTGCTCCACATTGTGGTCAGTGATGGCTTTTCATTGTTTGTTCTAACAGAATACAGAATCTGACTTGTTCTCCCTTTTTCCAGGACTTGGCTTAAATGTCACCTCCTCTAAGAAGGCTTCCCTGACTGTCCCCGCACTGTTCTCAGACCCCTTCTCCTGTTTCCTTTTTCTGTACAGTCTTTATATTACTGGAATACTATTCTAGACTCATTTCTTTGTTATTTTTTAATCACTAGCTCCCCCTTTAGAAGCAAGTTTGATGAGGGTACTGTATTTGTCTCTTTTGATCACTGCTATGTCCCCAGGATGTGGAACAAAGCTGGTCCCTACTATGCTTAGTAAACGCTGCTGAATAAAAGGATGAGTGGATCTCTGAGGCGGGAAATGTCCTTAGGTCCTTCTAGTCCAGTGCTTCCTTTGTACAGATGAGGAAACTGAGGCCCCAGGAGGATAGAGTACTTCCTCGGGGCCCAGGGACTGAGTGGCAAGGACCAGGCTTAGAGTGCAGCCTCGCCAGGGGTCAGGTTCATCTCTGGCAGCGTTCTCTGAATGTTTCCTCAGTAGCCAGGCCTGTGCACCAAGCTGTGGGGCACCTTTGGGCCCAGGGCTTATCTCCTGCTTTCTGGGATTGGAATAGCGGTGACATCCAAAGAAAAGAGTGTGTTAACTGTGAGAAAGTGGCTCAGGAGATGGGTCAGGCCAGTTTAGGCCAAAGTGGGCAGCAAAGGGCCTGTGGTAGAATCAGGCTAGGAATGGAGTCTGGGGTGGGATTTCCAAAGTTTGAGTGGCAGGGGAGGCTCATCTGCATGCGTGTGGAGGGAGGGGCAGGAGAAGCCAGTGCTTACAGGGCGGATCAGGAACAGCTGTGTTGAGCCTCAGAAGCTGGTGCTGGGGGCTGGGCTGAGGTCACCCCCTCAGGTTCCAGCCCCTCTTCCCCACAAGCTGATTGGAGATCAGCTTAACGCACCAACTTGAACCTTCAGGAAACAGCTGCTGTTGGAAGCTTGTGGCACTTCCTATTTTTCAGGGTATATGGGTCAGAAAAATGGCTCCAAGATGTGGCCAGGCGAACCGTATGTCCCCCCTTCCCTCTGCCTCCCTTTTCAGCTGTCTGTGCCCCTCTGAGGAAGATGGCCACCTCCTCCAGCCCTTCATGTGGTCCCAGAACCAGGCTCTGGGGTCACTGGACTCCCTGCCCCTTGGAGGCCTTATTTGAAAGGGGGCCCTACATGTATTCTGCTTGAGGCCAAGACAGAGGACCCGATGGATGGGTCGCAGAGTTCTCAGCAGGACTTTCTGAGACCTGAGGTGTCTGGAGGTGGAAAGGGCTCTGCAGCGGTAGTGAGGTTAGTTCCAGCAAACATGTTCTGAGCACCTACTGTGTGCAGGAACCGCAAAATCTGAACTAGCTGCTGCCCAAGGGTCTTTCCAACCTCCAGCCTTGACTGTCTAGGCTCCCAAGTGGACTTTGCATGAACAATATCAGCGTGTATGAGCCCCGAGCATCCTGGCCCCAGGGGACCCTGAGCTGCCTTCAGCTCTGAGGTCCTTCCTGCTGAGGTCCCCCGGGGAACAGTTATTTTACGCCGATGTCCAGTCAGGGTTGCACCCCTGGCCCAGCCCGGTGCGGCAGCTTTCTGGCTGTGTCCAGCAGGCAGCCAGACCGCTCCCGTACTGCCCACCAGAGGACTTGCTCAACACAGGTGCAGGCAGTAGTTCTCATTGAGCACCTGGTGCCTGGTGCAGTTCTAGGTGCTGGGGGTGCAGAGTGGGCAGGGCCCCTGGTCTTGTGGGGGTTCTCGGGGCCGTGCTTGTCCCAGTGGGACCTCCTGGCCCTCCTAGGGGAGGAGCCAGAGTGTAGAAAGGAGTCTTCCCAAGGTCCCTGCTGGCAACTGCAGAGTGGGCACTCGGGTCTTCCTCTCCCACCTATGCCCTGCTGCTCTGGCATGCACAGGTCAGTGATGCCCTCCTGTCATACCCCCTTTTCCCCTGCGCCACCCCAGGCAAGGCACAAGAGCCCTTCATGAGTGGGCCCTGCCAGTCTCACTGGCTTCTCCTCTCATTACTTTCTCTGGGTAGCTCTGTGCTCAGATACACTCAGACGACCCCTCCTTCCCCCACAGCAGACCCTTGGGCTTGCTCCCTCTTGTGGGGCTAGAGCCTTTGGCACTCAATGTTTCCCTGCCGCCAGCTCCTCTTTTCTTTTCCCACTGACCTGGTGCCGCTTCTTCTGGGAAGCCCACCTTAACTACCCTCGGTCCAAGTGCGCCTCGCCCTAATCCATCTGCAGCGCCCCTGCTTCTCTCTCTAACAGATGAAACCCCTATTCTGGAAGTGTCTTCTTGCCAAGCTCTCTTGCCCACTGCACACAGACTCTGAGGGCCTAGACTAATGGCCAGGCTCCTGCTGTCGCTTGAAACACCGTGCTCTTTCCTTTCCAGCACCTATGCCCTGCAAAGTTATGTCATTGTTTGTTTAGGGACCAAGTCTTCCCCTCAGCTCTGAGAGCCAGGCAGACAGAGGCCAGGTCCTCGTGTGCTTGAAACAGTGTCGGAGATAGGGTAGGATTTTACAAGGATTTGCTGTTATTATTTCTTCAGATAGGGAAACTGAGGCTGAGAAGGGCTGAGATTTATATAAGTTCATGCTTCAAACTAGGGACAGCTCAGTCTCTCAATTTACTTGGTCAAGTTTGCTAACCTCCCTGTGCCTCAGTTTCTTGTCTGTAACAAGGTGACACTGTCTTAGGAAAGGATCTGGTGCAAAGTGAGAAGTACTTGGGAAACAGTTGTGGTTCCTATTACCCAACCTGCCTGATTCTCTGCTCAAGGCCATTTTTACCCCTCTGGTTCCTTTCTGCCCCACCCCCCCATTACATTGCAAATGAAGTATCCCTGAAGTGCATGGCCTTGGGGAGAATGTGGAGGAGGAAACTTCTCTCAAGGGTGTCACCTTAGGGCCCTGTGTGGAAAGTGAGTGGGGAGGTTGCCAGTGACCTCCCAGTTACTCTGGGAGTGGTGGGGATTTCCTCTACCTGCCCACTGCCACCTTGGGTCACCTCCCGATAGCCATCTCCTGTGTCCCATGGTAGCCTGAGATCCCAAGCAGCCCGGGTCACATGGGAGCCAGCAGGGACTGGGACTGGGTATGCAGACTTTGAAACCGATTTCACCTGAAGTCCTGGTCTGCTCTGAGGCTGCAGACATGGCGGCCTCAACTCCTCAACTCCCCTTCTTTCCCAATTGCTGCAATAGAAGAGTTATAACTGCTTCTGGTGTTCCCATCTGCCCACAGGTGGCTGGACTCAGCAGCCTCTTCCGTTTCCTTGGCTGTCTGTCTCCTATTCCTCCACCTGCTTCTCTTAGCCCCCATCTCTGCTCACTGCTCTTCTCTGGGGGGGTTTAACCACAGTCACAGGCAGATGGTTCCCACTGCAGCTGAGATGCCCCCAACCCAGCTTCAGAGCCACACACGGGCTTTTGCTGGACCTCGACCTGGGCACCCAAGAGGGCTCTCAAATCAACATTCCTGAAACTGAGTCCATTAACTCTGCTCCCCTCGCTCACATCCCAGTCATGTGGGTGTCACTGCCGTTTCTTTCACCTCCACATGCAAACATTCCCCAAACCCTGCTGGTCCTAACTCAGGAATGACTGACAGGTGGATAGTGTGTCCATGAGAAATGCATAATAAGGCTGTGGGGAACAGAAGAACTGACAGTAGCTTAAACAAACAGGAGTTTATTTATTTTCACATGAGGAGTCCAGAGGTTGAAGTCCAGCTGGTTCTGTAGCTCAGTGACTTCAGAACCAGCATCCCAGAAGTTCCTTTGGTCTTCCTCATGTTTTTGCTTCATGGGTGCAATGTAGCTGCTGCAGGTCCAGATGTCACACCTGCTTCCAAGGCATGCAGAAGAGAGAAGGGGAGGAGGTCAGGCTGGTCTTGTCCATCTCTCTGGATCAGGAAAACACTCTTTGAGAGGCCCCTGCCGCAGATTCCCTCTTTTTTCTTTTTCTTTTTCTTTTTGTATTTTGTATTTTTCTGAAGCTGGAAACGGGAAGGCAGTCAGACAGACTCCCACATGCGCCTGACCGGGATCCACCCGGCATTCCCACTAGGGGCGATGCTCTGCCCATCTGGGTCACCGCTCCGTTGTAACCAGAGCCATTCTAGCACCTGAGGCAGACACCATAGAGGCATCTTCAGTGCCCCGACCAACCTTGCTCCAATGGAGCCCTGGCGGCGGGAGGGGAAGAGAGAGACAGAGAGGAAGGAGAGGGGGAGGGTGGAGAAGCAGATGGGCGCTTCTCCTGTGTGCCCTGGCAGGGAATCGAACTCGGGACTCCTGCACGCCAGGCTGACGCTCTACTACTGAGCCAACCGGCCAGGGCCCACAGATTCTCTCTTGAGTCTAATTAGCTCAAGCTGGTCACGTGACTGCTCCTAGTGTTACAGGGGGAGGGACAAGACCTGGATTCCTGTCTTCGTTTTTTTTTTTTAAGATTTTATTTATTCATTGTAGAGAGAGGAGACAGAGAGAGAAGGGAAGGAGGAGCAGACAGCATCAACTCCCATATGTGCCTTGACCAGGGAAGCCTGGGGTTTCGAACCAGCGACCTCAGTGTTCCAGGTTGACGCTTTTACCCACTGCGCCTTTGCAGGTCAGGCTTGGATTCCTGTCTTCCTGAGAGAAAGAATTCAATCAAGAGACAAAGTGCAGCAAATAAAGGACGAACGTATTGGACATGCAGAAAAAAAGTCAGAGAAAAGGGGACTTTGGAGATAGGTTGGGGGTTAGCCTGGGACGAGTTATTGCTGCTCACTGCTCCCCTGGTTTCCAGTCTTGTGGGTCCCTTAGAGTTTAGGTAAAAGAGAGGAACAAGGAAAACACACCTGGGAGAAGAAAAGGAGGAGGGGAGAGGGAAAGGCAAAGGTGCGCTTCTAGAAGGGAAGGCGCCCTGGGACCTCCGCCCAGCCCTGGGACCTCTGTCCTAAAGGGTTTTAACAGTGGGGATTTTAAGGGAGGTCCCAGGGCAGGATCTTAATAGCATATTTTTCAGCTCTCCAGGTGTGTCTTTTAGGGTTGTGGTCTTCATTGCTTGGATGGCACCAGGGAATCACCAGTCAATGCAGCTGCTCCTGAGGTCAGCTGTGGCTTCCCTTTGTTTGGCTTTACTGCTTTTCTGAGCCTGGAGCTGAAACACAGCTGAGACCTAATGTTATCCCTAGGGGTTAATGCTGAAGGGCTATTCTCCAGCTTTTTTGTTTGTTCCTCCTCTAAGGCGGTTGGTAGTGGTGGTGGTGGTGGTGGTGGTGGTGGTGGTGTGTCTAACCACATGACCAGTGATATTCTAGGGAGGAAAGGTCGGGGAGTGTCTGAATCCCATGACCAGAGATGTGAATTCAGGGGGTCTAAATCGCATGACTAGCTAAGGGAAGAAAGGTCACCCTGGGGCGAGGTCCTTGTTTTCCCAGTGTTGCCTGTTGCTAGGCACCTGGGGCTTTCCACCCTGGTGGCCTTCTGTGCGTGGCCTGTAGTCCTTGCCCTGCTCATGTCTGTCTAACGGCCTGCCACACTAGCTGCAAGAAAGGCTGAGGGACAGGAATGGGACATTTATGTTTGGTTCTGCCCCATCATGATCTGTCACCTTGGAGCCAGTCCCCTTGCTACCCTGAACTAAATTATAGCCTGACTAGCAAGAACAGGGAACACGACAATTGAAACAGTGTCTGCCAAGAGCGGTATCCTTCGTTTCTGTCCTTTTCCCTTACCCTGGCTTCTGTCATTTCGTCTCTCTGTTGAAGCACTTCAGAGCCTCCTGGGGGTGCTCTGTCCCTTTAAGTCTCTGTGCTTCTTTTCTCCCCATACAGCTGTCTGAGTGGCCTCCTAAAGTGAAAATCACACTGTGTTCCCACTCTCCTTGGAAGCCTCATATGGCTCCCTGTTGCCTATAGAACATCCTTAGCCCGCATTCGAAGCACTCCGCGACCTGGCCTCACCTGCCTGTTCAGTCTCTGATCACTTCAGACTCCAGCCACAGTCGACCTGAGCCTGCTTCTCAGGCCTCGGAACCTTAGTGTACGCTGTTCCCTCTGCCTGGAAGGCCCTCGCTTCATGTCCTACCTGGTGGATTATGGGTCTTTCTAGATCTGGTTCAAATGTCACCTTCTCTATGAAATTTCCTCACCCTGGGCAGATCAGCCATTCTCTCTGTGGGGCAGATGTTGATTTTGTCCACCTCTGTGACCCAGCGCCAAGAACAGGGTCTGATATAGAGGGTGCTTGAAGCGCTGGTCCTGGATGGATAATGCAGTCGCAAAGTGATGTGTGAGACTCTAACTCAGCTGTTGATGTGTGGTCCCATCACCGATGCCTACATGCTGAAGGTCTGCTCTGTGCGTTGGCCTGGGCCCAGAAGGGGTG
The DNA here is from genome assembly GCF_036850765.1 of Saccopteryx bilineata. Lineage (NCBI taxonomy): Eukaryota > Metazoa > Chordata > Mammalia > Chiroptera > Emballonuridae > Saccopteryx > Saccopteryx bilineata. The sequence continues at coordinate 90,200,375 of NC_089490.1, read as the reverse complement.
TTGAACAAGAAATGCGGGGCACACCCTGCGTTCACTTTGCACACTGCCTCCCACCCAGTGGGCCCGCCGAACAGATTAGGGAGCTAACCAGGGTTTCTTTTCCTCTCACCTCCCTCAGCGACTTTGAACAGCTTCCTGATGACATTGCCATCTCAGCCAACATCGCTGACATCGAGGAGAAGAGGGGCTTTACCAGCTACTTTGTAAGAGAGACCCCCTGGACCTTTCACCCTCTGACCTCTGAACTTTCAATTCTCCCATCTTTTAATTTCTACCCGGTGATTCTCAGCAGGGTGACTGTGCCCTCCAGGGGACATTTGATAGGAAATACCTTTAGGCATTTTTGATCATTACCCCTTGGGGCAGTGATGCTACTGGCATCCAGGGGTGGAGGCCAGGGATGCTGCCTAACAGGCTACGGCAGGGGTCCCCAAACTACAGCCTGAGGGCCGCATGCAGCCCCCTGAGGCCATTTATCCGGCCCCCGCCGCACTTCCGGAAGGGGCGCCTCTTTCATTGGTGGTCAGTGAGTACTGTATTTGGTGGCGCTGCAAAGCGCAGTGTCTCTCACATACAGTACTACTTCCGGTGACACAGGATGCACATGTCACGGCTCCGGAAGCCGTCATATCACTTGTTACGGCTAGCAGTGACAAATATGGAACCAGACATTGACCATCTCATTAGCCAAAAGCAGGCCTATAGTTCCCATTGAAATACTGGTCAGTTTGTTGATTTCAATTTACTTGTTCTTTATTTTAAATATTCTATTTGTTCCCGTTTTGTTTTTTACTTTAAAATAAGATATGTGCAGTGTGCATAGGGATTTGTTCATAGTTTTTTTTTTATAGTCCGGCCCTCCAACGGTCTGAGGGACAGTGAACTGGCCCCCTGTATAAAATGTTTGGGGACCCCTGGGCTATGGTGTACCAGACAGCCCACAACAAAGAATTTTGGACTCAGATGTCACACTGAGGTTGAGAAACCAAGCTCTAACCTTAGGGCCTCTGACCCCCCTGCCTTTTCTGCCCTGGCCTCCAAGGTCCTACCGCCCAGGCTTCTGTCCTAGGTTTTTGTCATCGAGGTGAAGACGAAGGGGGGATCCAAGTATTTCATCTACCGCCGCTACCGCCAGTTCTACGCCTTGCAGAGCAAGCTGGAGGAGCGGTACGGGCCCGAGAGCAAGAACAGTGCCTTGACCTGCAGCCTGCCCACCCTTCCAGGTAGGCCAGCGGGCCTGGGACAGAGCTGTGCCCATCGGCTCTCCTCCCGGCCCCGCTGACACTGTTCAGCTGCTGTTTCTGCCCACGTGAAGAGCTTCGGCTGAGCCCAGGGGCCTCTCCTGGCTGTCAGGGGCAGGCCTCTAGCTCTCCAGCTCATAGCCCTTCACTTCCTATGCTCCGATGACCTTTCTGGCTTTAGTTAGCCACCAGTAACAGTGGCCATGGTTGGAGCATGTGAGCACTGGCCTCTCCCCATGGAGTCAGGCATGGTATGTCTCTCTAGTTAAACACACAGACTCATCTTCCAGCCTCCTGTCTGGCCCCTCCATGGGAACTGCCCTCTACCTCTGCAGTCCTGGCTCCCACAAGTCCCCATGGCTCCCCCTCCTTCCCTGCTCTGCTGAGAGGCTGTGGGAGTCACAGGTCTGCTTCTGGACTATCCTCTCACCCCTTGCCTCCCTGCCTTCCTCCACAACTCAAGCTTAACGTGCACCGTGGACAGGCCCAGACTCCGAACTTCTCAGCTCCTGCCCGCATGAGCCCTGCAAGAGAGCTCCCCACCCACATAGTCCTGCAGTAACCTGCACACCCTGCAGGCCGCACACAGCATCTATTCCCCAAAGACAGGGACGGTCCTGCCCTTTCTGCCTTCAAGCCCAAACCGCCCCCCTACTAGCTCTCTCTTCTCTGAGGCTCAGCGAATGTCTGCCTGCCCATGGTTCCTTCCCATCCTGCTCCAGGAGGAGCTGAAGCTGCCCCCTGGGGGCTCCTGGCTTCTCTTTTCCTTCTGTGGAGCTGGGTTTGCTTGCACCTGCCCCTGCAGCCTCTCTGGGCTGCAAAAGCAGGGGAGTCTCTCCTGCTCTCAGCCGACCCCTCCTTTCTTTGGGGTTTCCCCTGACAGCTTGTCCCACACGTTCCCTGTATTCTCACCGTCTTTATGCCTTGACTCTGCCAAGCTTCTACACAGGCTCAGACCTCTTATCCTAAACAAACGTGTGTCATGAGTAAACATTCTTGCAACAAGCCATTCAGCTCTTACTGTTCCACAGACTTCCCCTTGGGGTGGTGGCCTGTGTGTGACCTGTTCACTCTGACTCTTGTGGACACATCTCAGGCCTCATCTCATCTTTATTGTACTGTATTGTAGTAACAGAAAAAGTGACAAAAAATAATGAGTGAGTGTAAAAAAAAGTACAATGCTAACAGCGTAAGCCGAAACACTCATGTTTCGTCTTGTCTCCTCTTCCAGGTAGCTCTCTCTAAACTTCTCCCAGTTGCCTTTCTGCCTTACTGGCTGCTCCTCCAATGTCTCCCTATAGATCCATGCTCCCTTCTGGGCTGGGGGGTGCCGTCTGGGGAGGCAGTCCCACGGGGCCCTGCCAACGTCCTTGGAGAAGACAGTTGTGTCTGGTCAGCCAGCATCTGTTTTCCTCCCCCCCCAAACACTCGGCCTTGCTTTTGAAGAATGATTCATTCATTCACTCAACAAATATTTGTTGATTTGGCAATACAGGGAGTCCTTGGGTTACGACACAGTTCCATTCCTACAACCGTGACGTAACTGGAATTTTGGTGTAAGTCGAAACACACCCTGGCCAAAGTTACTTCCCTATCCTAACACAGTTATAAAATCATAATCTAGAACATAAAAACAGAACAAAGCCTCAGAGAAGGACATAAATATACTGTACTGTACGCTGTACTGTAGTAACAGAAAAAGTGACAAAAAATAATGAGTGAGTGTAAGAAAAAAAAGTACGATGCTAACAGCGAAAGCCGAAACACTCACGTTTCAATTTTTAAAAGTTTTTTTATGGGAGTGAGCATCGTAAATTCAAAACGTCATATGTCGAGACTGTCATAACCCGAGGACCACCTGTACTCTAGACCCATGGTTCTTAGTCTTGGTGGCATATTGGAAATCACTTGAGGTTTAAAATATCCTAATGCGGCCCTGGCCGGTTGGCTCAGTGGTAGAGCGTCGGCCTAGCGTGCAGAGGACCTGGGTTCGATTCCCGGCCAGGGCACATAGGAGAAGCGCCCATTTGCTTCTCCACCCCTCTGCCGTGCCTTCCTCTCTGTCTCTCTCTTCCCCTCCCGCAGCCAAGGCTCCATTGGAGCAAAGATGGCCCGGGCGCTGGGGATGGCTCCTTGGCCTCTGCCCCAGGCGCTAGAGTGGCTCTGGTCGCAACACGGCGACGCCCAGGATGGGCAGAGCATCGCCCCCTGGTGGGCAGAGCTTAGCCCCATGGTGGGCGTGCCAGGTGGATCCCGGTCGGGCGCATGCAGGAGTCTGTCTGACTGTCTCTCCCTGTTTCCAGCTTCAGAAAAATGCAAAAAAAAAAAAAAATAAATAAATAAATAAATAAAATCCTAATGCCCAAGTCCCACCTCCAGGGATTCTGGTGCAATTGCTCTGGGTTGAGGCTGACACAATGAGATTTTCAATGCTCCTGGGTGGCTTGAGTGTACAGCCAGGCAGGAGGACCACCTAGGCAATGGGCACACAGCTGGGAGCGAAACGCAGATCCTGTTCTCTTGGAGCTAAGAATCTGGGAGGGGCGCAGTTAGGCAATACATAAACAATTAAAACAGGGAAAATATCAGCTGGTGATACTGCAGCTCAGAGAGTGCAAGTTGGCTGGTGGGATGGTACCAAGTGGCCACCTCAGCGCTGTGGGAAGACCAGGGGGAAGAGCCCTGAGCAGTGGGGAGGGGTCCAGAGGCCATGTTCCTGGGCTGGGCGCCCAGCACAGCTAGCTCTCTGCCTCCCTCAGCCAAAGTCTACATGGGCGTGAAGCAGGAGATCGCCGAGATGCGGATACCTGCCCTCAACGCTTACATGAAGGTAACAATGGCCATGCCACCATGACAGCTGGGATGGCATGGGGTGCTGGGCGGTGGGGAGTAGCCCACGTACCATTTTGGAGCATGGTTTTAAGAACTGGGCTGGTTCTCTGGCTCTGATGGACCACATTTTCAATCCTTAACGGCCTGGCCTGGGGAGAGAAACAGGATGTGTTTTCTGGGTCTCAGGGGTGGAGGTGGTCAGGAACAATGGAGAAGGTACAAGGAACCACTCTCTGAACTGACAAATATAATGTCTGGGTGTTCTGACACAGAGGTGAGTGGGTCCAGTGCCCACCTCCAAGGTACTCTCTGCCAGTGGAACACAGTTGTGTGTCAAAATCACAGAAGCTTGGCCCATGGAATGAGGGCAAGATGGACCAGGCCCCAGCTCTCTCACACAGCACTTCTGTGCAGACTGGGGAAAGGCCCCCTCACCAGGGCACAGGCTGGATATTAGTTGCATTCACGGGACTTGGCTGGGTGTCCTTGAATATTCCCCAACCGATAGACTGTCTGCATCCCTAGGAGATGGGGGAGACAGAGGAAGGAACATCTTAACGGCAGAGACCAGGCTGGTCAGGAAAGACCTTTCATCAAACAGAGTTAGGCAAGAAAGGAATAATGTTTCTTATGTAGTAGTGAGCACCCTGTCACTAGAGGCGTACAAGCCATGGCTTAATGGCAACCTCTGGAAACTGTAGAAGGAATCCCTCCTTATAGCTCAGAAACAAGCTCACAGACATGAGGCTCACCCTCCTCTTCTGCTCACGGTTGAAGAGCACTGAGCTAGGAGTCTCTTTAACCTTTGCTCTGATGTTGCCTGTCTTGGTGAGTTGGGGCGAGTTGCCCATCCTCTCTGAGTCTTGGTTTTTCCTCTTATGAAATGGGGCAGGGCCTCCAGTTCTCTGGTCTCCTAGAAGTGGTGTTGGGATCCATTGAGAAAAGGACATAAAAGTGCTTTGGAAACTGTGAACTTGCTTCCACAATGTGAGAGATCATGACTCCTAGTGGCGTGAGAGGGTAGGAGGAAGACATAGGAAGTGGGAGGAGGGAGTAGATGGCCTGCCTGCCCTGGTGCCTGCCGGCACCAGCACTGGGGGCATCTCCCCCCAAGGGGGCGCTGTGACAACTGCTGTTTCAGGGTGGCTGGAAGTTCCACCCTTCTCAGAGCTGGAAGAGCAGAGTGTGCTCTGGAGGGAGGGAGAAGAGGCTGCAGGGCTGGGACTCTCCATCCACACCTGGTCTTAGCAATCAGCAGCCCGGAGGATCCCATCTGTGCCTACTTGATTCCTCGAAGCTCAGAGGTCAGTCAGCGCAGGAACCTCTGCTACAGTAACCCTATCCTGTGTGTGCACACCTGCAGAGAGGGGAAGCTTTGACCACTCTCCCCTGACCTAGGACCTAGGCTGCTCATCCCATTGTTGGAGAGCTATTAAAAAAGCCTGATTCCCTCTGCCCACTGGTCTCACTTCTGTCCTGATGAAGAATTTGGGTCATGTGACAATAACAACGGACTGGAACTATGTGGAGCATCTGCCTAGCAGCAGGGAGGCACTTATAGGCATTTGGCAGATAAATGTATGAGCTTATTTAATTCCCTTAATAACTTGTGAGTTAGATACTATTATCTTTATTTTTTATTTATTTATTTATTTATTTTATTTTTGTATTTTTCTGAAGCTGGAAACGGGGAGAGACAGTCAGACAGACTCCCGCATGCGCCCTACTGGGATCCACCCGGCACGCCCACCAGGGGCGACGCTCTGCCCACCAGGGGGCAAGGCTCTGCCCCTCGGGGCGTCGCTCTGCCGCAACCAGAGCCACTCTAGCACCTGGGCCAGAGGCCAAGGAGCCATCCCCAGCACCAGGGCCATCTTTGCTCCAATGGAGCCTTGGCTGCGGGAGGGGAAGAGAGAGACAGAGAGGAAGGAGGGGGAGGGGTGGAGAAGCAAATGGGCGCTTCTCCTATGTGCCCTGGCCGGGAATCGAACCCGGGTCCTCTGCACGCCAGGCCGACGCTCTACCGCTGAGCCAACCGGCCAGGGCCTATCTTTATTTTTAAATGAGGAAAAAAGGTACAGAGAGGTAGAGTTACTTACTGAGTGTCACAGAGCAGTTAGGTAGAGGGATGGGATTTGAACTCACTTCCCTGAGACTCTAGGGTTGTGCTCTTACCCACTGCGCTATGTAGTGATAAAAGTGACAGAAACAATCTAAGTTGGACAGGTCACTGGCTAGATGCTGGTGCTGTTCTGAGTGTTGTGCATACACACTCATTTAGTGAAGCCTTACACAGCCACGAGGGAGTTACTGCTATCATCCCCACTTTATTAATGAGCATGTGGCAGCCCAGGGTCACCCAGCTGGTGAGTAGCAGAGCTGGGATTCGAGTCTGGGCACAGCCTGGCTCCATGCCTGTGCCCTCAGACCCAATCCAGGGTGGCCTCCCAGCCCCCCTCCTTTCCCTGTGGCACGGTAGCAGCTGGGTCTTTCTCTGGCTCTGCTTTCCCAGTCACTCTGAGAGGGAGTTCGAGCCCCTCCCATCCTACCACTTCCATGGGATCCTCTGAGGAGGTCTTGGTTCCGGGGCATCAGCACCCAGAGCTGCACACAGTGCCCCTGGGGGCCTGGGTGGTGTGCAGCTGAGGGTGGGCACCTGTGCAGCGTGCATCTTGGGGATGACCTGCCAGGTTCTCGGTCCTCACGCCTCGTGGTCTTTGCATCGTGGTGGTGTAACCAGCCTCGGATCAAGTGAGAGGCCTGACCTTACCATTTTCTAGCTCTGCCAACTGGGCCAGGCACTTTCCCTCTCTGAGCCTGTTTCCCCAATTGTGATATGCGATGAAGTGTAGAAAGTGTTCTGAGGCCATAACATCAGCAATTGTTAATTTGGGTTATTTGGGAGATTCTTCCCCACTATTATCTCATTTTGAGCTAAGGGATGGGCTTTGGTGGCAGAGGGCCCTGGGTGCCCCAGCTTTGTCACTTGCTCAGCTGTGTGGCCTTGAGCAGCTCCCTTCACCTTTCTGACCTTAACTCCCAGGTTACCATAAGACGGAGTGAAGTCACAGGGTGTGGCACTCTGCGTAGCGCCTGGACAGTCACCACCATGCCATGTACCTGGTGTGAACTTTATTGTTGCATCTGCAGGCCTGTTGGTCTTTTCCAAATAAACTCTTCTCGAGCCTGCTTACCTTGAACCAGTGGTAGAATTCAGCTTGTTTGCACTGGTTCAGCGGAACTGATGCCTAATTTTTTGTCGAGTTCGCCGAATCGGTTGTTAAAATGGCACTTGTAGTCAGGGTTCTCTCTAAGGTGGGATCCTGGGCAGCCACCCAATGAGGAAGTCACAAATTTACATTCCTTACTCATTTTTAGCATTCATCTGCACAACAGCATATTCTAAGTGACCATAGTAATGTTCATTCCGTCCATAGGTAAAAATAATTACAAGTGAAGATGCCAATCAAGAAGCAATATGGAAATATCTTAAATAACAGTTTTATTGTTTTTTGTTAAGTATTATTTAATATTTTCATTAATATTTTATAATTCTTTTTTATAACATAATCTTGTTTTATGTACCTGTTTTATTGTTCTTATTTAAGGTTTTTTTGGGGGTTTTTGTAACAGAGAGAGAGAGAGAAAGAGTCAGAGAAAGGGACAGATAGGGACAGACAGGCAGGAAGGGATAGAGATGAGAAACATAAATTTTTCGTTGAGGCTCCTTAGTTATTCATTGATTGCTTTCTCATATGTGCCTTGACCGGGGGGCTCCAGCAGATCGAGTGACCCCTTGCTCAAGCCAGCGACCTTAGGCTCAAGCCAGTGACCTTGGACTTCAAGCCAGCAACCTTTGGGCTCAAGCCAGTGACCATGGGGTCATGTCTATGATCCCACACTCAAGCCAGTGACCCCACACTCAAGCTGGTGAGCCCTTGCTCCAGCCAGATGAGCCCGCACTCAAGCTGGCGACCTTGGGGTTTTGAACCTGGGTCCTCCACATCCCAGTCTGACACTCTGTTTACTGTGCCACCACCTGGTCAGGTCTTATTTAAGTATTAAATGCATGAAATAATAAACAACATTTTTATACTTAAAATGTTCATTAGCTCAGAGAACCAGTTGTTCAATTATTTGAATCCCACCACTGCCTTGAACCCAGCAGCAAAGCTTGTCAAATCTTCCCTTAGCCTGTTGAAATTGTTAAAATATATCTTATATCTTGTTCATGTCCCCAGGTAGAAGAGAAAGGGGTCCAGTGTTAGGTTGAGGGATGGAGCTGCTGGGCTGGGATGTCCAGGCCTTTCTGCTGACCACCCACCCTGTCCTCTCACCCAAATGCAGAGCCTCCTCAGCCTGCCCATCTGGGTGCTGATGGATGAGGACGTCCGCATCTTCTTCTATCAGTCACCCTATGACTCAGAGCAGGTGCCCCAGGCCCTGCGCCGGCTCCGCCCACGCACCCGGAAAGTGTAAGTGATGGGTCCCTGCACTCCCTCGGGCCAGAGCCCAGAGCCACTTCCTCCTAACCAAGCACTTCATCCCCCTCTTTTCCCTGGAGGATGAGAAGGAATAGAGATCAGTTCTATCCCTGATCAGGAAATAATTACTGGAAACCAAGCCACGGCTGTAGTGCTGGGTTTCCAAAGGCGACGCTGCTGCTGAGGATCCCAGGGACAGTGCCCCTGAGCCCCGACACCCCCACCACCAGCTCCTCCTGCCTCCAGCCAGTATCTCTGGGTGTCCTTTCGGTGTCCGGCCATCTCCCCAGTGAACCCTGGCAGACACAGGCTGAATCCCAGTCCGGCAGCCCTGAGCACTAGAGCAGGGCACATTCCCTCTCCAAGCCAGTGTCCTCATCTGGAACATCAGAATAACAAGACTTCAGAGGTTAGGTGTGAGGAGTAGAAAAAAGAACAAATGAGAAATGTCTGGCAAGTTATAGCCCTAAGTGGGTGTGTCCTCCACCCCACCTCCCCTCTCATCCTCTGCTTCCTGGTCCACAAAGCGAATAAGTACAATATCTCCTCCAGGGACCAAGGGAACCAAGGGGCAGGGAGTGTGATAGCCCAAGGTAGCAATGGTGCCTGCATTTTAACACCCTCTCTCTCCTGCCTCTGGCACAGAAGTGGAAGGCTGGGCCCTGAGAGCCAGGAGGAATGACAGCCCCTCTTCTCTCTCCACAGCAAGAGCGAGGTCCCACAAGGCGCTGGCCTGGACCACCTGTCAGCTCCAAGGGCAGAGGTACCCTGGGCCTGCCATCCCACCTGCCTCTGCAGCTCCACCCTGTGCTCCTCCTGCTGGGCGGCGGCTTGTGTCTAGCATGGGGCTGGGTGCTGCTGGGAGGAAAGGCCATGCAGCCTTAGCCGTGGGCACCCAGCTGAGAGGCAGAGGCCTGACGAACACACAGAAGCAGGAGAAAATGTGCCCATTCATCTCTCAGTCAGCAAGCTGTCCCAGGTCCCCTTGGCCACCCCTGCTTGGGGACTAACACCTCAGAGATGACTCAGGCAAGGCACTGTCTTCAGGGAGCTCATGACTCCCTGAGGACACACATAAAAATGTGTGGTTCGTGCCTGGAGACCACACAGGCCTGAGGGGCCAGGGAAGGTGCTGGATCCAGGGAGACTGATTCCTTCCCTCCCAGGCTCACCACACCTATGGAAGGAGTACCCTCTGTGGAGTCAGGGAGACTGGGGTTCTATTCTTGGTTCCTCCGGTAACCAGTGAAGTGGGTCCAAACAAGTCACTCCTTCTCCCTGAACCTCAGTTTCTGCACCTGTTAAATGGGTACCAAAGCAGGCACTTTAGTAAGAGGAACTCTGACTGTTTCCTCCCTCCTGCCTTACTCCACTCTTCTCCCCAGGCCTTGTTTGACTTCACTGGGAATAGCAAACTGGAGCTGAATTTCAAAGCTGGAGATGTGATCTTTCTTCTCAGTCGGATCAACAAAGACTGGCTGGAGGTGAGTTTGGAGGTGAGGTTGGAAGTGAGGAAGGACATGAGGATAAAGGTGAGGGTGGAGGTTTGAGCAGAGGGGAGGGTGGAGGTTTGAGTGGAGGTGAGATTGCTTTGGGTCCGGTGAGGGCATCAGAGAGTGAGGAAGGGTCAAAGAAGACCCCAGGGAAGAGATGCCATCTGAGGCTAGTTCCGGAGATATGGGCAGGTGGGTGGGGAGAGCTGAGGGATGTAGCCACGGGAGAGACAGGTGTATGGCTGGACAGGTGATTCTGGAGCCCACACTTTAGTTGACCCTGAAGAAACATTGCTTTAGGCAAGTCAGTTAACCTATTGAGTTTAATGTCTTGGCCTGTCACAGAGTTTCTCAGCTGCGGCACTGTTGACAGTGGGACCAGAGAGTCCTTTGTTGCGCTGTTTTCCTGGACGTTGTAAGATCTTTAGAAACATCCTCAGTTTCTAGCCACTAGATGCCAGTCGCACCCCTCCAGTTGCGACAGGCCAGGATGTCTGCATACGTGTGGCACTGGTCTGCCTGTGGGATAACATTATTGACGCTTCAAGTGACAAGGACAGATAACAGTGAGGGCCTGAGCTGGAGTCAGCTTGTCTGGGGTCATGTCCTTGCTTTGTTTTTCACTGGCTTTGTGACCTTGGGAAACTTGCTCAACCCCGTGGTTCCCTTTTCTGTAAATTGAAGCAATGCTGGCTGTTTCTTCATAGGGTTCCTGGAAGAGTCAACGAGACATAGCTGTTCAGGGCCTGGCCCGCGGAAGGCCTGGGTGGGAGGCGTTTGGCTGGGCCAGGGCAGTCGAGAGAGTTAAAGGAGACTCTGGAGCCAGGGTCTGTCTTGGTTCTGTCGTTGTCCCTACACACAGTAAGTGTGGCCAATACCAGGGCTCACAGTGACTCAGTGAAGGGAGATGGGAAGTAAGTCACTGAGTGGGAGGCACTGGCCCACTGCCAGCCTTTTGTATTAGGTCCTGTTGTTCTTAAATAAGAGTCCTTTCTCTTTGGGCTCCTGGATGGCAGTGTCTGATGGAGGTTATGGGATAGGCCCCAAGGGGAACACTGAGGACAAGGGAGGGTCCCTGGCATCCAGGGCTGGAGAGGAGCAAGATCCAGTCTCATCGACGTGGCAGCTTTGACTTTACCCCAGTCCCAGAACTCTGTGTTCAGTGTTCACCTGCTCTGATCGCTGCCCAAGCGGTATTGATGGGCCATTCTCTAAACACAGGAAATGTTTGTTGCCTTCCTGTTTTCTGGGAAGTTCTTTGTGTCAATATGCTGGCCAACTTCTGGCCTCAGGTTGAGAGGATTATCAGGGGAGAAGTGAATAGACTGCTATTTATTTATTTATTTATTTTTGTATTTTTCCGAAGTTAGAAGCGGGGAGGCAGTCAGACAGACTCCCGCATGCACCTGACCAGGGTCCACCTGGCATGCCCACCAGGGGGCGATGCTCTGCCCATTTGGGGTGTTCCTCTGTTGTGGCCGGAGCCATTCTAATGCCTGAGGCGGAGGCCATGGAGCCATGCTCAGCTCCCAGGCCAACTTTGCTCTAATGGAGACTTGGCTGCAGGAGAGGAAGAAAGAGATAGAGAGGAAGGAGAGGGAGAAGGGTGGAGAAGCAGATGGGTGCTTCTCCTCTGTGCCCTGGCAGGGAATCGAACCCGGGACTTTCACACGCCGGGCCGACACTCTACTGCTGAGCTAACTAACCAGGGCCTGTGAGGAGACTGCTTTGAACTTCAGTATCTACGTCTGTAAAACGGGGCATAAACAATATGTCTTCCATAGGGCTGTGAATGAAAGAATGAGTGAGTGAGTGAATGGATGAAAGATGATAGCAGACTTTCAGGTATATTCAGATCTTGACCTATTTTAAAATGGAACTCTTCTCAGGTGTACAGCTTGGTGACCTGGGTCACTTTTTCTTCTCCCTTTATATATGGGAGCCCAAACCTCATCTGCCTTTCTTGGTCAGCTGTGATAAGGGAACTGGGCGTCCGTGTGGACCTGCTGCTTTTCTTTGTGCTGACAGACAGCCCTCTCTTCCCTCCTCAGGGCACTGTCCGGGGAACCACAGGCATCTTCCCAAAGTCCTTCGTGAAGATCCTCAAGGACTTCCCCGAGGAAGACGACCCCACCAACTGGCTGCGCTGCTATTACTATGAGGACACCATCAGTACCATCAAGTTCGTGGCCTGTAGGAGGGGCCTGTCCACCCACCTTGCCCATCCCCATTCCCGCTTCCATATCACATTCTGGACCCTTAGACCCGCATCAGCGCTCATGTTATCCCCCATTTTACACACACACACACACACACACACACACACACACACACACACACACACAGAGTCTGTAGTGGCTCCCACTGTCCTCCATATAAGCCAAAAGGCCATAACAAGATGTCAAGATCCATTGTGGCCTGACCAGCCTCACCCCCATGTCCCCCTCCTGGTTGAATGCCTCCTCACCAATGCCTGCTGTCCCCACAGGGACATCGCAGTGGAGGAAGACCTCAGGAGCACTCCACTATTCAAGGACCTGCTGGAGCTCATGAGGTGAGGGATTGGAGGAGGGGAGGATGGGGGGGGGGAAGATGGAGGGGAGGAGAGCTCACATATTCTGGAGGAGAGATCAAAAGGAGAAATACATGCTTTAAGATGCTATCTGCATCTATTTTGCCTTCTTGTTTCATTCACAGCCAAGCCCTGCAGGGTGGGTGTCAGCTCCCTGTGTTAGGGATGAGGGGGGCTGCAGAGAGGGAAAGGGGCTTGGATGAGGTCACATCGTTTGAGAGTGTGAATTTGCAGCTGGAGTTAAAGTCTCTTTAGGTAAAAACCTTGAATTTGGATCCTCCACTATCAGGGAACCACCATCTCCCAAGATCCAGTTAGTTATGGACAATTGTTTTATAGAATGGAAGTAGCGTTGTTACCTTCCTGACTATAAAAGTAATATCTTTATATTATTTTTAAAATGCCAATTGCTTCTCAGCCTTTTGGCTAAGATCCAGTATTAAAAAATATCAGAAATCACAGAAAGGTATAGACAAGTGAAATCACCTCATCTGTTTATTCCTGTTACTATCTGATATACACTCAGATTTCTTCGGTGCGCACCCCACCCTTACCCCCGCGTAGGTATTACTTTCATAGGCCACACCGTATCATCCTATGGATGCACCTTAATTAATATGACCATCCCCTTTTGTTGGCCTTTTAAGTTATCCTCCACTTTTTTAGTACCATAACTAATGTGATCACATATTTGGTTACTTGCCTGATTATTTTCTTAGGATGATTTTCTAGAAGTGGAATTTTAGGATTAAGGTATTGGCCAGTCAATTACACTTTGACTCATTTTGTCAAATTACCCGTAGAAAGGTTAGACTGCTTTCTACTTTGGCCAACCAGTAAGAGTGCCCACCTACTGCGCCCCACATCAGATAGTCCCAATCCTCCGTAGCTTCACACAGATGCCTGTGGGGCTTTCTTCTGCTCTGCTCTGTGCCTTGCCAAGCTTCCTTCTCTTCCCCATGGCAGTTCTTAAGTGTTCAACACATTTATTTATAAACAAGACATTTTAGGCTGTGCTACTAATTTAATATGAAAGTTCCTTCCCCCCATGGGTCTCAGTTTCTCTATCTGTACAGTGAGAGGCTGGGCCACTCAGGTGATAAGGTTTATGTCAAGCTCTGGCTTCTTCTGAGTCTTGGGCCAGACCCTGAAATTCCCTCTACCCCACTCTCTGCACCCATCCTTACACCTGAGGTTGCTGGACTTGCATTCACCCTGACCTTTCCCACCAGGCGTGAGTTCCAGAGGGAGGACATCGCCCTAAATTACCAGGATGCTGATGGGGACCTGGTTCGGCTGCTTTCGGATGAGGATGTGAAGCTCATGGTGAGGCAGGCCCAAAAACTTCCCCCCCAGAAGCGCCTTTTTCCCTGGAAGCTACACATCACCCAGAAGGACAACTACAAGGTCTATAACACGGTCCCCTGAACTGATGGTGTCCTTGGGGCAGTGAAGGGACACCCAAAAAACATTTTAAAATAAATTAAACAGACCTTGCAACGTTTGTTCACACGAATCCAGTTGTTTGGCTTCTAACATATCACCTGACCAGATTCATGGAGGGCTCCAACTACTGCAAAACAATTAAACCGTACGTAGGGCACACTTTCAAAGAATTATGAGTCTTACAAGAAGTAGTGGGGCTCTTCAGTGACCTTCAATGGGGCCAGAATCCATTTGGCCCCATGTTGGGATTGTTCTGGAATGCAGAGGTAATGCTGCTGTTAGAATACTGAATGCTGGGGAGACCATGAGGTGGCAAGGCTGGAGCAGGGGTTTTTGTGCGAGGTCAAGGCCTTGGGGGTGAAGGATGAGATGATCCTGAGAGTGGCATTTCTGGGTCCAAGCAGCAAGCAGAAGCGGAAAAGTATGCACTATAGTAAAGTGTCCCAGTTTAGGATAATGGGAGTCACTCAGATTAAGATGAAGCAAAAGACTCATTGTTAAAGATCAACAAATGTCTATGAGTTGGAATAGACAGTGACAACAAACAATAGCTTTAGAGTCCCAGAGACTATGGGTTATTGAACCACATGACTAAAATATTTGAAGAAATAAAGAATAAAATCATAGCAATGAACAAGCTAAAGAAAATGACAAGGCAAATTTATAAAAGAAAGATAGAATATATCTATATCTATATCTACCTATATCTATCTATGTATCTATCATCTATCTATATAGACTTATACATATACACATGTATAGGTATATGTGTATATGTGTAAACCTGTTGAAACAGAAAACTCAGTGGAAGAGTTAGATAATATATTACACACAGGTGGAGAAAAATCTAGTGAATTGGAAGATAAAACCAAAGAAATTACCCAAAATTTATCACAGAGAGACAAGTATTCAATAGTTAGAGAAAATGAAAATAAAGTTAAGAGATGGGAACAACAGATTGACAGTTTTTTTAAAGTCAGAATCTCTGACAGAGCAAATATAAAGAATGAGGAAGAAGCAATATTTAAATAGATGGCAGGAGGCCCTGGCCGGTTGGCTCAGTGGTAGAGCATAGGCCTGGCGTGCATAAGTCCCAGGTTCGATTCCTGGCCAGGGCACACAGGAGAAGCGCCCATCTGCTTCTCCACCCATCCCCCTCTCCTTCCTCTCTGTCTCTCTCTTCCCCTCCCGCAGCAAGGCTCCATTGGAGCAAAGATGGCCCGGGCACTGGGGATGGCTCCTTGGCCTCTGCCCCAGGCGCTAGAGTGGCTCTGGTGGCAACAGAGCGATGCCCCGGAGGGGCAGAGCATCACCCCCTGGTGGGCAGAGCGTCGCCCCCTGGTGGGCGTGCCGGGTGGATCCCGGTCGGGCGCATGCGGGAGTCTGACTGTTTCTCCCCGTTTCTGGCTTCAGAAAAATACAAAAAAAAAAAAAAAAAAAAAATAGATGGCAGGCCTGACCAGGCGATGGCGCAGTGGATAGAGCGTTGGACTGGGATGCGGAGGACCCAGATTTGAGACCTCAGGGTTGCAAGCTTGAGTGCAGGCTCATCTGGCTTGAGCCCAAGGTCACTGGCTCGAGCAAGGGGTTACTCGGTGTGCTGTAGCCCCACGGTCTAGGCACATATGAGAAGGCAATCAATGAACAACTAAGGTGTCACAGTGAAAAATTGATGGTTGATGCTTCTCATCTGTCTCCGTTCCTGTCTGTCCCTCTCTCTGACTCTCTCTCTCTCTGTCTCTGTAAAATAAATAAATAAATAAATGGCAGATGCAATATTTTGAAAGTTATGGAAAACTTAAATCTATGATACAAGAGGCATTCCTGGATAAGCAGCACAAATAAAAAGTGGTGTACAATTGTCTACAACATTTCGAAACTACAAAATACCAAAGTCAAAGAGAAGAACTTAAAAACAATTAGAAAAGTTGAGGTCACCACAAAATAACAATAATTAGAATGGTAAGCAGATTTATCAACAGCATCCATGAAAGCCAAAGCCAATATAATTATAGCTTCAAATTTTTAAGCCAAAATATAACTCTCAATCTAGAATCATATACTCGGTAAAATCATCTTTCATTAGTGAGGATGGAACAAATACATGCACAGACAAAAACTGAGAATTTGCCACTAAGACACCTGAACTAAAAGTTCTTTAAAGTACATTTTTCGAGAATAAGGAATGTGAGTGATTCTTGAAGAATAGTCTAAAATGCAAGGACAAATGACAAAGACAATGTAAGCATTGTGGTGGATTTGTACTGTGTTGACTTAGCCTGGCTAGAACTAGATTTCTAAGAATTTCCTTTCCTGCATGGATCCAGATTAGCATGGGTGGTCAGAGACATTTTGCAACATATTTAGAAGGCAAATGTGAAGCAGAAGCCAACTTCTTTTTAGTTCAAGTATGATACTGTTTCGTGTCATGCACATTGTTGCTTGTCTGCTGATTTACGCTTTGAAACTTCAGAACACAAAAGTCAAAAAGGAGATCTTTAGAGCATTCAGATGAACTTGACATCACCATGAAAGAACAGCACTTAATACTGATGGGCCAACCTGTCAGTAATAACCTTGATGTCAGGTCCAAGCTCCTCTGGATTCTCCTTCTCCTGGGCAAGCTGTGTGTGTTCAGCTTCATGACAAAGGGCACCAGTTTCTTCTGCGGTTCATCCTCACTGGAGTCTTGGAGGTGGTCAGAAACTAATGTGGTTCCAGCCTGTCCTTGTGGTTCCAGCTCATACCTGCCAGTTCTAGTTTGTCTTTTTTTCTCTCGCTTCACATGCATCTTCTGTTTTTGACTGCTTGCCTTGAAGACCTGACACAGAAACAGCAGCATCATGTAAATGGTTTAACTGGCTTCCACAATTGAGGGAGATTGAACTCTCAAAACAAATCTTTTGCTAAATTTTTCCTAGTGAGTCTGCTTCTCTAATGGAACCCTGATGAACACACATGCATATAAATTCAAACAACAGTCTCAGTGTACAATAATAATGGTGGTCTAATTTGTTAGGTTGAAAAGAAGAACAGAACCAAAATACTCAATAATAATAATAATAATAGCATAGGCATTGAGAGAGGTAGAATTAAAATATTCTAAGGTGGTTATTCTATTCATAAGCAGAGTTAAAAATTATTAATTATTAGACTTTGCCAAATTAAGTGTGCATGGTAAAATTTCAATGAAAATCATTCAAAGAATAAATACAAAACATATGTATTTCCTACTATTTAGATCAAAATTGATAAGAAAAAATCAATTAAAAAGGCAAGAAGAAGAAAAAAGAAGTAGAATTCAAAAGGCTAGTTGGTAAAAATAAGTCCAAATATGTTCATTTTCTTACTATAACCATATATGAACTCAATGTACCGATTAAAAGATTGTCAGATTGGATTAAGGTCATGGAAGTGTCATACACATGAGAGATACATAAAATCTAAAGACATACAAACAGAGAAAGTAAAGGCATAGAAAAAGATATTTCTGGCAACTAACTATGCAAAAGACAGCTTAATGGGGGCGTAGAGCCTATGAGACACATTGTCTATTTTTGTGTAAACTTGGCATCCAAACTCATTTAGTGGTGATTCTTGAGCCTGAACTGAATAGTTATGTTTACCTGCCACACTTGCCACTGTGGTTCTTTTATATTTTGTTGCTTTAGGGGAATGTTTTTGATTTTATGTATAACTGAAGTAAGAAAATACCAACATAAGAAATGGAAAAGATCTTGCTGATAATGAGGCTGCTGAAAATTGCAACAATGGGTTTGCTATGCTATTATCTGATGAAAACTTTGACATTATCAATTGACAGTGGATGTAAACCTGCTCTGCCGAATGGCTAATGAGGTCCCACCAATTTGTTCCACCCTGTTGACTGTCCTTGCTGTGCCAAGTGCTGCAGGATACATTTGGAACTACCTAGAACAGGGGTCCACAAACTACGGCCCGCCCGCGGGCCGCATGCGGCCCCCTGAGGCCATTTATCTGGCCCCTGCCGCACTTCCGGAAGGGGTACCTCTTTCATTGGTGGTCAGTGAGAGGAGCACATTGACCATCTCATTAGCCAAAAGCAGGCCCATAGTTCCCATTGAAATACTGGTCAGTTTGTTGATTTAAATATACTTGTTCTTTATTTTAAATATTGTATTTGTTCCTTTTTTTTTTTTTTTACTTTAAAATAAGATATGTGCAGTGTGCACAGGGATTTGTTCATAGTTTTTTTTTATAGTCCGGCCCTCCAACAGTCTGAGGGACAGTGAACTGGCCCCCTGTGTAAAAAGTTTGGGGACCCCTGACCTAGAACAAGCCACCGTACCTCTCTAAGAAGGGTGTTTGCAATTTACTGTCCTTTGTTATGCAAACAAGACAGCGGTGAGCAACCAGAGAAATGCTCTCTGACCAATTATAACTACTTTGTATTACCGGGGCAAACTCATTGCAAGCATTCTCCATTGGGAAAAAAAAACACCCAGCTGTAAGATGCTATCATAATTCTGGAAAATTGCTATGTACACCTCCTACCTGGACTTCTTGTGAAAAAGTGTTTCAGCTTTTATTTCTCCCCAGTGGGCTATGTGTATTACAATGTGTGTACAAAGAATTGTAGAGCAAGGACAAATACTTATTTCAGACTGTGTGCTTGCTACAGTCACTGAGCGTAGGATTCTATGACTCCCCGAAAAAGTTGTTTTAAGAATGTCATTTACACAGTTGCCAATGTTTTGAATGATGCTGATAAAACAACCTTCTCCAAGGGTTGGCACAGACTCTGTCTACAATGATTTTTGAAAAATGAACCTGCCCATATGGGCTTTGAAGACATTTTTGTGACTGATGATATAAAACTTTATTCTTGCACAAAACATTTATCAGCCGAAAGTGTAAATAAGTTAGAGGAGCTGATAACAGAAAAACGTTGAATCTTGTGATTCATCTATCATTTATTCCTTGTGTAATGGGGAAATTGCAGAAGTGTGAGGTGCAGATAAGAGTTGACTGATAATCATGATAATTGTGATGACAGGGACACAGATGAAACACTCTCATTGATAATAAAATTACTATTTGTGATTGGTTAATTAATGGCCTTGAAAATTTTGCAGTTAATAGTGAATAGAAATTAATGGCAAATCACCTAATTACAATAGAAATAGATTTCTTAGGTAGAAATATAAATTAATGAGATATACCCTGGAAGAAATCATTTAAAAAACACAATCACTTGCAATGCTGCTGCTTTATTTGAGAACCCTGTTCCTGATCCATAATCCAATAAGAAAACTGTGGCATCTTCAAATTAAGATAATTCAAGGAGGGTTGAATAAAGGAATTACGTATAAAGATAGGGGCAATGTGTAAGAAAGCAACAAAGTATAGATCAGTATTCCAAAGATAGGACTATGGACCTGTTACATTCCTGGAT
This sequence comes from Saccopteryx bilineata, assembly GCF_036850765.1. Lineage (NCBI taxonomy): Eukaryota > Metazoa > Chordata > Mammalia > Chiroptera > Emballonuridae > Saccopteryx > Saccopteryx bilineata. The sequence goes on along the minus strand of NC_089490.1, from coordinate 90,180,873 downwards.
CCATAGGGATAATGGGAAGATGTGTCTACAAAACCTGAAAGGAGAGGGTTAGTTGTGTAGAGAGGGCTACCAGGAGAGGACCAGTAAGTAACTTTTGCTTGGTGAACACAGTTGACCTAAAGTAACCCTGCAAGAAGAGAACCAGGGAAATAAATATCTCCTCCCCTTTCTTCCTCCCTCTGGTCTCTGGAGAAAGGTTTCGCCATTTCCAGACCTAACTGGAAACCAGAGGACGAGGCTATTATAATCCACACAGGTCAGCTTCCTAGGGAAGAGAGCAGGGTGGGGTTGAGTGCAGACTAAGTAGGAATAGGCAAATGAAGACATCTGGCAGTTCACACACTTTGTCCCTCACCATTTACTCTTGTTCTTCATCCAAGTGGATGTCCCATGTTCCCTGGGCAGCAGACATGGGAAGTCTCATTAGCTATAATAACATTGTAGGACAATATCAATCCACACTCCCAATTGAAACCTAAATGTTATCTGTCACAGGTATTTTTTAATATAAAATAGTGGGAAGGATAGTGGTTTAAATAATACACACATGGCTGTTACAGTCCCTGCATCCTTAGCTGGTCACAGGTCTTAAATTAGTAGTCCAAGCTTCTTTTTCTCACTACTGAGGTCAAGTTCCCTTAATCTCTGCCAGCATGCTGGCCAAATAGGGGTCTTCATTTGGTGGGATGACCCAAGATTTTATTCTTATGGGATCTGAGTTTCTAGAAGTCTTGTCTTTATTGAGTTGTCTCAGTGTTCCATTGACCAGGACTAAGAGGCACCTAAATGAATCACTGTGGTTCCAGATATGGCCTCTCCTCATCACCCAGTCAGTACAGTGAATCCTCTCTGCTTGCTGGCTCAATGGACCAAGGAGCTCTAATGGCTCTAATTTCTTTTTCTTTGTTTTATTTTATTTTATTATTTTTAAAAATTTTTTTAATAAATTTTTATTAATGGTAATGGGATGACATTAATAAATCAGGGTACATATATTCAAAAAAAACATGTCTAGGTTATTTTGTCATTAAATTATATTGCGTACCCCTCGCCCAAAGTCAGATTGTCCTCCGCCACCCTCTATCTAGTTCTCTGTGCCCCTCCCCCTCCCCCTAACTCTCTCCCTCCCTCCCTCCCATGTCCTCCCTCCCCCCACCCCTGGTAACCACCACACTCTTGTCCATGTCTCTTAGTCTCATTTTTATGTTCCACCAACGTATGGAATCATGTAGTTCTTGTTTTTTTCTGATTTACTTATTTCACTCCTTATAATGTTATCAAGATCCCACCATTTTGCTGTAAATGATCTGATGTCATCATTTCTTATGGCTGAGTAGTATTCCATAGTGTATATGTGCCACATCTTCTTTATCCAGTCTTCTATTGAAGGGCTTTTTGGTTGTTTCCATGTCTTGGCCACTGTGAACAGTGCTGCAATGAACATGGGGCTACATGTGTCTTCACGTATCAATGTTTCTGAGGTTTTGGGGTATATACCCAGTAGAGGGATTGCTGGGTCATAAGGTAGTTCTATTTGCAGTTTTTTGAGGAACCACCATACTTTCCTCCATAATGGTTGTACTACTTTACAGTCCCACCAACAGTGAATGAGGGTTCCTTTTTCTCCACAGTCTCTCCAACATTTGCTATTACCCGTCTTGTTGATAATAGCTAATCTAACAGGGGTGAGGTGGTATCTCATTGTAGTTTTGATTTGCATTTCTCTAATAACTAATGAAGCTGAGAATCTTTTCATATATCTGTTGGCCATTTGTATCTCTTCCTGGGAGAAGTGTCTGTTCATGTCCTCTTCCCATTTTTTTATGGGATTGTTTGTTTGTTGTTGAGTTTTATGAGTTCTTTGTAAATCTTGGATATTAGGCCCTTATCTGAGCTGTTGTTTGTAAATATCATTTCCCATTTAGTTGGCTGTCTGTTTATTTTTATATCAGTTTCTCTTGCTGAGCAAAAACTTTTTATTCTGATGTAGTCCCATTCATTTATCTTTGCCTTCACTTCTCTTGCCATTGGAGTCAAGTTCATAAAATGTTCTTTAAAACCCAGGTCCATGATTTTAGTACCTATGTCTTCTTCTATGTACTTTATTGTTTCAGGTCTTATATTTAGGTCTTTGATCCATTTTGAATTAATGTTAGTACACGGGGACAGACTATAGTCGAGTTTCATTCTTTTGCATGTGGCTTTCCAGTTTTCCCAACACCATTTGTTGAAGAGGTTTTCTTTTCTCCATTGTATGTTGTTGGCCCCTTTATCAAAGATTATTTGACCATATATATGTGGTTTTATTTCTGGGCTTTCTATTCTGTTCCATTGGTCTGAGTGTCTATTTTTCTGCCAATACCATGCTGTTTTGATTATCGTGGCCCTATAATATAGTTTAAAGTCAGGAATTGTAATGCCCCCAGCTTCATTCTTTTTCCTTAGGATTGTTTTGGCTATTCGGGGTTTTTTATAGTTCCATATAAATCTGATGATTTTTTGTTCCATTTCTTTAAAAAATCTCATAGGGATTTTGATGGGAATTGCATTAAATTTATATATTGCTTTGGGTAATATGGCCATTTTGATTATATTTATTCTTCCTATCCAAGAACAAGGAATATTTTTCCATCTCATTGTATCTTTTTCGATTTCCCTTAACAATGCTTTGTAATTTTCATTATATAGGTCCTTTACATTCTTTGTTATGTTTATTCCTAGGTATTTTATTTTTTTTGTTGCAATCGTGAAGGGGATTATTTTTTTGAGTTCGTTTTCTAATATTTCATTGTTGGCATATAGAAAGGCTATGGACTTTTGTATGTTAATTTTGTATCCTGCGACCTTACTGTATTGGTTTATTGTTTCTAATAATCTTTTTGTGGAGTCCTTCGGGTTTTCGATGTATAGGATCATATCATCAGCAAAAAGTGATACCTTTACTTCTTCTTTTCCGATATGGATGCCTTTTATTTCTTTGTCTTGTCTGATTGCTCTGGCCAGAACTTCTAGCACCACGTTAAATAAGAGTGGAGAGAGTGGACAACCCTGTCTTGTTCCTGATTTAAGGTAGAAAGTCCTCAGAAATAAATGAAATAGAGAACAGAAAAACTATAGAAAAAATCAATAAAACAAGGAGCTGGTTCTTTGAAAAGATCAACAAAATTGACAAACCCTTGGCAAGACTCACCAAGGAAAAAAGGCACAGGACTCAAATAAATAAATTTTTATTTAGAAAATTAACTATAACAGGATGACATTGATCAATAAGAGTACATAGTTTTCAGGTAAACATTTATTTTTATTTTTTTAGATTTTAGTCATTTTTAGAGAGAGAGGAAAGAGAGAGAAGTGGGGGAGGATCAGGAAGCATCAACTCCCATGTATGCCTTGATGAAGTAAGCCCAGGGGTTTGAACTAGTGACCTCAGCATTCCAGGTTGACGCTTTGCTTTATCTACTATGCCACCATAGGTCAGGCAGTTAAATGTTTCTATAGCATTTGAATTGTTGATTATGTTATATGCCCATCACCCAAAGTCTAATCATTTTCTGTCACCATATATATTTTATATTTGTCCTTCTTTTCTCCCTTCCCCCAGCCCCCTTTTCCCACATCCTCCTCCTCCTGGTAATTACTTCACTTTTATCTATGTCCATAAGTCTCAGTTTTATATCCCACCTATGTGTGAAATTATATCTTAGCTTTTTCTGATTTATTCATTTCATGCAATATAATGCTCTCAAGGTCCATCCATGTTGTTGTAAATGGCAATGTCATAATTTCTTATGGCTGAGTAATATTCTACTGTACCATATCTCCTTCCAATCCTCTATTGAAAGATACTTTGGTTGTTTCCATGTCTTGGCCACTGTATGTGACTTTGCCAAATCCCACAAGTGTTGATGTGTCTCATTGGCATTCTATAATAAGTGTCCTTTCAATTCTATTATGATCACCTTCTCTAATCTATCTGCTACTTAGAAGTGTGTTTTAAAATTTAAATTGTAAAATATAACAATACACAAAGTTCATAAAAAGAAAACTAACTGGAAATGAACAGGTTAAGCTTCCAATAGCAGAAGTTAAAAAAAGAAACAATAGAATTACCTCAAGGAAAGTAAGAGGAAGTAATCATAAAGATAAGCACAGAACTCAATGGCAACAACAAATATAATAAAAAAAAGATGAATACAGTAAAAAATGGGTTACTGGCAAGACTGATAATGCTAAAAGAGAAGAAAAAAGAAAACAGTATTAGGAATGAAAAGAAGCATAATTGTAGATAAAACAGATTTTAAAGAAATGAAGAGAATTCAATCAAAAGCTGTATATCTTAACTTTTAAATTTTAGACAAAACAAATACTTAGTACTAGGTAAAATTAAATCAAGAGAACTAGAGCCTGAATTTTTCTTTAACAGTTAAATAAATTGAAACAAAAGTATTGGACCTCATCAGACATATAGAGTTTTATTGTTAAATTCTGCCAAACATTAAAGGAATGGAGCATGCTAATATGACCCCCCCCCAAAAAAACCAAAAAAACCAACCAAGCAAACATCATTCCAGAATATAAAGGACAAACTAACTTCCCAACTCTTCTGTGCAGCCAGAATAATCTTGATACCCAAACAAAGATAATACAAGTAGTAAAAGTTATGAGCTAATCACATATATAAGTATAGATAATCAGTTTAACAAATTAAATAAAACACAAAGCAAAAAGAACCCAAAAGCCTAAATTGAGTTTAAACCTGGCACACAAGGGAGGTTTGATATTTAAACAGCTTCAAATATTTACCACCACATAAAACATTAAAGGAGAAAATTTATATGGTCATCCATATAACAGATGCGAGAAAAAGAAATTGAAACAATTAGAGATCTAGTCATAATTAAATCACACATACATGCATGCACATGCACAAACACACACACAAAATTTTTAGTGTACTAGAAATAGAGACTTTGTTAAACTGAAAAAGACTATCTTCAAGAAAACCTACAGCAAACATCATTCTTAATAGGAAAATATTAGAATGTTAATAGCAGTCATTTTAAAAATCAGGAAGAAGGTAAGAATGCCCATTATTACTCATCTCTTTAACACTGGAGGTCCTAGCAAGGTCAATAGGGCAATAGAAAGAAATTGAAGTATAAGAATTGGAAGGCAAAAGTATATCTGTCATTATTCACCTTTGATATGATTATCTACATAGACAACCTAATAGGATGTACAGGCAAATTATTAAATGTGATAATAGAGTTTAGCTAGTTAACAGTTTAACTACGTGATGTTAATACTAGAGGTTAATTGCTTTCTAAACACCAGCAATAAACAATTTGAAAAGAATTTTTACAACATCAATAAAATCTTTAAGGTGCTAGGAAATAAATCTAACTAAAGGTGTGTAAGACCTGAATGTAAAAAATTACAAAATTCAACCGAAAGATTAAAGACCAAAATAAATGGAAAGGCAACCCATGTTCATGGATAAGAAGCTAATAAAGATGTCAGTTTTCCCCCATTGAACCACAGCTAACCATGGGTATAATGCAATCAGAAAAATACTCCAATATTTTTTTGTTTTGATTAGAGTTTTATAAACTCTAATTTATATAGAAGAGTAAAGGATTCAGAATAGCTAACACAGTCCTGAAGAGGAAGAAAGTGATGGGGCATGCCCTCCAGATAGCAAGACTTATTATAAAGCAATGGAAATAGGTAAAGGGGGTCAAATACATGGTGATATAAGGAGATCTGACTTTGGGTGGTGGGCACATAGTGCAAGATACAGATGATGTATAAAATTGTAGACTTGAAACCTGTATCATCTTATTAACCAATGTCGCCTTAATAAATTTAACCAAAATTAAACTATTATAAAATAGTTATTTAAATTAAAAACATGACTCTAAAAAGTACAAAAATAAAGCAATGGAAGTTAAAACAATGTGTTATTGGCACAGGGACTGACAGTTTTGCAATAGAGCATAAGAGAGAGCCGAGAAATACCACGTATAATTGATATCCTTGGTCTTTGACATCTGATAGAGGTAGTTTTGCAGATCAGTGGGGGAAAAAAAGAACAAAATTGAAGAATGGTGCTTGGACAAATTACTCAGCCACAGGGAACACAAAACAAAATGAGACTAGATCCCTGATTCAGATCATTCCAAAAGGGAATTTTAGATGTCTTAAGTTGGAAGAAGGAAAGCAATACTTTAAGAAGATAGATAGGCTACTATTTACCTAGTCATGGGGTAAAGAAGGATTTCTTAAACAAAACAAAGTTAATATTAATAAATGTGATGATATTAAACTTAGAAAGTTCTGTTCATGAAAAGACACAAGAGAAAGATAAGCCCAAAACTAGAAGGTATTTGCAAGATATATAACTATTAATAAAAGACTAGTATCCAGACTATATAAAGAATTCTCCTGCCTGACCAGGCGGTGGCGCAATGGGTGGAGCGTCAGACTGGGATGCAGAGGACCCGGGTTCGAGACCCCGAGGTCGCCAGCTTGAGTGCGGGCTCATCTGGTTTGAGGAAAAGCCCATCAGCTTGAACCCAAGGTCGCTGGCTCCAGCAAGGGGTTACTCGGTCTGCTGAAGGCCAGTGGTCGAGGCACATATGAGAAAGCAATCAGTGAACAACTAAGGTGTTGTAACGCGCAATGAAGAACTAATGATTGATGCTTCTCATCTCTCTTTGTCCCTGTCTATCCCTCTCTTTGGCTCACTCTCTGTAGAAAATAAATAAATAAATAATTATTAAAAAAAAAAAAAGAATTCTTCCATATCAATAAGAAAAACAGATAATTATATTAAAAATGAGCAAAACACATAAGTAAGTATTCCACTGAAGAGAAAATAATGGTCAATAATTATGAGAAGATGTTCAGTTAGAATAAGAGGAATGTAAATTAATTCAATCTCTTTGGAAAATCGTTTGCTATTATTTTGTAAAGTTTTATGACCCGACAATGAATTATTGAGACATAAGCAGGAATATTCATGGCAGCTCTCTTTCAAATAATCCCTCACAGATGTAAACAACCAAAACATTTGTTCAGAGAACAGTAAATTTATTCATTGACTGTAATAGAATGATGAAACACACATGAAGATGCTAATGATATTTAGAAACATAGTTGAATGAAACAAATCAAGTCTAAGAAGATATGTTTCTATTTTTATAAAGTTCAGAAACTATTGTCAACTGTAGGTTATTGATACCAATTCAATGGCAACAGGAATCCCTAATTTGGGGTGCAGTGAAGAAATTTTATTCCATGCAAAATAGCTCAATTGTGATACAGCAGGGTTGTGAGGCAGCCCTTGTGCCAGGCCTCTATCTGAATAGACAGCTCTGCTCTGCTCCTGGATGGTCTGCCCTGTTCTGCTCCATGCTAGTCTGCTTTGTGCTACCCAGGTCTAATCCACTTTGCCAAAATATCTTCAGTGTTTCACCTCCACCAGAAAGTCAGTAGTCAGTCTTCTATGAAAAGGAAAACTGCACTGTCAGAGCCAGAGCGGAGCTGGTTTATGTGGATAGAAGTCCCCACCCCTGGTCACTGATTAGTCCTGTGATAGCGAACCTTTTTATAAAAACCGCCCACTTTTGCAGTGCTGGTCAACCTGGTCCTTCCAGCACTGCAAAAGTGGGCAGTTTTTATAAAAAGGTTCGCCATCATGGGATTAGTCTGTTCTTATGCAAATAAGGACTCCAAATCCTTACAATTTGATTGGTCCAAAAGGACTACCCTGATTGGTCAGAATAGAGCTGCTATTATTGATCAAAACTGCACAGTTCCAATTGGATGGGGGAAAACCTCAGTTCTATTGGCTGAAATAGAATCCCAGGAACTCCTTTATAAAGGCTGGCTCAGATGGCAGAAGCACAGGGCAGGCAGGCAGTACAATGGGAGCTTCTCCCTGAAGTACAGTTTGCATGAGAGGGCCTTGTTTAGAAATGGCTAATAAGTTCTGAGTTTTTTGTTTGTTTTAAATTTGAGCCCAGTTAGTCACCAGGAGCCCTTCTTAGTAGGTGGCTTCTTTCTCAGAGTTCACACTATGAAAAAAAGTAGCAAACACAAAATCCAGTATAGTGGTTACTTCTGGGAGCAAGGGTGGGGATGCACAAATAGATATAAATGATTGGTAATGTGTTCTAGTAGGTTTGAGTGGTGGGGTCATAGCTGTTAGCTATTACACTTTATAGCTTACATATGTTTACACATATCCTTTTCTATGTCTCAGATAGGACATTAAAGATGTGATAGAGATGAAAAGTTTGAAAGTTGGCTTCCATGGCAGATTCATACTCTCCAGTTTTCAGAACTTTGGATTTATTTTGTGTAAATGAATTGTTTTGATGTATTCTGTTGAGAGAGCATTCACTCCCTTCCTGTCTTGGGTCACTTCACACATTTTTGGACATTAAGTGACTCTGGTCAATCCTTTCTCCCCTGACTACAGAAGGGGCACAATAGGAATGACGGGTGACATTTCTCTTTTCTCCAGTGATTGGATGGTGATGGTATTCTGAGAGAGAGTGACTTCTATTATCTGTTGTGCCCCAGGCTGCAATAGGCAATCTGTGAATGTGACCTCAATATGTTTTCTCAACTCTTCTAATAGATGAATGTGGTCGAAGTGGGCTTTTCTGAAAATCAAGCAGGATGAGGTTATGGATTGGTGAGCCTGGCCTTGGAAAAATAGGCAGGGGAGGTGTCTATTCTGTCTTGGGGGAAGGACTTGGAGCTCTCTTCTCAGGCTGAAAACTTGGGGACTTTCCACCTTTGAAATTCTAGTTAATGTTGTAGTTCCCCACAAGCAAGTACAGTAAACACTTGAATAACTTTGGTTTGGAAGGTTTCTGTCTTTAGGGCCAAGGAGGAATGGAACTAAAGGAAGGAAGGGTGGGTATAACTGGGCATGGGAGGTGGAGGGTAGAGAGGAGAGTTCACACTAAAAAGGAAAGGGAGGCAGCTGTGCACTTGGAGGCTACTGTGAAGAGAGGGGAAGCAAGAGAGGCTGTCTGGTGCTGTGGCTGAAAACATGAGTCCTGTCTCCGTCACTTCCTAGCTGGGTAACTTGCGTAAGAGACTTAGTTTCCTCGTGTGTAAAATGGGATAATAATAATAATAATATTACCTTCCTTTATCATAGGGTTTGATGAAAATAAATATATCTTGCACATTGCCTGGCACACAACACTCATTCAAAAAATGTAGACTTCAATATTTTCTATATTCTCAGTTCCCAGTGAAAGCAGCCCTGTTTAGGTTAGTGAGGAAGGCGGAGCATTTCTTACTCCCTATTTCCTTCGGGGTTTGATTATATATTTAGCCAATTTTTCGCTCGACCATACCTTCGGGTGTATTGCGAAACATCTAGAGGCTCCAAGGATAGGTTTTTCTGTTTCTGGTTGAAAATATCTTGTTGAGTTTGGGGGGAGATTTATCGGTATCGCTTCCTACCGCGCCATTACTCTGATGTCATCCCCCAAAAATGTAGACTTCAATCACTAAGCTTTAACTAGAAACTGTAAGCATTTGAGCTGGGGGCCATGACCCAGCAGGAAACTGGGGCCCAGTAAGGTCTGGCTGGAGTCTGGAGGGAATCACAGACCCTCGATCATACTTCCCACCAACCCCCTGCCCAACCAATCCTGTAACAATTCCTTGGAGGAGAAAGCTGCCCTCATACACATGATGTCCTCTAGGAACTGTACTTGTGACACAGCTATTACGATTAAGTGGACACTTACAAACTGTGTACTTCTCCTCTCATGACTTATAAAATTCATCAGTAGGTTTCCTTTAAGGCAGATTGACTTGTTCACTCATTTGATATTTATTTATTTTTATTTTATTATTAAGTGAGAGGCGGGGAGGCAGAGACAGACTCCCACATGCACCCCGACCAGGATCCACCTGGCAAGCCTCCTACCAGGAGATGCTCTGCCTGTCTGGGCCACTGCTTCATTGCTTGGCAACCAAGCTATTTTAGCACCTGAGGTGAGGCCATGGAGCCATCCTTAGTGTCAAGGGGCAACTTGGCTTAAACTGTTCGAGCTATGGCTGCTGGAGGAGAAGAGAGAGAGAGATAGGGAGGAGGGGTGGAGAAGCAGGTGGTTGCTTCTCCTGTGTGCCCTGACTGGGAATCGAACCCAGAATTCCACATGCCAGGTTGATGCTCTACTGCTGAGCCAACCACCCTGGGCCTCATTTGACATTTAAACAATGTCCACGTGGACCCAGATAACACCAGTTGGGATGTTTGGTGATTTTGGTCTAGAGTTTATTTTTTCCTGCTTGGAAAGTGGGGCCTTGGAATAACAATCTTAGTTCTTGAGATGCTAAAGTCTTATAACCTCATAAGCCTGGGCAACTGGAATCCTAGAATCCCCATGACTGAATCATAAAACCTCTGAATAACTCCGTGCGTGTGTGTGTGTGTGTGTGTGTGTGTGTGTGTGTGTGTATCTTGGGAGACGGGTATGGGGCAAAGAATACTAAAACAACAAAACCACCCTGGGATGGATGCGATCAAAGTCACACAAAAAGGACAAAATGTTTCTGAAGCCTGAGGTAGAAAGACACCAGGTGATGGCTCGTCAGTGGGGCTACCTGTCCCCTTGTCTCAGTGAGGGGCTGAGGTCACTTGGTAGGTGCTTTCCCTTCTAGCCTTCTGCCCTGTCAAAGAAAGGGTGGCCCAAGGACAAAGACAGATAACTCAGGTGCCCCTCCCATATGCCTCTGAACACCCTGAACATCTTGTCAAGGCTGTTGGCCCCCAACACCGGGCCCTGCAGAGTTAATAAAAATCATAGAGGAAGTTGATATAAGTCTATAACTCAGAAAAAGATCGGCAGCTGAAAGTCTTAAGATGTGTTGTCAAGGAGGAAAAGCAAAGATCTTTTGGGGGGAAAAGTGTTTTATTTGCTAAAGAGTGAATAACAATAAGTAAAACATTTATTAAAATGTATTCATTTCTATCAGGTGAGTGGTTAAAAGATAAAAACATAATTGAATAATAATAATTTGCTTGATTTAATTAACCTAACCATATGGAAGAGTTAGAATTGTCCTGAGTCAAGAACAGGCGGGATCGGGATCACGACCACGGCAGCCCATGATGAGCACTTCCATCCAGGCCTGCTCTACGCATCATCCAGGGCTAAGCCCCTGCACCTGCGTGAAAGGTAACAGGAGTATCCCCAGTTTAAGAGTACAGTTTATTGGCATTGATGATGGAATTCACCTTTCTTATTGGATAATGCAGCCCCCTTCCCAATCCACCCCCAGCCCGTTTCCTTCTTTTCCTCCCATGGAGATAACCTGCCTGTGCTGGTTATTAAGCTATTGTCCCTCGGGGCCAAATCCAGCCTCTGTCCTATGCTTTGTCGTGGTAGTGGGCCTGGGACTCCCCAAGCACTTTTCTGCTCTGTCAGCTGGCTCCCTGTTAGTCTGCGGCAGGGGCACAGGAGGGAAGCTGTGAGGCTGCAGGAAGGAGACAGGACTGGCTCCTTCCTGCCCCGCTGTGCCGGCAGCCCCACCCCAGTCACACTACTCCTTCCCGCCAGTGCCAAGGCTTTCCTGTGGCGGAACCAACTTCCCTGAGCAACACCCGCCTCCAGGACACCCGCACCAGCTAGGCGCATCCTCCTCAGAGGCCTGATTTTCACCTGATGGGGTCCCTCCACTCAATCTCTAAATTGTTACAATTCCAAGCCCTTCCCCAGCCACCACCCTCCAGCCCCAGGCTGGGCAGCTGCTTCCTCCAGTTGTGACATTCATTGCATTTTAAAGATCTCTCTCTCTCTCTCTCTCTCTCTAAACTTTTAATTATCTAGTTAATTTTATACTTAATTAAAAAGTCTTCATGTTAAGTTCTCTCTGGTCAAGTAAGTGGTGTGATTTATATCTTTGGCTTAGACCCTGACTTATACAATAAATGTAAGTTAGTTATAGATAATTCATTGTCATTTTCTGGGACTTAGAAAGTCTGTAGCCCAGACCCGATCTTACCACTAGTTTATCAAGTAACCGAGGAAACAGTCTCTTGGCCTGTCCTCTCACTCTCCTCCTGCCTCTTGGGCTACTAAGTCTCACCTGCTAGACTATTCTTTTTTTTTTTTTTTTGTATTTTTCTGAAGCTGGAAACGGGGAGAGACAGTCAGACAGACTCCCGCATGCGCCCGACCAGGATCCACCCGGCACGCCCACCAGGGGGTGACGCTCTGCCCACCAGGGGGCGATGCTCTGCCCCTCCGGGGCTTCGCTCTGTTGCGACCAGAGCCACTCTAGCGCCTGGGGCAGAGGCCAAGGAGCCATCCCCAGCACCCGGGCCATCTTTGCTCCAATGGAGCCTTGGCTGCAGGAGGGGAAGAGAGAAACAGAGAGGAAGGAGAGGGGGAGGGGTGGAGAAGCAGATGGGCACTTCTCCTGTGTGCCCTGGCCGGGAATCGAACCCGGGACTTCTGCACGCCAGGCCAACGCTCTACCACTGAGCCAACCGGCCAGGGCCTGCTAGACTATTCTTAATTCTGAGTATAATTAGTATTATAATAATATTAATACTAATACTGATACTACCACTAACATTTATTATGAGTTTATTATGTGACTCATAGTTCCTTATTTGTATTTTCCCATTTAGCTTTCAAAACAACCCCATAAAATAGATACTAGTATAATCCTCACTTTATACACAAGATCTAGATACCCAGAGAGGTTAAAAGACTTGCCTTCCGAGCTCTAGGTGGCAGGGCCAGAAACCGAACCCAGGCAGACTGACTCCAGAATCCCTGTGCTTTACCGGTGGTGTTGTGGAAAGACACAGACTTTGAACCATAGCTCCGTCACCAGTTGTAGTAGGTTAGGGGCCCATTTTGACCTCATTTGAACCCCAATGACCCCATTTTAACTTGACTACCTCTGTAAAGACTCTCTCCAAATAAGGTCACATTCTGAGGCCAACTGGGGGTTGTACTTTCACATATGAATTTGAGGGGGGGGTACAATTCGGCTTTAACAAGAATGAAAGGAGCATTCAGAGAAGAGATGAACAGAGTGAGCTATCCATGAGTTCCATGAGTTCCCACAAGTATGAACAGGGCTTGGGAAGGCTAAGCGATCGGATAAGGAGACTGACTAGGAAACATACGGGCTACTCTGGAATGAAGTTCTGGGTCATGGCGGAGGCCTCAGGAGCCTGTACTCTGGCAGTGGTGGGGGCGAACCAGGGAGTCGATGTGCTGGCCCTAGCCTGGGCTGCCAGAAAGCTGCCCTTTCTTCCACTCTTCATGACTAAAGTGCCTGGTGGGGAGTGAAGGCCTCCGCAGGGGCGGCTCTCTCAGGCAGCAGCGAGGGTGGCTGGGCCGCCTCCTCCTAGAAATAAAAGGACAGGAGGTCTCCCCTGGGGCCATCAGAACCAAGTTATCATCACTGACCATTCGGTGTAGAGTAAGGTCCATGGAAATTCCAGAACCTTCTTCATTTAATCAGACTGAGCACCTCATCAAGTTTTATTTTGTAGTAAATAAGAAAACAAAATTCCCAGGAACATGGAACGTGCCATGGCAGTTCCAAGGCACCCTGCCCCGGGGAGTGTGGAGGAGCAGGAGTCCCTGAGGCTGCCGCGGGAGTGGCCCCTTGAGCAGAAGCAGGGGCTATGGAGACTTTCTGGAGCCTACCAGAGAACCTACTGCAGCGAAGGCCACCCCACTGGCTGGGCTGAACGGAAGAAATAGTGCTGGGGGTCAAGTCCTGGGGCAGCATTCAGATGGGAGAGGCCCTGATGGCCTTGGCCCCCAGGCTGATGGCCCCCAGCACTCTCAGTCAACTCAGGTCTCCACATCTGCCTTTTCACCAAAGCCTCCCTCCCCCGCCCATCAGCTGGGGCAGTGTGATGTGGGAGACCACAGGTGTCTGGTCAGCTCCCCTACTCCCAAGCTAATTACCCTAAGACACATGCTCACCATGTCTTCTGTTGTACTCAAGAAACTTTCAATTCAAGAACATCAAGTTATGCAATACAGAGAGAGAGAGAGCAGTCTAGGGAGACTGTAAAAAGGTCAGTGGTTGCCAGGGGTTGTGGGAGGGATGAGTAGGAACACAGACGATTTGTAGGGCAGTGAAACTATTCTGTTTGGAACTATAATGGTGGACACGTGTCATCATACCTTTGTCCAATCTATAGACTGTACGACACCATGAGTGAACCTTATGTCACCTGCGGACTCTGGGTGGTGATGATGTGTCACTGCAGGTTCATCGAGTAACGAGTGTGCACTCTGGCCCAGGATGCTGACGAGGGAGGCTGTGCATGTGTGGGAATAGGGGGAGATTTTGCTGTGAACCTAGAACCTAAAACTCTAAATATATAAAATCCTAAAAAAATGTTTTTTAAAGCTCAAGACGAAGGCCCGCCTTGTTCTGCCCCTCCCCAGCTGGCTTCCTAACCTGGCACCTGGTGCTCCTCCGGTGTGTTGACAGTCTGACCCTCGGAACAAACCTGCTTTCCCTGACACCCTTCTCCTTGGGTCAGTGCCACCTGCCACTAGTCATCTCCTGGAGTCGCTCAGCCCAGATCTCCCCAACCCGGAGCGCCTGTGGATGAGACCCACCCCTCGCGAAGGAGCAGCTGGCAGGGATTTCCCTGTAGCTCCTCCCACCAGGACATTAGTTTATCTGCGTGCACAGATGAGATGCTGACAGGACCTTATCATCCTCATGACTCCAAACCACACAGTTCGGCTCCTATATCTTCTTCACCACCTTAGCTCACCCTTGAAAACAGCAGGTGGTTTTGGGCCCTCCTTTACAGTTCCTCATTTCTGGCTCAGGATGCCCCTGCCAGTAGGAGATGTGTGTTGGGCACTTTTCTGGCCTTGGGAGAGGTAGTGGTTCAAGGCAGAGCCATTGAGACGGTCCAGTGATGGGGGTGGAATCCTGAAGTCACGAACCACAAATTCTCTGACTCCAGGATGTCAGAGCAGCTTCCCAACCAGGGAAATGAATTCGTTCCACACACTCTGACAGAACACTTTCCACGTGCAGGGCTCAGCAGCTGGGCCACAGCAACTGCTCTTGAAGGCCTCGTCTCTCCCCAGACCTGCCCCTGTCCCACCTCCTCCCACCCAGATGCACAGAGAACCTCCTGGTTCTATCAGGTTACATGATGTCATCACTAGACCCTTTGATTCTATTCTTTAAGTATGTCTTTAATCTATTCACTATTCTCTCTTCCTACTGTCACCACCAAAATCCCAACCAGCATCATCTTCGTTCTGGTGCCTGCCCACTCAGTGGGGTCCCTGTCTCAGTCTGTTCTCAGCATGGCAGCCTGAGCCATCTGTTTAAAATGTGAATCTGATCATATAGTTCCTCTGCTTGAAATTCCCATAGCTTCTCAGTATCTATGGGATAAAGCCCCAGATTCTTAACATGGCCCCAAAGCCCCGCAGGACCTGGGCTGTCCCATGCCTCCATCTCCTCACATCCCTCCCTCTCCTCTCCCTCTCTGGGCTCCATCCCAGCTCTTCCTGGTTCCTCAAAGGGCTCATATCCTCTCATCTCAGAAACTCTTATCGGACACTCTTCCCTCCCAACCAGCTCCTGCCCATCCTTCCAGTCCCAGCTCAACTAAAACATCCTCTGGGATGCCTTCTCCAAACCTAGGCTAGTTTAGGCAGCCCTACCATTTACTTATAGCACCTACACTTCTCCTTTGACAAAGCTTTGAGAAGTCCACCACACCTCTGCTTGTTATCGCTTTCCTGATCAAACCCAGAGCTTCACATAGGCAGGACCCTGGCTGTTTCATTGGCTGCTGTGTTCTCAACACCATGCAGAGTGCCCAGAACATAGGAGAAGCTCATAATATTGTTCAGGGAGCTTGCACTCATTTACAACGGCTTGATTTCTTCTCACAGAATAAATCCGGAAGTGAGGGTTGGTTCTGTGCCTTGGTAACACCAGGACCATAATGTGAATGGTTCTCTTGGCTTTTCACACATTGCTGTCGGCTCCACAATTGGAAGACAACCGTGATCCAGAGCTCAAGTCCATGTTCAAGGATGGAAGGATGGAGAAGAAGGGAAGGCAAGGACATATCCTCCCAAGCCGAGGTTTGTTGTTTTTTGTGAAAAGGAGGTCTCTCCAGCAGACCACCTTTTTCATTTTATCAAAACGGGTCAGATGTTCATCCTGAAGCTAATCAATGGCCAAGCAGAAGGACACTTCCAACACTGCTCTATTAAATCATGGTTCTTCTAATGGACTGTAAAAAAGAACCACCTTCCCTGAGCCCAAGGGATCTTCCCCCAAAATAACAGTTCTGTAGGAATACAGAAATCGTCTCTTGCGATGCATTGTATTACCTCAAAGCTTAGCAATTTAAAACCAATAAATGTTCCACACAGTGTTTGAGGGTCAGAAATCTAAGAGTAGCTTATTTAGTTGGCTCTGGTTCAGGATCCCTCATGAGGTTTCACTCAAGTTGGCGGGGACAGTAGTCACCCGAAAGCTGGACGGGGGCTGAGGGTCCACGTGCAAGATCACTCATGTGTTTGTTGGCAAAAGGTTTCATGAAGTTCCTGATCATAGGGCTGTTCATGACACAGCAGGTGAATTTTCCAGAGTGAGGTATCTGGTGGGAGGTTCGGGGCGGGGGTGAGGGCGAGAGAGAGCCATGATGGAAGCCACAGTGTCTTTTCATAACTAAAACCCCAGAAATGACATGCTGTTTTCTGCTCTGTTCTATTGGTCACACTGACCAACCCTGGTGCAGTGAGGGATGGGACAGCATGAAGGTGGATTCAGGAGACAGGAATCCCTGGGGATGATTTTGGAGACGGCTAATGAAACCTGTCAAGTAGATAACAGATCTTGGCTGCTGCATTGCATGTTGGTTGAGTTGAACTGAACAGAAATGAAGAAAATGAGTTGAAATTAAGGGTTGTTGTTTTCAGGATGAAGAGAAGCAGGATAACAAAGCTTCCACCAAGTTCATGCCTACTGTGTGCTGACCATGTATGCAGGTAATTTCAGTGACTTTCCCCAACCGTGCTGTGACAAGTAGGTGGTGATGTCTCCATTGTACGAATAAGAGCAACAGGGAGGCCAGACCTCAGCATGTCTTCCCTGCAGCTGACCCCTTCGAGAGCCATCCTCACTCACAGCTGGCTTTCTGTCTGTGCTACTTGGATTAGTTGATTTTCTTTTGTGAACCTGAACACAGGAGACTGGGTGAGAGAGTGAGGATTTGGTGCTGATTCACTTCTGAGCCACCCCATCAATGAAGGACTTGCGACCCCAGAAGCTGAGAGTGCTGTTGGCTCTGCTGACAGCCCCTTCTGGGTAGCCTCAGCTGCAGAGCTCTACCTTGCCAAAGGCCATGCCCTTTCCAGGGGAGGGGAGGGGATATGCAGTGACTAATGGATGCAATGAAAAGGCCTGGTCATCTTGGCCCAACTCAAGACAACTCTGAAGGGAACTTCTGACTCCTGTGGGATCGACCAGCTAATGGCTCTGAGAACAACACCACACCCTGGAGAATGGCAGTGGTCTGCTACAGACTCAGCCAAGTAGCTGAAGCTTCAACTGCAGCTGACAGGCCAGAGGTGGACTCTTCTATCCTCAATAATAATAATATAATCCAAAGACATCTGGGTTATCTGGCAGCCTGTGGGACATCACACTGACCCACTGCATCAATGATAGCTCACCCATCAAACCAGATGCACAAGAATGACTAGCGCGTTAGCAATCTCGACATGACACCGGTACTCCAGCGGGCAGTCCAACAGGAGGGACCCTGAAAGAGCGTGGTAGGGACACGTCCTCCTAGTGGGCCTTGCTGTGGGCAGGACGTTTGGTTGTTTACTTTGTGTGGAAAGAGAAGTGGACCAAGGTTAGAATAAATATAGACTCATGGGCCGAGGCTGTGGTTAGGCCTGTATCACAGCTCCGCTTGTACTGCCTGCCTTGCTTCCTGTCCTTCCCACTGAGAGGGCACATCTTAATAAACACGCTCCACCACACTATACTCCATCTCAGAGTCTTCCCAACGGGGATCCCCACTTGTGACGTGGAGAAGGCAGGGGCCAGGTCCTGAGGCAGAAGAGCCCACGGGACACATAAGCAATGCAGGCAGTCGGCCTGAGGGTGCTGATGGGCAGTGGCAGGAGGATGGGACAGAAACAGAGCAGAGTGGTCACCATAGTGGCAGGTGCTGCTGCTGAGTGGCTGACAGGGTAGCTAGTCCTGAGAGCTGTCTCAGAGTCTCAGCCACCTGCAGCTCCCCAACTACTTTCTCAGTTCCGCAAAGCTTGGCTCTGAGTTCCCAGGGATGCCCCTCATCCTGCATGGGCGGGGCAGGCTGCTCATTGTCTCCCCCCTCCCCAGGGTCTGCACTTCCTGATTCCTAATAAAAGAATTTGTACTGGACACATAGTGTATTGGGTTAAATGGTGGCCCCCAAAGAGATATGTTCACATTCTAATCTCAAAAACATGTGGATGTGACCTTATTTAGAAAAACATGTGAGCGTGGCCTTATTTGCAGATGTAGTTAAGTTAAGGATCTTAAGGTAAGATCATCCTGGATTATCTAAGTGGGCCCTAAATTCAATAGCTAGTGTCCTTGTAAGAAAAAGGCAAGGAGAGAAGCAGGGAGGTGGAGAGAAGACCATGTGAAGACAGAGGCAGGGACTAGAGTTAGGCAGCCACAAGCCCTAGGATTCCAGGAGCCACCAGAAACTACAGGCGGCCAACCTGGACCCTCCCTAGCACCTCTGAGGGAGAACAGCCCCACGGGCCCAACAGTATTGGACTTTTGGCCTGCGAGAATAAGTTTCTGTTGTCTTAAGCCATCAAGTGTGTGATGATGTGTTATTGCAACTGTAGGAAGCTATTACACATGGTCACCATGAATAAAGAGTGCATTACCCACACTCCCTTGCAGTTGAGTGTGGCCAGGAGACAAGAGTCCTGGTCAGTGAGGAGAAGCAGACAGGACGCATGACTTGCCCAAGCGCTGCTGCTACCAGACAAGGCAGCTTCGAGAAACTTAGCATCCAAGAGTGGAACAAAATACACCTGCAGGGGTTCCCTCCAAGGAAGAGCAGTTAATCACCTGTTCCCAAGTTCAAGTCCAAGATCAAGTCCTCATCAGTCCTGAGTGTAATGGGGGGGGGGGGCATTTGTGAATTTGAAGGACTGTTCTTCATTCTGAGATGACATGTTTCTTTCTCTTAAAAAAATTCTGGTAAAATCTGCAATGGTGTATGGTATGGTGACCACTTTTGACTTTTGCATTCCATAGTTTTTTTTCCCCTAAAATTCCAGGAAGGGAACTAGAAGAAGAACAACATCCCCAATTGAAGAATCAGGAATTAATAATGCCAAGTTACGTGAGCAGCCCTAAACCAGAAGGGAACTGACTGGCCAGTAGTTGCTTTTTAAATTGTTCTTACCTAGTACCAGCCCTCCAACCAAATGGCAATGCCACATTGGTCACCATAATAATTTTGGGGAAAGGGTATAGCTTTCTGAAGTCTGAGACCCCTGAGGCAGAGGCAGAGCACAGTGTAGGGCAGATGTCAAGGGCCCGAAAACATCTTCTTCAAAGACTTCCATGTGATGCCCTGGCTGGTTGGCTCAGTGGTAGAGCGTCGGCCTGGCGTGCAGAAGTTCCGGGTTCGATTCCCGGCCAGGGCACACAGGAGAAGCGCCCATCTGCTTCTCCACCCCTCCCCCTCTCCTTCCTCTCTGTCTCTCTCTTCCCCTCCCGCAGCGAGGTTCCATTGGAGCAAGGATGGCCTGGGCGCTGGGGATGGCTCCTTGGCCTCTGCCCCAGGCGCTAGAGTGGCTCTGGTCACGGCAGAGTGATGCCCCGGAGGGGCAGAGCATCACCCCCTGGTGGGCAGAGCGTCGCCCCCTGGTGGGCGTGCCGGGTGGATCCCGGTCGGGCGCATGCGGGAGTCTGTCTGTCTGTCTATCCCCATTTCCAGCTTCAGAAAAATACAAAAACTTCCATGTGCTAAATGCTTCACTGAGGGTTAAGAACAGGGGAGAGATGCCTGGGTGGGAATTGAGGAAGGTCTCACAGAGAAATGCAATGCATTTGAAATGGGTTCCAAGGAAGAATAGAATTTATATTTTGTGTATATTTTGAATAGGTAATACAATCAAAAAGTAAAATATAAAATGATCATCAGTGAAAATTCTTACTCTGATCCCATAAGAGTCTCCCTTCTGCCCAAGATCAAATTTAAAAGTTGAGTCTTAGTTTATTTTTTAAAATGATTCTAAGAGTACCTACATCCTCACAGTAAAAACAAACAAACAAACAAATAAAACAAAACAAAACAAATTTTAAAATGTCCACTTATTCCACCTGGTTAGTATCTCCTTACCTCTCCACACCTCTAGCCCCTCCCTAGTTATTTCCTAGTGTTTGTTTGTTTGTTTGTAGGGGAGAGAGAGCATTTGTTTCACTTTTGTTCTGGAGTCCATGCCTCCACGAGGCCATGCTGGCTACCAATCAGGGGCTGTGTGGGGAAGGCCAGTTTGCAACCTAGAGCTCCGTCCTTGGGGGGCTGGAGGGGAAGAAGGCCTTTCTGGGTATTCGAGATTACATCAAAGTAGATGGAGGGCTTATAACTCTGGCCATCTTGTGAGGTTCTGTCCAGGCTCTCAGCTGGACATACTAGTTGATCAAGAAAAAGATGCCCACTTTCTTTCAGATGGACAGTTACTTCCTGATGATATCTTAGTTGTCTGCACAGAATAGAAACTTCCCGTTGATTTTAGATTGTAAGGGGGTTACAAGCAGAGCTGATCAGCTCAAACATTACGCAAAATTGCCAAATGCATGAAAAGCTTCAGATACCAGAATCTCTTCAGAATCATGAAACTAACACATAAAATTGCAAGTGAAACAATTCAAACAATTGGAGTTGTGAAAAATGGTGTCATGTCCTTTGGGTGTCCACTGGGCAGCATGCGTCATCCAGGCTGTGCTGGGGGCAGAGATGCTGGAGGTCTGAGCGCAAACAGGGGTTGCCTCTGAGCCCCCAACAGGAAACGCCCACAGAACAGGGCAGGTACGAGGTGTTGATCAAAGGGGGCAATCTATGATATGAAAGGAAGAAAGAGTATCAAGGAGTTATATAGGTAAATTCAGTAGCTTCAGTTAAGTAGGAGCAAGTTAAGTAGTTTAAGGTTGGTACTTTAAGTCATGTCCTTGCTCTGCAGTCAGATCTTGTGTGGGGAAAAAGGACAAAAGGAGATCAGAAAACAAGCAGTAACTGAGAATCAGCTTACCTTCTTTTCACACATCACCTGGGAATCTCATTAAAATATGGATTCTGGTTCCCTGGATCTGCAGGGATGTCTGGAATTCTGCTTCTCTGCTGCTGCTGGTCCGGGGACCACACTGAGTAGCAAGGGGGCCTGGCTGCTCTCACTCACGGGGAAGAACTGGGAGGGTTCCTGGAGCAGACAGAGAAGGATGCAGGGGAAAAACATACAGCATGTGGAAAGGTGCAGCCACGGGGGCCCTGTCAGCTGCAAGCAACCCCAAACCACAGAAAGTGGCTGAGCAGTAAGACACGGAGCCTGGAGGTGGGCAGAGACATGTGAGTCAGCTCAGGGTCTCGGCCTCATCATGAACCTCTTGCTCTGACAGCTCAGATAGCTCAGATGATGGCTGAGGTGGCTTCAGATGTCACAGGCAGAGGACAATTTCTAGCGATAGGAAGAACATCCTTCTTTGAAAGAGAAGGTTTCCTTTCATATCTCATCAGCCAGATTGAGTGTACGTGCCCTTTCGTTAGCCAGTTGCTGGAAAGAGGACGATTACCCTGAGTAGCTTAGATTAATCTTAATGTTCTACCTTCTTGGGACTGGGTGCAGGAATATATCCAAGATTGGATTATTCTAATATCTTTGGTTCTTAGGGTCTCTATTGTTTTGTTGTTTCCAATTACTCTTACCCATGGTGGCCTGTTTTCTTGTGTGTTTAGTAGTTTTTAATTATGAGTTTGTGTGTGGAAGGATGTAGCTTTGTGGGAAGTCAAGGTGGTGTCTTCTACGAACAGTCAACTAGAGCTCGGTGACTGGGAGACATTTGGGATCCAGCTGTCCCACTGCTCCTCCTGGTGACTGGCCAAGTTTGTGTCTGCATAAGTCCCATGATTGCATGTCCACCACGTCACGCCAGCTCCCTCTATCAGCATGGTGCCTGAAAGAAAGCTATAGAACACAGGAAGTCAGGGCAGGCAGAGAGGGGTGCTCTCGCCCCTACCACCCTGTACTGTCTGGGGCAATCCAGGTCTGCTTCTGCCCCGGTTCCAAGATGGGGGCACACAGAGCAGGCCAGCACCCCCAAAATGGGAGAGAACATCCCCCAGGGAGCTCTCACTGGTGGTGTCTCTCTTTTGGCTTCACTTGTGATCATAGTTCCAGGGTCTCCACACCCTGCCACAGTGTGGAGTAGACCTTCTATTCCTCCTCTTACCCCAGGCCTCAGGCCCTAATCCACTGCCTTCCCCCTGCTCTGCCAAGGGAGGCTCCAGATGTCTGAAACAATGCTTGAAACTTGGGTATGCAGAGCGCGTTTCTGGCGGGAGGGAAGTGGCCTCACCTTTCATAGACAGAAAGGAGCCCGCAGGTCTCTCCAGAGGTCAGGGCTGGAACAGTGGGTCTCACAGCGTATGTGGGTGGAACTCTCCAGGGAAACTCAGCTTGATATGCGCGAGGGCCTGGATGGGACTTGGAAACACTGTCACTTCAGGGAGAGACAGAGAAAGAAGAGATGACAAAAGTGAAATAGAAGAAAATTGGAATGTAGGGTGTCCTGGAGGCCAAGGTACAGACTGAGTCAAGTACTCAGTGTGCACCAGCATGAAGCTCTGCTTGCATAGGGCCGCACGGTGACCCTGGCTGTGGCAACATGGAGGTCTCTGTGGGACTTGTCGGAAGCAGTGTTTTGGAGCGGATTTCCCAGGCTTAGGAATAAGTGTGAGGTGTGAGGTGATGACAATGAATGTGGACAAGACTCTTTAGAAATGGCAAGTATCTCCTCTGCCCAAGGAGGAGCCCTTGGCAATCCCATGTGATGCTGCCACCTGCTCTCCCTTCGTCTGCTCGATCCCCTTAAATAGCTCTACTTCTATCCACAGCACGTATCCCCTTCCCGAATACCATGTGCATGCCGTTCTTTACTAATTATTGTGTTCCTTGTAGGCTGTGTATCTCCCTTCTGAGACTGTAAGACTCCTAAAGGCTGAGTACCTGACCTGTTTTGTTCACTGATATAGCCCCAGTGCCTGGACCAAGGGGTTGGCACTCAGCAAGTGTTCAAAAATGTTGATTGGATGAATGAATGAATGGGGAGGAGAAGAATTGGATTTGAGAAGAATGTAGGTAAAAAAGAGAGTTTTATTTTTTAAAGAGGGCAGCTACCTGAGTATGTTTATGGCGGATGGAAACTCTTGGTTTAAAAACACAGTAGAGAGGCCCTGGCCGGTTGGCTCAGCAGTAGAGCGTCAGCCTGGCATGCGGGGGACCCAGGTTCGATTCCCAGCCAGGGCACATAGGAGAAGTGCCCATTTGCTTCTCCACCCCCACCCCCTCCTTCCTCTCTGTCTCTCTCTTCCCCTCCCGCAGCCAAGGCTCCATTGGAGCAAAGATGGCCCGGGCACTGGGGATGGCTCCTTGGCCTCTGCCCCAGGCGCTAGAGTGGCTCTGGTTGCAGCAAAGCGATGCCCCGGAGGGGCAGAGCATCGCCCCTGATGGGCGTGCCCGGTGGATCCCAGTCGGGCGCATGCGGGAGTCTGTCTGACTGTCTCTCCCCGTTTCCAGCTTCAGAAAAAGTACAAAAAAAAACCCCAAAAAACAAAAAACAAACAAACAAAAAACACAGTAGAGAGAAGTGGGGCTTGACTCAAGGTCTTAAAAATGGGGGATGTCAGCACACCCTTAGACAGACTAGTTTGGTTCAGGGCAGTTGGGAGAGGTGCCACACAAGAGGAGGTTCATGGAGGGTCTTAACTTGGACAGGTTCAGAATTGATGCCTTGGTCATGAGAATCCCAGGGCTGATGGTCTTTTTGGAGCCAGGTAGTGACAGGTCACTTTGGCGACCACCCAGGGTCACTGTGTTGCACAACTCAGGAGACATCATTTAGAATCCCATAATGTGAATGGTGCCCCCTGGAGTTGTACAACATGATGGCCTATGAGGGAGGGCTGGTGCTGAGAGGAGTTCAGGGCAAGATCATCTGATGAGAAGCTCTTGGAGACATAATAAAGCCTGACTGGGGGGTTGGCAGGAGGGACAGGTAGACAGTTACAGAAGTCTGAGTTTTTGCCAGAGGGAGCTAACACAACTTTAGGTCTAACAGCAAGTGGGATGGTGAGGTGGTCAGACGTACTGAGTGTAAATTGTTTACAGAAAGATCTTTGGGACAGGGCTGGCTATGTTGAGGAGATAATAACTGAGGTTTTGGTAGTTGCAGTTACTCAAGCAACAAGAAGTCTACTTAGATACCCTAACATTTAAACAAAATACGACTGTAGATAAATTCCCAGCCATGACCCCTAAAAGGGACTCATGACTTATCCAAAAAGGAACTATTGGAAGAGTCTGTGACTTTGGAGATGATATAGAGGGGTCACCTATGTCCCACTGAGATCATCTTTGGTGGCTTTACATTTCTATTTGATTCAATCCTATCCTTTCCATTCCATTCAATTCAATGACTGCTCTAAACCATTCAACAGCTGTTAATTGAGCATCTACAACTCCTCAGCATCAGAGATAAGAGATAAATGGTATGTCTCCTGTTTCTAACTGGTTGTCAGGCTAACAAGGGAGACAGGAATGTAAGCAACCACAACAGAACATGGAAGATGCTAAAATGGAGATTCTGCAGTTCACTGAGGGAGGGCAGAGGCAGGAGAAGGCTGGGAGAGTTAAGGCTCCTCTTGCTGAGTTTCCTATGGAAATGAGGCAATATTGAACTTTCCTGGTCATCTTCCTATCCAAAGTCCTAGGAACCAGAGTATGCAAATGGAGGAAGGTGTATAGAAAGCTCAGGGTTTCATATTTACTCCTGAGATTTCTTACTGAGCTCAAAGTCATAAGAGGTAGCATTGGTCTCAACTCAGCCACTAACTGGCTATGACCTTAGGATGTCACTTACTGCCTGTAAGACTGGAAGTGGGAGTGTGGACCGAGTCCTATGTGGAGGCTCTCTGGACTGCCTGGTACCCTACTTAGCTAGCCAGCTCAGTGAGTATGTATCAGGGATAATGAGAACAAGAGCAAAAGCCCTCACTTCCAAGATATCCTTTCTCCTTTGACAAGAGCCTTCATCAGCTCCAATATCCAGCTCTGGAGGTGCCTCTGACCTCCCAGGATATGAGTGTCCAGCTTCCATACCCTTCTATCGTGAGAGGGGGTTCTCACAGTACGAAAGGGAGAGGTTTGCACATCGTCCTCCCTAGAATATGTGGTCAGGCATCGCTTTTGCTCATGCTTGTGTTCCATTACCTAGCACCTAGCAGGTGCTCAATGCTTATTAATGGACTAATAAATGAATTAATGTCAAAGTTTTATGTCCTTGTTCACTACCCAGAGCAAGCATATATCCCTGGAAACCTTCCGTTGCCTCCCTAGATAGATGTCATCTCTCATACTCTTGCCAAACGCTCTTTGAATATATACCAGAAAACAGGGGCTGGCACACCTTTCCTGTTAAGGATCAGATGGTTAATACGGCTTTGCAGGGCACACGGTTTCTGTTTTGATTGCTCAAGTTTACCACTGTAGTGCAAAAACAGAGTGCAGCCCCAGACAAAACATGAGTCAAAGAGCGTGGCTGTGGCCCCATGAAACTAGTTATGGACACTGAAATTTCAGTTTCATATAATTTCCATATGTCACAAAATATTTCTTCTTTTGATTTTTTCAACAATGTAAAAAGTTTAAAATCATTTTTTTATCATGGGCTGAACCAAAACAGGCAGTAATCCATATTTGGCCTATAGGCCATTGTGTACCAACACCTGATATAGAATTTACTAATAGGCTTATATTGATATTTCCTATTATTGTATACAATTAGTGAAATACTTAAGAATCCATCTTTTGGAGACAGATGGGCCTCTTGATTCCAGACTCCCTTCCGAGGAGGAGAGTTGCAGAGACAGGGCAGGAAGTCAACCAGGACTTGAATAGGAGGATGCATTCCACTCCTGTGGCTGCATAACAGAGTACCCAAAACAGGGTGGCTCAGAGCAACAGAAGGTTAATGATTCACAGTTCTGGAGACTAGAAGTCCAAGACCAAGATGTCAGCAAGTCAGGCTCTCTCAGAAGGCTGTAGGGGAGAATCCTTCCTTGCCTCTTCCAGCTCTTAGTGTTTCTTGCAGCCCTTGGTGTTGCTTGGCTTATCGATGCCTCACTCCAGTCACATGGCTGTATTCTGTGTCTATGTTGTCACATCGACCTTTGTGCCTACTTTCCCTTTCATAAAGACGCCAGTCATACTGGATGAAGGCCTACCCTAATGATCTCTTCTATACTTGACTATCTCGGTAAAGACTTTATTTCCAATTAAGGTCACATGTGAAGTACTGGGGGTTAAGATTTCAAGATATTTTGGGGGAGGGGTAACAATTGAACCCCAATGTGGGTATCAGAGAAGGGTAGCTGCCTAGTGAGAAGGTGAGCTACATGCACATGGGCGAGCAACTAAGTAAACATACTTGAAACATGTGTCCAATAGGCTACTTATGAAAAGGACACCTCCAAAAAGCAATCTTTAAAAGAGGATTACTTAGTATTAACTTAGTCTTTGCTGAAGGTTAAGGTTTTTAAAAATCAAAATTTTTGATTTTTAAATCAAAGGTTTTTAAAATCTAGTTTTGACTAGAAAGGAATTGTATAGTTTTGATAATAGAAGGTATAAGGTGTAGAGGTACTTTTGAAAAGAAAAGGAAAAGCAAGTTGTTATGAAGGCCAGTTATTCCTGGATAAGAAAGTTTGTGTAAGTTGCAGAAGGTTTGTGTAAGTTGCAGAAGGTTTGTGCAAGTTGTAAGAAGTTAGTACAGAGAAGAAAAATACAAGGCAGAAAGAAATTAGTCCGTAAAGCTTGTAGTACTAAGGGCATACTATCAACGTGCCAGCACATACTAGGGAGGACCCCTGACCTAATTAGCTTATAGCTACAGCTAAAGTAGAAAATTCTCATGAGCCCCAGCCTTATACCACTCTCCCCACTGATGAAGAATCAAGGATTTGATTTATGCCCAAAAGAGATGGGGGAATGTTAGATTCAGGGAGTACTGACATGCTGGGGCTGCCAAGAGTGTACAAGGTCCCTGTGACGCTGAGAACAAAGAGTTCAGCAACATCCTGCATTGAGTCAGAGACCCTTATCAGAAGTTTATGTTTGAAATTCTCCACTGAGTAATACCCCCCCCCCCCCGTAACTGCGCACGACCTCCCTAGCCAATGACTAACAGCCACATCAGCTTCTGTATGATGCTTGCTCATCCTAGACAGCCACCCTATAAAAAGGAGCCATTTTAGAAGCTCGGAGCTGCAGTCCCTGTGCAGGTTTGGGGGGGCTGCAGTCCCTGCGCAGTTTGTTGGCTGCGCAGGTTTGGTTGACTGCAGTGCTCCAGTCTCTTCGGAGGCGTGGGTTACCTGCATCCCTGCGCAGGTTTGGGGGGCTGCAGTGTTCCCCTGTGTGGGTTACCTGCATCCCCTGCGCAGGTTTGGGGGGGGCTGCAGTGCTCCCTTGCATGGGTTGCCTGCAGTCCCTGTGCAGGTCTGCAATAAAACTTATAAAATTCACTTTGGGCCTGCTGTGGCCTATCTCGCTAGGATGTAACAAAGAGAAGTACAGAGACATTCGGGAGGAAGCTGGAACGATCCCTGGGGTATTGGATTGGAATTAGGAGTATTATTAGTTTTCAAATGATGTAGAAATAAATATAGCTGTACCTACATGTATTCATTTATTCATTCATCTATTCATTCATTCATTCATTCATTCATCCATGTCCTGGCTTTGTTCACTGGGAAGTCTGAGGGCAGTGACACCCTAGCAGCAGTGAGCTCTAAATACCATTCTCACTAAAAGGAAGAAGAGCTGGGGGGAGGGGTGGTAAACACACAATACAGTGTACACAGATGTATTGAAGAATTGAGCACTTGAAACCTGTATAATTATGTTAGCCAGTGTCACCTCAATAAAATTAGATTTAAAATAAATAAATAAAGCAAGAGCTCCTTAGAGAAATGCCCAAGTCCAAAGCTGGGGCAGGAGAAGTCCAAGATCAGATGAGAGTATTTTATAATATGTGAAAATCAGGAAGGCTTTTTAGGGAATTATGGGGATATGTCAAAAGGACGTAGCAGTCAGTTTGAAGGAGTTCTCACTGGCCAACCTGGGATGATTAAAACAGCCAGACAAATAATGATAGCAATTGGTTGCAATCCATTTAATAAACTAAGAACCCACATCGATTAAATAAGTGAATAAAAACATGGGGGAGGGGTAAAAAGCTCTTTATTAAAATAGAATGCCAACTAATAAATATAGAGGATTGATGCAATTAAAAAACTAGCAACCATCATGACAATATTTAATTCAGTTAAGGAACATCATTGAATATTAAATTAGTGGCTGGCAGTGAGATGATGAATGGAATTTTACATAGTCTCAAAGTAGCTCTCTGTAAAATACTTATTAATTACAAAGGGGGAGGGCAGTAATTTCACAGCAGAGAAACTTGGCCAATGTCATTGTATCAAATGATCAGAGTAAAGATCACCGTAAACGGACAAATTGAAATTGAAACCTGATAAGACTCACTGAGAAGAGCCCAGGATCGGTTATTCTGGCCAAAAAATGCATTATCTGAGTCTCCTCATGAGGAAACATCAAACAAACCCAAAGTGAGAGACATTCTGCAAAATGGCTGGCCTGTAGACCGGAAGACGGCAAAGAGAACCGAGGGCCCTATTCCAGATTGATCAAGGCTGGAGGGGTGTGAAATCCCAGTGCAGCGTGTGGTCCTGGACCAGACCCTTTGCTATAAAGACAATCAGCAAAGCCTGAGCGGGATTTCACGCAAAGGGTGCGTTGGAGTTCTTTGTACCACCCTTAATGCTTTCCGTATTTTGAAATTAAAAAGTAAAAAGAAAAAAAATGCACTGTTATCACACACTGGCTGATGTTACTTTTGACAAATTATTTCACTCTTTATGCTTTAGTGTCTTCATCTGTGACATGAAAATAATAACAGATACCTAAAGGCTACTGTGAGGAATGTAAGAAATTGTGTGAGTGAAGCCCGGGGTCCAGTGTAAGCACTCAATCCATGGTCAAATATTACTGTTATGTCTTTTTTCAAGATTTTACTGTAATTCGTAGACTCTAAGATGCCACCATTGTAAGACACATTATTCAGCTGGTCAGAACCACTTATTCAGCATTTGCCCTGAGAGCAAATTTGAGACCACATTTTCTGTTTAACAGGTTTCAGCTCACAATTTTTGTTGATTTGAGTGTTTGTTTGAAAAGCGGGGGTGCTAAATGTCTTCACCTCCCAGGAGTCTAGCAATGCATTTAAAGACTAAGTTTATCCAGGATCTAGAGGTTTTGTAGTAAAGGGACCCTTGGGTATTTAGGTCATCACTCCTATGGAAGTACTAGATCATTCACTGTTCTTGAGCGCTGGACGCCCTGTGGAAAGTTACTGTGGAGCAGCAGAGGCTGGTCTAACGTTTTCTGATTCCATGCAGCTGGGGTGCAGGGGATGTGAGGGCCTTTCCCCAGATTTTAGCAGGCCGCCTATTTGGCCCCTAACCTGCCCTTCTCCACTTTAATGGTTATTTCTGTCAGGGTTGTTGACTCACCCTCCGTCTAAGAATTGTTTCTGACTGAAGGGGCAGAGGGATGCCCTACGCTGGCCTACCGGCCTCTTCTGGGACTTTCCTTACTTCTACGTTGTAAAACTGAGAGAGGGTCCCTTCCAGGCTCATGATTGGCTGCTACTGGCACATTTGTGTCTGAATTTCTCAGCCGATTTTTTTGTTCATTTTGATTAGTACATGAGAGATGTAGTCTGTGATTTGGCTTAACTCTCTCATTTAATCTAAAAGTCTAAACTCTGCGTTTTTAATGGCGCCTCGGAAGATGGTCTTGGAACATCATTTCAGAGCCAGATGTGGAGCCATCTGTGCTGCAATCAAGTTATAATGAATAAGCATAACAGAGCAGGCTGGTAAGCGGCACTGGTGTACGAAAATCTTTGCCTGTCCCTTTATTCAATTGAAGCAGCTGAGATGCAACCAGCACAAATGACCCCATACAGTGAAATTCAAAAGGAGGCAGGGTTCATTCAGTATGGCAGTTTCCCAATAATTTAAACATAGGACAAGCAGTTCCACTCCGACTATGTAACCCAAGGAATTGAAAGCAGGGACTTGAACAGACATTTGTGCACCAGTGTTCATAGCATTGCTCACAATAGCACAAAGGTGGAAAAAACCCAAATGTCTGGTTATGGATGAATGGATAAACCAGATGGGTATATCCATATAATGGAATATTACTCAGCCTTAAAAAAGGAAACTCTGACACATGGTACAATGTGGATGAACCATAAAGACATTATAATATGTAAAATAAGCCAGACACAGAATGACAAACATTGGATACTTCCATTTATATGAGGTCCCTAGAGGAGTCAAAATCGTGGGGACAGAAAGTGGAAGAGTGGGTGCCAGAGGCTGGGAGAGGGAGGGTGGGAATTAGTGTTTAATGAAGACAGAGTTTCGGTGAGAGAGAATGAGAAAATTCTGGAGATGGATGGTGGTGATGGTTGTACAACAATGTGAATGTGCTTAATGCCACTAACTGTACACTTAAAAATGATAAAAATGATAAATTTTATGTTGTGCATATTTTACCACAATTAGAAAAACAGGTGATGGATGGAATCATTTGGGTGATAGGCACACAACGCAATCAACAGTTCAAATACTATAGAGATGTTCACCTGAAACCTATGTGTTCTTATTGACCAATGTCAGCCCATTAAATTTTATTTAAAAAGAGAGAAAGGAAGAAAGAAAGAAAGAAAGAAAGAAAAGAAAAGAAAAGAAAAGAAAAGAAAAGAAAGAAAGAAAAACAGGCACAACTAATTTACAGTGAGAAAAATCAGAGTGGTGGTTACCTTTGAGAGATAGTGACAGGAAGGGGGAGCAAAAGAGGCTCCTGGAGTCTGGAATGTTCTATATTTGTTCTAGTTGTGGTTACATGGATGTGTAGATTTTAAATATTCACTGCACTGTACACTTAAGATCTGTACACTTTAGATCTGTACACGTCAGAGTATGGAAATTTAAAGAAAAATTAAATGCAAATACAGTAGAAAACCATTTTAACAATTCCATGAGCAGAACTTCCTAAGTCCCAGGCAGAGAGGAGCTAGGCTCCGCGGACCGGCCAGGAATCCCAGAGCTGAGAAAAGCAGCCTGTGAGCGGGAGGGGCCCACGCAGGCCCCGCCCCCCATCAAGGCCACAGTGAGTAACCACAGCCCCATTTCCCCTGTGGGATCTCACACCCACATCAAAGGCACCCTTGTGAGCATGATTAAACTTTCCTTCTTTTATCTGTGCTTGACTTATTGCTGCTGCTTCTTTGCTGGATTTTGTACCATTGGCGATTTTATTTGTCAAAGTTGAACGATGTTAAATTCTGATATTCTATCTTCAGGCCACCTCCCGCTGAGCCCACCTGGGGGAGGAATCTGACCCATAGGCAGGGGCTCACCTGTGCTGGGAGAGGGAGCCGAGCTGCCAGGCATGGGAGTAGCCAGGCAGAGCAGCAAGTCCTAAAAGGAAAGAGCTAGCCTTGATTGCTCACTGAGATGGTAGAAGCAAGGGTGTAAAACCCAAGAAAGCTCCAATCCCCATGTCTCCCTTAAGTGCCCATGGAGGGTCAGGTGGCAGCTGTCAGTGTTGAGGGAACAGAACAAGAGGCTTTCTGGGGTCAGGGGAAGGCAGAGGAGAGGGCTCAGAGTGGAAGGTACTGACTGGATGCTGAGTCAGTGAGGAAGAGGTGTTTTCCCCCTTCTTCCCTGGAAAGGAGGCCTCCTTAGAGGCAAATGAAGATGGCATGAGACTAGGTGACAGCCCGACTTGCCAGGTGCCTGAGTCCTGGACTACAAGCCCCTCCGAGACCAGCCCAGACCCAGTGCAGGAGTGTGCAGGGCAGCAGCCTGCGGAGCCTGCAGGGGAAGCTCTGTAACTGCCTGGAGTCAGCCTGAGAAGCACACACAGGAACACAGCTGGCAGCTGGGTTCCTCACAGTGTGGGTCTCTTACCCTCTCTTGGTGGGCAGTGGGAGTTAGACCTCCCCTCAGAGCAACAAGATGGAGCTTTCCAAGAAATCCCTGGTTGCCTGGATTGCCCAGAGCCGCTGCTGGTCTTCTCAGGCCCCGGTTCTCTGGGCCAGTGTTGGGCCAAGTAGACAATGAGAGGCCACCACCTACCTGACCTCCGGAAGGACCTCTTTCCCCCAAGCTGGCCTGTTGGTGACCAGGCCTGAATGTGACCCCTTCAGGGGTCCCCAGCCCTCAGCCTGGCTAGCACACAGAGGAGTGTAGGGAGGATGGACTGGGTGGAAACCCCCAGGAGAGAAGGTGAGCCCTGGACATTACTTCATGTCCCTCCTCTCCAGCCCCAGACAGACCCCTGCACGACCTCTCCACACCAGGAGGGATTTCACATGAGCTAAAGTCCCAAGAACACGTGGGCCCTGCAGCCACCACTTTGCCCCCAGCCTGGGTTCCCTCCGCCTGGGAGGAGAGTTCAAGCCACTCCTGGCCAGGCTTGCCCTTCCTGACAGGAGAAGGCCAGGAATCCAGGGCTTTGTTACAGGCTCCTGGACCTTCTTGTCCCTTGTTCCGTCCCTGCCACTATCCCCTCTTTCCAGCAAGGCCTCCTCCTCTTCATTTACTCTGTCTCTGCTTTTTCCTTCTGCCTCCGACTCCAACTGACTTGGCATGGCCCTGTTCTTGAGTTCGTTTTTATTTAAAATTTCATATTTTATTGTGAATTTTTTGCATGAATTTTGACTTTTTATAATATTGCATTAAAACGTTATATATCTTGGGTCCTGGCGGGTTGGCTTGGTGGTAGAGTGTTAGCCCGGCGTGTGGACGTCCCAAGTTTGATTCCCAGTCAGGGCACACAGGAGAAGTGCCCATCTGCTTCTCCAACTCTCCCTCTCTCATTTCTCTCTCTCACTTTCTCTCTCTTCCCCTCTTGCAGCCATGGATTAACTGGAGCAAGTTGGCCCCAGTGCTGAGGATGGCTCCATGGCCTCTGCCTCAGGCACTAAGAAGAGCTTGGTTGCTAAGCAACAGAGCAATACCCCAGATGGGCAGAGCATCACCCCCTAATGGGCTTCCTGGGTGGATCCTTGTTGGGGTGCATGCAGGAGTCTGTCTCTGCCTCCCCTCTTCTCACTGAATAAAAAAAAAGTTAGGTATCTTGATGACTGTTTGAGAGCCCTCTTAAATTTGGTACCCAAGGAGGAGGTATCTCACTCAGTTTGCCTTAACCCCAGCTTGTTCTTTCTTTCTTTTCTTTTCTTTTCTTTTCTTTTCTTTTCTTTTCTTTCTTTCTTTCTTTCTTTCTTTCTTTCTTTCTTCCTTTCTTCCTTTCTTTCTTTCTTTCCTTTCTTTCTCTCTCTCTTTCTCTCTCTCTCCTTCTCTCTCTCTTTCTATCTCCCCTCCCCTCCCTCCCTCCCTCCCTCCCTCCCTCCCTCTTTCTTTCTTTCTTTCTTTCTTTCTTTCTTTCTTTCTTTCTTTCTTCTTTCTTTCTCTCTCTTTCTTTCTTTCTTTCTTTCTTTCTTTCTTTCTTTCTTTCTTTCTTTCTTTCTTTCTTTCTTTCTTTCTTTCTTTCTTTCTTTCTTTCTTTCTTTCTTTCTTTCTTTCATTCTGCCTCCAGTCACTAGGGGCCTCCTCTCTGCTATGGCATGTGCCAGGTGCTGGGGAGAGAAAGGGGTACACAAAAGACGGTGTCAGGGAAAAACAGTAATGAACACTGAGGCTTGTGGGACAGTGTGGGAGATCCAAGAACAAAAGGACACTGGAGGGATCAAAATAATATTGACCAACCCTTGGGGATTGTTGTGGCGAGGCTGAGCTCAGGTCTTGCCACGCAGCGTCTTATTTACGTCTCTCAATGGCCCTTTGATGTCTCAGATGCTTTTAAGTAACAGGTGGAGGTCCTGGGACCTGTTAAAGACACATGCTTGGAATTGGCACAAGATCACACTCTGAGCAGCAGTGGAGGTGGGAGTCGGGGCCAGGTCCACGTGGCTCTGGGCTGTGGTCACCTGGTTTGGGCATAGCAGCCACCTCCGCCTGCATCCCCCTGCATGGGGGTGGCGCTGCGCGGAGGGATTTGCATTGAGCTGACAGTCAGAGGATGTGTAGGAGTTTGCAGGGAGACAAAGTGGGGTAGAAGTCCTGAAAGAAGGAGCATTTGCAAAATCAGTAAGACTTAGAATGAGAATTGATAGCCTGGTGTTCACAATTCTAAGAATCTTGGTAATCTTATGAAGAAACAGGCCTGGGCATCGCTTCCTCTTTCTGCTTCTCCATTTCCTAACGACGTCAGCATAAATAGGAAACGTGAGAGCCTGGCCGCCGCCTGGAGGCTCCAGCAGGAGGCTAGCCTGCCCCAGCACGAAGAGGTATGGCCCGGCAGTGGGGGGCAGGCTGATGGGTGGGCTGCGGAGCAGGGGCATGTGGGGAGACTGGGATGGAAGGGACAGGAAGAACCTGGGGGTGTTGAGTGGGCAGGTGTGCTCTGGGGACTTGGGGAGGGGAGGGCTTGGCCTCTTGGAAAGACCTGAGCCCAGAGTCCTGCGGCAGCTGGTGGGTGAGGAGTCAATGGAGAGCCGACCTGCTTTGGGGGCTGTGTGGAGGGCTTGGGTGGGGTCCAGCTGTCCTGGCAGCAGGGAGTTACACCCGGGGTGGTGGAGAGTCGGGCCTGGGAGCCAGACACTGTGTCCTGTCCCCCTTTGCTTTGATTACTAAGGTGTCACTAGGTGTTGGAGGCAGTGAGAACATCAGCTCCCTGCTCTGGGCTTCTGTGTCCTCATCTCTAGAATGGGAAGAGAGCCGATAGCCCCTGACATCAGGGAGAGACAGAGACAGAGAGACAGAAAGAGAGAGAGAGAGAGAGTGCTTGGTGTCCACGGGGATATGGGGATGTGGGAGACTGGAAGGGAAGGGGAAACTGAAGCCTTGCTAAGCTCAGGCCTGGGGCTGGGTGCAGCTTGGGCAGCTCACTTGGGAAAGCCTGGTCTCCGACCCACAGACACATCCTTCAGAGAACAATTTTGCTATCACACTTGCCTTGACCTGCTGGCACTTAGGGGTTGGGACCCCAGGTGTCCTGTCTCTAAGTGTGTCTGAGTGGGTGGGTGGGTGTCCAGGGGTGTCTGCATGGATGTGCAGGTGTGTGCATTCACCGTGTGGATGGGAGGGTGGGTATTTCTCGGGATCTGAACTGGGGAGCGAGCCTGTGGGGCCTTGCCAGGCAGCCTTTGATAACAAGTTGCCTCTGTGTGAATTTTCCTCTTCCGAGACACTGTTACATTTTGTGTAGCCAGATTCTGATTTTCTCTACTTTGTATCCTTCCTATTAATAGTTTTATGACAAGTAAAAACTTTTCTAGTAACTTTAGGTCACTCTTTTTGTATTCATCAGTTTTGCTCATATTGTGCTATATTCATGAGTTTGTGAGGTAATGAGCGTATTTAATATTAGACAAGCAAATGCATGGATATCTGCTCTGTGAAAAACTAGAATAATCCAGAATTATGCAGCATAAAAGTCCCAATCATCTCTATCCCCTAGACCCACATCCTGCCCTCTTCACCCCATGTATCCTTCCAAAATATTTTCTAAGCAGAATGCAAGTATACAGTTTTTCTTTGTATATAGATGGGATTATTACATATTGTCCTATGATTTATTTTCTCCCCTAATATTATGTTTTAGTGTCTTTCCACAATAATACAGATAGGTTTAACTCATTTATGAACCCTAAGAAGTATGTAACATTTATTAGCATGGACACGCCACAATTTACCCAGTTCCCTTACTGATAGACACTTAGCTTTTTCACGATTTTCCCAAATGTAGGAAAGTGTTTCCACAGCCCAGATTCCTAGAAGCAGAGGTAAGGGGCAAGAGATTGCGTGTTTAAAAAAATTTTATATAGGTACTTTGAAATCATCCTCAAAGTAGCCAAATTATGTATATACGCACATGGCCATGCATAAAAAGGCCGGTTTCTCTTTAGGCAAGGATCTTTTCATTGTATCCAATGTAATGGATGAAAATTATCTGGTGGTTCCTTGGAATGTCTTTCCCTCTGATTATGGGTGATGTTGTGCATCTTGATCGAATGGCCCCCTCTGATGGTGGACATGGAAACTCTTTTGTCCATTTTCTGATGGATTCTTTGCCTTTGACATCTTCACTTTAAGAGTGAATCATTCATTGTGTGTATCTTCAGCTTATTCGTGGATGTTGAAAACCTAGTCTTCCAGATTATCACTTATTTCCTTCGCCATGTTTCAGACACCTGTTTTGTATAAAAAGGTGTTTATCGCTTCTAAGTCAAACCTGTCATTATTTTTTACTTAATGCTTTCTGGATTTGATGTCTTATTCAACTCCTAGGATTCAAGAAATATTTGTGATGCTTTTTATCATTTTAGTTTCAATTTTTAGATCTTTAATCCACTGAGAATTTAGAGGAGTGGGTAATATGTAATGCGATAATAACTTTAAAATTATCAGCTAATAACAGAGATATCATTAATTATGTGTGTGCAGCCCATTTTTGCCTCAGTGTTTTGAAATGCCACCATTACTTCCCAAATTCCTACTTGTTTATTTTCCTGCATTCTGTTCTATCTCTCCATGATTATATTCCTTATTCTTTTTATAGCTAATTGAGCAAGTCTCTCATCTTTGGTTTGTCATCATTTAGAATCAGTTCGTCAAGTCTATGAAAAATCCTTTTGAAACTTTTCTGGAATTTTGATTAAGATTGCATTGAATTTAGCAATTGTTTGGGAGAGGACTGACAATGGTGGGCAGCTTCTACTTTATACCTCTGATATAAAACTAAATGTCTGTGCGGGCATTATGTAGGGCAGCAACGTTCTCTTGACCTCTCATGTTGGCACAGGCTTCTAGCAGATACCAGACATGCCAACTTCTTCATCTCTTCATTTGCTGAGGTTCATTATTTGTTTAAGCAGGAATAACTTTTATACTATTGAATATATATTTAGGAGCATCTGTCAAAATAAACTCACCCTCCCCCCCCTTTAATCTGTTCACCTGCTTCTTTTACTCATGAATAGCTTTCTTCATGGCTCTCTGTCAAATCGTCCTCTGAAATTGTTTTTGTCCACAGTGAATTGGGTTGTTTTGTTTTGTTTTCATTTCCAGTTTTTATTCCTCCCATTAAATTTCTTCACGAGTCTGGGGATTTTGCTGTGCATGTTTATTTTGAGTGAGAAGGTGTTTGGTTTTTCTCTTCTCTTTTCTTCCTCTCCCACCTTCTCCTTTCCCTCTGTCATCCTGTTGCCCCTGTGGTTACCTCTCACTCTTAGTTTTTCACACACATATTTAACCTCTGTTTTCCATCAGGGGTTGGGTTTAATTAACATATGTATGCTCTTCCAAAACAAGACAAGACCCTCAGCAAGCTTTCACTCCTCTGCCATCCACCCCAGCTTCACAGCCCACTCTCTAGTTAAAGTCATTCGATTTTTGAACTTAATATTGTGATCTTATATGTATTTATTTATTTTCACTCGATACAGTAAAGTTCTTCTTTACTTAACTCTAAGTCTTCTTGGTTTATTTTCTCACCACTGATTCTGCTTTCTTTCTTTTCCTCCCTCCATCCCTCCCTCCCTCCCTCCCTCCCTCCCTCCCTCCCTCCTCCCTCTGTCCTTCCCTCCCTCCCTCCCTCCCTCCCTCCTCCCTCTGTCCTTCCCTCCCTCCCTCCCTCCCTCCTCCCTCTGTCCATCCCTCCCTTCCTTCCTTCCCTCCCTTCTTCCTTCCTTTCTCTCTTTCTTTCTTAGACTTTTTCTTTCTGAAATAACGTTCTAGAGTAATTTTTTCAGAGAAGATCTAAAAAGCTTTTTTGTGTCTTAACTATTCCAAAATGTTGTAATTTTTATTTCTCCTTGAACTTCCAAGTAAGCCTGACTTATTATGATTCTAGTTTTAAATATATTTTCTCGCCATAGTTTCAAGATATTGCTGTCTATTTAGAGTTCAGGATCACCAACTTCTTGAGAAGATCTTGCCAACCTAATCCCTTAATGCATTTAAAATAACCTGTTTGTTTCTTTCCTTCTGGAAGCTTGTCGGATTATCCTTTATCCTTGGATGACTGAAAGTTCACTAGTAGGTGACTGAGTATGCTACCATTAAAAATTAATCTTGCTTTTCACTTAGTGAACTCCTGCTTCCTTCAAAGCCCTGTGAACTTTTATTTCAAATTGTATCTGTTTGGGTGCACATGGAAAATCCCCCAAACAGTGGTATTGAACAATACAGAAGTTTTCTTTTTTCCCCCACATAAAAGATGTCTAGAAGTAGGTGTCTCAGGCTGGGATGGTTGATTCACGGTGAAAAGAGGACTCCAAGTTTCTCTCTTTCAGTTGCATATGGCTTTCATTTGCAAGGTAAACTTATGGTCCAGAATAGCTCCTGGAGCTCCAGCCATCACTTCCCAATTGCAGGCTGGAAGAAAGGGGAAAAGGTAGGAGGACAAAGGTAGAACTCTCCTACCTGAGCCAAATCCCTTTAAACAGACTTTTAGGATAGCACATCCAAGGTTCCCACTCATAGCTCCTTGGACAATATTTAGTCACATAACCACACCTAACAAAAGGAGACTGTAGGAAATACAGTCTTTTATTCTGTGCAGCAAAAGGTCCAGATAGAACTTAAACTTCTCACCAAGGAGGAAGGGGACAGCTAGTTGGCTGACACGGTCTCCACACCTGCCCTCAATTCTCACTGTCCCCTGCTTCTAGATATTGGAACTCCTGGATTTCTTTTCCGGGTCTCAGCTTTTCTCTAAGACTTTCTCCCTCCTCGCACATTTGCTCTGTCCTTGTTATGTACCACCCTAACATGATTGTCATGTTCATTCTGTAATCTGGGCCATTACTGGGGTTTTTGTTTTGTTCTTTTTTAATTATGGATTTTTTTTTTTTTACCATCAAATTCCAAGATCTCTGTTTATTTGTTCTTTGTATAGCAGTCTGTTCTTTTAAATGGCTATGATTTCTCAAATCTCCCTGAGGATGCTCATTAAGATGTTTTAAAGATTTTTGTCGTGACTGTATTTATGCATGTCTGTAGAAATGTCTTTTGGGTCGGTATACATCATAATAGACATGTATGACACCAATGATTGGGAAATATGACTATTGGTCTAGTGGTTAAGAGGAAAACTCCAGCGTCCATCTGCTGTGGTCTTCAGTCCCAGCCTGTCCTTTACTAGCTGTGTGATCGTGGACCGTCTACCTGTTTCCTCACCTATAAAGGAGGGATTCTAATAGTAACCTACACATGGATGTACTGATATCTGTGAAGACCTTCGAACTGCCCTTGTTCACAGTCAGCATTGTATCACTGTTAGCCACTAATAGGAATTTTCTGTGT
The DNA here is from genome assembly GCF_036850765.1 of Saccopteryx bilineata. Lineage (NCBI taxonomy): Eukaryota > Metazoa > Chordata > Mammalia > Chiroptera > Emballonuridae > Saccopteryx > Saccopteryx bilineata. The sequence continues at coordinate 90,141,041 of NC_089490.1, read as the reverse complement.
GCATGTGAATGTTATGCTTGTGTTCTTTGATGACATGAATTCATTTTAACCATTCACAACGCAAAGATAGTAATCTGTTCTCCGTAACTTTGCTGTGAACATTTCCTTTCTGCACTTTGTCCTTTGCTTTATGGTCTGGTTGTTTTTATAAAACACAGAGTTATAAAATCTGTGATTTTGCTTTTAAATATTTCTATCTGTCAGCCTTTGTCTCTCTGATTTCTTCTGTTTTTAAGCTTGAATGGCTTAAAGGTATTCACTTCTATGGTTTGCAAGTTTAATATGTGTTGACGTCTTCCATTTAAACTTTAAAGTAGCCTGATGTTTGGAGAATGTTGTGAGGTAAGGACTTAGGCTGATCTGGTCTATGTTGTTATTCAATTATCTTTGCACATTTACTTATTCCATCTCTGCACGTTGATTCATGATTCCTCCTTCACCACATAGCAATTCCTGTCTAAAACAGTTTGTCGTGTGTGTGTGTGTGTGTGTGTGTGTGTGACAACAACATACTTCTTTCTTTGTCAGATCTTTCTAGTACATTTTGCTATTGGGTAGAGCCTCCTTATCTTTAACTGCCTCATTAACTTTCCCCATATATATGTATATATTTTTTTCTTCTGAGTTCTTGCAAAACAAATCTTAGATTTTTATAAAAATCATGTTAAACCTTTTACTTATTTTGGGGTGAATTGCTCTCTTTACACTTGTCTTTCTACCGTGATAAGCCCCCATGGGGCTCTGCATTTTCAGGCTAACACTATGAGCAGACCAGGCCACACACAGCCTCACACTCACCCACGCCAGGGCGGTGCTCCATCTGTGGGAGCTAGAGTGGACACTCTCCCCCAGCTCCCAACAAAACTGCTCTTCCTTCTTGTGCATTAGCCAGACCACCCACTCTATACACGGCGTCACACTGGGTTCTCATCACGACAACCATGTGAGACATGGACACTTGTGGACACTGTATAGATGCAGAGAGTGAGGTTCAAGAAGCATGCGTGAGTCAGTCCAGGCCCCGCAAGAGTGGGGCAGAGCCTGTGTTGAAGGTCAGAAGGTCAGGTTGGCAGAGAACAGAGCCATACCCCAGCCAGACAGCTGCAGGTGTGTGTGTGTGTGTGTGTGTGTGTGTGTGTGTGTGTGGACTTTTAAAAGTGCAGTGATGTTTCAGACTATCTTCCTAGGGGTACAAAGAGGAAATCCCCAGCCTTCTGCTGAGAAAAGGGAACTGGAATTCAGAGTGGTGTGGGAGGAATGCCAGGAAATGGGGCAGAGGTGGGGAGAGCACCAGTTCCTGAGGGTGTGAGTGTGCATGTGACCACACCTGGGGATGACGCTGTGGCCTCCATGCCCAGTGACTCCCCAAAGCAGATGTAGGTCAGTAGCCCATGGGGGGCTCAGGGCAAGTCAAGTGCCAGGCCTCCCTGTCAGCTTTCCCCACCAGGGCACTGCACAGGGGTGCTCGTGACCCCGTGGGAACCCACTCCTTCACAGGCCGTCGGTGCATCTCCCTCACAGTCACCCGCGGACACCGAGGCTAGGGAGAAGGTGCCAGGCTGTCCCAGGTGCCAGGCTGAGGCAGCCGTGGGGGCTAGAGCCCACGCATCAGGGCCACTCAGAGGTTCACCGCAAACGGGAGCCAGGTCCCTGGGGACGCAGGACTGAGAGGGGCATCTCCCAGGTGACGTTTCCCCCACAGGCCCAGAGAAGACAGAGCTCTGGAAAGAGGATTCACAAAAGCAGATGATGAGGGTTTGGCCTGGCCCCCAAATGGGGAGGGACACATGATTCTAGGCCAGTGAGGAGCCGGACCCTGCCTAGACCTCCACCCACCTGTGCCGGCCCTGCCCACCCAGAGCTGACCAGCAATGCCGCTGACCCAGTGGCCACTCCCCATCACCCTGCTGGCTCTGTGTCAGTTACCCAGCGTGGCAGGGGCCCAAGGTGAGCCCGACTGCGCCCTTTCCATCCTTTCTTTCCCCTTCCCAGTTCCTCCTCCTCACTGCTGGGCCCTTTGAGGGAGGCTGTCCCCCCCACATCCCCCAGGAAGCTTCCAGGCCTTCCCTTCCTCCCCACATTTCTTTTCTCTCCCTGGTTTCTCTGGTGAGTCCTCCTTCCTCTCACAATCCTGCTCATTGTTCTCAGGCCTCCTGTAAAGCCCGTCTCTGCTGGTGTCCTTTCTCTGTCCCCATTTCTCAGTGTGGCATTCAAGGCCTCTCTCCCCCGATCCGTTCCTCTGACAGTGGCCTTGGCTGACGCCCACCTCCCTGGGGCCCTAGCCCAGAGATCTCTCCCTGCTTCGGCTCTAGCAACTTCCTCCAGCTTGGAGGCCCAGCCGGGATGCCCCCGGGGCTCACTAACCCTCTCCCCAAGGGTTCCCAGGGAACTTGGCATCTCTGATAACCATGGGAACCACATTCCGTTTTCCAACCACCAGGCCTGCCAGCTGACTGGGGACATGGGCGGAGGTCCCAGAGCAGGACTCTGTCTGCCACTTTTCGGGTCTGGGTTTATGCCCCTCCTCCCACATGTAGAGAGGGCGCCAGGGGCCGGGCCTAGGCCTGCTGCACGTCCCTGTCCTGGGGCGGCACAATCAACACCCTCAGACCCACACAGCTCCAGGCCCTGCCTAGGGCCCCTGGGGCCCTCTGTCTGGCAGCCAGGACCCCCCACAGGATTCTGGGAGACCCCCACTGCTGGGTTTTGAGGTTGGGCTGGGAGGGGTGGTGACAAGGGACACTTGGAAGGGCAAGGTATGATCACCTTCTTGCCTTTCCCGGGTCAGAGACTGTCCCGCTGCAGACCCTGCGATGCTATAACAACTACGCCAGCCGCACCATCTGCAGTTGGGCGGACACCCAGGATGCCCATCGGCTCATCAATGTGACTCTCCACCACAGGTTAAATAAGTGAGTGACACTCGGGCCCAGGGGCCAAAGGGCAGGGGGTTGTGTGGCTGTGCCAGATAGGGGATGGACAGAGGACAGAGGAGGGGAGTTCCCTGACCAGGAGCTCCTGCCCTGTCAGGTGGTCGCCAGGTGCTGCTGTCTGAGGCCAGGGTTTCTGGGAAGAGCATCTGTTAATGTTGCTGATGATGGTGATAATCTCTTATTTCATCAAAATTTACCAAAATCGCCATGCACACGTTCCATTTTAGAGGTAGGCATGGTGGAGATACAGTGCTCAGTTCACAGATAAGGAGACAGGCTGTGGAGTTGAGGTCCCTCACCCCACCACATGGTGGCCAGCATCCTGTGTTTGGCCTGCAGGGGCGGGCCCCCTCTGCCCCCGAGGGCCTGAAATCTCCACACTGAGGGGTTTGTCCTTTCTCCGCGCATGGTCTCTGCAATACATGCCGTTTGGAGAGGTGCTTGCAACCATGCTGGGACTTGGTAAGAGTCTAACTCAAAATAATAGAAATAATGAAACAGCTGGTGTCACAGGGTTGATGGAGCCCCTGGGGGGGGTCACCCTGGGAAGGAGCCACTGTCACACACACAGCATGGTCATTCTGCTGTCTTCCATGCTTTCCTGGGAACTTCTGTCTTTCTCCACCCGCCTCATTACAGCAGCTCCCTCCTTACCTCCTTAACCTTGGCTGTGACCTGCTTCCTCCTGCACTGAGTCACCAGATGACCAAGAAAAGAAGCCCCCAGCACCGTCCATGCTCTCATTGCCGGGCCACACACCTGCCGTCCCCCTGGATCCACCTGCAATGATTTTGCAGCCGGGGTCCCATCCAGTCATGCTGCTCAAGGAAATGCTGCCACCATGCAATCCAAGAGGGGCACCTGCCTCTCCATATCATCCCTTAGAAAAATAGGAGTCTTCCACCCCAAACGTCCTGAACCAAATTCTTTGTGTGTGTGTGTGTGTGTGTGTGTGTGTGTGTGACAAAGACAGAGAGAAGGCAGATAGGGATAGACAGACAGGAAGGAAGAGAGATGAGAAGCATCAATTCTTTGTGCGGCACCTTAATTGTTCATTGATTGCTTTCTCATATGTGCCTTGACCAGGGGGCTACAGCAGAGTGAGTGACCCCTTGCTCAAGCCAGTGACCTTGGGCTCAAGCTGGTGAGCTGTGCTCAAACCAGATGAGCCCGTGCTCAAGCCAGTGATGTCGGGGTTTTGAACCTGGGTCCTCCGCATCCCAGTCTGACACTCTATCCACCTTGCCACCGCCTGAGCAGGCCTGAACCAAATTCCTGCTCTGCACCCAGAAGACCCTGCTCCAGTCTTGGCATCTCACTTCTCTGGATGGGGGCTCCTCATGGCCCAAGTCAAACACTCGGGACAGTTTTGTTGTTTTAATCACTTTACACCTTGCTTTCCCCATTGGAGCATCTAATCCACCAGCAAAATGTCAGCTTTATCTTCAACTAGAACATGAATCTGACCAATGTTAACAGCACCACCCTGGTTCAAACCATTTCCTGTCACTTGGAATATTCTAGAAGCATCCTAACTTGTTTTTCTGCTTCCAATATTGCCATCCCCCCTCAAACCAATCTGTCCACAACCCGGCAGCCAGCAGAATCCTTTTAAAGCATATGTCAGTCCTTTGCTCATAACTCTAATTTTTCCCACTTATAGTGCAATCCAAATTACATTTAAGTGTTAAGCTTCTGTCCCCTCACCCAATTAGACTCCTAGACCTCCCAAACTCACATATTCTAATATAAGCACAATATTTAACTACCTAGTAATACAACACTACAAACCAGAGCCTGTCCCAGGGCCTTTGCACATACTATGATAATTACCTGAAATACCCTTTCTCCATAATTTGCATGGCTCCTCCCTGACCTCCTTCAATGAAGTTTCTACTCAAATATTGCCTTTTCCAAGAGGCCTTCCCTGTCTCTCCTATTTCAAATTGCATCCCTCACCCCAGTCCTTCTGGCCTCACCACCCTTTCCTGCTACAGTTATCTACATAAAGTTTTCTCTATTTGACATACGACTTATTTTATTCAGCTATTTCATGTGTGTCCAGCAGAATGTCGGCTCCTTGGGCAGGGATTTGTGTGTGTGTTGTTCACTGCCAGGACTCTTGGCCCTGGGCAAGGTTCATACATGGAAACCATACGATAATGTTGCGAATGAATGATTCTCCTGCACTCTGGACTAACCCATGTCCTCTCCTGGCAGGTCGCCCCCGCAGCCTGTTTCCTGTAATTTTAGTGACAGCATGCCCTGGTCAGACTGCCCTTCTCCCCCTTGTGTGCCCAGAAGATGCGTCATTCCCCACAAGGTTCCTGTCACTGCCGACTGGGACTACTTCTCATTCCAACCAGACAGGCCTTTGGGCACCCAGCTCACCGTTATTCTGACCCAGCATGGTGAGGCCTAGGGTCCCTGGCTGGGGGTGGTCCCAGTGTGGATACTGGGCCCCAGGGGGTGGCCAGACTGAAGAGGGTGGCCCAGGGAGTAAGACTCTTCAGGGGATGGAGACACTGGCTTGGGGTTGCATTTGGTCTCTTGAGGGAAAAGGTGTCCTCATGATGCAGATGTTGGAGCAGGCACAGCCTGAAGAGGCCCTGGCTATAGGTGGCCCCCGGCCCGGCAGCTCCAGCATCTGCTAAGCCATTGCCTTCCAGCACTAAAGGCTTCCTTTCTAGAAGAGCCATTCCATGATGCACATAAAGACTTAACAGTTTATAAAACTCTTTCATCTTTGGCTCTCATCCAATGTCTGCAGCAGCCCATCTTACAGATGAGGCCGCTGAGACCCAGAGAGGTTTCATAACTTTTCCAAAGTGCTACCACTGAGCAGAAGTGACAGTGATTGGTCATATTGCTGCCTTAGAGATATTTGGAGATCTGGAGTTTCACTTCCTTAGTTGGCTTCTCCATGGTGAAATGGGCTGATGGACTAAAATCTCTCAGGTTGGATAAATAGGTTTTCTGCCGGGTACCCAGTTGGTAGTAGCTTCCTAGAGCTCCATAATGAGAAGGACTCCCGCTTCATGACAGGCTCAGGGGCTAGAAGTGCAACAGCTGATTAGTGATGTCTGATGTGACAGTGGGTGGGAAGGGGGTGCCCTGTCTCTGTTATTCTGGGCTGAAGATGTTCTGAAGGCTCCAGCTCGGACATACTCTAGCATGCCATGTTCCGTGTCCAGCATAGAATATTTACATCTTGTTTGAGCTCTTATTGAATTTTTTGTGTTTGAAAGTCATCCCTGGGCATTCAGACACAGAAGCTTCAGGAGGGCGGGAGCCATTCTATTCATCAATCAATCTGCTTGCTTAGCCCTGTAGGTCCCAACAGAGAGAGGTATGCTTGCTGTTGGTTGATGAAATGATTTCATGAAAAGTCTCTGAAGGTTACCTACGTGTCTTCATTCATTTCCTCATTTAATTTGTCCCACAAATTCACTGAACCACTACATCTCAGACCCTGGGGAGAGGGACGGGACTCAGATCCAAACCTGCCATCCCACAAGTTCCTCTGTCACTTGGAGAGGCAGATGTAGAAACATTTAAACCCACCAGGGTAAGGGCCATACAATTGGCTATGGTGGGACTGGAAAAGGGGCAGAGTTTGCCTGGGGAGAGGGAATCCAAGAAGGTTCCAGAAGAGGACACTTTTATGCTGGGCACTGAGAGGTGCAGGACATTGGACAGGTGGAAAGGGGAAGGCCAGTGGACCGCACAGAGGGAGTAACATGAGCCACAGTGCCCTCTGCTGGGCTGGGGGTGCCACACAGGCTGCATGCTGGACATTGGAAACCTGAGGACAAAGGGAGGCTGTGTTTGGAGTTTAATTGCCAGAACCTTTTATCAAGCTTATGTTATATATGCACAACTATCTGTACAGCCTTCATTCACAGTCATGTTGCATCTCCACAATTTGGTAGATGAAGGGCCTGAAGGTCCCACAGAGTAGTGGTCCCCAACCCTTTTTGGGCCACGGACCGGTTTAATGTCAGAAAATATTTTCATGGACCGGCTTTAAGGGTGGGAGGGATAAATGTATCACGTGATTGAGACAAGCATTAAGAGTGAGTCTTAGACGAATGTAACAGAAGGAATCTGGTCATTTTTTAAAAATAAAACATAGTTCAGACTTAAATATAAATAAAACGGAAATAGTGTAAGTTATTTATTCTTTCTCTGCGGACCTGTACCAAATGGCCCATGGACTGGTCATGGTCCGCATCCCGGGGGTTGGGGACCATTGCCATAGAGGACTGGGGTCTTGTCCATGGTCAGTCAGCTGATGGGGCAGCACTCCTCCTGGACCCCCAGGCTGCCCACACGAAGACCCTCAGGCCCTTTAGCACCCCGCAGTCACCCAGCCTCTCACAGGCTCTCTTGCCTTCCTCGCCCTTCAGTGCAGCCCCCTGCACCCAAGGACCTCCACATTAGTGCTGCTGGGGACTGTTTCCTGCTGACCTGGACTGTGGCCCTCGGGGGTTCCCAGAGCCAGTGGCTGTCAAACCTGGAGTTTGAGGTGACCTACAGACGGCTTCAGGACTCCTGGGAGGTAGGGAGCTCTGCCAGCTCAACCACAAGCCCACAGGTAACCAGGCCAGCCAGCACCTGCTCCAACAATGCCTCTCTCCCACCAGGATGCCTCCACCCTCCACTCCGCCTCGCAGCAGGCTGGCCTGAGGCTGTGCCACCTCATTCCCAGCAGCACCTACGTGGCCCGCGTGCGTACTCGGCTGGGCCTGGGCTCGGGGCTCTCAGGGCGGCCCAGCCAGTGGAGCCCGGAGGTTCGCTGGGACTCCCAGCCAGGTAAGGGAGTCGAGCAGGGGTGATGCCCCTCTGTGGGGAGGGTGGCTCATTACAGCTCCCGGACAGGAGTCCAGGGGTCCTCAGTGCGGGCACTACCTTCTGTGCCATGTATTCAGAGTCGCCTCCCTGGGCCCTCCTGCCCCACGTGACTCTGCAGAGGCAGGCCAGCATCTTGCTCTCCTGGGCCCCACTGTCTGCACACTCCCTGCCCAGTAATCATTACGATGGTAATCCCCATGGCGTTCTGAGCAGCTGTGTTTCATGAGAGCTGTACCATGTGTGGACAAACCACAATTCTTGTGTTAAATCCCAAAACCCTGGAGCTAGACACTGTCCCCATTTCCGCAGGGAAATACAGAGGTTCACACAATTCACTCTGGCCCGTTGTCACACAGCTGGCTGGTTCAGGCTAAAATTGAACCCCTGGTCTTTGGGACCCCAAAGCCCAAGATCCGTCTCTGATGAATCTCATAGTGGGAAGCCAACTGACAACAGGGAACGAATGAAGGAGGGAATGAGGGAGAGACTTCTTCTCCTAGGGGACGAGGCCCAGCCCCAGAACCTCCAGTGCGTCTTTGACGGGGACACCCTGCTCAGCTGCTCCTGGGAAGTAAGGTCCGAGGTGGCCAGCTCCGTCTCCTTCGCCCTCTTCTACAAGTCCAGCTCCAGCGCACAGTGAGTGTCCCTCACTCCCTGTGTCCCTTCCTCCCCTCTCGGCCTTGCCCTGCTCCAGGCCTCCTCTGGCCACTGGGTGCCCAGCCGTAGCCACAGCCCATCCTGAGGTCACACTCCTGCCATGGTCCCTGCCTCCTCCTGCCCTCACCTCTGTTGTGACACTCAGGGAGGAAGAATGTTCCCCAGTGCTGAAGGAAGAGGCTAGCGGCCCCCACATCCGACACCGGTGCCAGGTGCCCGTGGTTGATCCCAGAAACCATAGCCGGTACATCATCTCTGTTCGGCCAAAGAAGGAAGAGAAACTTATAAAGAACTCAGAGAACAGTGAGTATGCCCCCAGCCTCCTACGGGGGGAAGGAGGTCTTGGGACAGTATTTTATTGTGTAACCCATGTAAACTCAGGGTTCCCATGTCCCTGTCTTCACGTTTGTTACTTCCAAGAAACACAGTCCGGTGAGCAAAGTGAATAAATGTAATTAGAATATTCTCTTCTCTTAAAGTTCTCAAGAAGCATTAATAGAACAGTGCCAATGTCAGAGAACATGTAGGAAGATTCCAATGAGATTCCCCGGGAATACCTCTCTCTTTAACGCCGTCTGCTCCACTAGCTCTGCCGGCCTCTCCAACTCCGCAGCTGTGCCAGATCTCCTGCTCTCAGACTGGCCTCCTGGCTCCTCCCACCACACTTTCATTTTCTGAATTGGGTGCTTCACTTTCAGGTTTCTGAAGTCCTCCCCTGATGGATCCTTTCAGTCTTCAAAATAACCAACCTATGATTTACATCTTCAGATGGGGGGCCAGGTTGGGGGGGAGTGAGCTAGCGCCCTTTGCGGGTTAATATCCCTGGTTCCTGTTATGTGCAAGGGCCTGTGCAGAGGAGGCCCCGCGTTCTTTCAAGATGACCACACTCTTCCTTCCCGTTGTACAGGGTGTGTTGCAGGCAGCAGCCAGTCTGTCTTAGTCACCTGGGTTAGAGTCTACCCCTTGCCTTTGCTAGCTGCCTGTCCTCGACAAGTGACTAATTGTTCTGGGGCTCAGTTTCTTTGTCTTCAAAATGTGACAAGTTAAAGATTCTACTTATTGATTGATTTTTTAGAAGGGAGAGAGCAAGAGCGAGAGTGAGAGAGAGAGAGAGAGAGAGAGCATTTGTCTGTGCCTTGACCAGGCAAGCCCAAAGTTTCAAACTGGCAACCTTAGCTATCCAGGTTGATGCTCTATCCACTGCACCACCACAGATTAGGCAAAGTGTGACAGGTTAATAGTACCTATCCCACAGAGCTGTTGTTAGAACTGAGTGAAATAATTCATACAGATTGAACATTTTCACAGAGCCTAGAACAAAACCAATAATAGTGATTTTATTTTTTACTTAAATGCTGTGAGTAACCCATGCTCTGCAAAACAAGTGAAACTCAGCATCACCCAAGAGCAGGGCTGCTCAGGTCAAAACGGATCATATGGTGAAGTGAGGGGTGCAAGGACGCTGAGATGAGCAGGACCTGGGGTCCTGGGTCACTGGAGACAGTACCTGTGACCAGAATGGAGTGCAAAGAATGTTCCATGGGAGGAATGTTGGCAACAGTGTTCCCTAAAAGTTCCCTCCCTCCAGTCCAGATGGCTGCCCCCACACTCACGGTGACCAAGGGCGGAGACAGCTACATTTTACGCTGGGAAGTAAAGAAAATGACCTATGATCACATAGAACACACCTTTGAGGTCCAGTATCAGAAAGGCGAGGCACCCTCGTGGAAGGTGAGGACCTGTGGCCTGGGGGAGGGGACTGTGTGTGTGGGTGGGGGGCATGTGAGACAACACCCGGGAAGCACCACCTGCCAGAGGCCTGGCTCCAGCAGGTGACCAGTCAGAAGAAGCCACTGGGACCTGGTGGTCACAATCTTGGGTAGTCAGCAGGTCACTATTCCATCCCTTGAGAAGGAACTGAGGCTCAGAGAGATGGCACGACTTGGCTAAAATTAACACAGGTGACCCTGAATGTCAAAGGGAGCATGGATGTCAGGGCAGGAAGAGGTGAGAGATGCTGGTTTTCAGAAGTCATAAAGGGGGCGTTTCTTCAGAGGACTCTCATCCAGAGTGCAAATGTGCAGCTGCTCAGGGCAGAGCCCCTCCTGAGGAAGCAGACAGAGCCCCACTCAGGCTTAGCCCCCCCCCCCCACCGGCAGCCCTTGATCCATGTGCAGAGCCTGCGGCCCCACAGAAGCCAGACCAGAAACTTCGGAGCCAGCCCCAGGCTGGAAATGGAGAGACTGAGGCCAGGAATGGATTGGTCAGTGGTGGACCTGGGATTAGGCCCTGGGTACCTAAAACCCTGTCTCAGAGACCAGAGTCCAATCGCCCTACACTGCATTCCTGAGAAGGCCATAACTGGGGTCCAGACTGCCCCTGATGAACTGGGAAATTGAGGAGTCTCAAGTAAGGATGAGACAGAATGACCCCTTAGGGTCTCTGGGCCTTGGTGCTGTCACATCTCACAGGATCATTGCAAGAGGTGTGGTCCCTGGTCCCATGTGGGGTGCTCTCTGTGGGGCCTCAGACTCAGGGACTGTGACCACAGCTGGGGGCTGACTGGTTCCAGAGACCTGAGGTGCTGAGCAGTGGTGGCCTGCTCAGTAAATAATGCAAATAATTTAACAACCAGTTCTCTGTCCTAATGACCGTTTTAAGTATAAAAAAACAATATACTGAAAGGTAATTTATTATTTCATGCATTTAATACTTAAATAAGAATAATAAAAGAGGTACACAAAACTAGATTATGTTATAAAAAAGAGTCTAAAATTTTTATTTTTTTATTTTTATTCTTTTTGTGACAGACAGAGGGGGGGGACAGAGAGAGGGACAGATAGGGACAGACAGGTGGGAATGGAGAGAGATGAGAAGCATCAATTCTTTGTTGCAGCTCCTTAGCTGTGCATTGATTGCTTTCTCATATGTGCCTTGACCGGGGGTCTCCAGCAGAGTGAGTGACTCCTTGCTCAAGTCAGCGACCTAGGGCTGAAGCTGGAAAGCTTTGCTCAAACCAGATGAGCCCATGCTCAAGCTGGTGACCTTGGGATTTCGAACCTGGGTCCTCTGCGTCCCAGTCCAATTATCTATCCACTGCACCACTGCCTGGTCAGGCAGAGTTTTAAAACATTAATAAAAAAATATTAAATAATACCTGACAAAAAACAATACAACTGTTATTTAAGATATCTCCAATGACAGCTTGTCACCCCCTGGTTGTTTGGCACTTTTTCTCTTTATGTTATATGTTTGTTTACTGAAGTAACAAACGTGAGGGAATTAAAATGTAGTATTTTATCAAAGATATAATGAGTTTTATGAAGTGAATAAGTAAATATTACAGGCATAATTCCATCAAATATTTTTCACCTGTGGATGGAATGAACATTACTAAGGGGCTTAGACCACGCTGTTGCACAGATGAACGATTAAAAAGACTAAGGAATGTAAATCTGTGATTTCCACATTGGGCAGCTGCCCAAGTGCCCACCTTAGAGAGAACCCTGATTACAAGTGCCATTCTAACAACCGGTTCGCCAAACTCAACAAAAAAATACTGGGTATTGGTTCTGCCGAACTGTTGCGAACCGGCTGAACCCCACCCCTGGTGCTGCGGTGGGGCGTTGTGCAGCTGTGCCCACATGAGCCTTGCCTCAGCCTCTGCGTACCTGCTGACACACTTGCACCCACAGGAGAGCAAGACAGAGTTCCTTCAGAACACTCACGTCATGTCGCTGCCGCCTCTGGAGGCCTCCACCAGGTACCAGGCGAGAGTGAGGGTCAAGCCCTACGGGGGCTACAACGGGATGTGGAGCGAGTGGAGTGAGGAGCGCTCGTGGGACACCGAGTGGGGTATGTCTCCCCGCCCCCACCTGCCCCTCCTGCCATAGCTCCACTGGGCATTGGACAGGGGCGATGTGCACACAGAGATGTGACCCACCCAAACAACCTTTCTTCCCCTTGTCACTAGTCATTGGAAGGTGACACCAAGTGAGCAACCCAGACTGCAGGTGAGGTCTTGCTAGAGCAGAGAAAAGCAGTTCTCATCCTCACTCCTCCCTCACACAGGACCTTAGCCCTCTTTTCGAACAACTCACTCACAGCTTCATTAGCCTTTGTGGCAGCCTCTACCCAGTGACCACTGAGCCCGAAATTCCAGCACATGCCAGGGCCTGCAGACAGAGGTCGGAGAGGGTCTGATTTCTTATCTTCCCCATTTTCCTGCACTTGCTACTTGCATTTGTCCCTCCCTTTTTACCATAGTGGTCACCAGGAAACAAGTGCAAGACTCCCAGGGGAGGGAAAAGGGTGGTGTCCTGGAGGGGCCCAGCACCTCAGAGCTGGAGGATGCCCAGCAGGAGAAGCGGGGCCCTGAGGGGCCTTTGCCACTGTTGGTCCCTCCTCCAGCACAGCTCTGCCCACCTCCCTCTCCAGCCCCGCCCTCCAGGCGCAGCCTCCTTGTAGGCACTTCCCTTCATTGCGCTTTGCAGATAGTCTGTTTTTATCTACCTTGAGGCAGCCCCTCCATCAGCAAGAACATTATGACTTGCTGAAGGCTCAGGTAATGGTTAGCAATGTTTAGCAATAAAGTGTTTTTTTATTAAACTATAGATATTGTCTTCTTTTTATTTTTAATTTTACTTTTCAATCACTGTTTACATTCAATATCATTTTGTATTAATTTCAGGTGTACAGGGTAGTGGTTAGACAGTCATGTACTTTACAAAGTGATCCCACTGATATTTCGAGTACCCACCTGGCACCAGAGTTATTACAATATTATTGACTGTATCCCCTATGCTGTACTTTACATCCCTGTGATGATTCTGTAACTACCAATTAATGCTTCTTAATCCCTTCACCTTTTTTACCCAGCCCCCAACCCCATTCCTTTTGGGAACTATCAATCTACTCTCTGTATCTGTGAGTCTGTTTTTATTTCATTCGTTCATTTATGTTCTTCAGATAAGTGAAATCATATGGTATTTGTCATTCTCTGTCTTATTTTTCTTAGCATAGTATACTTTAGGTCCATCTGTGCACGTGCAAATGGTAATATTTCATTCTTTCTGAGGCTGAGTAATACTCCATAATACTTTGTTTCTATCCACTTATTTATTGATGGACACTTAGGCTGCTTCCCGATCTTGGCTATTGTAAATAATGCTGCAATGAACATAGGGGTGCATATGTTCTTTCAAATTAGTGTTTTGGGTTTGTTTGGATATATACCCAAAGTGGAATCACTGGGTCATAAGGGAGTACCATTCTTAATTTTTAAAGGAAATTGCATACTGTTCTCCACAGTGGCTGCACCAGTCTGCATTCCCAGCAACAGTGCCTGAAGGCTCCCTTTTCTCCATACCCTCACCAGCACTTGTTGTTTGTTGACTTATTGATGATAGCCATTCTGACAGATGTGAGGTGATATCTCATTGTGATTTTAATTTGCGTTTCTCTGATGATTAGTAACATTGAGCATCTTTTCATACGTCTGTCTATTGGCCATCTGTATGTCCTCTTTGGAGAAGTTTCTATTCAGGTCCTCTCTCCACTTTTTAATGGGATTGTTTGATTTTTTTTTTCTGGTTTTGAGTTCTTTATAAATTTTGGATACTGACCCCTTATGGGATTTATCATTGGCACATATGTTCTCCCAGTTAGTAGGCTGTCTTTTCATTTTGTTGATGGTTTCCTTAAACATTTTAGTTTGAAATTGTTCCATTTGTTTAATTTTTGTTTCCCTTGTCTGAGGAGATATATTAGAAAAAAATATTACTATAAGAGAAATGTGTGAGATTTTACCTCCTATGTTTTCTTCTAGGAGTTTTATGGTCCCAAGGCCTACATTCAAGTCTTTAATCCATTTTGAGTTTATTCCTGTATATGGTGAAAGAAGGTGGTCTAGTTCCCTTTTTTTGCATGTATCTGTCCAGTTTTCCCGGCACCATTTATTGAATAGACTGTCTTTACCCTGTCGCATGTTCTTGCCTCCTTTGTCATATATTAACTGAGCTGTAGGTATGGATTTATTTCTGGGCTCTGTTTTCTGTTTCATTGATCTATGTGTTTTGTTTTTGGTTTTGCCAGTACCATGCTATTCTGATTACTATGGCTTTGTAGTATAACTTGATATCAAGTAGGGTGATACCTCTAACTTTATTGTTTTTTCTCAAGAGTGTTGTGGCTACTTAGGGTCTTTTGTCATTTTGTGAAAAAATGCCATTGGTATTTTGATAGGAATTGTGTTGAATCTACCCATTGCTTTGGGTAGTATGGACAGTTTAACAGTGTTCATTCTTCCTATTCATGAGCACAGTCTAAGCTCCTATTTATCTGTATCTTCTATTTCTTTCTTTAATGGCTTATTCTTTTCCAAATACAGAACTTTTACCTCCTTGGTTAAATTTATTCCTAGGTATTTTATATTTGTACATTTTTTTTAGACATAATGCTGTTGCACACATAATGGCCTGCAATATAGAGTAAACATGACATTTTTATGTCCTTGGGAAACCAAAATATTTATGCGACTTAGTTTATTGTGAAATTTGCTTAATTGCAATGGTCTGAAACCAAATCTGCAATACATGCCAAGGTGTGCCCAGATACTACCTTCTCCGGGATTCCCCCATAGTTTCCATGGGCTATAGTCACTGCTCCCATCCTAGCACTTCCTGCTACTGGAAAAACTGTACCCCTCTGTCTTCTCCAGCACTGGAACTGTGTGTGTGTGTGTGTGTGTGTGTGTGTGTGTGTGTGTGTGTATAGAACAATGCCCTCTGTGTCTTCTCCAGCACTGGAACTGTGTGTGTGTGTGTGTGTGTGTGTGTGTGTGTGTGTGTGTGTGTGTGTGTGTGTAACAATGCCCTCTTCTCCTTGGCCTGTGTCTACCTCCCTCCCCTCTCCCCTCAAACCCTCAATGAGCTTCTGGAACACTGTACCGGTAAGAATCGGGCCCCACCTGCCCCTGCCTCCTGAGCCTCCTGCTTCCCCCTCCCAGATGCTAATGCTTCTTTTCTTTTCCTGGCTGCCTGGAAGTATTGCCCACATGGGGCCTGGCCCTCATCCTGGTCTTCACCACCCTCATCTTCCTCCTGGCCCTGCACTTCTGTGGCATTTACGGGTACAGGTAAGGGGACTCCATGATGGCTGACGGTAGGGATACCCAGAGATCTTTACTGTGTCACTCACTCCCTGGGTGTTCTTGGACAAATCTCACCCTCTCCCTGGGCCTCAGTTTCCCCTCTATATATGAGCATGGGCAGCTGCCCTGAGTTCTCTGATGGCTGCCACCTCCCTGCTGTCTTCCCAGGATGAACCAGAAGTGGAAGGAGAAAATCCCCAACCCTGGCAAGAGCCACCTGTTCCAGGTAGGGTCTGGCTGTGAGGGCAGTTGCGGTGGTGAGGGCTCCTCTGCACCTGTGCCCATGTCCCTGTTCATGCCCATGTCCCCGTGTCCATGTCTTCCTTCCCTTCCTTGGAGTTTTGAGAGTGGGACATAGGTGGCCAGGGTGGGGGGAGCTCTAAGAGCAAAGCCAGCACCTGCAAGTTCATCCCTGCAGACCTCTGAACCCCACCGATGCACAAGGTGCCCTGGAGCACTGCACCTGCACTTCGGGGTCCACGTGGAGCAGGAGAGTTGAGTATGGGGATGCCAGGAATGCAGAGTAGGCTCAAGAAGTGGTTCATTCTTCTGAGGGCAGGTGGACTGGTGGGAGGCAGAAAGGCTCCCTGAGGACAGGATGGCAGAGCTGAGCTTTGAAGGGTCCGGGTGGTGCAGGGGCCAAGGTCACTGCAGGTAGAAGGCGTGTGGGGGATGGAACAAGACCACTTCATGAAGGACTGAGATGAGTGGGCAGTGCGGCTGGGGCCACATCACAGGAGGTTGACATGGCCACAGAGCTAAAAAGAGCCCTCTGGTCAGGCAGAGCCAGCACTGAGTGTGGAGGGTCTTCAAGGCCAGTGTGGGACAACAATGGGGTGAACATGGAGGCAGCAACACCCAGATGAGTAGCCTTACTGGAACACGGCCCCTGTCCTTCGCTGCTGGAGTGGAGGACCCCAGTGAAGTCCCAGCCCCTCCCTGGCCTCCCCTCCTAGTGTCAGAAGGCCAGGTTTGGTCCTGACCATGTTCACATTTCTCCCATGTCTGGGGACTCGCTGAGTTCCCTGTCACCCCACAGCCCTCTCCACACTGTCACCATCTCGAGGCCCCACACCCACAGGCACACACGTCCTTCTCTTGTAGAACGGGAAGGCGGGGCTCTGGCTCCCAGACAGCAAGTCGACTGTCACCACCAAGAGCCCCTCACACAAGGGGCCATGGAGCAGCCACTTCTCTGACCTGGAGGGGTGAGTGTCTGGGCCCAGATCCCTGGGAAGTGGGTGGGTGGTCCCATTGTGCACATCAGAGGCTCAGAGGAGGCGGCCTCTGGCATGTGGCTCAGGGAAGAGGTCCGTGGAGATACCTTGCCCTAAAGCAAGGGGCATCTCAGTTGGATGGCTGGAGGAACCTCCTGATTCCCAGGTTAGCAAGAGCCATAGCCAGGTTTGAGAGGTAGCCTCTCTGTGCCCTGCTTCTCAGGGACACCTCACATTTGCCTCAGCCTCATGGGTGGCCAAGGAGCTGCAAACCGCCATGGTCAGCACCTGCACTGCCAGCTCCTCACCCAGGAGAGGGCACTGCATGCTGAGGGATGAGGAAGGAGGGAATACCTGAGTGTGCACAGGCCGGGCATTGGCCCGGTCCGAGGCTGGGGCGTGTCAGGGAGCTGGTGAGAGGGACGCACTTGGGAGGGGAGGACCTTGAACAGAAGCATGGAGGCTGGAGGGCCAGAACCACAGGGAGATGGAGGAATGTCTGGCTTCCTGCTCTGCACACCCCCCCCCCCCCATACACACACACAGCCCCTCACCCTGCTCTGTGCTCTCAGAGAGCCCTGCTGGTCCAGGCCTTCCAAAGTCCTGTCACCCACAGGCTCCCTGGCATGAGCTGAGATGTCTGCCCGGTGTGGTCGCAAACTTCTGTACCCATTCTCCCCACAGTGTGTCCCCTGTAGACTGCATATACAGCAAGGTGTCACCTCTCACCATAGAAGACCCTAAAAATATCTATGACTCACCATCTGAGCCTAACATGACTCCGGCCACCTCAGACCTGCCCACGGAGTTGCCCCCAAGTCCTCTGCCCTGCCTCTCAGCACCCTCAAGCAGGCCTGACAGCCAGGTTTCCGGCTTCGACTTCAATGGACCCTACCTGGGGTCACCCCACAGCCTCTCCTTGCCTGACCTTGTGGGCCAGGAGGGGCTCCCACAGACGGGTGTGAGCCCAGAGCCGCTGCCCTCAGGGTCCCTGGAGTACCTGTGCCTGCCCAAAGGGGAGCAGGTCCAGCTGGTCCCGCTGGCCCAGGTGATGGGACAGGGCCAGGCCAGCGGGGTGGAGAGGAGGCCCTCCCTGGGGGCTGAGGGGAGCCCCTCTCAGGGAGCAGGTCCTACCCCTTCTTTACCTGGGCTGATGGTGGGTGGTCAGAGCACGAGGGACAGCCCCACAGCTCTGTCTACTATGTCTGGGGGCCCTAAGGACGGGGCCGTGGCCTCTGGTTATGTCAGCACTGCGGACCTGGCACTCAGCCTATCCACAGGGGCGCCACCTGCCTCCCCGGCTCCTCCTCTGGGCCTGCCCTCAGACCACAGCCACAGCCTCTGTCCCAGACTGGCAGGTGGGCCCCCTGAAGTTCCAGCCCCCGTGAAGTTAGTGTTTGATAGCTACGTGGAGCTCCCTTCAACCATGGGCCAGTCACCTAAGTCCGCTCTGGGCACTCATGCCCCACCTGTAGCCAGCGGCCACATCCTGAGCCCCAGGGAGCCCCGGGTCAATGTGACCCCGGGCTCTCCACACCCCGAGGGGCTCCTGGTTCTGCAGCAGGTGGGTGACTATTGCTTCCTCCCCGGCGTGGGAGCTGGCCCTCTCTCACCCCAGAGTAAGTCCTCCTCTCCTGGACTGTGTCCTGAGACCAGGGACCTGGACCAGGTGTTCCAGGCCAAGAAACGCCCATGCCAGGCCATTCCCCAGGTGCCAGCCATTCAGCTCTTCAAAGCCCTGAAGCAGCAGGACTACCTATCTCTGCCCCCCTGGGATGTCAGCAGGCCTGGGGAGGTGTGCTGAGACCCTGCAGACCCTGGGGGAGACACGTGGAAGGAAGGGATCTGCCTTCCCTACTGCCCAGCCTTTCTCCCACCAGCCTCTGGTATTTTCCACACTCATTTCTACAAAGCCAAGGAGAGACCAGGAAAATGAGCGAATCCTCTATCTTCTCTCTTGACTTTTAGCACGGTCAAGCTTCTCTCTCTCTCTCTCTCTCTCTCTCTCTCACACACACACACACACACACACACACTTTTCTTCCAAGTGCACATATTTTTGGGTTCTGAAATCTTAGAACGTTCCATCCAAACTCGTTGCACTTGCCCTCATTTTCTTCATTACCACATCTCCCTGCTTTTGCTCTTTTCTTCTTTCTCTTTTTCTTGATTGATGATTAGAGTGAGTATGAGGTCCACGCTAAGCCTGTTCTAGCTGTCCTGTCTTCAAAAGAGCCTACTCGGATGTCTGGTTGTGTAGGAGGACCCGAGTCGCAGCCTGTCCAGGCAGGAACTCGAGATTCCAGCCCAGGTTCGGGAGGCAGGGGCTCCAGGCGGGGCCTTGGGGGTTGAAAGCTTAACAGAACTGCGCAGGACTGGACCTGCTTTTGTCAGGCACTGCAGCCCCAGACGCCGAGACCAAGCACCAATCTCAACTGTCACTCCAAGAAAGGGACGTGGCAAGGAGGTGTGCAAGGGTAGAGCTGTTCCGAGCTCATGGGAGGCCCTGCCGGTCCCACGAAGGTGACTGGGAGTGTCGGGGCGCAGGACCTGCATCACGGGCAGGGCACTGGTCTGAGTAGTGTGCAATGCTGGTTCCTGGCTGACCTGGTTCTCTACACCCAGGCTGGTGGGGCCTGGAAAATTCAGGAGGAGAAGGGAAAGTACCCAAGTCCCCTGTAGAAAAGTTGCAAAGAGCTGCTCAACATAAGAGAATGGTGAAAAGGCCTGTACTTTAGGGCTTATGGTCAAAATTGCCTGGCAGCCCTTTTTCCAGAAAGACCTACAACTCCAGCTGCTGCCAGCCGAGTATGAGGGGCTTTTGGCCTATGTCTAGGCCTATGAGGGGATTCTGGTTCTTTTAAATCTTTGCCCTCCTGATATACAGAAATAATGGCATTAAATTGTATTAATTTGCATTATTTGATAACTTTCAAGTTTGCATGTATTTATATATTGTGTGGGCCTTGGTTTTTGTGTTGTTTTGTTTTGTTTTTACTGGGCTAAACCTTTCAAGAACTTGGTTCTGTCAGGTATTCATCTTTTTCTGATGAAGTTTTTAAAACTATTTTTGTATGACCTTTCACGCCTGGTGCCGACATCTTCCCCTCTGTTGTGGTTTTCCTTTTAATCGTGTGTATGAGGCTCGTGGAGGTCGCAAAGCAGAGTTTCCTGTCACATAGACCCCCACGTGACTCCAGTGTTAGTGTCAAATTTACAAAGGCCTTCCCCACTCCGAAAGTGCCCTTGTCCTAATTTTTCTCTAGTACTTTTTGTGTTTCAAACTTTTCATGTCAAATGTTAATGGTTTGGGAATGTACGCATGTGTGCTGGAGAGCTCACCTTATGCTGCCCCCGAAGAGTGGCCCAGGTGTTTTGCATTATCTGATGGGTCACCTGTTACTCATCCGGGTGTCTGAAATGCCCCTTTTATGATAGAGAAAGTCCCTGTATGTACTTAGTTACGAGGCTTTCAATATTATAATGTTCTCTCCGTGGCACCCTACCGTTTCCGTTGTCCTTTATAGCTTTATAATATGTTCTCACATGTGGCAGAGCAGATGGTTTTGTTACTTTTGTTCATCAATTCCTGTTCATCGCAGCAATGTTTATGGCCGAAGAAAATTATATAAACAACTTAAATATTCACCAATACTAAAATCACTAACTTTCTTTTTGTACATTCTAAAGTAGAAACCTATGTTAAAAATGAGTGAGGTGGACCGACATATATTAGAAAAAAGCCCAAGATATTAATTCCAAAATGTTCCGACATTGTTGACTGAAAAAAAATTTTTGCAATAAAATATATTTTATTATAAAACCAAACCAATGCTAAACTTATGTCGCTGTGTTGGAGTAGTTGGGGAGGGGACTATTTGATACCTCGGCTGCTTTAAGAAGGATGAATTCAGGGCCCTGGCCAGTTGGCTCAGTGGTAGAGCCTTGGCCTGGCGTGTGGAGGTCCCGGGTTCGATTCTGGCCAGGGCACACAGGAGAAATGTCCATCTGCTTCTCCACCCCTAACCCTCTCTTTTCTCTCTCTCTCTCTGTTTTTTTTTTTTTTTTTGTATTTTTCTGAAGCTGGAAACAGGGAGGCAGTCAGACAGACTCCTGTATGCGCCCGACCGGGATCCACCCAGCATGCCCACCAGCGGCGACGCTCTGCTGCGACCAGAGCCACTCTAGTACCTGGGGTAGAGGCCATGGAGCCATCCCCAGGGCTCGGGCCATCTTTTGCTCCAATGGAGCCTTGGCTGTGGGAGGGGAAGAGAGAGACAGAGAGGAAGGAGAGGGGGAGGGGTGGAGTAGCAGATGGGCGCTTCTCCTGTGTGCCCTGGCCGGGAATCGAACCCGGGACATCTGCACGCCAGGCCGACGTGAGCCAACCGGCCAGGGGCTTCTCTTTTCTCTTTATCTCTCTCTTGCCCTCCTGCAGCCAAGGCTCCGTTGGAGCAAAAATTGGCCCCCGTGCTGAGAATGGCTCCATAGCCTCTGCCTCAGGCGCTAGAATGGCTCCAGTTGCAACGGAGCAACACCCCAGATGGGCAGAGCATTGCCCCCTAGGGGGCTTGCTGGGTGGATCCCAGTTGGGCACATGTGGGAATCTGTCTCTCTGCCTCCCCACTTCTCACTTCAGAAAAATACAAAAAAAAAAAAAAGAAGAAGAAGAAGGATGAATTTGGTTAAACAGGAGGATCTTTGGTCTTTGAGTCATGGCAGTGAGTTTGGGGACAGCTTAAGTGAGGACAGAAATGAGGTGCCTTCCAGAGTGAGGGGCAGGTGGAATGTCCGGGACAAGCCAGGGGGCAGTCAGAAGAAGAAGACAGAGGGGGTGTGGTATAAAGAGCATATTCACGCTAAAAAAAAAAAAATATTCATTGTTTCCTGAAATTTAGATTTAACTGGGTATCCTCTCTTTGCTTTCTAATGAGAGGGAAGAACTAAGTAAGAAACTGAGTTCCCCATAAAAATAGCTGAAAATTATTGAGAGTGCATTTCCAGAAGGCACTGCCCCATTGGTTTAGTGGGATCAACTCCTTTAATCTCTACAAGTGGCTGAGGCAGCTACTGTCTTTATGCTTCCTTTTTTGTAAGTGAGGAAACTAAGGCACAGAGAGATTATATAACTTAGCTCAGGCCTACCAGCCCGTAGCTGGCTGAATCAGGATTTGAATTCTGGCCCAGTGGTTCAGAGTCTGCCTCAAAAACAAGATCTCTCACCTGATGATCCACTCACAGATGCAAGGTAATTCATGTTGCTTGGCTAGGCAGAAAAATCCATCAACCAAGCTGAGTCGACGCAAGGAGCAGATAGAAACAGAGGTGTCCATGAAAAATGTTTGTATTTCTCCGGGAGCTAAATAATAATGGTTCAAGTTCTCGCGCATGGAAGTCCCAGGACCACGTCTCACCCACCTGTGTGCCCCCACCCTCCATAACCCAGTCCAGAGCTGTGAATGTAGCAGGTGTTGATTAAGGAATTGTCACAGCTGGAGACCTCCAGGAAGCTATCCCTGAGATGGAGGGAGACATGCAGAGGACATGCTGGGAATGAGGAGAAAGGGGACAGGGCAAAGATGGGCAGGAGGAGCCCTCAGACCTTCCAGACCTGGCGAAACACCTGCCAGCCTAGAGAGATCTGGAGCAAACTCACCTTTCTTAATTCTCTCCATTACGTCACCTCAAACATAGTTTATCATGGCTCTTGAACTAATTTTTAACATTTTTCTCTTTGTGAAAGTTGGACATGGCAAAATGGACATTTTGCTTCTAATTTATTCTCACAAGATGCAAACAGTTCTCGACAAGATTATTTATTTATTTATGTATTTATTTATTTTAAGAATCTATCACCTAAAAGGAATTAGACCTCTAAAAAAATGAATTAGAATTCTTACAGGGATTCTGTTCCATGTAAGGAATACTCATACTCTAAATCTATAGAGATTAGAATGATGACATAACTAAATCTCTATTTTCTGCCTTTTATTGTTATTTAAGTTTTAGAATCCCCCACTATCTATAGTCTTCCTGAAATTATCAGCAAAGACACTCTCTTAATATTTATATTAACCATCAATCTATGTCCTGATTCACCTGTTTAAACTCTTAATTATTGCTTTTCTTCATAAAATTAACAGCTTTCATGATCATTCATTAGTGTGGCATTTTACTCTTGAAATAATAAATGGTGTTTACATTTCCACTGACTGATTCAATTTCAGCATGAAAAGTACATCAGCAAGCACATTGCAAGGAATAAAAAGAGCGGGAGGTAGGTACTTCTAGGATAAAAACGGTAAAACAATGGAATAGAGTTCAGAGAGGCGCACTGGGTGACCAAACAGTAAAGAAAGGAGAGTGGTGGGTGCTGCTGTAGAAGGCAGGACACGAGCTCAGGGGAGCTCGGAGGTTTGTCTGTGAGCAGCGGGCATGTGGAGGCTCTGGCTGGCTGGCTAGGTTTTTTCTCTGGTCCTGGGGAGGGAAGTACAAGGATAGTCATTTATAATGGCTTTAGCTAAATATGTTTTGTGTGATTTGGGGTACTTGTGTTGAACGATAAAACAGTTTTTTTAGGCCCTGGCTGGTTGGCTCGGTGGTAGAGCGTCGGCCTGGCGTGCAGGGGACCTGGGTTCGATTCCCGGCCAAGGCACATAGGAGAAGCACCCATTTGCTTCTCCACCCCCCCACCCCCTCCTTCCTCTCTGTCTCTCTCTTCCCCTCCCGCAGCCAAGGCTCCATTGGAGCAAAGATGGCCCGGGCGCTGGGGATGGCTCCTTGGCCTCTGCCCCAGGCGCTAGAGTGGCTCTGGTCGCGGCAGAGCGACGCCCTGGAGGGGCAGAGCATCGCCCCCTGGTGGGCAGAGCATCGCCCCTGGTGGGCGTGCTGGATGGATCCCAGTCGGGCGCATGCGGGAGTCTGTCTGACTGTCTCTCCCCATTTCCAGCTTCAGAAAAAAGAAAAAACAAAACAAAACAGTTTTTTAAAAAAAATAAAATTTCAATCTGTAAATAAGAAAAACAAAAACCTGGAATATGATAAATTACATCAAAGGCCCTCCGTTTATACATTTCCCCACCAGCCTGCATTTGTTCATGATTCACTCCTTTCCTTCAGGCTCTGGTGCACTCCTGTTGTGTTTCGGCCCTCCACTCAGGATCACCACACATGTGAGAGACTTGGTCTATCCCTCCTCCCGTGTGCTGTCTGACGCCCCTTCCCATGGGGTGCTCGGAGTGCAGAGGCCTTCCTGCATCCTCTGCTGTGGCTCCTCCTACAATCAATTGAAATTCTCTTTTCCTTTGTTTGTGTCTCTTAGTCTACAGTAAGCAGCTTGAGAGTGGGAGCCTAGCATCCTCCAGGTGTATAGTAGACTCCAAAAATTAGGTCTACACTTAACATCCCTCTCTGTTCCAATAAAATCTCAGGTTCCACTTAACAATTTGCAATGATTATTCAGGAAAGGCAATATATCTTTTGTTTTTCTTGGCAAGTATAGATTTTAAAGAATTGTAATGGTCATAAAAGGAGTTTCTGGCTAACGGTATTGCAGGTTGAATTGTCAGTCCAAAACTCTGCAGTGTTATACATGCTTGTGCATTTTCTTTAGGGAATGAGAGGTCAGGTCACTTCCATTTTTCCTTTTGGTGAAACATCATGTAGGATATTTTTACTGCAAATTATATCTCATTATATCTCACATGCTTGCCTATGTTTGAAAATGAATGTTCAGTTGTGACATAGAGTCCTAAAATGGCCTGTGCTGAGTTGTTTCCAAAAATGGCAAAACAGTCCCTACTACCGCCCAGGACCTTCTGTGCTGTGGCTTTTTAGCTCTTCCTCGTAACAGGTGGAATCCAATTCTCCTTTCCTTAGAGCTGAGCCATCTGGGGATATATGTTAGCCAGACACAGTGGGAATGCAATGGGAGTGAACTTGCATGACCTCTGGGACAAGGCCTTCTAAGACGTTTCAGTCCCTTTGGCTCTCTCAGAAGTTAGCCAGCAGGTAAGGTAGCCTAGGCTCTCTGGCTGCAGGGCCTTCATGGACAAAGAAGGCCTGGGGGATAAGAGGATGCCCATGAGCCCATCCCTCCAGCCCTAGCCAAGCTCCCAGCTAAGTGCTGCCCTTTGGCTGATGCTTCCTGCTTCGAGGAGCAGAAGAACCACCCAGCTAAGCCCAGCCAACCACAGAATGGTGACACCTAATAAGTGCTTGTTGTTTTCAGCCACCAAGGTTGTTGTGGTTTGTTACAGTTTGTTCTTCAGGGGGACATTGGCTTGCTGGTAGACTCAGTGTAATCTGAGATCACACAGCTGGTCACTACAGATGCAATGCCAGGGATGTCTCTGAAGGCAGGCACATGGCCATTTGGCCTTTCCAGGACCAACTTTCCCTGGTCACTGTCATCTCCCTTTACCTTGTACTGTGCCAGTTATGACCTGAGTCCACCCTTCCATGTCCCTCACTCCATCAGTTGGTCCCCTCTTTATCTTGTATCTCATAAAATTTGGGTATATTCCTCAGACCTGAAAAAATAAGCAACTCTCTTTCATCTTTAAAAAATGCCCTGGAATCAATAGATGACTGGATAAAGAAGATGTGGCACATATACACTATGGAATACTACTCAGCCATAAGAAATGATGACATCAGATCATTTACAGCAAAATGGTGGGATCTTGATAACATTATACAAAGTGAAATAAGTAAATCAGAAAAAACCAGGAACTGCATTATTCCATACGTAGGTGGGACATAAAAGTGAGACTAAGAGACATTGATAAGAGTGTGGTGGTTGCCCTGGCCGGTTGGCTCAGCAGTAGAGCGTCGGCCTGGCATGTGGGGGACCTGGGTTTGATTCCCGGCCAGGGCACATAGGAAAAGCGCCCATTTGCTTCTCCACCCCCCCCCCTTCCTCTCTGTCTCTCTCTTCCCCTCCCGCAGCCAAGGCTCCATTGGAGCAAAGATGGCCCGGGCGCTGGGGATGGTTCCTTGGCCTCTGCCCCAGGCGCTAAAGTGGCTCTGGTTGCGGCAGAGCCAAGCTCCGGAGGGGCAGATCATCGCCCCTGGTGGGCAGAGCGTCACCCCTGGTGGGCGTGCCGGATGGATCCCGGTCGGGCGCATGCGGGAGTCTGACTGTCTCTCCCCGTTTCCAGCTTCAGAAAAATACAAAAAAAAAAAAAAAAAAAAAAAAAGAGTGTGGTGGTTACAGGAGGAGGGGAGAGAGGGAGAGGGAGAGGGAAAGGGGGGAGGGGGAGGGGCACAAAGAAAACTAGATAGAAGGTGACCGAGGACAATCTGACTTTAGGTGATGGGTATGCAACATAATTGAATGACAAGATAACCTGGACATGTTATCTTTAAATATATGTATCCTGCTTTATTGATGTCGCCCCATTAAAAAAATAAAATTATAAAAAATAAAAATAAAAAATAAAATGCCCTGGCCCCTCCCCCAAACTGAGTGTCCCCATTAAGCTCGCATGCCACCTCTGATCTCCCTTTCCAGCCAAGCTTCTCCAAAGAGCCGTCTTCATTTCTCATGTTATCACTACCACCTGGCTTCTGTGCCACCACACCCAGAACTGTTTCTCCCCAGTGACCCCTCGGAGCTTCATACTACCTGTCAGAGGGACTCGATGGACGCCTCCACTTTGACACAGCAGCCAACACTGTTGCCACTCCTGATGCCTGAACCATCTCTCCTTTTTTATACCTTCCACCACGGTCTCTGACTGTCCCTTCTCTGTCCCTGCCCCACCTTGGGCTCCTCAGCCTCCACCTTCAGCACCGGCATCCCCAGGGGTCTAGTGCTCACTCCACTCTGCCTGAATGACCATGTGCTTTGGGCTCTGCCTTCAGGGTCTCCGGCTCTCTCAAGTTTCTCCCTGTGTGTTTCTCTAGGTCAGTTCTGTCCTCCAAATCTGAGAGCTAACTACATACAGGACACCTCCCCTTAGATATTCCAGAGATGCCTCAAATTCAACCTAACCATTAGAGGCAGATTAAGGTCAATTGAGGCCCCGGGCACAGAAGAAAATATTGAGCCTTTTACATTAGAAAAAAGTGTAAAGTTGGGGTTTTGTGGGGCCCTTCAGGAGTCGAGGCCCAGGGCACGTACTCGGTGCGCCCACTGTTAAATCCGCCTCTGCTAACCATGACCCCTCAGCTCCCAACTACCTCTCCTTTTATAAATGGCCTTGCCCCGGGCCACAGTCCTGCTAAGGCCAGAGAAGTGCTGAACAACACATGGCTATCAATAGGCAGAGTTAGGATAGGGCTTAGCCAAAATGGGAACTAGCAATGATGCCCGACACCCCTCCTCCCAAGCCACATGCGTTTTATCAAGGGTGGGTCTAGGAGGCAAAGGAGGTTCCCAGAACTGTGGTCACAAGAAGAGGAGACCTCAGCAGCATTTCTTCTACCCACAGACAGATAAGAAGCTGCCCCCACGTGAGCACAGAGGCAAGAGCCTGGTGCTGAGAAGCACGCAGCCTTCCCTGGGCAATGGTTAGTGCTGCTTATGAAAACCCCTCAGTGGGTAATCTCAGCCAAGAAACTCAGGACTAGATTTGCTTTGTGGTCACATGGACATTGATTCTAAGTAAGTTCCTTCATCTTTCCCAGTAAAGTAACAGATAAAGGCAGCCCATGAGACAGAGTGAGAGCCCATCTGTGGCACATCTGGCTTATGAATAATGGGTGTAATACAATTAATTTCTTGCCCTGGCTTGCTGCAAACCTCACATTGCTTTAACCAGAGACTTTAAAATTACTCTTTAAAGCTTAAGGGAATTTGGAGTAAGCAAAAAAGATGGCCACACCTGGGCCACACCTCAGCGGGGGGAGGCGAGATCCAAGTCTAGCCTTTTGTTGCCTTTGAGCTGTTCCACAACTCTGTAAATTGTACCTGATTAATAGCGATGCGAAATAACCTTTGTCGACAAACATGCAAACCAATTCTGTTCAGCGAAGGGACAACCCCACCCCAGCCACATACATGCAGTTCATTTCAATATTCTTAATCTGTACACGGAAGTGTGATTGTTCTTCGTAGTCTCCCTTGAACTGGGGTAGCACTTGCTTGGTTCCCTCATTAATAATGACTTAAATGATATCTTTAACAGGTATTCATTTTGTATCTGCATGCTTATATCCTCTTTTCAGATCTATCATTATTCAATGGAGGAACAGTCATTGAAATAAAGTGATTTGATCTGTGGCATCAAAGCAAAGTGGATCCTGCCTAGGGAAGTGGTCCCAGAGTCAGAGTGACTGGCTATTACCATGACTGAGGGTCCAGCATGCCAGCCACAGCCCCCAACCCGGAGCCCCGTCCTCCCAGTGGAGCCTGGAGGAAACCTGGGGGTGAGTCAGTTACTTAGGGCTCTTCCAACAAGAAAAAAACAAATGGGGTGAGGGGTATGTTCATTACCTTGATTGTGGTGATGGGTCAGCCCTGTCAACGTGGGACCTTAGGACCTGATGGTCCCCTGCAGCCTGGATCTATTCACCCATCCATGTTCCTACGAAACCCTAACTCCTATGTCCTTGGGCCCCTTCGGGTGTGATCAGCTCCTTATTTAAGTAATTTCTATCTTTTTTTTTTTTTTTAAGAATTTATTTTTATTTATTTATTTTAGAGAGGAGGGAGGGAGAGGAAGAGAGAGAGAGAGAGAGAGAAAGGGGAGAGGAGCAGGAAGCATCAACTCCCATATATGCCTTGACCAGACAAGTGCAGGGTGTTGAACCGGCAACCTCAATGTTCCCAGGTCGATGCTTTATCCACTGCGCCACCAGAGGTCAGGCAGTAACTTCTATCTTAATCTCTCAAGGAATGTGCTTAACTCCTCCTCTGCCTCGGGTGGCACTATTAATTCAAAAGAATCAAATTATGCAAGGAAGAGGGAGAAATCAAAAGAGGGACTAATCACAGTCCAGGGAAAGGTGGGCTCTCACACTGGCCCCGAAGTCTGTGTGTTTGAAGCTAGGAACCTAGTGCGTACAGCCTGGCACCCCATGGAACGGGGCAGGTCCTTGCCAGTGGCGGTGATCGGGAGGGTTCCCAGGATGGAGAAGGAGACTTCACTGGCCTGAGCTCCCTCCCACCTCTCTGCCAGCTCCTCAACCAAGGCCAATATCACAGGCTCCCATGGCTCCACAGGGCCCCTCTCTGAGCCCAGCCCCCACACCCACCCCTTTTACTGCTGCACTGGCAACTCTGCCCATTGACCCTCCCTTAGAGGCAGCTCCATGCCTTGAGCCACTCACAGAATCTGTCTGTCCAGGACTTTTGTGCTCAGTGGTGACCTGTCTACCTCCTGCTCCTGGATCCTCCTCTCCCCTTCACTGCACTTGTGCCCTCCTCCACTGCCTAGCTGGAGACTGAGATCCATTCTCAGCCTTAGGAGCAGCCCTGAGCCAAGGTGGGGCGGGTGCTCAAAGCCTGAGTGGTTCCCAACCTCCATGAGCCTCTGCTCTCATCCTTTGACCTTATTCCTGAGAGCTGTGGCCCCCTTGTGCCAGCCTCTGACGCCTGAATTCCTGCCTTCTGCCCCATGCCAGAGTCTCTGTCCTGAAAGACTTGAGAGAGAGACCCCCCCACACCCTGCTACTGGACACCTCTCTCAGCACCTCCAATTAAAGATTGGGGACATATTTTTCCTATATTATTGCTGCCTTCCTCTCGCTTCCAACCCTTGCATGTGTGGTTTCTAGACTTTGGGTTCTTATTGATACTGATAAGATTTTAAAAAAAGAAAAAAGGCCTGACCTGTGGTGGCGCAGTGGGATAAAGAGTCGACCTGGAACACTGAGGTCACCGGTTCGAAACCTTGGGCTTGCCCGGTCAAGGCACATATGGGAGTCGAAGCTTCCTGCTCTTTTCCTCTTCTCTCTCTGTCTCTCTCTCTCTCTCTCTGTCTCTCTCTCTCACTCCTCTCTCTCTAAAAAAAATCAATAAATAAAATATTTTAAAAAATAAAATAAAATAAAAAAAAGAAAAAAGAAAAACAGGAAAAGGAGAATATCAGTTTTTTCTTTTTAAATCAAGAGTAATTTAAAAGAAACTACATTTACTGTCAACATCATTTTGTATTTTTAAAAAGGATATTTTAATACAAAGGAAGTAGAAAGAATTCTATTCTTAGATGACAGGATGCTCCCTTTCAAAAGAAGGCAGGGGGCCACTTTTGTTTCCCCCATTTTCTCTGGGTCTCTTATTCCACCAAAGGACAATGAAAACAGAGGTCATTCTGAACCAATTCTAGTCTCCACAGTGACTTTGGGGACCTGCGTTGGCCACAATGTTCTGTCTTCTGGGCTGACCAGTTTAAGCCAGTGACAAATGGAAGCAGTTAGTGTTGTTACCAAGAGATTTTACAGGGAGGCATTTATCTGGGTGACTTCCCAGGCATGATCCACATCTGGCCTCTAGCTGCCCAGGCCCAGAACATCTGTTTCCAGGATCCCAGAGCTGACTAGTCCCCAGATCAAATTTACAAACCCCACAGATACGTGATCGTTTGTCATGAGCAATCCAGCAGGTGAACTGGACAGAGTGCTGAGCCAGCCTGTCTGGCACACATGCAGTCTGCGGGAAACCCTGCCGGGCAGGCCCTTGAGAACCGCTGGATGCTGCAGCCTCCAAGGGAGGGGCTGGACAGCCAGGTGTGACATGGCATCAGCCTCTGATGGAGACACGGGCCAGTTACACTGTCACCAGAGGCAAGCGGAGCACACCTGTGGGCCAGGACATCATTTCCCAGAAAGGGCTAGAGACCATGGGAGACAGCCTCTGCTGCCTGCAATCCAAGAGCTGGCCAAGGCTGGGCAGACATACACACCTGCCCTCTCTGGAATCTGATGCTTTTTGATCCCCATGAAATGACAGCAGTTACCCAACACAAAGAGACTGAGATGAGTCAAAGAATATCCCTCTTAATTCCCTATTTGTTGCATTGCCAGGCACAGCCCACTATGGCCAGTCTCCTGCTTGAAGGTGGGGTTCCGCAACCTCTGGGCCACCTTAGAGTCTGGCTTTGTACCAGTTCTCCTGTGGGCGTGGCAACACCAGTGGATTTGCCCCGGGCCCAAAAGACCCCCTGTGACAGCCAGATAGAGAAGTTGCCAGGGCTCGTGAAACATCCAAACACAAGTTCCTTTTATTTCACTTGGGATAACAATGCAATCACTTTAATTTTTAAGAGAAGAGTGTACACATATAACTGCAAGCAAGCAAGCAAGCAGAATCACAACTCCAGAGGGTTTAAAAACACACACACACAAAAACTTGAGAAGGCAACTTTAAACAAAAAAGTTGTAGACAAGTATAATTCCTTCATGTTAGAGATAAGCTAGCTTTCCTGGAAGTGACATGGAGCCCTGGGCATGACCTGCTTTAGAAAAACAGCGGTAAACAAAAGAGAAAGAAAGAAGGAAAAAAAGAAAGAGAAAGAGAGAGGAAGGGAGGGAGGGAGGGAGGAAGGAAGGGAGGAAGAAAGGAAAGGAGGAAGGAAGGAAGAAAGGAAAGGAGGAAGGAAGGAAAAAAAGACAAAAGAATTCCTTTCTTTCCACCAGAAGAAGAAAGTCCTGACTGATGCTTTGGTATCATGATGTCTTAGTTCCATGTGTAGCCATAGATAACTGAGACAATTTTCTTCTGCCCCACTGAACTAGTGGTGTGCTTTGATACTTGGTATCCTCACCCATTACTCTTTCTTTTGAACACTGGATATATTCTTGGATATTATCATGCTTCTATTCTTCCAGATTATCTTTATAATCAAACCATAAAAAATGCACTTTGGAAATTTTTATTGGAATTGCATTCAATTTAATTCTAAATTTGGAAAGCCCTGAGACCTTTTGACAACTTTGTAATATTGGATCTTTCTATCTGGGGTCTATGGAGCTTCATTTATTTGGGAATTTTACTTCAGCAAATTCTAAGTTTTCTTCCTTTGTTCTTGTTAGAGTCATCTCCAGCTTTTTAAGTTATTTCAGGATCAGCTTTCCTTCCTTCCTCCCTTTCTCTCTTTTTTCTTCTTCCTTTCCTTCTTTCTTTCTCTTCTTTTTTCTTTCTTTCTTTCTTTCTTTTTTTTTTTTGTATTTTTCTGAAGCTGGAAACCGGGAGAGACAGTCAGACAGACTCCCGCATGCGCCCGACCAGGATCCACCCGGCACGCCCACCAGGGGGCGACGCTCTGCCCACCAGGGGGCGATGCTCTGCCCCTCTGGGGCGTCGCTCTGTTGCGACCAGAGCCACTCTAGCGCCAGGGGCAGAGGCCAAGGAGCCATCCCCAGCACCCAGGCCATCTTTGCTCCAATGGAGCCTTGGCTGCGGGAGGGGAAGAGAGAGACAGAGAGGAAGGAGAGGGTGGGGGTGGAGAAGCAAATGGGCGCTTCTCCTATGTGCCCTGGCCGGGAATCGAACCCAGGTCCCCCGTACGCCAGGCCGACGCTCTACCGCTGAGCCAACCGGCCAGGGCCTCTTTCTTTTTTTCTTTCTTTCTTTCTTTCTTTCTTTCTTTCTTTCTTTCTTTCTTTCTTTCTTTCTTTCTTTCTCCTTCCTCTCTCTCTTTTTTCTTTTCTATTTTGTGGCTAATATCTCCCCAACTCATTTTATTTTGATTGATTATTATTAATACAAAGAAAAACTATTGATATTTGTATGAGATTATAACCAGCCCCTTCTTGAGTCTTATTTGTTGACTAATTCTTTTTGAAATCTTACAGATTTTCTACACATACAATCATAACTTCCTCAAATTATAATAGTCAATCTCATTTTTAATACTGTTTTACTTACAGTTCCTGTCTGGTTGTATTAGCTAGAAAGCTCAAAACAATGATGACTAGTGCCTGTGCCCATCATCAGTGAGCAGGGATGATTCACACTTCAACAAGTAGCTAATATTGCTTCTGAAGTATACTCTTCATTCTGTTTGTGAAGGAGGCCCTAAAAATATTTTACACATGAATGTGGGCGTTTGTGTCTCGAGAGCTGTGTTCAAGGAGATGTCCCTGTCCCCATTTCCAAATAGCCATGTGAAGCATTTTAATAAAAAGAGTGTCAGATTAAGACTACACCAGAAGGTTCCTGTTGGGATACCAGGCAGGCGATAGAGATTGACCAAGATACCTTTAACATTCTCAACTAAACCTTAGACTGTCTTCTTTTTTACTCTAGGCTCTATTCCCCTTTTCTTTAGCCAATTTGTAAATTCTTTCTCTGCCTCTTTGAAATATATAAAGATCTTTTATTAAAGCCTATTTCCAGTCTGACCTGTGGTGGCGCAGTGGACAAAGCGTCGACCTGGAAATGCTGAGGTCGTCAGTTCGAAACCCTGGGCTTGCCTGGTCAAGGCACATATGGGAGTTGATGCTTCCAGCTCCTCCCCCTTCTCTCTCTCCTCTCTCTGTCTGTCTCTCTCTCTCTCCTCTCTAAAAATGAATAAATAAATAAATAAATTTTAAAAAAATAAATAAAAAAAATAAAGCCTATTTCCAGCTTTACAATCCATAACTGTTTTTCTCGAAACCCTGGGAGCCATCCCTTTGCAGTGTAATTACCAAGGAAGATAGTGTGTCTGTCTCCCAGTCTCTGTCGCCGGGAAGGAGCCTAACTTCAGTGGGTGCCTGCTCCAAGCTGCAAAGTTCCCTTCTGTCATAGACAAGGGCAAGTTTCCTTTTCCTTTGGGTAAAGCCAATTACCAAACACATATGGCCCATGATCTCCCTCTCACACCAGCACTTGTAAACCCGTCCACATGTTTGTTCCAACAGAGTTGAGCTCAGACTTGGTTCCAGTCTCTCACCCCCCTTGCAATAATCTTGAATAAAGTCTTTCTAGTCTTTCTAACTTTTCCTGGTACAAGTTTTGCTCTGGTAATTCCCAGCTTGGCAACATGGAAGCCACACTGGTGGAACACTCCCTTGGAACCCCAAACCCACCAGGGAAATAACTGTTCAGGGTTATGGGGAGACTTCTAACATCATAGGGTTTACTTGAAAAGGTCTCTCCTTTAATTAGTAGTGCTGAGTGATTTCCTAAGCCAACACTGTGAGTGCATTGTTGGAATAAATTCTACTCAGAAAGATGTTCTTTTAAAGCACTGCTGGATTTGATGTGCCAATATTTTATTTACGATTTTGTGTCTGCACGTATAAGTAAATTTACTTTATAGAGCTCTTTTTGTGCTAGCTTTATCAGATTTGGGGAACATGGAAGAAACAGTTAAAAATAGATAATTAAAAACCCATTGCTGTACATTTGTATTTCCTGACTGAAAAGCTGTCAAATATCACATATCTAGAAATTCTCTTACAGTAGAAAGAGAGGAATGTCTCTCTCTGTGCGCAATCAGCCACGGAGGCTTCATCCTCTCTCAACATCATACTTCTTTAGGAAATCTGCTAAGCTTGCTCTCTAATCATTTATGTAAACTGACATCGTTTTCTGAGCCATCATCAATTTTCATGAATTACATAATTTAGCTTGAGCAATACTTCACCAGCATTTGAAACAACCGAATTATTCTAAGTCTCCACAGGTGTAATAAAGAGAAAATGAACACGTTTGTCAGCATCAGAAGAACTCATTTTTTTCTAGGAGACAGCAGCTTGAGTTCAGGTAAAGCAAAAATGTATTTGTCTTTGAGGCTTTTTTCCTTAAGTTTTAAACTCCAGCCTGCAAGCCCATTCAGAAAAAAAAAAAAAGATCTTCATCTTTCTGATCTTTGGTTTTCTTTCTAAAGAGGGGCTTCTGTGAGCTCGCCCACGTTTGAAGAATGGGATAACAGCACTGAACTAATTGGGAAGCTTCCCTTCCATCATTTCCTTTCCTCAGCGAGCATTCAAGTAACATGGCAATTATCTGTTGCTTAAAAGTAATTTGCCTTAAGAGAACCTAAAAACTTAAATGAGCCCAACCAAGCTGGATAGCTCCGTTGGCTAGAGCATCCTTCCGGAGCACAGAGGTTGTCAGTGCGCTCCCTGGTCAGGGTGCATACGGGAACAGCTCAATGTTCCTCTCTCTCTCTCTCCCTCTTCCTCTCTCACTGAAATCAATAAATAAAAATATTTTAAAAACTTGAAAGCACTCGCCCGTGAAACTGTCTGGGCCTGATGCAGTTATAAGTGGTAATTATTAAATATGATTTCCCACTGTTTTCTATGAGTATCCTGTTTTTTAGTATTTTACCATTTAAAAGGAGACTTGTTGGTTTCTGAGAAATACTCTTTTTTTGCATGACAGCTAACTCTCACCTCTCAAGGGTCTGTATCCAAACAAAAGCCCCTCCCTGGAGCTGAGCGGGTCTTCGGTGGCACATTATTAATTTTATATGCTGTGGCATATTATTAAATTGAACATCAGATTAAAGCCAAGATCAAAAAGATTCTCACCTTAGTTCTTTTACATTGGCATTTCTACTTCTTTTTCAGGTTATTTTGGAGCATTGTGTTTACATAATGATTGTGCGTTTCGTCTAGATTTTCCACATTATTGGCATAAACTTGCATGTAGTGTTCCTTATAATCTATTAATTTTCTCTATGTCTATGACAGCATCTACATTTTCATTTGTACATCAAACATTTTTGTTTTCTTTTTTAAAATTTGATGAAGGCAAGGGCAGCATGAAGGCTTCTATAACACTCAGGATAAAATTGCTGATATAATATATATAGAATATAATATATGTAGAATAGATAAAATCGTTAATACCTTCGACGCAAAATGTTTTCTAATCTGGAAGCAGTCCTAGTTGTAACTTCACTGGCACCAACACTCTACCTGGTGAGTCCTTCTCGGGCTCCCCTGGGAACACCCTCCGCACGGAGCCTCAGGCCTCACGGACAGCACAGCACCGGCACTTGCTTCTTTGGGTGCGAAGAGGGAAATTAGTCCTCCTTTCTTTCTTGTAAACTGCTGTCTGGTTTTCTTAAGGAGCCGTGCTGAAGGCTTCATGTCCCTTTCGAGGAAAGCTTGCTTATCTCTAACAAAAAGGAATTGCACATGTCTGCAAATTCTTTGTTCTAAGTTCCCTTCTCAAAACTATATTTATAAAAAAAAAAAAAAAAAAAAACCTCTGTGGTTGTAATTCTGCTTGCTTGCTGTTTATAAGTATATGTGCGTCTCTTAAAAATTAAAGTGTTTGCTTCATTATTCCATGTGAGATAAACTTGTGCTCGGATGTCATGTGGAGTCTGGCAACTTCTCTATCTGGCTGTCACAGGGAGTCTCTTGGGCCCGGGGCCAATCCCACTGGTGTTGCCACATCCACAGGAGAATTAGCTACAAAGTCAGACTCCGAGATGGCCCAGCGGTCGCGGAACCCCACCTTCAAGCGGAGGAGTGGAAACAGTGCTAGGTTGTGCCTCATTTGAAACAGCACTAATTATCTGGTCTCTGGCTCAGGCCAGATGTGCTCAGCTGTATCTTCCAGCTCAAAGTCTCTGGTAAGGCCACAGCCAAGGGCCACGGTCATCTCAAAGCCACAATTTGCTTGTAAGCTCACTCTGTCACAGTTAATGGGATTCAGTTCCTCATGGACTGCTGGACTCAGAACCTCAGTTCCTTCCGGAACACTTAGCCAGAGCCCGACCACCCTCAGTTTCTCAACAAGTGAGCCATTCTGTCAGGCGGTTCACAACATGGCAGCTGGCGTCACCAAAGTCAGCAAGTGGGAGGGAACAGAGAGCGCCATAGGAGTAAGTCACACCCTTTTATGGCCTCATCTCGAGGTCACATCCCATCACTCATGCACTATTCTGTTGGTCGGCGAGTCACTAAATCTAGCCCACTCTCCGGGGCAGAGCATTACACAAGGTCATGGATACCAGGAGGCAAGTGTCACTGGGAACCATTTTAGAAGGCCACCTGCCCCAAGAGTCTAAAATAGAACCAGATACATGTGGGGATTTTTTTGTAAGACAAGGATGTCATTTCAAACCAAGGTGAAAGGATGGATCACACATACACACACACACAAACTGTTGCAGTAATTAGCTTCCATGTGGAAATGAGGATCTCTACCTCACACCATTTACAAAACTAATTTCCAAATTGGTTAAAATCTAAAAATAAAATAATATAATGCCATGAATGTACTAGAAAAAAAAGACAGGCATTTGTTTTTGTAATCTTCAGATGGGACTGTCTTTCTAAACATGATAAGGTACTAGTTCAGGAGAGAAGGGACTCGGTCTGGCTTTGTTATTGTTGAAGGCCCGTAGCTAGGAACTGTAGCTGGCATGTTGTAGGTGTTTAAACACGAGTTGTTGAATAATGACTGAAGGAATAAAACCCAAAAGTCCTAACAGACGAGACTGACAGGAAGAGTGGGAGGAGGGGGAGAGCCCACTATGACTGATTTTAGGTGGCCTAAGAGAACCAGAGGTAGAATGGAACAATATTTTTGCTAGTGGGCCATTAAGAAAGGCCAGTCTCAGTTCTAGCCTTGTTCCTGGGCAGTAATCTTCAAAAAGTCTGAGCACTTCTTTTTATCCAGTGCGCAGTCCCTTTGGAGAAAGAGAGAAGAAACACCATATACATTCTCGGCAGTATAGCATAGTACCTCCTTGGGACCATGGGCTCAAGGGCCTCTGGGTAGCTGAGCTGTCTTGGTTCTAGGAATTAGACAAGGGGACCCTAATCCATAGTGAGGTGACTCACATCATATCTCTGCTCACTGAGAGTTTTTTCACTTGTGCAGATGAAAACTTGAATAGGCTGTCCAACCCTGTCTGACCAATCCACTTTTGTTGAACACCTCTTGGATTAGACCAGGGGTCCCCAAACTTTTTACACAGGGGGTCAGTTCACTGTCCTTCAGACCGTTGGAGGGCTGGACTATAAAAAAAAACTATGAACAAATCCCTATGCACACTGCACATATCTTATTTTAAAGTAAAAGAATAAAACAGGAACAAATACAATATTTAAAATAAAGAACAAGTAAATTTAAATCAACAAACTGACCAGTATTTCAATGGGAACTATACTCCTCTCACTGACCACCAATGAAAGAGGCGCCCCTTCGGGAAGTGCGGCGGGGGCCGGATAAATGGCCTCAGAGGGCCTCATGCAGCTCATGGGCCGTAGTTTGGGGACCCCTGGATTAGACTGTACTCTGCCTGCTCCGCCTCTGCTTCCCATTAGGCTAACCACACCCACCTTTGCAGTTCTTTCATTTGGCCTCCGCTCTACCTGGATCCCATCGCGCCCTCACTGAACTGATGGAGCCCATTCCAAAGGTGGTATCCAATTGTCCCTGGTCTGCAAAGGAAAAACTCTACAGAGCCTTCCAAGGAGGCTGGAGCTGCTCTAGCCACTGAAGCAGGAATTACCACCCTTCCAAAGGTTTCTGTGGCATATTTGCTAGAAAATGATACATATAATCAAATGATACATATAAACCAAAGAGAATAAGGAGTTACAGCGATGGCTCCTCAGTCAAGCATTTTTGCTTCTCTTCTCTTCTGACAGTAAATGACACCTTCCCCGCGTGTTCCTGCTGAGGCTGCAGGAGCAGGGAGAGGACCCCTGGAAGACCCAGCCAGCTTTGTCAGCCGCCGTGGGCTTGCCCATCATCCCAGATCACATCCTCTTAGGAACTGGTTCTGACAACGATTCACTCTGAGCAGACACGCTGCCTGTTCCCTGGGTAAGATTCCTGCCTCCATCTGCACTGTGGTGTGGCTCCTTGTCACCAGGTGAGGGATGGGGACGAGGCTTCTCCATCTCAACTGGCCTCACCATGTCTCCTCATACCAAATCATTTGTATTTTTCTCCAGCTTTATTGAGGGATGATTGACAAATTAAAATGCCATATATTTAGGTTGTATAATGTCACTTTTTAAGGTATGCTACATTGTAATTTCATGTAAGTACACATTGTGAAATGATCACCACTATCCAGTTAAGTAACACATCCTCACCTCACATGGTTACTCTCTTTATGTGTGCTGAGAACACTTGAGGCCTACTCTCTTAGCACATTTCAAGTATGTAATAGAGTATTGGTCCCCATACTACACATTAGATTCCCAGAACTTACTCATCTTACAATGAAAGTTCATACGCTTTGACCAGCATTGCCCCATTTCTCCCACCCCAGCTTGTAACAACCACCATTCTACTCTGTTTCTGTGAATCTGAATTTTTTAGATTCCATATATAAGTGACATCATTCAACATTTGTCTTTCTGTGTCTGGCTTATTTCTTTTTCTTTTTTTTTAACAGTTTATTTTATTTTTATTTTTAGATTTTACTTATTGATTTTTAGAGAAAGGAGAGAGAGAATGAGAGGAAAAGAGAGAAAGACAGGGGAGAATCAGGAAGCATCAACTCATAGTAGTTGTCTCCTGTATGTGCCTTGAGCAGGTAAGCCCAGGATTTCTAACTGGTGACCTCAGTGTTCCAGGTCAACGCTTTATCCACTGCGCCACCACTGGTTTGTTTTATTTATTTTTTTCGTGCTGAACTTCTTATTTATTAAGTGCCAGATTGTCAGTAAGAGTTTTACATGCAATATCTCATTTTATTCTCAAAATAGTCCTGGAGTAGTTACCAGCAGTATTTCTATTTTATAAGTAGAAAATGAAAGGTCTGTTAAATATTAATTTGCCTAAATTACAAAGCTAATAAAGTATCCAAGCTGGGATTTAAATCTGTTGGCTGGTATTAAGTTGATACTTTTAACATTATTGTATATCATCTTTGTAAAGTATTTAATACAGTGTCCAGAATGCAGTACCATATATATATATATAGATATATAAATATCTCCATTCAAATTACAACTTTAATGGTATATGTACTCTGCAAACTATTAAACTTCAGGTTCATTAAAATTCAAGTGAAAATGTCAAGCAGGGCAGAATTATAGGAATACGGCAAATGTTAGTGTGTTAACGCGGAATTAAGATGCAAAATGTATTTTAGGTGTCTGGCTTATTTCACTTAGCATCATCCTCCAGGTCCATCCATGTTGTCACAAATGTCAGGATTTCCTTTCTTATATGGCTAGATAATATTTTGCTATATATAATTCACATATATACACACACATTGATGCATATGTCTATATATATATACAGAAGTATATAGTATATAATTTTCTTTTTTTAAAAGATTTTATTTATTCATTTTAGAGAGGAGGGGCAGAGAGAGAAGAGAGAAGGGAGAGGAGCAGGAGGCATCAACTCCCATCTGTGCCTTGACCAGGAAACCCAGGGTTTCAAACTGGAGACCTCAGCATTCCAGGTGGACACCTTATCCATTGTGCCACCACAGGTCAGGCTATTATATCATTTTCATTATCCATTCTTTCACTTATGAACACTTAGGTTGTTTCCATATCTTTGCTATTGTGAATGATGCTGCAATGAATATGGGAATGTAATTATCTCTTTGAGATTCTGATTTTATTTCCTTTAGATGTATACTCAGAAGTGGGATTGTTGAATCATATAATAGTTCTATTTTTTTTTTTGAGGAAGCTTTATACAGATTTCCATAGTGGCTGGACCAATTTATATTCCTACCAAGAGTGCACAAAGGTTCCCTTTTCTCCTCACCCTTGCCAACATTTGCTAGCTCTTATCTCTTTAATAATAGCCATTCTAACAGGTATGCGGTTATCATTGTGGTTTTGATTTTCATTTCCCTGGAGATTAGCAATGTTGAGCATCTTTTCAGGTATTAGTTGGCCTTCTGTTTGTCTTTTTTGGAAAAAAATGTCTATTCAGGTCCTTTACCCACTTTTCAGTCAGGCTATTTGTTTGTTTCTTGTGCTTTGGTGTCGTATTCAAGAAATCATTGCCAAGAAAAATGTCAAGGTGCTTTTTCTTTACATTTTCTTCTAAAGTTGTACAACTTCAAGTCTTACGTTTAAGTCTTTACATCATTCCAAGTTAATTAATTGTTGTGTATGGTATATGATAAGGATCCAATTTCTTCCAAATTTAGACAAAGAGGAATCAAGGATGCCACATCTGAAAAGAACCACAAGCAGTGGGGGTCAGATGCCGTCTCTGGGCCTGGCAACCCCGAATCACCTGTAACACACTCTGCCCCACCCTCTTCCTCCAGTCCTGAAGCGTGGGAGACAAAAGACTGCCAAACTAGAGGGCATTGTGCTCAGTGAAATAAGTCAGTCAGAGAAAAACAAATGCCCTATAATTTCAGTTATATGTGGAATCTAATTAACAAAATAAATAAACACAATTGAAACAGACTCATAGACAGAGAACTGATGGTTGCCAGAGTGGAAGAGGGTTGGGGCTGGGGATTTCAGAAGATGGAGAGATGTGTAAAAAAGGTGCAGGGATTAAGTACAAATTGATAGGAACAAAATAGTCATGGGGCTGTAAGGTACAGCATAGGGAATATCGTCGATACTTTTGTAGTAACTATGTATGGTGTCAGATAGGTACTAGATTTATTGGGATGATCACTAAGTAAGTTATATAATGACAATCACTGGGCTATACACTAATATAATATTGCATGTCAACTGTAATTGAAAAATTTTAAAGGATTAAAAAAAAAAGGACTGTCAGAGAGGTGAGTGCGTGGCCAGGTAGGAAAAGCTGTGCTCCTCTCTTCCCTCCCCTGGGTCTGGGTGGCTGCACCCCCCGCCCCCAGGCCAGGTCTTGTGCCTTCAGGAGAAGCTCTAGTGGAGGCCAGTGGTGGCTGCAGGAAAGGAAGACTGACACTTCATTCCCCAGTTGAGTGACTGCCTGCAGGGGACTTGCTGCTCCACCTGCTCTGCCTTCCGAACCTCTGATCAGGGAGGAAGAGAATTGGAGAGAGATGATGGGTGGAGAGGTGAGGGAAGTAGGGCTGCCTGCACTCCTCCCACCTGATGGCACAGCACAGGGAGCTTCCCAAAGTTCCACTAGACCTGGGGAAGGTAACAAAGCTTGAATGGCCGCAGGAGCCCATTCAAGAGGGCAGCCCGTGGGGTTGAGGACACCCCACCAGGCAGAGGCAATGGGATGTTGCATGAAGAGGGGCAGGACCGGAGGAGGGATGAGAGCAGCTGAGCTCTTCGCATCGCCCTCATCAGGGCACTGTGCAGCAGAGCTGTCCCCAGGAGCATGCGCCCCTTCTCCAAGGGAAGACCCCAGTCAGAGCCGGCCAGAGAAGCAACAACAATATGTAGGCTGACCACAAAGACCCCTGCAAAGAGGTACACCTTCTCCAGCTCTCCCATCCGAACACATCATGAGAAAGGGGTGAGAAGGACCAAGCGCCCAAGAGTCCCTGCTCTGGTTCCCTCAGCTACGGATCAAGTCATAGGGGCAGGAAGAATGGACTGAATGGGATGAACTTTTAACATACTGACAGTGGTCAGAAAACTAGGAAACTTGCCCAAGATGTCATTAGGGAGGTGAATGGGGAGAGTTCACATAGCCCCGTGAAAATGCCACAGTGGCAGAAAATAAAACTACTTCATGTTTGTGCCCACTGAGTCCAGACTGTTTGGTAAGCTGACTACCAAGGTTATGCTAAAGCCTGCTTTGGAAAATTAGACCCAGAATATTGAAAAGCTGAGGCAGATCTATACACACCAACTTGAAAACAAAACTAGGTCGTATTAAGTGAAAAAGTAAGTTGCAGAATGTGTGTAGACTATGACTCTATTTAAGGAGAAAATAAAATACTCATATGTGTGTTTATATGTGTGCATAAGAAATGTCACTCTGGCTGGATAGCTTGGTTGGTTAGAACATGGTACTGATATGCAAATGTTGCCAGTTCAGTCCCTGGTCAGGACACATACAGAAACAGATCGATGTTTCTGTTTCTTTCTCTCCCACGTCTTTCTCTAAAATCAGTCAATCAATCAATCAATCAATCAATCAATCAATCAATCAATCAATGTGTAGGTGTTTAAGCAGAGAAAGATGTCTAATAGGTACAGGCAAAGTCCTTGGAGGACCAGAGATACTGTCACTTCCTTTTACAGCCTTAAAAAAAAATAATAACCAAAAAGTGTCAAGTTATGAATGATTTTTACTTTTTTGTGTGTTCTATTTTCCATAATCAAACGTGTTGCATTTGTAATCAGAAAAATTTAAGAACTGGAAAAAGAAAAATATTAACAAAAATGGAAAAACTGAATTGGATGAAAATATACATGCAGAAGAATGGACTAGATAATCCCTTGGAGGCTGTTGCTTTGGGAAATCTCCATGCTTTCTGAAAAAGAGTAGATTCCAGTGATGACTTGGTGACACCCCTTCCCTCCACCCGCCGCCCCTTCCGGTCCCCCTTGTGGTCCCCTGCTGAGGCATGGCTCGGCTTGGTGCTGCCACCTAGAGGTCGGAAGCGGACATTACCTACATTACCTCATCCCCTCTGTTGGAACATCCCCTCCAGCTGCCGTTTTCAGTTTTCATTTTCAGTTTTCACCTTTCAGGGCAAAGGGCAAAGTTTCATGGGAACATCCGGTATGAAGACAAGGCAGGATCACGACCTAATGAGATAGAGAAAAATTGTGTGTGTGCATTGGGTCAAAAATTATTAAGCATTTCAAAACCATAACAGTAGAGCATTAAACCAAGCATGGGGCTTTCCAACTGTGAGCCTGTGCAGCTGTGTGGGCTGCACATCCAGGACGCTGTTCCTGCTTGCGTACTTGTATTTGGATGTGTGCATGTTAGCGATGCTTCTGTATATCGCGTATGTGTGTGTGCACGTGCTAACATGTATGTCTGTGAGTATGCACTGTGTGGCTGTGCA
Organism: Saccopteryx bilineata; assembly: GCF_036850765.1. NCBI lineage: Eukaryota > Metazoa > Chordata > Mammalia > Chiroptera > Emballonuridae > Saccopteryx > Saccopteryx bilineata. The sequence goes on along the minus strand of NC_089490.1, from coordinate 90,097,468 downwards.
CCCGCTGTGCCGATGTGAATACACATTTGCTTAGGTGACTATGTGTATGTCTATCTACAGTGTATTTGTGTGCGTGCATGTGTGTGTGTGTGAAAGAGAGAGAGAGAGAGAGAGCAGGTTTCTGTGTTCCAGGACAGGTGAGCCCCAGGTCTCTGACGGAGGCCCCGGGGGAATAGCAGAGCAGTAGGTTTTGCCAAAACGCCCTGCACCAGGTGCTGTCAGGCCCTGCCCACTGAAACTGCTAGTTCTCAGCACATAAGGACTCTGTCCAAACCCCCACCCTCAGAGACTTGACCAAACTCACAGCCTCTCTGGCGTAAGACTGCGTCCCTAGGACGCCCTAGGCCCCGCTGGAATGCAGGGCTGAGAATGCTTGAACTGCCAGGACAGTTTCCCGTTTGTCCTAGCCACCACGCGGTGACAGATCTGTGCCCTCCCTTTCTCAGAACGTCCTCTGAAAACAGAGTGTTTTTCTCAAGGGCCTGAATAAAAGCCATTCCTTTGAAATGCCACCATCAGGAGGGACAGGGCTCTGTGCCAGTGAACACCGCTGTCCTCATCAGTCACACTGACCAAAAAGCTTGGGAAGTGTTCACTAAAGCCCCACTTCCTCCTCCTCGCACCTTCATTCTTCCTTTATTTTTTACTTAATTATTTTAACAAATATTAAAAATGGAAGAAGCCCAGTATCGTATCTTTTATTTTTCCCCCATTGACTTTGAGAGAGAAAGGGAGAGAGAGAAAGTGGCATTGACTCATTGTTCCACTTAGTTGAGCACTCAATGATTGCTTCTTGTACTTGCCCTGACCAGGGATCAAACCTGCTACCTCAGTGTGTTGGGACAACGCTCTGTTCACTGAGCCACATGGCTAGGGCCCCTCATTCTCCGTTTAAAACATCTAGTCACCTCTGCACAGATTAAATGAACTTGGCTCCTACTCAAGCTCTCAGAAGTTACCTAATGAAATCTGTTTTACCACTTTAACTGTATCTGGCTTTGTTTACCTTTGACACCACACCCCTGCCACCTTTAAGGTTCCAGGGCTTTGAACCTGGCTTCTGCTGGCCAACGCCTGCACAACCTCCCTGGCAGGGACACCCGCCAGCTGCTGGAACAGAGCTTGCCAAAGGCTGCAGTTACCAGGGAGTGGGCACCGCGGGAGCAGCCCTCACCCCAGCCCCTTTGGGTGGGACAATCCTGGAGCCCAGGGCCCACATTGATTCCCAGCATTCCTTGGGGGAATTAAGTTCCTTCCAGTTGTCTAAGTGGTAATTTACCTAACAATGTGCATTTTATTTGCTCCCTTTCTTCTCTCTCACTTTTCCCTTCCCCAACTGTCATCTCCTACTAAATCCTTGCATGAGATCCTTGCCCAGGTCTGCTTCTAGGAAAGCCAAACTCCCAGGCTGCCCCTAAGGTTCAGAACCAGTCATCAGTGCTCTGCCCTCACGGACTGACTTGAGGTACTGTTTTAAAATTTCTCTCTGCTCAGCCAGCTGACCGTGGACAAGGTAGCTGGGGAGTGGGTGATGTGTTTACCTGTCTCCAGAAGGCACAGCCTTGCCCAGCCTCCAGGAGGGGTCACCCTGGGGTCTGATTTCTGACCCTATGGATGTCTTCCATCTCTCCTCTCAGCGAGGTTTCAGGAACCCCCGCCCCCACTGGGATCTGACAGCTGATTGGCAGCTGAGCAGCATCCATAGGGAGAATCCTGACACCTGAGTTCAACTCAATTCTGCCCCTGCGAACTGAGTTAGTTGCTGAGCGGCACCACTTCACTTGCCATTGTGTGACTCAGTTTCCCCATTGTAACACAGGAGGTCCAGACCCAGAAAATGGACCTGGTGTTGTTGTGAGATCCCAAAGAAATCACAAGGAGGACTAGATGGAGTGGACATAGCCTTTATTATTTACATACAGGGGCAGCACCGATGGCAGCCGGTCAGTGAAAGTTTCATGCACTGCTGGGTAGGGTAGTGGTTTAAATAACTAAGCTCTGAAAATTTACTCAAATGAAACTTTTTGTCTACATGCAAGCAAGCAGGTGAGCAGGGGATAGAGGGAAGGGCACACGCTGCTTTGTATTGTTCCATCTTGATACATATCTGGTGACTCGGTTTCACTGTTCTTAGTAAAACAGTTACAGTTTTACTACCCTTCATCTCATGGCCTCTGGTCAGGATCTGTGACCATGATGCTATGTGGCTGGGGAGGTAGAAGGGCCATGTCCAACATCGACCCTCTACCCATTTGTTAATAAGGGAACTCAGGGGTCTCTAAAGAACTTCCAGCTTTTGCCCTTGTCTTCCTACTTAGGGAGGTAACATGTAGTCTAATGACCTTGAGTCCACAGTCCCATATGCCCGCTACACATGGTCACCTGTACACATTACCTGAGTTAATTTTCCCTGCAGACACTGCCTTGCTCTTACTCAGATTAGAATCAGGGGTCTCAAACTCGGGCCTGCGGGCCGCATGCGGCCCGCCCACCAAATTTGTGCGGCCCGCAGACTGGCCCGCAGACTAATCCACGAAGTTTGATTAGTCTGCGGGCCACACAAAATTGGTGGGCGGGCCGCGAGTTTGAGACCCCTGGATTAGATGCTCTGCTGCCTGTTCTCCTCCTTCACGAGCTTTAAAAGACCACTGGTATTTTGTTACCAGGAAGAATTTAAGAAGTAGCAGTAAACAAAAAATATCTGTGTGAACATCCATCTCTGGACAATATTGTAGCAGGAAGTGACCTAGTGGAGGATAAGACACTCAGATAAGTTGATCAGAGGAAAGAGAATTTATTAAAAGCCGGCAGAGCATGTAAGGATAGTAGCTCCAAAGACACGTGCTACCCAAATTAGATTGTCTCACAGGTTATATACCTTTACAGTATCTAAGCAATGGGCACATGATTTCTTTGTTTAAGGTTTCCCAGGACTCAAGGAGAGGGGAGGGGGAGTTTCAGTGGGGTTAGCAAGGAGGAAGTGTTTTCCAGATCACTGGTCATAGCTACATACAGATCCTGCTTCTATTGCTTTGTGTTGTAAGCAACTCAAAGCAACTGTTTAGAGAACTATGGGATGTAGTTCATTTATCACTGGCTGATTCAGTTGTCCTTGCTGGCTTCTTTCCTTCGTATTCTTTTTGTTTCTTCTTTCTCAAGGAAGAGGGGGCCCGCCCTTCCTTCCTCATTACAAACATTCTAGAAGCCTTGCCCCCTCCCCACACTAATTCTTGAGAATATCATAGTTTGTACTTCTTCAAAGCAATGTAACCTACTGGTTAAAAGCATGGACTTCAGAGTTAGACTATGAAGTTTAAATCTCAGCTCTGGCACTTATTGGCTGTGTGACCTTGGGCAAGTTACTGGACATCTCTATGCTTCTTCTTCTGGATCTGTAAAATAAGGACAATACAGGTACTTATCTCTCAGGGGTGTGGTGTTTGAGTTAATGCATGTACAGCTCTGATCAGTGCTAGCTATTATTCTTAATAGGCTCTCCCTGTGTTCCAAGTTGCTTCAGTCTGAGGAAATACAGGCTCTCTACAGTGATTCAACTTTTTTGTGGCAAACATTTGCAAGGAACCTGGAGAGTGGGGAGTTACCCTGGTGATGGGCAAATAAGTTTGTAAAATGTGATTATTATGTTTGCTCACTTTTATTGTTAAAAATGGCCACTGTACAGGTAAATGTACTGCCAGGTGAAACTGCTAATTGCCTTCCTGCTTGGGAAGGGGCTTTGTTATGCTAATGTGTGCTAGAGGAGGGGTTTTCACGCCAAATAAAGTTTGTGAAGAAGAAAGAAGGAGAAGAGGAAGAAGCCAAGATGGAGGGGAAGGAGAAAGGAGCCAGTCTGTGCAGAGAGTAAGAAGCCATGTTGGCAGATGGGGAACCAGAGGTGACTTAGATGAGTAGGGGCCTGTGATTCTGGGAAAAACTGGAAAAGATCTTCCTGATTGTAGAACCGGAGAATATGTGAGTGGGTTTTGTTGCCTTCTGTGTGTTTTTACTCGCCGGCCAGTTGCAAGGCTAGAATAAAGGTATATCCCACCAGTTTTTGGCTCCGCAGTTTCATTACCCTCTGTCCGAATCTAATGGGAACCTACAAATGAATGGCATCCCCGACGGCCGCGGCTACTGCACCTGGGCAAAGGGGTAAACAGACCTGATGGAAGGCAAAAGAAAACTGATGAGAACTCCCTTAGGAGTCACAGGTTGAGATAAATCCAAGGAAGAACCTATAACCATGAGGGTTTGAGGGCAAGTGCCATGAGAGCCAATGTCAGGGTAAAGTGGAACTCATTACCAGAAGGCCTCCGAATGGCAGTCGTCACCAATGTCCTTCCTAGGGTATGGAATGTTCTACTCCATTGGTCCACACCAGGGCCCTGACCTGCCCCAGGGCTCCAGCATTGTTCACCAGAATCCCCTGTGGCCTGGGGCGGTGCTTCACAGCTTCTAAATCCTCACACCCACACACTGCCTCTCTTTCCCTCCTTTCCTGACCCTCTCACCCCCTTGTATTATGCTTGTCTATCTCCCCCCTTATCACACCTGAGCCTGGTAGCCCTTTAAACTCAAGGACTGACTACAACCCTGTCTTTAGGCTCAGATCCAGGTCCCCTTACCAAAAAACTACTAAGCCAGGTTAAACTTGAAGTGACAGGCAGTTCCCTAACTCCCCACCTGAGCAAACCTGACTGATACCCTGCATCCCCTCACCCAACCTCCCGCTGGGCAACTTCCTCAGTAAGTGATGCTCCATCCAACCTCCCGCTTGAGCCAACCCTCCCACCCCGCCCCAAAATTTTGTGCCAAAACTAACCTCCTGGTTAAGGCTTGCTCACTAATTCTATAAAAGCTGTGGGCCAAAATACACAGAAGATGGGGCCGCAAACTAAACCTGATAAGCTCAGAGAAAGACTGCATGGTAGCCTTACAAACTCAGGGACCTAAAGTGACCACACAGGATGATCTAAAATTAAAACCTTTCTAACTAAAAGCAGTTCATGGTGGGTAATCATGTCTGTCTGTTGGGTGGATAAAATGTATTATGCTCACTTTGTTAAAGATGACGCTGCCCACGGGGAGGCCGTTGCCCAGGTGATATTGATAATGTGTGGGCTTGTAGCCTGGGGCTTGGTTTTAGGATTAAGCCTTTCCCACCCTTTTTGATGTGGGGTGGTACAATCCAATCATGCCTCAGAGAAGTGACTTTGTATTAGAGACTTCCCTATTTTGTATACTGGATTAAAGGTTTTGAATCTATACTATAAAATGGGGGCAGAACGAGAGCTTGCCCTCTTGGTTCCTGAGATTAGCATTAGAGAGCAGAGAGCAGAGAAAGGCCACGTGGAAGAGGCCAGGAGAAGCAGCCAAGATGGCGGAGTGTTGAGTGAGAAGCCAGTTTGTGCAGTTTGTGCAGGGAGAAGGAAGGAGATGGGGAACAGAGGTGAATAAGTCTGGTGAGCTAGAAACCTTTGATTCTAGGAAAATCGGATAAGTCAGTAGCTTTGTGAGCACTGAATGTGAGTGGGTTTTGAAGCCCAGTGTGTGTTTTTACTTGCCCGCCGGGTGCAAGCTGGATTAAGGAAGATGGTTCATCAGTTTTTGGCTCTGTTGTTTCTTTACCGACTGTCCGAATTCAATGCGAACCTGCATGGACCAGGTGGCCATGATGGTAGCTCTGCCTACTGGCTTTACACTGTCCTACAGAAGTATTTTCTCTCTAAACAAATGCCAGTGCTTACTTTTACTCAAGCCTGTCTGTTGTATTTTGCACCTAGGATAGCATACCTGATAACATGCCTTTAAAATGTGTAATCATCTTTTCCTGCCCCCTCAGGGAAGGCATGCCACCAGAGCAGGAACCAACAAACCCCCATTGTTATTACCATATGAATCATTAGCTATTAACTGACTTGTTCCTGCCTAAGTAAAAGAAGTTTCAACATATACATTTTTACTTTTTACCCAATCCCAGAGATCCCCACCCCACCCCCGCATTACTTTCTCCCTCCTCCTGATCTGTCACCAATTTCATGTGATCCCCTTACTTCTTTTCCTTTGATTCTGATTATAAAATAAGTAGTGAAAAAGCCATTTTTCGGAGTGCTTTCTCAATCTGTTGAGACTTTGCTTCCGGCAACTGTTGACAGTTTGGCTCAAATAAACTCATAACAAATTGTTATATATAAAGTACCTGTTAAGCCTAATCCAGAGGGACTCGAAACATTGAAGACACGAACAAAATCCGTCGATTCCACACCAAAGCTTTATTGTCTAGCTTGGCCAAGCGGCGGCAACTCTGACGGAAATCTGAGGGAGAGCACGCCGGCCCTTTGTTCTACCTAGTTTTTATAGTTTTGCAAGCGGGAAGTACAGAAGCAAAAATTGTAATTAGGTGTCCTTTACCACTATTGGTTATAGTCATATGCCCTTTAACATGATTGGACCATGTTCAATTTGTAAGCCATACATCATTTTGGAGAAAACAAAATTTACAAGTCAACACAATGGTAGAAAGATTTCTCTTTACATATTAAAAGGCATTCCTATATTTTCTAATGTTTACACGCCATCTCTTTGTCCAGAGTCACACACATTAACTACATGCATTCACATGGGAGAGGTAGTTTCCATGGGGACAAATGCCCGCAAATGGCTCATTACTATAAGAAAAGGTTTTCTTTTGGCTTTTCTCTTCCTGCACCTGGCTAGCCATTCACCTCTTTCCCCACAGGTGTGGTGGAATGTCAGGGAATCCATGTTTTCCTTCCCTTTGCATTTACAATACAATGCCAAGGGCCATCCTGGTTTTATGCCAATCACACAGTACAGAGATTATTTACAAAATTTCTCTGCACACCTTAACCCAAATTAATAAGATGTTCTTCAAGCCTTTTAAAATATTAATATTGATTCTGTAGCTTTTGGTACTTTACAACACCTGCGGGTGAGGTGACGCAGTGGCTCCTCAGGGCTCCTCAGTACCTAGGAGTAAATTTAACCAAGGAGATAAAAACTTATACTTGGAAAATTATAAAACATTGATAAAAGAAATCAAGGAAGATACAAACAAGTGGAAGCATATACCATGCTCATGGTTAGGAAGAATAAACATTAAAATGTATATATTACCCAAAGCAATTTGTAAATTCAATGCAATACCAATGAAAATACCAATGACATACTTCAAAAATATAGAACCACATATTCCAAAAATTTATATGGAACCAAAAAAGAACACGAATAGCCTCAGTAATCTTGAAAAGGAAGAATAAAGTGGGAGGTATCACACTTCCTGATATCAAGTTATACTATAAAGCCATTGTACTCAAAACAGCTTGGTACTGGCATAAGAACAGGCATATAGATCAATGGAACAGAACAGAGAACCCAGAAATAAACCCACACCTTTATGGACAACTGATTGTTGGGCAGATAAAATATATTATGCTCACTTTGTTAAAGATGGTGCTGCCCAAGTGATTGCTTGGGATGGGCGTGATTATGTTAATATGTATTAGGGGAGGGCTTTCGCTCCAAAAGGTTTTAAAAGGAAGAGAGATCACGTTGTTCTGGGAGAAGAGTGATTGCATTCTAGGAGGAGGGCAGAGAGCAGGGAGGAGAGGCAGCCAAGATGGCAGAATGCTAAAGGAGAAGCCAGTTTGTGCAGAGTTTGTGCAGAGAGAAGGAGATGGGAAACAGAGGTGAATAAGGCTGGTGAGCTAGAAACCTTTGATTCTAGGAAACTCGGATAAGTCAGTAGCTTTGTGAGCACTGAATGAGTGGGTTTTGGAGTCCAGTGTGTATTTTCACTTGCCCGCCAGGTGCAAGCTAGGATTAAAGGTCAAATGGCCCACCAGTTCTTGTCTCCATTGTTTCATTACCATCTGTCCGAATCTAATGCAAACCTGCATGGGCCAGGTGCTGTGATGGTGGCTGTGGCTACTGGCTTTACACTGATATTTGACAAAGGAGGTAAGAGCATACATTGGAGTAAAGACAGCCTCTTCAACAAATGTTGTTGGGAAAATTGGACAGCTACCTGCAAAAAAATGAAACTAGACCACTAACTTACACTATTCACAAAAATAAACTCAAAATGGATAGAAGACTTAAATGTAAGCCGTGAAACCATAAGCATCTTAGAAGAAAACATAGGCAGTAGGCTCTCCGACATCTCTCGCAGCAATATATTTGCTGATTTATCTCCACAGGCAAGTGAAATAAAAGACAGGATATACAAATGGGACTATATCAAACTAAAAGGCTTCTGCACAGCTAAAGACAATAAGAACAGAATAAAAAGACAAACTACACAATGGGAGAACATATTCGACAATACATCTGGTAAGAGGTTAATAACCAAAATTTATAAACGTTAGAATCCATGGGAGTCCGAAAGACCAGAGTAACAGGCTTTATTGAAAGGAAGAAAGGAACCCTGCTGGGCACTTCTCCTGAGGAGAAGAGCACCCCTTACAGACTAGGGGTGAACTATATAGTGTTTGGGGGAGCCTGAGGGGATACTGAAGCAAAAGTTCTGGTATGTCTGGAATGCTCCTTCTTGGGGAGCTTCGAGCATGTGGGTGTTGAATCAAAAGTCCTGGTATGCCCTGGCCGGTTGGCTCAGCGGTAGACCGTCAGCCTGGCGTGCAGGAGTCCCGGGTTCTATTCCCAGCCAGGGCACATAGGAGAAGTGCCCATTTGCTTCTCCACACCCCCCCCCCCCCCGCTCCTTCCTCTCTGTCTCTCTCTTCCCCTCCTGCAGCCAAGGCTCCATTGGAGCAAGGATGGCCCGGGCGCTGGGGATGGCTCCTTGGCCTCTGCCCCAGGCGGCAGAGCGACACCCCGGAGGGGCAGAGCATCGCCCCCTGGTGGGCAGGGCGTCGCCCCTGGTGGGCAGGGCATCGCCCCTGGTGGGCGTGCCAGGTGGATCCCGGTCGGGTGCATGCGGGAGTCTGTCTGACTGTCTCTCCCCATTTCCAGCTTCAGAAAAATACAAAAAAAAAAGTCCTGGTATGTCCAGAGCCCCTCCTTGAGGCGGCTTGTTAGCTTTTTGGAATTCCTCTGTCTCAGGGGTGATAGTCCAGTAATGGTGAGGTCTGACAGATAAGCAGAACATCAAGAGGGCAGTTTGGAATACACATATCTATCAATAAAGAACTTGTTAAACTCAATACCAGGAAGATAAACAATCCAATCAAAAAATGGGCAATAGACACTTCTCCAAAGAAGACATACAGATGGCTAATAGGCATATGAAAAAATGCTCAACATCACTAATCATTAGAGAAATGCAAATTAAAACCACAATGAGATATCACCTCACACCAGTCAGAATGGCGCTCATCAACAAAACAACACAGAATAAATGCTGGCGAGGATGTGGAGAAAAGGGAACCCTCCTACACTGCTGGTGAGAATGCAGACTGGTGCAGCCAATGTGGAAAACAGTATGGAGATTCCTCAAAAAATTAAAAATTGAACTGCCTTTTGACCCAGCTATCCCACTTTTAGGAATATACCCCAAGAACACCATAGCACTGTTTCAAAAGGAGAAATGTACCCCCATGTTTATGGCAGCATTTTTTACAATAGCGAAGATCTGTAAACAGCCCAACTGTCCATCAGTGGACAAGTGGATTAAAAAGCAGTGGTTCATATATACAATGGAATACTATGGGGCCATGAAAAAGAAGGAAATCTTACCTTTTGCAACAACATGGATGGACATGGAAACTATACATATTATGTTAAGTGAAATAAGCCAGGCAGAAAAAGAAAAATATCATATGACCTAACTCATTTGAGGAATCCAATGAACAATGTGAACTGAGGAACAGAATTGAGACAGAGGAGAGATCAAAGGGACCAAAGGATAAGAGGACAGAGGGAAAGGGGATGATAAGATGGGATAAAGCTGAAGGGAAGGGGGGAGGGCGCTGTGGGGAGGGGGTCAAGGGAGATGTTGAGGGGAATACAGGGCAGGGGGGATGCATTTGGGGCAACACTAGAATCTATGTAAACACAATAAATTAAAATCAATTTTAAAAAATTGCATATATAAAACCAAAAAGAAAAAAAAAAGAAGAATCTTCAGGCTTGGGACACACAGTGGAAATATCAATGTTAATTATGTAGCTGGGGAAAGCAAGAAAAGAAAAGAGTTCAACAAGAAAGGGAACAGCTCTTCCAATCACGATATAATTCCCAGTCAAGGAAATGAAGAGAAAAATCTTCCTAAGCCTAAGGCTAACTTCATTTTTTTTTTAAGGCTAACATTCATTTTAATAAATATAATGTTAAAAAATAAAAATAAATAAATAAATTGTTACAGGTTTGGAAGTTGTTTTACATTGACAAAACTTACTGTATTTCGGCCCTGGCCGGTTGGCTCGGTGGTAGAGCATCGGCCTGGTGTGCGGAAGTACCGGGTTCGATTCCCAGGCCAGGGCACACAGGAGAGGCGCCCATCTGCTTCTCCACCCCTCTCCCTCTCCTCCCTCTCTGTCTCTCTCTTCCCCTTCCGCAGCCAAGGCTCCATTGGAGCAAAAGATGGCCCAGGCGCTGGGGATGGCTCCTTGGCCTCTGCCCCAGGCGCTAGAGTGGCTCTGGTCACGACAGAGGGACGCCCTGGATGTGCAGGGCGTGCCGGGTGTATCCCAGTCGGGCGCATGCGGGAATCTGTCTGCCTCTCTGATTCCAGCTTTAGAAAAATACAACAACAAAAAAAAACTTACTGTATTTCTCCATGTATAAGACACTCCCGTGTATAAGATGCACCTTAATTTTGGGGCTTGAAATTTGAAAAAAAAGTATTACATTTGAAATAAAATTATTAAACTCGTTTTATTCATCATAAAATTTATACAACTCCTCATCACTGTCAAAACTTCTATCCATTAGCTTGTCCTCATCTGTGTTGATGACAAATCACTGTCTTCAACAATGAGCACAAAAACAAGCGTGAAAAAGTAGAAAATGCAGGTAAAAAATCTACAACCACAGTATAAGACGCACCCAGTTTTTAGACCCCACATTTTTCGAAAAAGGGTGCATCTTATACATGGGAGAATACGGTAAATCCCCAGACACCACTAGGGTCTCAGCCCATCTGTTCTCAGATGCATAAATAAGTTTCTTATAAAACTCATCAGGCCTTGTGTGTCCCTCCTTTGGCGACCCAACACCTGTCACTGCCATGATGCTGAATACCAAGCACATAGCAGGTTCTCAGTAAATACTGGCTGTTGGTCAAATAAGTTTGTAAAATATGATTTTTATGTTTGCTCGCTTATAGTTTGCATGGGGGCTGAGCAGTGCCAGGTAATTGTGGTCTGTGAAATTGCAAATTACCTTCCTGCTTGGGAAGCGCCATTGTTTTGCTAATGTTTGCTGGAGGAAAGGTTTTCATGCCAGAAAGTTTTGAAAAGAGAGAGAAGGAGAAGAAGAAGCCATGTTTGCAGAGTGAGAGCAGAGAGAATGCAGGGTGCTGAAGGAGAAGCCATGTTTTGCAGAGAGAGAGAAGGTGTGCAGATGGGGAACCACAGGTGAGGGGCTTTGCGAGCTCTGCTGAGACTGGTGAGGCCCTTGATTCTAGGAGAAACCAGAGAAGATTCTCCTGGTTGTGGAACCAGAGAACGTGTCGTGGCTTTGGGAGCCCTGAGAGAAAAGGAAGTGTTTTCCCTGTGTGTTTGCTCATCGACCGGTGTGAGACTTTAATAAAGGAATGGCCCACCACTTTCTGGCTCCACTGTTTCTTTACTATCTGTCCAAATTTTTATTTTATTTTAATGGGGTGACATTGATAAATCAGGGTACATATGTTCAGAGAAAACATCTCCAGATTATTATTATTATTATTATTTTGTATTTTTCTGAAGCTGGAAACGGGGAGAGACAGACAGACTCCCGCATGCGCCCAACCGGGATCCACCCGGCACGCCCACCAGGGGGCGACGCTCTGCCCACCAGGGGGCAATGCTCTGCCCCTCCGAGGCGTCACTCTGTCCCAACCAGAGCCACTCTAGCGCCTGGGGCAGAGGCCAAGGAGCCATTCCCAGCGCCTGGGCCATCTTTGCTCCAATGGAGCCTCGCTGCGGGAGGGGAAGAGAGAGACAGAGAGGAAGGAGAGGGGGAGGGGTGGAGAAGCAGATGGGCGCTTCTCCTGTGTGCCCTGGCCGGGAATCGAACCCAGGACTTCTGCACGCCAGGCCGACGCTCTACCACTGAGCCAACTGGCCAGGGCTTCCAGATAATTTTGACATTTGATTATGTTGCATACCCCTTGCCCAAAGTCAACTTGTCTTCCATCACCTTCTATCTGGTATTCTTTGTGCCCCTCCCCTCCCCCACCCCTCCCCCCCACCTCCCCATCCCCGTTACCCCATCTGTCCAAATTCAATGAGAACCTACATATGCATGGCCGTGAGGGCAGCAACTACTGGCCATACACTGGCCCACAGAAAAGAATTACCATTGGCAATTATTGCCTGGGGCAGGTCACCCTCTTGCTTGTAAACCAGGTGAGCTAGCAGCACAGGGAAGTGGCTAGCCCTCAGCCTGATTTCTGCAGTGCCAGCCATAAAACTCACCCAAACTGTTCTGTGGACAGGCTCATGCCCTCTGCTCCCTAGGTGCGATATCTGCAGGATTGGCCAGAAGGGGCGGTGGCCAGGCCCTTTGGCAGACAGTTCTCCGTGAGCCTTGATAATGAGTATCCTGGCTTACCTGTCAGTTCATTCACCCACCCCTCTCATCCCACCCCCAAAAATCTACTCTCTTCCCAGGTTGACTTCTCAGACTTCTGAACCTGCAATTTTTATAAAGTCATTATCATTGTCACAGCTATTAGTGGCTTACTCTGTCTGTGCCAGGCACAGTGGGAAACAGTGAATACTATATGCAATGATTTGGACTGACACAATTAATTTTAGCATATTTCAGGTTCTAAGTTTTGCACAAAATAGATGTTTATTGTTATTTAAACAATAAACATAACCCAAATTCATTTGACAATGGGACAATTTTCTACCAAGCACTGTGCACAAAAAGAGGGGTCCTGTAATAAAACTGGCAAGTCCAGTGAGGGAGAGTAACCTCACAGGGCGATCTGATCATAGATTCCTAACTGGGCAGATTGCTGGTGAGTAGTCATGCCCCAGGCATAGAACTTCTTTAGGAAAAGGCTTATTTTGCTTTAAGCCAGCCTTGCCCATTGTTCTTGTGCCTCCAGGGTCTCAAACTTTTTGAAGTCGGGGCGCATTTAAAATCCTACAAATTATTGTAGGCATACTATATACAAATTTCTGAGAAATATGTTATAATAATTAAGTCAAATATTAGAGGAAAAAAAATAAAGTCCAAGCATGCTTTTATGGTAATTAAATAAAATAATTATGACAAAATTAAATTTATTCTGACATTAAAAAACATTTTTATATTTTTTGAGTTATGCTTTTTAGAATTTATAAAAAAGAGGGATTAAAAATGAAAAAACAACAAAAAAGTTATCTTTTTATGTTTATAGATACATTCTTTAGTAAGATTTAGTAAATTCGGCAGGTCCCAGCACGAATGTGTTTTTTCATTCTTGTGTTTATGAGAAACATGAGCCTGATGTGTCCTAGCGATTTCTTCAATGTGTGGGCATATATTTGAAAGGCAAACTCTCATTTTCTCATCAATACATTGAAGAATTCCTTTTTTGTACTCTTGTGTTGAGTGCAGAAAACCCTCACCATACATATCATCTTAACTTTACACCAAACAAAGGATAGAAGAAACTTGCCTCCAGTCTTTCCAGGGAACATGGGGGGTAGTGTAAACAATCCAGCACCACAGCTTAACAGCCTTTTGCAACCTAATCAGGCAAGTGAGGTGGGGAGTTGGGCAGACTGTCAGCTTACAGCCAACTCCCCACACCTCTGTCCCCCCAAAATCTAAACTCCAAAAACCCTGTTGGTTTTTTGGTCCCAACAGGCACATATTTCTCTGGAATACTATAGGGCGTACCTGGAAATCTTCTAGGGTGCACCAGTGCATCCTGGCGCATACTTTGAGAACCACTGCTCTAGGTAAACACACTCCTGAAATGCCAGAGGTAAGCTTTTCCAGACCCCTCAAAGGCATAAGCACCCTCAAGGGAGCATAGAGTCTTACTGACTATCCTGGACCTGGCTTTCTCCCACCTCCATGTAATCTTCCTTACATTCCCTCAATAATTCTAAGTGTAGAAAATAAACTGCAAAACCATCATTTTCCAGAGCATTTGAGATCTTGCTTCCTGGCAATTGTTTGCAGTTTGGCTCAAATTAAATCTTATTAAAAAAATTTTTCAGGTTTGAATGTTCATACCTCAACAGCACCTACTTACATGCCCCAGTGTTCCCTGAAGCACATAGTTGGGAAAACTGGACCTGAAGGAATGAAAAGAATAGCATTTACTACACGCCTGTAAGAGGGTGATGCACTGCACCAGGTCCCGGATGTGCATTTTCTTAGGTGATCCTTATAACAGCCTCTGGAAAAGGCGTTCTCACCCCTGCTGGGAATGAGAAGCAGGCTTTCACAAGTGAGATGGTCTTCCCAAGGAGTTGAGCCTAGTTAGGGAGTCACCTTCATCTACAGTCTCCTGTGGCCTCTTTGTGTGTGTGTGTGTGTGTGTGTGTGTGTGTGTGTGTGTGTGAGAGAGAGAGAGAGAGAGAGAGAGAGAGAGGGACAGACAGGAAGGGAGAGATGAGAAGCATCAATTCTTCATTGCAGGACCTTAGTTGTTCATTGATTGCTTTCTCATATGTGCCTTGATGGGGGGTGGGTGGCTACAGCAGAGCAAGTGACCCCTTGCTCAAGCCAGCAACCTTAGGCTCAAGCCAGTGACCTTGGGCTTCAAGCCAGCAACCTTTGGGCTCAAGCTAGTGACCATTGGGTCATGTCTATGATCCCACGCTCAAGCCAGCAACCCCACACTCAAGCTGGTGAGAACATGTTAAAGCCGGATGAGCCCGCACTCAAGCTGGCGACCTTGGGATTTTGAACCTGGGTCCCCTGCATCCCAGTCCAATGCTCTAGTCATTGTGCTATCACCTGGTCAGGCTCCTGTGGCCTCTTGACCACAAACCTGCATTTGAATTTTCCTCTGCAGTTGCTGCAGCTCCTGCTTGCTCCTGCTAACCACAAAAACCATGATTCCTGCAGGGAAAATGAGTAAAGACTTGGCCTGCCACCCATATCATCCCCAGCAATTTGGATTTGCAAAGCTGGCAAAATGGACTATTTACTTCCAGATTAGACATAAATCTAACTGGACCTCAGTTTCCTCATCTATAAAATGAAGATATAAGTGGAGGGGCAAGAAACGCACGGTTAGAAAGGTGTTCATTAAACCGTCTAGGTTCCCTCCTTAGCATGGATTTATGAGACCCATACTTGGCCTGCAATTAAGAGGTGCTGCCACCAGGGGGTGAGCTGGACTCGGACTATAACCACGTGGTGCCAGCGAACTGGTGGATTCCCACTGGGATGGTCCTTGGATATAGCAGAAATTGTGAAGTCGCCTGACCTGTGGTGGCGTAGTGGATAAAGCGTCGACCTAGAAATGCTGAGGTTGCTGGTTCAAAAACCCTGGGCTTGCCTGGTCAAGGCACATATGGGAGTTGATGCTTCCAGCTCCTCCCCCCCTTCTCTCTCTGTCTCTCCTCTCTCTCTCTCTCTCTCTCTCTCTCGCTCTCTCTCTCTGTCTCTCCCTCTCCTCTCTAAAATGAATGAATGAATGAATGAATAAATAAATAAATAAATAAATAAATAAAATTTAAAAAAAAAAAGAAATTGTGAAGTCGGGTCTGAATCATGAGTAAAGGAGGTCCTACATGAACTGAAGAGTGTATAACTTTTCCACTGTGTGAATTAATACTACTGTAGATCTGGTCCCTGTACCTCCTTGAAACTTAAGAATCAATGTAAATTCCACCATCTAGGGACCTGAGAAGCATGAAGAACAAGGAACACTGTTGAAAACAGCACCGGTGAGTTAAAGACCTTATTTAGGTTTTAGAAATCTATGCATGTTTTATTTTGCCAAGTTTACAGCTTCTCTCTCTCCAGAATATTCAATGTTTAATTTAAAATGGTTCCTCTTAATGTTCTGAGATAAAATCTTTGACTGAGGCAAATTGGTGAAACTTGTATCATTTGTTCACTTTTGTCAAAATTGAAACTGCTCTGCTCCCCAGCATTCTGTTTCCTGGCCACTCTTTCCAGCATTGGCGTTCCTCGGAGGGGATGTTGGCAGCTCTCTCTGTAGTTATAGAAAGCAAAGCTGCATCTGAAAAGGGATAAACTCACTATAATGTGAAGTTGAATTTCTGCAGCATCAGTCCAACCCACCTTCTATACCCTCAAACCTGTGTCCCTGAGCAATTGAGTGGTTGTGTGTGTGCTATTTTTTTTTAATTTATTGATTTTAGAGAGAGAGAGAGAAAAGGAGAGAGAGAAACATTGATTTTGTTGTTCCACTTATATGCATTCATTGGTTGATTTTTGTATGTGCCCTGACAGGGAATGGAATCCACATTGGTGTATCACGATGATGCTCTAACCAACCAAGCTACCCAGCCAGGGCTGTATGTGCCTTTTGAATGTTGTGCAAATGGTATGTTTCATACCATGGGGCTCAATGGGAAGATTGTCATTTTCTCCCACTGAGATATATTGTGAGATCTTTCCATGCTGGTGTGTGTAGATGTGGTTCATTCCTTTCCACAGATGTACATTACCCCATTTTTCCATTCCCCTGCTCACAGATGTGTGTGTTGTTTCACAATTACAAACAGTGCTGCAATGAATATCTTTGTGCAGGGCTCCTGGTGTGTATGTTTGAGTTTCTGTAGGCTACATAGAAATGGAATTTTAAATTATAAGATATAATTTCAATTTTGCTAAATGCTTCCTTGCTGTTCTGCACTCATAATTCTTTGAGTGTATGAGAGTTCCCATTTCCCTCCTTCTCACCTACACTTAACATTTAATGTTTGCCAAACCAAGAAGTATATTGTTTTAACTTGCATCTCTCTGATTATTGAGGATATTGAGCATCTTTTCCACAATTCGATGTGGCTTCTTCAGTCATTATTAAAACCCTTTAAATTCCAGCCAGACTGTAAGCTCTTAGGGGAGCGACTGGGCCCCACATCTAAGGCCCTCACAGGGCACACACAGCCCACCCAAGCATAGGTTTTCTTTCTACCTTTCCCACCTGACTTCTGTGCCTTAATTTGCAGCCTTACTCTCCAAGCTTAACACACGCCCTTCACCCCATGGCTCCCCAAATATGCCGTGCTGGGTCTTCGTTCACACTGTGCCCTCTGTCTGGAATGCTATGCCTCTCCCCATCCACCTGTGTTTGAGGAGAAGGACTGCAGTAGATGCATAGCACTGTCCCCACAGTGCCTAACACGGCCACATGTTTGCAGTGCTCAGTATGTATTTATTGATATGACTGTATGACTGCCTGGTGGCGTAGAAATGGCTTTGCTCAGAAATTCCTGGGTTTTCCGTCACAGTTTCCTCTTGGTAGAATCTTGGGCAATTTACATGGCCTTTCCAAGCCCCCATTTTCTCATCTTCATAAAGAGGATGGTAGTAACTCTGAGCACTGGTGTAAGGTTGAAAAAAAGGTCGCGTGTGTAAAGCATTTGGCACATTATCATACGCATCGGCAAATTAGAATTTCTATGTCCAAACAGCATGGCATTTGCTTTGGCTACAATACGCTGGGTGGCTCATTTCTTCAGTTGCCCTATGTGATGAACCGATAGTAGCTACTCAATAAAGTCTATTCCAGCACAAGAACAATGTGCTGCAGAGATTAGGTACTCAATAAGGAAGCTGAGCTGAACTCAGCACCTTGCACATAAGTATTCAATAAATATTAAATCAAGTCAAATTCACTTCCCCATACTGCATCCTGCTCCAATCCTACCTAAAAGAAGCCATTCGTTTTGTGGAGAGAGGGGCAGCCCGCCTTCTCCAGGCAGGGATCTTGTTTGATTTTCCAAAGCATGATCATCCTCATGGAAGGCTTTATTGTGGTGGTCCTCAATGAACCAATCCTGCCCATAGGAATACTCCAGGCCAGTCTCCTCCCACTACGAGTCTGGGCTTGACCACATGACCTTTTTTTTTTTAAACATGGTATTTTTTTTAAGATTTTATTTATTCATTTTAGAGAGGAGAGAGAGAGGGAGAGAGAGAGAGAGAGAGAGAGAGAGAGAGAGAGAGAGAGACGGGGGAGGAGCTGGAAGCATCAACTCCCATATTCCCATATGTGCCTTGACCAGGCAAGCCCAGGGTTTCAAACCGGCGACCTCAGCATTTCCAGGTCAATGCTTTAGCCACTGCGCCACCACAGGTCAGGCACATGACCTTTTGACCACAGGGACATTAACAAGCCCGTGTAAGGTGTGAGAAGTTCTAGCACATTGGTTCTTGTCCAGTTGGAAGGCTCCTTCTTGGAACCTAGTCACCATGCCAGGAAGAAGCCCAAGCTCGCCACAGAGAGTGATGCCTAGCCAACCCCCAGCTGCAGAACTCATCCCGCTGAGGCTGGTATGTGAGAGAAGCAGCCACCTTCACAGCAGATGCCACACGGAGAAGACAGTAACCACACCTGCCTGAGCCCTGCCCAAATTGCACAATCATCAGCAGGTGAATGTTGCTGTTATTTTTAAGCCACTAAACTTTGGGGTGGTTTGCAAGACAGTAAATAACCCGTGAGCAGAGCATGTTCTGAGAGAGTAAGTCAGTGATCTGGGGGTAAGGTGTGCTGCTGGCTTGGAGAACCAGCAGGTAATAAGCTTCAGGTAAACATGACTGTCTAACCTGGAACTCCTTCTTGGCGATCCTCTTCCCTGGGACCCCAATTCCCAGTCCCTACCCTGTTGTGACCACGGCCTTATCAAACAAGGGTAAGGTTAGCTCTCTAAACAGATGCCCAAGCTCACAGTAGAAGTCCAGAGGCGGGTAGCTCAGTGAGGTTCCTGGAGGACCCAGATTGCACAGGACCCAAACTGTGTCTGCGAGGAGCAGTCTGGGCTGTGCGCTTCCTCACTCAGTACAACCGGAGATAGCCATGCTCCCCAGCTCTCCTGCACAGAAAAGAATCTCCCAGGAGGTTACACATGCAAGTGGGCGCGCGCGCACGCACACACACACACACACACACACACATACGTTACCTCACACGTTTCTCATTGGCCAAATTGAGTCACATACCCATATCTGAAGCAATCTTTTTGTATGTGTATGGGAAGGGGTCAGAATTACCAAGAGCCCAATTACAACTACTCCTGGATGGAGGGGTATGTGGCCAATTCCTCTGAAGTCCCCGGGCTCATAGGCAAGGAATGGGCATCTGGAAATAATTGGGGTTCTGCTAGGGAGCACATACAAGGCAAGATCCAGCAGTGCCCCCTGCAGGACCCCACCACACAAGGCAGGAGGAGGGAGAAGCCCAGCACATTGGTCTTCTCACGTCTTTTCCTAAAACTCCACTCAGCTCTCACATTCTTTCCTGGAATTCGGGGGAGAGGTAGGGGTGTGTGTGTGTGTGTGTGTGTGTGTCTAGAGGGTAGGCTGGGGGAGAGTTGGAGCCCTCAGGGCTTGTCCTCCCTTAGTTGGTCTCTCCAGCATCATACATTGGCCACACCCCTATAAGAAGAGAGATACCAAGGAAAAGTAGAAGAGTTTAATTTGTGCCTTTCTTTATTATTAGCACTTTCGCTGAGTCGAGGGTACCGCTTCTGGGTCAGATCTAGGACTTCGGGTTCCTGCTTTTGCTATTTTCTTCATATTTTTTATCCAGTGCTTTCTGCAAGTTCATGTTCATGATGTTTTTCTGGTGCCACCGTCCTGCAGAGAGCCGGGCGGGAGCCAGCACAGATCACACAGAGGACCTCTGGAGTGCCCAGTCCCCAGTGGTGGCCCAAAGCTCTCCAGGCCCACTGCTCACACCCCAGGCTGTCTCTGCTGCTCTGGTTTCTCTCTGGACCCTGGGGCTGGCACACCCTGCCCAGGGAGGGGAGTGCCCATTCCCATCCTCCCGGCTCCTACATACCCAGATCATCCGTCTTCCTGCCATGCCAGTGCTCTAAGTCCATGACTGATTTCTTGATCACTTCTGGGGTGTAAGAGGCCTTCATGAGGCTCTCCGTCTCCTCAGAGGCCCCTATAGAACCCCATGAAAAAATCCACAGAAGTGCTGGGTCAGTGAAGGTCAGATGCTCTAAGGGTCAAATCTGGATGCTAGTTTTCCCTTGGAGGGTGAGTTGTGCAAGGGTGGAAGAATGGGGAGGGTAAGGCAGAGAACAGCAGGCCTGGGCTCAAACCCCTGCTCCATCCTTTATGGACAGTGTGGCCTCAGACAAATTTTTAACCTCTTAGAGCTTTGGTCTCTTTATCTATTCAAAGGAAGGAAATGATCTCGCATGGGGAAGATTACTTTATTGGAAATTCGCTGAAGCATGTGGCATATGGCAATTAATCCCCTGTATTTTCACGAAATGTATCTCTATGTGTAAAGTTAAAACACACATGAGGAAATAAGTTACCATGATAAAGAGTCATGAGGAACATCAAACAGAGGACCAAATCCCAAAAGATAGCAAGGATTTGAATAATCAGTGACACAATATAAAATAGGCGTATTTAATGTTTGGATTCATGAAAGAGAATAATAATAGTATAAGCAAAGAATAAGAAAGTACCCAGAAAGAACAAATTTGTAAAAGAAGCAAATGGAATTTTAGAAATGAAACACATAATAACTGAAAATTCATTGAATAATAAGAGGCCTAGGGATTTATTTTAAATAATCTGGGGTGGGGTGAGTTGGTAGGAGAAAAGATGTCTAAAATTAACATCATTGTGTTTAAAACCAAATACAATGGACAGCCCTGGCCAGGTAGTTCGATTGATTAGAGCAGTGGTAGTCAACCTGGTCCCTACTGCCCCCTAGTGGGCATTCCAGCTTTCATGGTGGGTGGTAGTGGAGCAACCATAATATAAATAAAAAGATAGATTTAACTATAGTAAGTTGTTTTATAAAGATTTATTCTGCCAAATTTAGCAAAAATCAACATAAAGTACTTGGTAAGTAATTATTATTATATGCTTTAACTTGCTGTAACTCTGCTTTATAAATTTTATAAAGTAAAGTTACTTCCCTACTTTATAAATCACCATTACTGTGGAACTGGTGGGCGGTTAGAAAATTTTACTACTAACAGAGATACAAAAGTGGGCGGTAGGTATAAAAAGATTGACTATCGTCTGACCAGGCGGTGACACAGTGGATAGAGCGTCAGACTGGGATGCAGAGGACCCAGGTTTGAGACCCTGAGGTCACCAGCTTGAGTGTGGGCTCATCTGGTTTGAGGAAAAGCCCACCAGCTTGAACCCAAGGTCACTGGCTCGAACAAGGGGTTACTTGGTCTGCTGAAGGGCTGCAGTCAGGGCACATGTGAGAAAGCAATCAATGAATAAGGTGTTGCAACGTGCAATGAAAAACTAATGATTGATGCTTCTCATCTCTCTCCGTTCCTGTCTGTCTGTCCCTGTCTATCCCTCTCTCTGACTCACTCTCTGTCTCTGTAAAAAATAAATAAATAAATAAAAATTAAAAAAAATGTTTTAATAAAAAAAAAAAAAGGTTGACTACCCCTGGGTTAGAGCATCGTCCTGAAACACAGAGGTTGTTGGTTCAATCTACAGTCAGGGCACATACAGGGACATATGTGCCTGTATGTGAACATATGGTGTTCCTGTCTCTCTCTCTTTTTCTCCCTCCTTCCTCTTACTCTAAAATCAATAAAATAAACATTAAAAAAATTCAGTGAACGGGTGAAACAGCAGATTAGATACAGGTGAGAAAAATGGTAAACTGTAAGGTATAGCTAAAGAAATTAACTAGAATTCAGCACAGAGAGTGAATAAAAGATATGGAAAATATGAAAAAGCTGTTCAATGAGAAGGCCTAACATACATCTAATTGGAGTTCTGAAGGAATGACTGGGAGAGATAGGGAGAGGCAATATTTGAAGATAATGGCTGGGGTTTTCCCAAAATTAATGAAATACATGAATCCTTAGATTCAAAAATCATAATTTCCTAGTCAGCATAAGTAAAAATAATTCTTTACTTAGGTGTGGCTAACTAAAATTTAAAACACCAGAGACATAGAAACCCTAGAAGTAGCCATAGGAAAAAGGCAGTTTACTTACAAAGAATAACAATGAATTTGATTAATCATCAAAGCCAGGAGGAAATGAATTAACATCATCAAAGTGCTGACGGAAAACAATTGTCCATCTAGAACTCTTTACAAGAACTGTCTTCTAAGAATGAGGATAAAATAAAGACTTTTAGGAGTCTAAAATTTACCAACAACAGAATCTAACCCAAAAATATCTAAATAACATACCTCAAAAAGAAAAAGAAAATAGCTCTGCAGGTAGCTTAGTTAGAGCATCATCCCAATACACCAAGGTTGCCGGTTTGATCCCTGGTCAGAGCGTATACAAGGATCAACCAATGAATGCATAAATAAATAACACAACAAATTAATGTTTCTCTCTCTCTCTCTCTCTTCCTTCCTCTCTCTATAAAAAAAAATCAATCAATCAGAAAAAAAAGAGATTTTGGAAGATCTGAGATACAAGAAGGAATAGAGCAAAGAAATGGAAACCTTGAAAACCTCAATATACACCAATTATAATAACAGTATCAATGTCTAATTTATGCAGTAAAATAATGATCATGACAATGATAGCTAACCAATTTTGAAGATTTACCATAAGCTCTGAGCACACAGTTCTCAGAGCTTTACAGAACTTACTCTCTGAACTTCTCAACAGCACTAAGAAGTAGGTATAATTATTATCTCCATCTTACTGTTGAAGTCACTGAAGCACAGAAAGGTTAAGTCATTTGTCTAAAGTCACACAGCTGGTAGGTGAAAGATCTAGGACTCAAACCTAGATCCTGTAGCTCCAAAATCCACGGCTTAGACTATGTAAAAATGTCAGTGGTAACCACTAAAAGAATTCAAAAAGTAAGAACAAAATTACATTGGGGGGCAAAAAAGCTCGCTTGAATCCAAAGAAGAAAGAAAACAGAAAAAAGCAGCATAGAAAAATCAGCACAGCCTGACCTGTGGTGGCGCAGTGGATAAAGCGTCGACCTGGTACAACGGGGTCACCAGTTCAAAACCCCAGGGTTGCCTGGTCAAGGCACATACACGAAGCAACTACTACAAGTTGATACTTCCCTCTCCTGCCCCTCTTTCTCTCTCTCTCCTTTCTCTAAAATCAATAAATAAAATCTTTTAAAAAGACAAAAAAAATCAGACAAAATAGACTATAAGGTAAAGGCAGTATGAGAAATAAAAGTGATGGTCATTCAGTCAGGTGATGTAATAATTCTAAATGTGCTGTTAGAATAATACAGTAAAGCAAAACTGCAGGAGAAATCGACAAATCTGCTATCCATGGAAAAGACTAACAGGTGCATCACTTAGTAATTAATAGATCAAACAAAGAATATTGACAAGGAATTGGAAGATTTGTAGAGAATTAATTAGCAAACCTGCACTCTTAGACAAACAAAATCCTTAACCCAAGAGATAATTTTCAAACATACTGATCATCTGAAAAATGGACCATCTCCTAGACTATCAAGCAAGTTTTGACAATGCCAAGTAAATGAACTTGTTATAGGCCATGTTCTCTAATGAAGATCCCATCAAGCTAGAAATCAGCTCTTTTTTACTTTATTTTATATTTTAATGATTGATTTTTGAGGGAGTGAGGAAGGGAGGGAGAGAGAAAGACAAAGAGAGAGAGAAACACTGATTTGTTGTCACACTTATTTACGCATTCATTGGTTGATTCTTGTATGTGTCATTACTAGGGATGAAACCCAGAATCTTGGCAAATGGGGATGATGCTCTAACCCAGTGGTTGGCAAACTGTGGCTTGCGAGCCGCATGCGGCTCTTTGGCCTCTTGAGTGTGGCTCTTCCACAAAATATCACGTGCTGGCACTACCTCCATAAGGAATGTACCTACCTATATAGTTTAAGTTTAAAAAATTTGGCTCTCAAAAGAAATTTCAATCGTTGTACTGTTGATATTTGGCTCTGTTGACTAATGAGTTTGCCCACCACTGCTCTAACTAACTGAGCTACCCAGCCAGGGCAAAATCAACCTTTTTTAAGCAATGTTTATTGTGTTTGACATGTATGACTTTATATGCTTACATAAGAGAATTAAGTTAGAAATTTGGACTGAAGCCCTAAGTGTGATAAAGATCAAATATCCAAATGAGGTGTGACACAGACTACATTGCCTCCCCGCATCAGGGACAGGACAATCCAATGTCCTCAACATGGTCCCTCTGCTCAACTGCTCTTTCCCCAGCAATCCACAGCCTGACCTGCTCCCCTCCTGCAGGTCTCTACTCAGATGTCACCTGCTAGAGAGGTCACTTAGGGCTTCATACAGAGGGGCTAACACTAAAAAGCAAAGCAAAGGGATTGTTGACAGAAGTCAAGGGATGCAGCC
Organism: Saccopteryx bilineata; assembly: GCF_036850765.1. NCBI lineage: Eukaryota > Metazoa > Chordata > Mammalia > Chiroptera > Emballonuridae > Saccopteryx > Saccopteryx bilineata. The sequence goes on along the minus strand of NC_089490.1, from coordinate 90,072,849 downwards.
AGAAGAAGAGAGGAGAGGTTTCCCAGGCTCCTTGACCTGTGAGGTTGCATGGCCAGTCATTATTATTCTTTAAACTGCACCCATAGACTTTCTTATACTCTTCTATGTGGGTAGTAGTTTTCACAATTAAAAAAAATAATAATAATGTACCTATACTGGCTTAAATGCAGGAACACAAGTTTTGTTTAATATTAGGAAATCAGTTCATAGAATTTACACCATATCGATAGATCAGAGGAAAAAATTCATATGGTCATCTGAATAACTATTGTATAAATAGTTAATACAACCCAACACCCACTCATTCATAGCTTTTTTTTAAATTTAAGTGAGAGGAGGGGAAATAGACAGACTCTCACATGTGCCCCTACTGGGATCCACCCAGCAACCCAACCCCCATCTAGGCTGATGCTTACAACCAAGCTATTTTTAGTGCCTGAGACAGAGGCTCCACAGAGCCATCCTCAGCACAGGGGAGCAAGGCACACCAATCACAAACCAAGGAGCCATAGTTGTGGGAGGAGAAGAGAGAGAGAAGGGGGAGGTGAAGGGGGAAGAAGCAGATGGTTGCTTCTCCTGTGTGCCAGGAATAGAATCCGGGACTTCACACACCAGGTTGATGCTCTACCGCTGAGCCAACCGGCCAGGGCCATAACTTTTTAAAATTAATGTGCAAACTAAAAATAAAGGATACCCTTTTTAATCTGATAAAAATTTCTGAATACTATATTTAATGGTAAAATGTTAGAATCAAGGAGATGAGGATAGCTGCTCCCCATGCTTATACACACTAGTGTCCTGAACAAGTCCACTAAGACAGATGGCATAAAGGTGAGGAAGAGCCCAGTGGTTAACAATGTAAACTCTAGTCACGGGCTGCAGTGTTCAAGTCCCAGCTCTGACCATTCCTAGCTACGTGGCAATTTTTTTCATTTTTCCGTGCCTCATTTTTTTAATATAAAAAAAAAGGGAGGGGAGAATTATATCACTTAATACGTAAGGCTAAGGTTCTTGTGAAAATTAAAATATATTTAAAGTAGGCCCTGGCCGGTTGGCTCAGCGGTAGAGCGTCGGCCTAGCGTGCGGAGGACCTGGGTTCGATTCCCAGCCAGGGCACACAGGAGAAGCACCCATTTGCTTCTCCACCCCTCCACCGCGCCTTCCTCTCTGTCTCTCTCTTCCCCTCCCGCAGCCGAGGCTCCATTGGAGCAAAGATGGCCCGGGCGCTGGGGATGGCTCTGTGGCCTCTGCCTCAGGCACTAGAGTGGCTCTGGTCGCAACATGGCGACGCCCAGGATGGGCAGAGCATCACTCCCTCGTGGGCAGAGCATCGCCCCATGGTGGGCGTGCCGGGTGGATCCCAGTCGGGCGCATGCGGGAGTCTGTCTGACTGTCTCTCCCTGTTTCCAGCTTCAGAAAAATGCAAAAAAAAAAAAAAAAAAAAAAAAAAAAAAAAAATATATATATATATATATATATATATATATATATATATATATATATGTATTTAAAGTAAAACAGTGCCTGGCACATACTACATGCTATGCATAAATGTAGTAATTATTATTATTAAAAAGAAGCCCCAAAGAATAAAAAAATAGCCTGACTTGTGGTGGCACAGTGGATCAAGTGTCAACCTGGAAACGCTGAGGTTGCCGGTTCAAAACCCTGGGCTTGCCTGGTCAAGGCACATATGGGAGTTGGTGCTTTCTACTCCTCCCCCCTTCTCTCTCTCTCTCTCTCTTTCCCCTCTCTATAATGAATAAATAAAATCTTTATAAAGAATCAAAAAATAAATTATTGTAATTAATAAGTGAGCTGAATAAGGCTTCTGGATATAAAATTAATGTATAAAAATTAAAATTTATCTCTGTATATATAAGTAGGAAAGCTAAAAAATATATAGCTTTAAAAAAGATACTATTTGCAATAAACAGCAAAAAAAGAGGTTCTTCTAAAGAAATCTAACAAAAAACTACATATCCTTTATAGAAAAATTAATTTGAAAATATTATTGACAGATATTAAAGAAAGGTTTAAATTAATGGAGCCGAATACCATATTCATCGATTGGAAAACTCATTATCATAAAACTGACAATGGCCCCTAAATTGAGCTATAGATTCTATGTACTTCCAATCAAAATCTCAACAGAGTCTTTCATGGAAACTGGTAAGCTGATTCTAGAACTTGTATGGAAGAGTAATGAACCTAGAATAGCAAAGACATCAGCTGGTGGTGGTGGTGTGGGGTGGAGGAAGGGAGGAATTACCCAATCAGAGATCGGACTACTTCTAATACCTTGCCAATTAAAAGTGTAACATTAGACCAATGGGCAGAATAGCAGAGAGCCTGGAAACTGATCTGTGTTGATAGGAAACTTGATAGATACCAGCCTTACCCTTGTAGGTCACTGGGGGGGGGGGGGGGGGCAGAGAAGAGACTATTCAATAAAAGAGACTCCACATAAAGGAGGAATTGAAAATGACTTCCTGCTTCACACTGAAAACAGAATTCAACTCCAGGTGGATTAAAGTCTTAGATGTGAAAAGCAAAGCTAAATATTTTTAGAAGACTATAGAAAACACTATCTTTATGACTCAGCGTGGCATAGGATTTCTTCAACCTGCTCCCCCTGGAACTTTCTTCATCTCAGTAAACTGGATTCCATCCTTTCAGTTATTCAGGTCAAAAACCTTGACATCAACCTTAATTCAGCTCTTGCACACCCCAAATCCATTAGTTAGCTTATTCTGTCCGCTCCACCTTACACCCAGAATCCTACCTACACATCAGACCACCTCCACCATGACCTCCCTGGGCCATCAGATTGCACAATGGTACCTCCAGGGTTGTGCAGCACACCAGCCCTGCTCCCAGACCAAGCCACCACCACCTGTCCCACCTAGGTTTTTACAGTCACCTTCTCACTGCTTTCCCTGTTTCTGTCCCAGCTCCCCACATTTACTCTCAACACAGCAACTGGATCAATCCTTTAACCTAAGACAGACAACGCTGTTCTCCTGCTTCCAGAGCCTCCCTGGCTTCACATTAAGAGAAAAGACCTTCCATGTCCTTCCCCACTTGGCCCATTTCCTCCCTATTTCCTCTCTCTCACTCCTGTCCAATCACAGGAGCCTTGCCCACCTAGAACAGCAAGTGCAGAGGCCAAGCTGGGTGGGTGGAAATGGAGAGGATGCAGTGTACTGAAGGTGATGTCCTAATTCGCAGCGCTTGCCAATTTCTGGAGTGTAAATTCCTACCATTGCCAGTAGTAAGATAGCGTTGTGATACCAATCAATCGGTCCGGGAAAATTTAACATTCTACTCTTGTGAGCTGGTGCAAGCTGGTATGACACACAGCTGTGTTTCTCAGACTGGAGGATGGGCAGTCTGAGAAGAAATCAGACAGATTTCTTTACATTCTTCCTCTACATTTATGTAGACATTACTCTATGAGGTTGTATGTAAGAACTACTGGGTGATATGTGTTAAAGACACAAGTGAAGGCTGGTTCCTGAGGCCCCAGAATACAGGACAATCTGAGCTTTATTCTCTCTTCCTTCCCCCTGCACCTACCCTTCTACAAACTCAAAGAAAAACCCAGAAAGTTCCAGTGGCTGTCAGATTCCTTGAGTAACAGGGATCTGAGCCAGGTGAGAAGGTTAGCCAGACCCCTGGGGACACTGGAGTGAGGCAGGAAGAAGGAAGAGGACCAGAAAGACCTGGCTTTTTGCAATGAGGCTAAACTGGACTGTGGGGGCAGAGAGAAGTCCCTGCAAGCTGGCCATGGACACACCCCCCCCCAGCAATTCATTTAATGCTCCTATGGGAACAGGGTCATAGCTAGGGAGATGACCTGGTGCCAAAAAACATTCTGGGGTTCAGAGGCAGAAGGAAAACCTGGATTTGAGCTTCAGATCCACCTTCTACTGCTGAGAGGTCCTGGACAAACCATTTCCGACCTGTCTGTGAACTAGAGCTAACAGCACGCCCCTGTAACAGACCGGTCTACGGCTGACCCGCGGTGGCACCGTCAATGTCCCAGTCTCCAACCCACCCTTTGATCCAGGTAGTGCCACCACCAGGCTCTGGGAAGGAAAACACCAGCCTGCCAGCTACTGAGCCCTCACTGTGTGTCACAGGTCAAGGACCTTCAGAGAGTCCTGCCAACAACCCAGTGAGGGCCATATTATCATACTGTCCCCATTGTACCAAGAAGGTGACTGAGGCTCAAAGAGGTTAAGAATCTTATGTGAGGCCACACCCAGTGAGTGGCTGAGCTGAGCTTTGAACCAGAAACCTGATATCACTGTGACCAAAGGTGCCCGGGTCAGGAGTGCCTGGGTCTCGGCAGATTAGGACACCAGAGGTGTTTGGGGGAGGGAGGAGCTGACAGCCAACTGGGGTTGGTGATCTTCACAGTGAGCACAGACTTGCCAGAGGACTGGACATTTACAACTCGGCGCACAGCCTGGCAAAGAGCCAGCCCTTGGTGGCCATGAAATGAGTGTCCCTGAGGGTGTATTCTAGGGTCTGAATCATAGAGGTTTAGGAAGGGGTAGACATCCCACTGGCCTTTCCTGCCCCTGGGGGACCATGTTATTGACAGCCCCCACCCTTGCCCTTTGACCGACCTTGAAACAGATTTGACCGCATGTTATAGCCCAGGTCATAGTAGTCTGAGAAGATGTCGGAGACTTCCTCAGAATTCTGGGTCCTGCTGGGCCACGAGCTTGCCCTCTTCTGGCCTTCCAAGACTTCACCAGTGGCCCTTTGAGCCTGAGCAGGGAGGGTTTAGAGAAAAGACCAGGGATAGAGAAGCAGGATCAAGCCCTATAGCTCCCCTTTAACACCACTGACCCTGCCCTCACCACCCCACCGCACGGTAGCCTTCAACCAACATGCAGGCCCCCCACCCTCTCACCCCATCCCACCTCCCACCTGGACCAGGACATCAGAGATGATAGTGATCACAAACCTACTCCTGCATGGAGCACCTACTGTGTGCCTCATTGGGAGAGGTCTTCACAAGGTGATATTTCTTGACCATTTTATAAGTGAGGAAGGTTGGGGCTCAGGGTGGGGGCTTGCTGCTCACACAGTTGGTGAACCACAGAGCTCAGCTTGCCTCCTAGAATCGAGCTATCACATTAGTAGGCTCTAGGTAGCTCCACTGACTGCATGGAAGCCAACTCCTTCCTTGTGCCAATGTGGAAACTGAGGCCCAGAAAGATTGAGCCCAGGCCTAGGAGCCAGGAAACCTGAGTTTGAGTCCGAGTTCTGCCATATACCAGCTGCTGACTTTGGGCACGTCTCTGTTCTTCTCTTGGCCACTTAGAAGAGAGAGATTACATTTTCTGAAGGCCGAGAGAGGCCATGAGAGATAGTGACCATACCTCAAACTGGGACAAGGTGCTCCAAGTAAGGCAGAACATTTAAGATTGTGACCTCCCAGACTAGTTGGTGGATAGGCTCACTGCACCTTAAGATGACAAATGAAAAGGGACCCAGCCCACAGCCTTGTGAGCCTGGATCTCCCATTTCCTCAGTATGACCCTGAGCAGATCATATCACCTCTTTGAGCCTTGGTTTTGCCATCTGTTAGAAAGTAGGCAATAACTCCTGCCCAGGCTACCACAAAATGGAGTTGCTATGAGTGCTAAGGGTGGGGGTGGGGAGGGCTTTGAAAATGTGTCTCAGAATGCCAAAGCAGGAAGAACCCTTAGTATTCGAACAGAAATGGCAGATGAGTTTTATCTCAACTTTCAACTGATCAGTAACAACTCCCTAAGATGATGTATCAGGTGGGGAAAGGTACCAGCATTGATTAGTGATGTCTGCCATGGATGCAGACTAGGAGAGTTGTGGTATGCATGCCATGTATTTGCTAGCAGGATCTAGTCTACCTGCCTCAGTTTATAGATGTAGAGACTAAAACCCAGGCAGGGGAAATAACTTATTCAAAGTCATTCAGCACTTAAGACAAAGCCATGACTCAAACCCACGTCTTCTGATTCCCAATCAATATCGTCCATCCATTCAATACTGTGTCCTTGTGTGAGTTAAAAGCATCTAATTCAAACATAACACTTAAAATCGCAAAGTCATTAAGGGCAAGGGCTACACAATCTATCTGTTGGCTCAGTTTGGGTCCTCATCCTACATAACTAGGTAAATTTTGTTAACTTACTTAACCCCACCTAAGCCTTGGGCTCCTTATCCTTAAGATGAGGATAATAGCACCTTTCTCATTGGGAAGATGAAATGAGTTGTTATGTGAAGAGTTTAAACAGTGCACAGTGCCTGGCACATAGAAAGTCCTCAGTAAACACTACTTGCTGGTCATATTATTACAGGGACTCTGTTCTCAAGATTAGGTTCCTTTGGGGACCCCATTATAAGTCTCCATGTATCACCCTCTTGCCACCCTTCACCCCCTGTGCCATGTGCTAATACCTGCTCTTCGGGGACCATCTGGTCCACCTTGTTGCTCTCAAACTTGTGGTGAATGTTGTCAGGAATGATGTTGCTCCTCTGGCCCTGGGCCCTGGAGTTGGGGTCTTCCTTCAGCCCCTGGCATGGCTGAGCCCCATCTTGGAAAGTGGCCTTGCTCTCCCTTGGGGAGGGTGTGTAGCGCCCATTCTTCAGGGACTCAGGCCTGACTCCATTCCTGCTGGCAGCTGAAGGGGGTGGAGGCCAGACCCCCTTCAGGTTGTCCTGCCCCAGGGAGCTGCCTTGGGGCCTGCCTTCCTGGTGCAGGGACGGCTGCGGGGAGACTGGGGCCTGGTGCTTGAACGTGGAGCTATCCAAGGGGCTGTGGGAAGTTCTCCTGGGGTCCATGTCCTGCTGGCCTTCCTTGTTGTTCTGATAGACCCTGGTCAAAGCAGTTGTACCTGAACAGGGGGAAGAGAGAGGGAGGGAGGGAGAGAAGGAGACAGGGAAATGCAGAGAGGGAGTGTAAAGCCAGTGGCCAAGGCCACCATCACAGCAGCCTGGCCCATGCAGGTTCGCATTGGATTCGGACAGTCGGTAAAGAAACAATGGAGCCAAAAACTGATGAGCCATAGTCTTTAATCCTAGCTTGCACCCGGCGGGCAAGTAAAAATACACACTGGCTCCAAAACCCACTCACATTCAGTGCTCATAAAGCTACTGACTTATCCGAGTTTCCTAGAATCAAAGGTTTCTAGCTCACCAGACTTATTCACCTCTGTTCCCCATCTCCTTCCTTCTCCCTGCACAAACTCTGCACAAACTGGCTTCTCACTCAACACTCCGCCATCTTGGCTGCTTCTCCTAGCCTTCTCCACGTGGCCTTTCTCTGCTCTCCTCTCTGCTCTCTCCTCTAATGCTAATCTCAGGAACCAAGAGAGCAAGCTCTTGTTCTGCCCCCATTTTATAGTGTAGATTCAAAACCTTTAATCCAATATACAAAATAGGGAAGTCTCTAACACAAAGTCACTTTCTGAGGCATGATAGGATTGTACCACCCCACATCAAAAAGGGTGGGAAAGGCTTAATCCCAAAACCAAGCCCCAGGCTACAAGGATTCTGCCTGCCCACAGCCTGCCCCCAACACACACTAATATCACCTGGGCGACAGCCTCCACATGGGCAGTGCCATCTTTAACAAAGTGAGCATAATATATTTTATCTGCCCAACAATAGGAAGACAGGAAGGAAGACAGCGGTGGGGGTGTGAAGTGGGAACAGGGAGACACAGAACCCCAGAGAGCCAGAGCAGAAAAAGGGATGGGAACAGAAAGAAGTCACAGGAGCCAAAAGTACGGTAAGAAATTTGCAAAGAGTCAAAGAGAGAAGGTAGTTCAGCTGCCAAGTCCCCCTCAAGACACGGTCATCCCACATGGTTTTTGACAATAGGAGCTGCAGCCGTGGAAGCTGGCACAGGGCATTACTTGGCTTGGCCAAGTCACAGGGCTGGAAAGAACCAGAACTGGAGCCGGGCCCTGGTCTTTGTTCCCATTCTGAGCTGCTCCCCAACCTTCACTTCCCTCCTCTATTCTCTTGGCTAATCCGGTGGTGTCATCCCAGGGTGCCCTCCCTGCTCTCACACCACACCTCTCCCCTCCCTTCCTCCCGCCCACATTCCTCCCCCCCCTTCCCAGTCCCAGGAGGCCTCCTGCTCCCAGCCTGTGGCGCCTCCTCTTCACCCTCTTCTCCTATCTCCACACTAAGTGGGATGTCCCACCTCTGTATCTGCCCAGGCTGGCTCTGCTCTTAGAAGGCCACATCCTCCTTTTCCCTAAATGAAAATTCTACTATTTCTTTCCACGCAGTCTCTCCAGGACGTGGTCTTTGACACCCTCCCCAAGCTGCAGGACTGGCTCCCTCCTCTCAAATTCACAACTCTGTCCCCAACATGCTCCAAGAATCTCCCACAACCCTGTGTTTTCCCTTTCTCTGCCACTGTGAGCTAAAAACCATCTTGTTTCTCCTCCTAGATTGGGGGAGAGGGGTGCCCACCGGTGAGCCAGCCCTGGCCTCCACGGCCAGAGAGTCCTCTGCATCTAAGATATAGGTGAAGCCCAGCACGAGAGAGGGAACCAGGAGGTGGCCGTAAGGACCAGAGTCACACTGCACTCCCTGAGTCTAAGATGAGCCCCAACAGCCTTCCCTCCCTTTGTCCTAGTTTCTGATCCAACAAGGCAAAGGAGTGCGGTGCCTCCAGGAAAAACTAAGGCTTCCAGGATGGGGACAGTGACCCTTCTCAAAAGAAATGGAGACAGGAAGCTTAAAGAGCACTCAGCACCCACCTGGTCAACCGTGACCCCTCTCCTCCTGCTCATGAGGAGACTGGGGCCTAGTGCAGGATGGCACTCCTCCTGGGGTCCTCCAGCATTCGGGGCTTAGGGCTCCAGGATAGTGCTCCCCATTTCTCCCAGGCTGTGCTCCTGCCTGCCTCCTCTGCGAGCACATTCTGTGGAATTGCCTGCGCACCCTTTGCCGGCACTTTGTACAATATCCCCTGGCTCAGAAAGCCAATACGGTCACCAGTTCAGGGGTGTGACAGGTGCTGTGCCAGACACTGGGGACACACGGTGAGTGAGCTACAGGGGCCAACCCTTGTCCCCCTGGGGTTAAATGTTTGCTGAATGAAAGACTGCAAGTCTGCAGCTGGCATCCCAGGGATCTCGTTGCAACTCTCCCTCCCCTCCCCTCCATTCTTGCAGCTGTCGGACAGGTGCAGTAAACCCTATTCCATTTGCTACTGAGATGGTCAGGTGATGAGTCCTCAGAGTTTTCCAAGTTTGGCCATTTATCAGAATGCCCCAGGGCACTCACTAAAAATACAGATTCCTGGGCCTGTCCCAGACCTGCTATATCAGGATCTCCGAGGGAGAGGCTGGGAGTCTGGGTGTTCATTTAACAAGGCCCTTGGGTCATTTAGGTCCTTAGAGAAACCTTCCAGCAGGAGTCCCGCCCCAACCTCACTGGCTTGTCGCCCACATCCCATCAGTCAGCCCCAGCCACTGTCCGCTCACCAGTGGGGACAGTGGGGACCCTTCTCAGAGCTGACCTGATCCAGTTACAACTGCAGTGGAACCCTTTCCCCTTGTCCTCAGGACAGAGCCTCCACCCACGGGGCTCTGGCCGGGGACCAGGCCTGGTCTCTCTCCCACTTCACTCTCTAGCCTTCAAGCCATATTGAATTTCACTCAGAGCACCAGCCCTCTCTCACCTCTAGACCTTTTGCCCACACTGCTCCTGGTGCCTAGAACACTCTTCTCCCCTCCTCGGGCCACATCAACCCCTGAGCTGGGTTCACTCACGACCTACATGTACCTCCTACCCATAGACACCAGGCCTCCTGCCCCGCTGTTTTCTCCCACAGTCTGCCCATCTGGTTGTGAATGAAAAAAGGGGGGTTCCACAAAAAGTAACTTCACAAGTTGGGGAAGTTATCATAAATCCCTAACGGCATTTCACTCTAGGCAGTCACACCCCTGGCATTGAACTTCTTCACTAAAGGCTTATCTTTGCCTCAAGCAAGCCCCGCCCATTGCTTCTGTGAATCTAGGTTAATACACTTTTCAAATACCTCTTTTCAGACCCCTCCTTCAAATAGTGACCACCCTTTCAGACCTCTCCTTCTAAAATGTAAACACCCTCAAGAGAGTAAATAATCTTAACTCTCCTATAATCCAGTCCTGGCCTGGCTTTCTCCCACCTTCCTACAACCTTCCTCACGTCCCCTTCTTCATCGCAAACGCTTAAAGGAACTGCACAACTGTTTTTCTCCAGAGCATTTAAGATCTCGCTCCCTGGTCTATGTTGTCGATTGGCTCAAATAAACTCATAAAAATTCTCCACAGGTTTGGACATTTCTATGCCAACGCGGTGCCCACGCAGGGCTGCCTCTCCCCTCCGAGCCCTGAGGAGGGGCTCTGTGGCAGGCTCGTGATCCCCGGACCTGGCAGATGGGAGGGCTCAGCAATATTCCTTTCCTCCCCTTTCCCTTCTGTTCTCAAACAGAGTGGCCCGAGGAGGTCAGGGCCACACAGAGGGTCTGGGAGCCAGAGCAAGACTGAGGGAGCAGGAAGAGGGTCATTCCTGCTGCCCTCCCCCCCCCCCCGGGAGTCCCTCTGGAAGCCCTGGGTATGCATTGTGTGTCCTCTGCCAATCCATCCCTGGTCGGCCTGTCTTACCTGCTTGGCGGCCCAGCTCCATGGTCTCTGGTTCCAAGCTTAGTCCTGCAAAGAAACAAACTGTGTCATCTCAGATGTCACAGAGGCTTTGTGAATGGGGATAAGCTGACTGCAGAGCAGGGAGACCTGTGGCCATCTGCCCAGCCCGACCAGAGGTCCCTTCATGCTGCCTTCAGTGCTCTCTGGCACTCAAGGAGGCCCTACCCCGTCCACCCAGCGCTAGGGCACTGGGCCTGCCTCCTGGACCCCCGTGGGCTCGGCCCTTTCTGGAAAGCCCTGGTCATCCCCACCACTAGTCACTTTTCTCAGCCTGGGGCCTGGGCTCCTCGTTGCCCCCTCCCCCCTCTGCACCACCCAGCACTACCCTGGTTGTAGGGTGCTGTCCCAAGCTCTCCATCCTGGTGACAATTTGCCTCCCCCTTCAAACAGTGATAGGGGGAATGCAAGTTACAATTTTAGCCCGAGTAATAGTGGTTTTAGTTATAATCAATAAGCTTAACGGTTAATGCAAGTAAGAGCTTATTCTGGGAACTGGGACACCTGAGCGGGCCTACAGGACTTAACGGGACCTGCGAGCAAGCCACCTTTGTGCCCCAGGGGACTGCAAGTCATCCATTTCTGGGCCGTAGGAGATTTGCAAGCAAAGCCTTTGTGCTCCAAGGACAGAACACCCACTGACTATGATTCAGTTAACTTTGACTATTATCTGATGAACTTTCCCTTGAAATTCCCAAACCCTTGCCTGCCCTTTTTTGCCCCTTATAAACAGGTTGGCTGGGGTAGGAGCTTTTTAGGGGACACAACCCTGTCTCCTCAGATCACCGGCCCTGTCTCTACCTATTTGACTAAAGTGGTGACCAGCAGCACGAACACTAATATTTCTGGTGTCAGTAGGATTTTTTGCATTTTACCAGCTGGTCATTCAAGCTCAAGCAAAGGGAACCAATGTGGCCAACGTGGAGCAGGGCTGAGAACAAGGACCCACTCTGGTGTGACCCGTCTTTCCTCTGAAGACAGGCCTTTGGGCCAGATTTGGGGGTGAGCAGGGGGGGCGGGCAGGTCTGGCATCTTCACAAACCTCCACACCTTTCAGTTCTGTGTTCCTTTCTCTTAGGTGATCTTTCCTTGTTCATATTCTCTTATTTTATCACGTTCTTAAAGGTTTTTGTGAATTTTGAAATAAGATAAAACAATTTATTGTATAACAGATGTTTAGTCCAACTGGAAGGGATCTCTCTGAGATAAGCTAATCCAACCACTTCATTTTATTGATAAAGAGACCGAGGCCCAGAGAAGGAGAGTGACTTGTCTTAGGTCGCCCAGCAAGTGGCTCTGCTGGCAGCAAGCTCAGAGCAGTTTAAAAATGATTAATTTTGTCATCTTGAAAAATTATCAAGCAAAACTTTATTTTTTACTTAAATAATAAATTTGTCATTTCTTTTTTTAAAGTACAGTTTTATGCTGCTGAGCTTTATATTAATTTGTTATGCGACAATAGCTAACTAATATATATTTTAGTACTGAGGAGGGGGTGCTGCTCTAACAAATGCCTAAAAATGTGGGAGCGGCTTTTGACCAAGCAGTGGATGGAGCTTGGAAAGATTTGAGGAACAAAACAGAAAAAAGCTTAAAACTTTATCACCTTAAAACACCAAGAAATCTGATCTTTGGGGACACTACCACTGAGGCACAAAAGAAAGGGAGGAACGTGTTATTAGAACCTGGATAAGAAGTGTCCTTGCTGTGTAGCGACACTCATCGGCAGTTATGTGGAAAACAGAGCCTGGAACTGACAAACGGGGTTACCTAGCACAGGAGATTTCCATACAAAGCACTAGAGGTGCCTCCTGGTTTCTTCTTGTTGCTCAAAGGGAAATGTGAGAGGAGAGAGAGAAATTGAAGAAAGAACTGTTAAAGGAAAAATAGGCAGGACTTCATAGGTTTGGAAATTCTCATCCTCTCCAGAAGCTGAAAGATGCTAAAATTAAGAAAAGTCTTCAGAGCACTGTCTGGAAAATGTAGCCAAGGATGTGACTGTAAAACCTTTGGTTCAAACCTTAGAAAGATGAAAGAATCAGAGTATTATTTAGTCAGACAATGAGCCCTTAAAAGAAATAAAAATATGCCTGACCAGGCGGTGGCGCAGTGGATAGAGCGTCGACTGGGATGCAGAGGACCCAGGTTCGATACCCCGAGGTCGCCAGCTTGAGCGTGGGCTCATCTGGTTTGAGCTAAAGCTCACCAGCTTGGACCCAAGGTCTCTGGCTAGAGCAAGGGGTTACTTGGTCTGCTGAAGGCCTGCGGTCAAGGCACATATGAGAAAGCAATCAATGAACAACTAAGGTGTTGCAACGCACAACAAAATATTCATGATGAAGCTTCTCATCTCTCCGTTCCTGTCTATCTGTCCCTGTCTATCCTTCAATCTGACTCTCTCTCTGTCTCTGTAAAATAAAAAATAAAATAAAAATGCCTCACAGATTTTCCTAATGGAATAATAGAACCTCTAGGAAGCTTAAGGGTGCTATCTCTCAGCAGGAGTGCCAGTGGAGAAGACGTTTGTCTAGTGCCGTGTCACTAGTGTTACTAGTTGTCTAGTGTTATGAGAAAACTATATTGACAAAAGTACTGCCAGATTGACATAGAAGAGACAGAGACAGTATAAAATGAAGAGAGTCCAGGGGACTTGCAAATTCCATCAATGGTAAATAGTCTGAAAAAACCCACTCAGCAGAAAACACAGGCTGCCTTGCATTTTATTTATTTGTTTGTTTATTTATTTATTTATTTATGTATTTATTTATTTTTGTGACAGAAACAGAGAGAGACAGATAGGGACAGACAGACAGGAAGGGAGAGAGATGAGAAGCATCAAATTCTTCATTGCGGCACCTTAGTTGTTCAGTGACTGCTTTCTCATATGTGCCTTGACCGGGGAGCTACAGCAGACCGAGTGACTCCTTGCTTAAGCCAGCGACCTTAGGCTCAAGCTGGTGAGCCTTGCTCAAACTAGATAAGCCCATGCTCAAGCTGGTGACCTTGGGGTTTCGAACCTGGGTCCTCCGCACCCCAGTCCAACACTCTATCCACTGCATCACCACCTGATCAGACGCATTTTATTTATTTATTTTTAAAAAAGATTTTATTTATTTAATTTTCAGAGAGGAGAGAGAGAAAGAGAGAGAGAGAAAGAAAGGGGAGGAGCAGGAAGCATCAACTCCCATATATGCCTTGACCAGGCAAGCCCAGGGTATCGAACAGGTGACCTCAGCGTTCCAGGTCGACGCTTTATCCCACTACGCCACCACAGGTCAGGCCCGCATTTTATTTTTTAAAAGAAGGATAACATAGAGAGTGGAAACACGGGTCCGTAGGACAGAGCTGAGAACTATGGAAAATTATTTCCATGCTTTGAAATTGAATAAGGAAAGTCCCACATTTGCCTGACTGGATTTCAGAATTGCTATGGACCAGTGATTTAGTGTATCCATCTTCCTCATATGTGCATAGGAATGGTGGCAGCTCTTCTCCTATGCCTGTCACACTATTGTATGCCAGGTGTGTGTTCAGGGAAGGTAGCTTAGTTTCCCAGATTTACTGATGGAGAACTGAACTCAAGAAATGACACCCAAGGAGCCTCATTCACACCTGCACCTGATTTATAGGACCAGATTATAGATTTTAAGGAGATGCTGTAATGAGATGAGATGTTTGGAGATCTTGGGAGGGGATGAATGTATTTTGCATGTGGAAGGGATGTATGTCATCGAGGGCGAGAGGGAGGCAGTTGACATGGCTCCAGTACCTCTTGTTCCTTGATATTCATCTACTTGGGTAATTCCACTGCCCACCCCCCAGGTGTGGGCTGGATGTAATGACTTGCTTTTAACAAATGACATGTGACAAAAATGACAAGATGCCACTTCCAAGATGAGATTATACAAGACTGTGACTTTGTCCTGTTACACTGTGTGTTGGGGACTGAAAAGCCAACAGGGTTTTTGCAGTTTAGATTTTTGGGGGACAGAGGTGTGGGGAATTGGCTGTAAGCTGACAGTCTGCCCATCACCCCACCTCACTTGACTGATTAGGTTGCAAAAGGCTGTTAGGCTGTGGTGCTGGATTGTTTATACTCATCCTACCCCCCAACCTCATGTCTCCCAGAAAAACTAGAGGCAAGTTTCTTCTATCCTTTGTTTTGTGTGAAGTTAAGATGTTATGTATAGTAGGGGTTTTCTGCCCTTGGTTAAATTCTTGGTTTGCCTTGGAAACATGATCAGAGATCTCCAATTTGCTAATGACCTCACTTTGCCCTATAAATAAAGTGAGAAACGGGCGTGAAGCATGCTCTTCTTGCCATCAGCAATTGCAGAGCCCTCCCAACCCCATTCTTTATTTCTTTAAGCCTATTTTCTTAATTCTGCACTGTTCCCACTCTGGACCTGGAATTACTAGCTGCACTGGTTCGCAGCAACTGTGTCTGGTTTTTCTTGGCTCAGTCACTCTGACTAAAGCAGCTTTCTGTTATGAGCTGCCCTCTGGACAGGCCCACAAAGCAAAAAACTGAGGGTGGCCTCTGGCCAACCACTCATGAGAAACTAAGGCTCTCAATTCAACAATCCTACCATGTGAGAGACTTTGGAAAGGGGTGCTTCTTTAGTTGAGCCTTGAGATGAGACTGAAGCCACGGCCAACAGCTTAATCACAGTCTGAGAGGGAACTTGAGACCGAAGATCCATCAAAGCCACATTTATTTTCCGGACCCACAGAAACTATGAGATAATATTGTTGTGTTAAAGCCACTACGTGTTGGGCTGATTTGTTATGCAGTAGATTCAGTCTATCTTCACAAGGACACAGTGAGATGTTCAGCGAAAATATTAACTCACCCTCTTGGATAGATAGAGAAACTGGGGCTCAGGAAAGAACTAGGACCTCCCCCAGGTGGTGTTGAAACCAAGTCCCACATCTTCTATCTCCTTCAAGTGAGTTTTTTGATCCTGTCCTCATTCCAAGCCACCCACCTGAAGTACCCACAGCAGTTTCCCATCTACTCAAATGGCACCCCCAGTCCGCAAATGTGTGGACTCACTGAAGTTTCTGACCTGGAGAGAAGGTCACAGAGATGTTGGTCACGAAGGGAGGAAAAGTTGGTCTTCCAGTTGCAGTCTGGGCCCTCTTTACTCACAAGCAACTCCGAGTGGGCAGAAGGAAGATGAAACCTGTGTCATGACAGACCCCTGGCCCACCTTGCAAGTCTCTGCCTCACCTCTGCACTTGCTTTTATAATGTCAGAAAGCACATGAACTGCTCTGGTGCACGCTGAAGCCCAGGAGTGCAGAACCACATTGCACAAGTGCTGGTGAAGACCAACTGATGGTTGCTAGGGAGCAGCCCTTCCCTGTTGCTCATTGGAGTCTCCATGACGATCATTATACACAGGCCTCTGTTACCTCAGAGGGCTGATAGGCCAATCCTAGGGAGCAGAGGCCATGGAAAGCCAGTACTACAGGGGCAAAATATCCCCTGAGCCCCCACCAGCCCCAGAGGGGCTCAAATGCCATCAAGTGGGAAGGAAATTCTTGAAATTACAAAGGATTAAGTAGAGAGAGTGATTAGTTCTATCTAGGGAAAAGAAGACACTGCTCACAGAAGGACCATTTGAGCTAGATTTTGAAGAATGCATAGGAGTTCAACAGTTTAGATATGACTCAAATAGTAAAGACATAGATATGTTTATGAGCATAAATTTAAGTAGAGGGGAGTGGGGAAGAGAGGGAAAGATGCACCTGAGCTGTCTGAGCGGAACAGGAAGGGATCAGGAATCTAGTAAAGGGATCAGGAAGGGATCAGGGGTCTAGTAAAACTAGAGCAGGGGTAGGAAAGGGAGGGTCTACTCTCCTCCTCTTGAAACATAAGGGCTATAGAAGATGGTATAAAGTTGAGTGACTTCTGCAGTTAGCGCCAGCATCTTAGTCCTGTCTGGCTGCTGTTCTGCAGGGGTGGGAGTACAGGGAATACCCTCTACATTCCCAGGCTTTTGCAGTCTCCCCAGGAGGCAGAGAGCATTGTGGTTAAACTTGGGATTCTCAGAGTCTGGGCCTGCCACTTACTAGAAGAGTAACTTTGTCCATATTCTTTAGCTCATATGTAAAACACAAAAAACCCACCTCACCTCCACATGTAAGACTGAGTACTGAATGAAGTCATCTTGGTGAAGTGCCTAGAACATTGCTTGGCCCAGAGAGCTGTCACCTGTAACCCTCAGCTAACCCCATAAGCAATCCATCAGCAAGTCCTTCAAAGTACACTTGATTTGGTCTCCTTTATCTAACCTCCACATCTTCCTTGTCCCTGGTCCAAACCACTTCTTGCCTTGGTTAACACATCCACCTCCCTACTGGTTTCTTGTTTTTGCTCTTGTCTTCTGTACTAATCACCTATAGCAGGGGTTGGAAACCTATGGCTCACAAGCCAGATGTGGCTCTTCTGATGGCTTCATCTGGCTCACAGACAAATCTTTAATAAAAATAATAATAACATTAAAAATATAACACATTCTCATGTATTATAATCCATTCATTTCCTACTGCTCATGTTCATGGTTGTGGGTGGCTGGAGCTAATCACAGCTGTCCTCTGGGACAACATCATATTTTTATTGGATAATGCATAATGTACACAAGTCATTGTGAGGTCAGGAAGTAAACTTCCCTCCTTTTAATCAAGTAGTCAGCTAGCTAATTGCAGAAACCCTTTTGACGAAGAAGATGGCTAAAAGAAAAAAAAGATGAGGAGTATCGTATTTTTCAGCAGGAATGGACAGAGGAATTTACCTTTGTGGAGAGAGCAGGTTCTGCAGTGTGTCTAATATGCAATGATAAAATTACATCAATGAAACGGTCAAATATAAAGCGGCACTTCGACACATGCCATACTACATTTGCATCGAAATATCCAGCAGGGGACAGCAGGAAGAAAGCGTGTCAAGAGCTACTGTGTAGAATACAAGCTAGTCAGCAGCAACTCCATGTTTGGACCCAACAAGGTGACTGGAATTCAGCTAGCTTTGCTGGTGCTTTAGCAATTGTGAGAAACGGAAAGCCATTCACAGATGGGGAGTATGCCAAAACATTCATGCTTGATGTTGCCAATGAACTTTTTGATGACTTTTTGGATAAAGACAAGATAATCAAACAAATAAAAGTCATGCCTCTGTCGGCAAGAACTGTTCACGATCGTACCATCTTGATGGCAAATCAAATTTAGGCAACACAAGTGAAGGATATAAATGCAGCACCATTCTTTTCTCTCACTTTGGATGAGTCAACAGGCATAAGCCATTTATCCCAGTTCAGCGTGATTGCAAGGTATGCTGTCGGTGACACACTATGTGAGGAAAGTCTTGCTGTTTTGCCTATGAAAGAGACAACAAGAGGGGAGGATTTATTCAAGTCTTTCACGGAGTTCACTAAAGAAAAAAATCTACCAATGGATAAACTTAGTTCGGTGTGTACTGATGGTGCTCTGTGCATGGTGGGGAAAAACAGAGGATTCATAGCACTTCTTTGTGAACATGAAAAGAGACCGATCCTAAGTTTTCACTGCAGGAGGCGCTTTGTGCTCCGATGTGTGGCGAGCAACTAGGTGAGGTGATGTCACTGGTCATTCGGGTGGTCAACTTTATTGTTGTCCCGAGCTTTAAATGGTCGCCAGTTTAAAACACTGCTGGATGAAGTTGGGAATAGTTATCCTGGTCTGCTTCTGCACAGCAATGTGCATTGGTTGTCAAGAGGGAAGGTAATCAGCCGTTTCGCGGCTTGTCTGAGTGAAATCTGGACTTTTCTTGAAATGAAAAACGTCGAGCATCCTGAGTTAGCTAACACTGAGTGGCTCCTGAAGTTCTACTATCTTGTGGACATGACTGAACATCTGAACCAGCTCAATGTGAAAATGCAAGGCATTGGAAATACAGTCTTATCCCTTCAACAAGCAGTGTTTGCATTTGAAAACAAGCTGGAACTCTTCATCACTGACATTGAAACAGGTCGTTTACTACACTTTGAAAAACTGGGAGAGTTTAAAGATGCATGCACAGCAAGTGACCCTGCTCAACATCTTGATCTCCAGCAGCTAGCGGGCTTCACATCTAATCTTCTGTAGTCATTCCAATCACGCTTTGGAGAATTTCATGAGCGCACTCGTCTTTTTAAGTTCATCACCCATCCACACGAGTGTGCAGTGGACGTCGCTGACCTGAGTTACATCCCTGGTGTTTCTGTCAGAGATTTTGAGCTACAAGCTGCAGACCTGAAGGCCTCAGACATGTGGGTGAATAAGTTCAAGTCACTGAATGAAGATTTGGAAGGACTTGCACGACAGCAAGCAGAGTTGGTGAGAAACACAAGTGGGGAGAAATGAAAAAACTTCAACCTGCAGATTAGCTGATTGTCAAAACTTGGAATGTGCTTCCCGTCACATACCACACACTGCTGCGTGTGAGTATTGCTGTACTGACAATGTTTGGCTCTACGTATGCATGTGAGCAGTCTTTCTTACATCTAAAGAACATTAAGACCAATCTACGATCACGTTTAACGGATGGAAGTCTCAATGCCTGCATGAAGCTTAAGCTTACCACATATCAACCAGACTACAAAGCCATCAGCAAAACCATGCAGCACCAGAAGTCGCATTAATAGTTAGAAGTACTTTATTCATCATTGGTTAGCAACAGCATAACAACGTTATTAAAAAGAATTCAGAGACTTATTCTACTTTAAAAGTGTTGGTCTTACATAAAATGCACACATTTACTTGTATTTATTTTTAATTTATTATTTTTTTTTACAGGGACAGAGAGAGAGTCAGAGAGAGGGGTAGACAGGGACAGACAGACAGGAACAAAGAGAGATGAGAAGCATCAATCATCAGTTTTTCATTGCGACACCTTAGTTGTTCATTGATTGCTTTCTCATATGTGCCTTGACTGCGTGCCCTCAGCAGAGCGAGTAACCCCTTGCTCAAGCCAGTAACCTTGAATCCAAGCTGATGAGCTTTTTGCTCAAACCAGATGAGCCCGTGCTCAAGCTGGCAACCTCGGGGTCTCAAACCTGGGTCCTCTGCAGCCCAGTCCGATGCTCTATCCACTGCGCCACCTCCTGGTCAGGCGCATTTACTTGTATTTAGTGTTAAACATACTGTATGGCTCTCATGGAATTACATTTTATTTATTTATTTTTTTTTAATTTGTGGGGGGACTGGGAGGAAGAACTTTCTAGGATTTATTTATTTACTTATTTATTTATTTTTTTGTGGCAGAGACAGAGAGAGTCAGAGAGAGGAACAGACAGACAGGAAGGGAGAGAGATGAGAAACATCAAATCTTCGTTGCGATTCCTTAGTTGTTCATTGATTGATTTCTCACACGTGCCTTGACCGTGGGCCTTCAGCAGACTGAGTGACCCCTTGCTTAAGCCAGTGACCTTGGGCTCAAGCTGGTGAACCTTGCTCAAACCAGATGAGCTCGCGCTCAAGCTGGCAACCTCGGGGTCTCAAACCTGGGTCCTCCGTGTCCCCGAAGTTCTATCCACTGCGCCACCTCCTGGTCAGGCGGAATTACATTTTAAAATATGTGGCATTTATGGCTCTCTCAGCCAAAAAGCTTCCCGACCCCTGACCTATAGGTACATAACAGCACAGGCAAACCTTAGAAATATTGTGGGTTTGGTCCCAGACCTTCACGATAAAGCAAATATCTCAATAGAGCTAGACACACAAATTTTTTTGTTTCCCAGTGCATATAAAAGTTATGTTTACACTGTAGTCTATTAAGTGTGCAATATTATTAGGTCTAAAAAACAATGTACATACTTTAAAATATTTCATTGCTAAAAATGCTAATCATCATCTGAGCCTTCAGCAAGTAATAATCTTTTTGCTGGTGGAGGGTGTTGCTTCATTGAGGATGGCTGATGACTGATCAGGGTGTTGGCTGCTGAAGATTGGAGTAGCAGTGGCAATTTCTTCTTATAAGACAACGATGAAGTGTGCCCTATCAATTGGCTCTTCCTTTCACAAACAATTTCTCTGTAGCGTCTGACGTTGTTTGGTAGCATTTTACCCATAGTAGAACTTCTTTCAAAATTGGACAGCTCTGACCAGGCGGTGGCGCAGTGGAAAATTGGACAGCAGGCAGCAGGGAACCCCCAGTAGACAGGGCCTGGAATCATCATGTAACCCCAAAGGAGGGTTTAGAGAGCCTGTTTCTGGAAAACTAGAAGTCCAGCCACATGGGTCCAGTCTACTAGGTGACTTTCTTCTACTGTAGCTTCCCAGCTCACACTGCCAGGAGGCTAAGACTTTGTCCAGGGGACTGAAGCTGCTTCTCCAGTCCCTTCCCTATTAACCTCCAGAGGGTCTTATTCTGAGCCAGGAAGGTCACCTAAAGTAGAGGCCACCCTCCTCTGGCCTGGTTCTGAGTATCACCTCTTCTGAGGCCCCAGGACCTGTGTTGTGTGACACCTCTTTGAACAGTCCCTCTCCACACACCCAGAGCACCCAGAGGGATGGGACTACCACAGGGGTTGGTGTCTGGCTAGCTGTGGTTTTACTCCTCTCTGACTCCCCGGTACCCCTTTACCAGGTAGGTCCAGCGTGCTCCACCTGCGGCACAACAGGTGGCTTCCCTTGCCAAAACTAATCAAGTGGCTTCCCCAGCTGGCGGTAGCTATGGAGGTTTCTTTCCTTGGTGGGTTCTAAGTAACCTGCAGGAGCTGGAAATACAGGGGGTACCAGGAAAGGGTGAAAGTCAGGGAGACACAGGCAGACAGCAACTCAGAAAAAGTCACATTTATTCCAGTGTCGTAAGGGGAAAGGAGAGCTTTACCTAGTAATTCTAAAATGTGTCACTGTCCTTGGCTGAGGAAGTATGACCAGCTGGCTGAGTTATGGATGAGTAGAGGAGAAGTTCACTGCTCAGGGCTTCCTGTCCTTCCACTGGGACACACGGGTCTCCGGCGGGGCCCGGTGGAACCACTCAAACCAGGAGCCATCGTAGATTGCCACATCAGGCTTGCCGCAGAGGTAGGCGGCCAGGGCAATGTGGCAAGCGGTGACACCCTTCCGGCATGTGGCAATGAGGGGCTTTGTGAGGTCCACTTTCTTGGCCTCGAACATAGCTCGGAGCATCTCTGTGCTTTTCTCGAAGCCATCCTCAGTCAAGAAGTCCATGAACGGCATGTTGACTGCACCTCGGATGTGGCCTGGATCCAGTCCTGGTCAGGGGCAAAGGACAAAGGAAAGGACAGGGTTAGGAAGTCATAGGGGGTGGGAGCAAGTGGGGCCTGGAGACTGCAACCAGCCAAGGCTGTAGGATAGGGTGCTTCGCAAATAAAAATAACTTTGCCCTTCTCTGAGCTCAACTTATTCCCGGCCCTACCTATACCCCATGCACATGGCTTAAGACAAAGTGCCCTCTCCCTCCAAACCTGCCTTGAAGTAGGAATGTCCAAACTCATACCTGCTTGGGAGGACAGGGATGAGTCTCAGCTCTACTAACCTTGACCTTAGGTAAAGCATATCACTTCTCTGAACCTCAGTTTTCCCATTTGTAAAAATGCACTCAGTGGTACAGGCTCATCTCATAGGACTGTTGAGAACAGCAATGAGATGATTCATGTGAATGCTACTGTGTGCTGTGTCAACCGCTGCGGACACAGCCGGAAGGGAGAGGCTCAGGCCCGCTCCCTCAGAGTATGGCCTAGCAAGAAAGCTAGATGTCAAAGAGACCCCCAGAATTCATTCATTAATATTAATATGACTCCACTTTTACAGATGAATACACTGAGGCTGGCAGAATAAAATGGCTTCCCTCAGGCCTCACAGAGAGGTAAAGGCAGACCGAGAATTTCATGAAGTCAATCCTGTTAAGCACACAGCTGTGGAAGGAACATATGACCTGGTGTTAGCTATAAGTTCAAATCCCAGTTCTGCCACTTACCAGCAGGGTGACCTTAAGCAAATCATATCACTTCTCTGAGCCATGGGTACATGGAAATAAGAGTAGTACCCTGTGTAAGGAGTGAAGCACTGACAGTTGAGGTTGGCCAACCCACCCTCAGATGCTGTTGCTCCTATCACTTCGCCCCCACCCCAGGAAGCGGGCAAACTGGAGGCAGTGTGGTCCCTTCCGGCACTTCCTAGCAATCCTGAGAGGCAGATGGAAGCAGAATGGGGGTCTAGGCTGGCTTTGGGATCAATTCCAGAACTGTCACTTTACCAGTGAGGCCCCTCTGCCAAATCTGGCTTCAGAAAAGCCAGCAGGGCCTGGCCCGTGGTGGTGCAGTAGATAGAACGCTGACCTGGAATGCTGAGGTCCCTGGTTCAAAACCCTGGACTTCCCCGGTCAAGGCATATGACAAGCAACAAGCAAACAATGAAGAACTCAGGTGAAGCAACTATGAGTTGATACTTCTCACTTGTTCTACTCCTCTATAAAATCAATAAAATCTTTTTAAAAAAGTAGAATATTACATATATATATATATATATATATATATATATATATATATATACACACACACACACACACACACACAGAAAAGCCAGCAAGTTGGGCAAAGTGGACTAGACTACCACCAGAGCTGGTGCTGCCCACAGGGTGAAGGCCTCGATCTAGCCCCCAGTGTGCCCAGGCTGCTCCTCTCTTCCTCACGCACCCACACCCCGGCAGCTGGGCACTGGGAGTGGGGTCCAAGACACATTTGAGCTCTCAGGGTGGCAGCAGTGGGAGAGAACCTGAGTGAGTCACCAGCATGCACTGGGCAGTGTGCAGCCAGGCAGGTCTTGAGCCTCGAGCCTGTTTCCCCAACTGTGAAATGGGGAGAGAAGCCCATCTATCTCACAGGCTTGTGGGGAAGTCAGCTACAGTAAGTAAAAGCCCCTGATGACCCCTGGGCACACAGTAGGTGTGTATCAATGTGTGTGACTTTGGGGGCAGAGCACCAGATTTCAAATCCCAGCTCTGCTCTGGCATCACTCACTGCATCACCTTGGATGAATTACTTATATTCTTAATGTAATAATGTGTATAAAAAAGCCACTTGTAATGTGTAACATGCTTCCCAAAGGTACCCCTGGGCACACAGTAGGTGTGCCATTCCTCCTCACCCAAGGTCAGAGAAGATTCTGAAATGTACTGGCATGACTCAAGAGTTCCTTTGATTGAATAGATACCCAACTGGTAAAATTATAGCAATGTCTTCCTTCCTGTGGTGATTTCACCTGTCTGGAAACCAACCTGAGGTTAGATATGTGCTGACCCTACCAACAAGGAACAATTCATCTGTTGGCTTCAAGGGTGTTCTTCACCAAGAAACCCAACTTTAAAATGTTCAGTGGCCATGCAGCGGGCTGGACTGAGCGCATTTAAAAGCACAGTGTTTGTTGAGTTCTGAATGCTGTTTTTCCCTACACCCGTCCCGATGAATCAGCCTCATTGTTTTCCTCTGATTACATAAAAGGCACCCCCTCGGAGTGAAGGAGTCAGAGTTCTGCAGGCCTGGGTCTCCCACAGCCAGCCTCCTGGGCCAGCCTCAGGAGGTGGGGCCCTCCTTTCCATCTCTACCAGCACCTCTGCCAGGGAGGGCTCAGAGTCTGTCTGAGAAACTGAAATGAGCAAGAACGGTCTGCCTGGGGGGGGGGGGGGTGAACCTTGTCCAGAGTGCCTCGGAGAACAGCCAACTGGAGGAAAGGTTGTGGTGGGCCCAGAAGCTCCTGTTTCTCTTCTTCCAAGCCCAACTCCGCTGCAGGCTGGGCTTCCCCTCCCCCCAGCAGGCATGTCACCATGCTCGTACCCTGGCATCAGGCCCCAAAACCATGGGTTATCTCAAGAACTTTATCCTCCTGGCACTAAAACAGAGCCCAGGCTCTGAGAGATAAGGTCATTTATCCCCTTTATCCCAGGACACACAGCACAGGCGTGTGAAGTGAAGTCAGGCCTGTCCGACCCCAAAGCCTGTGTTCTTTGATCACCTGGAGCCTTCCTGGGAAAGGAGGCTGAGGTGGCGGGGAATGGACTAGATGATCTCTCATTCTCCTCTGGGACTTTGTGTTCCAGCTTTGGCCAAGAAGATGCCAGTCAAGTTTGTGAAGCTACTGATAGGTGTGGGTTTTCAAGATCCAGAAAACCTGTTTGGCTATCTTGCTTTTTTTCTTATAACACTAAGGAATTCAGTGCAAGTAGCCCCAGTGGTAGTCTCCAACCCTGGCCACTGGGAGGCATCTTGGAACCCTCCTGCCCCCCTGTGCCCCCAGCCCCCAGACCTTCGGGGAAGAAACAGAGGAGCCGCATGATCCCATAGCAACAACGCAGAGCTAGGACCACTCTTCCCAGCCCTGTGCCAGCTTACATGCAGTGGTCTTGGGAAACAGCAGCCCTGTGATGGTTGCAGACCAGGGTCAGGGTTGCCCACTCTGCCTCACTAGAGAAGTCTCTGCTCCCATTCCCCTTCACATGGGACCAATTCTAACTCCCACCCCACCCGCACCCCGCCGCCTCCCTGTGCAGGGCTGCTGTGTCAAGGAGAGTATATAAAGGGTTCTGCAGTGGAGTGTTCGTTAGGTGGTCAATATTCTCCCTCTTCAGCCGTCCCCCTCTTCCCCCTCAGGGGGAAGGTTTATAAAGACATTGAGCTTAGATCAGTTCCCATCTCTGCTTTCTCCCTTCCCCCAGCCTCCCATAAGGTGAGCAGTGTTCATGTCATTAAGGGTTCAGAGGTGAAGGGACTTGCTCAAAGCCACACATAAGTGCCACAACAGGATAGAAACTCAGGGGTCTGACTCTCACCTTGTTCCCCATACAAATGGAACCAAAGGCACTGGGGGCACAAAACTGGGGCCAGAGGGGGAGTTGCTGTCTAAGTTCTGCAGGACGTGGCTGTCGGATTTCTAAGGGCCTGCTTCCAGTTCCTCCAGGGGACATTCCTTCCAGGGATGTCCAAGGACTGCCTGGGTGCTAAATCTGGACTGCTAAACCCACAGGCTGCCTTCCTGATCCCACTCCAAGCTGGTACCATGAATTCAGAGAAGCCTCAGGCACCTGAGTCCCCAAATATCTTGGACAGAAGGCCAGCAAAGCCTCTTAGAAAATGAGGGAGGGAAGGCCACATCCTCCATGCCTTTCTAGATGGCCCTGGCCTTTGTACAATTAGTTCCTCACACTTCTCAAAATACCTTCTACCCAATGACCCCCAGATGGTAGGACTGACAATTAACTTTTCTTGTTTATAATAAAGGAATCCAGAGAAACTGAGCAATTGGATTGAGGTCCCACCACAAAGGAGGGACTGACCTCTACTAGGATCCACCCTCCCCAGGGCTCCAGATGGGAACTGGAGGAGATAGGAGTAGGACCACGGGGGGAAGGGGGTGAGACTTGAAAATCCCAGGCCTCCAGGAGGCACGCCCACAGAAGCCGGTTCCCCTCTCTGAGCCTCAGTCTCCTCATCTCTAAAATGAGAGTTAGGAGGATGAGTCTGGCACCTCTATTCTTTCCCTTCACTTATTCTCAGGGTGCTAAGGGGTAGGTTGCAAAGCAGTTGGGGGAACAATTCCACATTCTTCTCCCAGTGGCAGCTGAAGTCTCAAGGAGAGAAGGTGTCTTAAACCAGGGCCATGAGGGAGCTGTAGGAGATTCCTGCTAGCGGTCTCTGGAAGTTACCAAACAAACTTGAATCTTCAACTCTGGACCTTCAGAGAGCAAGCCAAGTAAGGAAAACACAGGGCCTGGGAAAAACCACAATGGGAACAGCAGAGATCTGCATTCTCCTGGCTTGTTCACTAACTAGCCATGTGGCCTTGACCCCTCCCCTTCTTCTGTGTGCCTCTGTCTCCCTTCTGTCCTACGTGGTGACCTTTCAGGTCCTCCAGCTCAAAGAGGGTTGGAAACAGCTTTCAGAGTTCTGTTCCTTGGAGGCACAGAGAGGAAGAGATATTTTTTCAACAAGTTAGGCAAAATGTTGCACAGGAGTTAGATTCTGCAGAGACATCCTGACTGAGGACAAAGCCACTGCCCCAGGAGATGCCAGCTATCCTGAGGGCTCAGGCCAGCTGGGGCCATGAGAGGCCCCAAAAGCACTGAGGATGCATCCACCAGAAGTGCCCCACCCAGCAGGGGTGATGGTAAGACCTCTGAGATCTGTTAGGAGGTTCTAGACTCTGCATTTCCTCTCCTGAGACTATCCCCACCCCCAGCAGTGTAGAATCCTCCACAGGAGTGGGAGAAATCATGTGCTATCTCGCTGCTGATGCCTAGTGCGGGGGCTCCCTCCTGGCCCTGAACGGTTTGGGGTGGGCAAAACGGCCGTGCATCCTGGTTGAGAACAGGCAGCACTGAATTCAAATCTTGACTCTGCCACTTAACCGAGCAAGTCACTTAATATCCTGGCATCTCAGTTTCCTGCCCTCTAAAATAGGGATGGGTAGTAAGCCTCGTTGGATGAGATAATGCCAGAGGTCCCCAAACTTTTTACACAGGGGGCCAGTTCACTGTCCCTCAGACCATTGGAGGGCCGGACTATAAAAAAAACTATGGACAAATCCCTATGCACACTGCACCTATCTTATTTTAAAGTAAAAAAACAAAACGGGAACAAATACAATATTTAAAATAAAGAACAAGTAAATTTAAATCAACAAACTGACCAGTATTTCCATGGGAACTAGGCTCCTCTCACTGACCACCAATGAAAGAGGTGCCCCTTCCGGAAGTGCGGCGGGGGCCGGATAAATGGCCTCAGGGGGCCGCATGTGGCCCGTGGGCCGTAGTTTGGGGACCCCCGGATAATGCAATGTCGAGTGCATAACATGAAATGGCAGATGCTGTTATAGCTTTGTACACAGGCTGCAGCTGTTTGGAAAGGTCAGGGGGCCTGGGAAAGCTAGGAGTGGTGCTGGGGGAAGGACATCGCTGATGTCTATAAGGGTTTCTAGGGAACAGAGGCCCTGAGAAGCTAGGTGTCCTTGAGTGGCTCTGTAACACACCTTTGGGCATATGGGGAGCTAGTGCCTGGGTGTGAATGTGGGTGGATATATCACCAGTCACCTTTGCAGATGCCACCCCACATGGATGCTACGTTGCCTGTCAGCACATGACTATGGGACCACATGTGGAGGTCCTCATGTACCAGAGCTGAAAAAGCCTTTAGGTTTAGCTCTATCCTCTCATTTTACAGATGAAAAAACTGAGGCCTACAGTTTTTCTATAATACTGAGGGCAAAACCTGAAGAAGGTCCCAAACATCCTTACTCCCCATCCTCCACTGGGTATTATTCCTCAAGAACCATACCACCCACTGGGACACCTACCTACAGCATCTGGCTCTGGCTCGGTGCCCAGGTACCGCCCTTTGGACCGTGAATCCACCAGCTGGAACCTCTTAGATTCAAGGTTCTCCAGCACCTGCTCATAGGTCTTGAACAGAGAGCGATCAAGTGTGGCTTTGAAGACTGCTGGTTCTGGGCGTGAGGGCTCAGATGTCACAGGGTGGCCTTCCTTTAGCCAGTTCTGGAAGCCACCATTGAGCACCGACACCGTGCGGTGGCCAAACACACGGAACATCCACCAAACCCGAGGTGCATAGTAGCTTCCCAGGTGATCACCATCATACACCACCACATGTGTGTCATTGCTGATGCCCAGGCTCCCCACGTAGTCGGCGAAGCCCTCCTCACTGGGCAGCATCATCTCATAGGGTGAGGACTTGTCCTTGCACTCTTCAATATCAAAGAAGGAGGCGCCAGGCACATGGCACTCTAGGTACTCCTTACGGGCGTTCCGAGTGCCGGGGGAGTACCAGGACACATCCAGTACCCGCAGACCAAGTCCCAGCTTTCCAGCCCGGACCGACTCCGCCAGCCACTTGCTGGAGACCAGCGCGCGGTAGAGCACCTGATGAACCATGGTTTCAGCTCTGCGCTTCACCTGGCGCGGGTAGGAACCGGGAAAAAGATGGGCATGAGGACCATGTGTTTAGCGCGGTAGGACCTGGGAGGAGCTTTTAACCCACTGAACCCACCAGTGTGGAATGGGAAAGTTTGCAGATTCCCTAAGGAAAGTCTCTCCGCCCTTTCCTGGGTCCCCATCACAAAAGGGGGTGGGGCAAGAGCTCTGAGGCCTCTGGTGGGGGGAGCTGGCCCTAGAAGCTATACTACTTGCCCTTGGAACTTTGCCAGAAAAGATCGGCGAAAAGATGACCAGGACCGGGGAAGATTGCATTTTGGGCTTAGAATCCCCTTTCCTGGGAGGGCAGGGGAGTGGACGCATAGGAGAAGAAGGTTCGCTGGAGTCCTGCATGGTCCCGTCCCCAACCCCCAACCCTCGGGCACCTCTTGTCTCGCAAACCTTCCAGCGGTTTCTTGGCTGCCAGGGCTCGCGCACCCCCAGGATGTCTGAGTCCAGCCCTGGTTCGGTGCCCTCTGCCTCAGTTGGGTCAGGGGTTCCCGGGGCATCGCGCCCGCCCTCGCCACGGGGACCCTCCCCTGGGCCGCAGGTGGCCTGACAAGCTGCCCAATCCCGAGCGGCCCGCGAGCTGGTCGCCGCCCCCACCCAGCTGCACTTACTCGCCCTCGCTGCCTCCCTGGCTCCCGCCCCTGCCGCTGAGAAGTTGGCTGCTCAAACCCTAAGCCCGCAACTCCCCAACTGGCCTGCACCATCGCGCCGCTGCTCACGGGGGAGAACGCGCGCCGCCCGCCTCGGCCCGGTGCTGCCCGCCGCCCAGCCGCGCCGGTCCCAGACCGCCGCCCGGCGCGTCAGGCCTCTCGGATCCCCCGACCGCCCTGGGGTCACCGGGCGGCACCCGGGAGGCGCGGGGCGGAACTCGGCCGCGCGGGCGTCCCCCAGGCCCCGCCAAAGGAAGGCGCGAGCACAGGCGGCGCCGAGTGGCCAAGGCAGTGGGCTGTGCCCGAGTCTCCTCCTTTTGGCTGGCCGCAGGTTGGTGGCGGGAGGAGGGAACAGCTGCGGGCGCGGGGAGGGGGCACCTTGCGGTGGGGGCTATGGCCGAGCCCGGAACTCGAGAGCCCGAGACCCGGGTAACAACTGCAGTGTTGCGCTTGCGCTTGATTTCTTTAGGGGGAGGCCGATCGTTGGGGTACCCGCGCAGGGCTTCCTGCGGGGCTTGAGTTGAGGAGGGGGCTGCAGTCTCGGAGGGAACGCGCGCCCTCCCGTTGGCCCTAAGGATGGCTGTACTCAGCAGCTAGGGGCGCCCTGCATGGTGGGGTCCGGGTCAGAGGCGGGTGGGGAGCCATGGGTGGGGGAGGGGGCACCTGGTGCCACCAGAAACGGCAGAAGGGAGGGAGGAAGGACTAATAAAGCCTGACAGAAGCTAGGGAGAGGCCAACTCACCCAGAGGTGCCAGGAGGAGAAACTGGCAAAGAACTTGCTGGAGTGAAACAAAACTAACTTTTGTCAGGGCCTGCGCAATGAGGCATTTAAGACCAGAGTGAGGAGTTGGGCTGGTTTGCCTTGAGGGTACTCGATGTAGTTGAGATCAGGCCGTGTTAGAGCTGAAGCACCCGCTGCCTTTGTTTACCTCCCCAATCTGGAGGCCTCATACTTTTAAAAATTATTGCCCTTATTTTTTCATTTAATTTTAAGTTTATATACTTTGTGTGTGGATTTTTAATTTTTAAAATTTATTTTAGAGAGGGAGAGAAAGAGAAACAAAAATGTCGACTTGCTGTTCCACTTATTTATGCATTTATTGGTTGATTCCTGTATGTGCCCTGATCAGGGATTGAATCTGCAACCAGGAGGATGCTCTAACCAACTGAGCTAACCAGCCCGGGCCTACATAAATTTTTAACAATGAGCTGTGTTTAACAACCAGTTGGCATAATTCCTGAATATCTAACAACTGGTGGGACTGCCCTGCCAGACTCGGCTTTTACATATGCTGTTACTTACACCTAGAATGCTTTTCTCATCCCCCTTTAAATTTTTTGTTTATTCTAAAATAATTATATTCTTGCAGGAAGTTGCAGACAGCCATACTTTGATAAGCATTTACCCAGTGAGGACTCTGAGCTTTATGCTTTGCAGTGGGGGGCTGAGGGGGATCCAGGAAGGACAAGGCTGGAGAAATTCTTGAAGAATGTCCAGTCTGATTGGAGCCCTGCTCTGCCAGGGTCCACCCAGATGTCAGCCTGGGACTCACACTTACCCTATTGTACAATTGTTTATATTCCTGAGATGGACCTGGGGCTGTCCTGTATGTCCTAGAGTCCTTCACTTCAGAGTACCCCCCCAACTACACTGATCCAGACCTGCCAAACTCACAGGGACCTGATCCCCACCCTTCAGTGACAGACACAGCCTGCTCTCCCAGACCCGCTACCCCCCCCAGTCTTTTGTGAGAACTGCTAAAGGAGCAGGGAGGGTGGGACAGAATGACCTCAGGCCTCTGAAGGCCCATCCAATCCTGAAATTCTAAGATTTCAGATTTATGGCTCTCTGGTCAAAGGCTACCTACCTACAAGAATAACTTTGAAGAACTAAAGGGATTTTTATTGAGCCGTTTTGAATGATTATTAATGCCAGCCATATACAGTGCATCATCATGGCCCCTGTATGGTCATTATTTAAAGAGGCAAGGCTTGGAAGCCCCATTATTAGAAATGTGAGCCCTGGCCGGTTGGCTCAGCGGTAGAGCGTCGGCCTAGTGTGCGGAGGACCCAGGTTCGATTCCCGGCCAGGGCACACAGGAGAAGCGCCCATTTGCTTCTCCACCCCTCCGCCGCGCTTTCCTCTCTGTCTCTCTCTTCCCCTCCCGCAGCCAAGGCTCCATTGGAGCAAAGATGGCCCGGGCGCTGGGGATGGCTCTGTGGCCTCTGCCTCAGGCGCTAGAGTGGCTCTGGTTGCCAACATGGCGACGCCCCGGAGGGGCAGAGCATCGCCCCCTGGTGGGCAGAGCGTCGCCCCATGGTGGGCAGAGCGTCGCCCCATGGTGGGCGTGCCGGGTGGATCCCGGTCGGGCGCATGCGGGAGTCTGTCTGACTGTCTCTCCCTGTTTCCAGCTTCAGAAAAATGAAAAAAAAAAAAAAAAAAAAAAAAGAAATGTGATAGGTCACCAAAGGAGGGACACACAAGGCCTGATGAGTTTTATAATAAATTTATTTATGCATCTGTGAACAGATGGGCTGAGAGACCCTAGTGGCTTCAGCAGCGAGATGATGAAAAGCCTCATCCTTAGAGCAGTGGTCCCCAACCCCCGGGCCACGGACTGGTATCAGTCCGTGGGCCATTTGGTACTGGTCCACAGAGAAAGAATAAATAACTTACATTATTTCCGTTTTATTTATATTTAAGTCTAAACAATGTTTTATTTTTTTTTAAATGGCCAGATTCCCTTTGTTACATCCACCTAAGACTGACTCTTGACGCTTGTCTCGGTCACGTGATACATTTATCATTCCCACCCTAAAGGCCGGTCTGTGAAAATATTTTCTGACATTAAACCGGTCCGTGGCCCAAAAAAGGTTGAGGACTACTGCTATAGAGGATAGGGTATTTCCCGCTGCAGGGAGAAACTTCAGTTACCTATGGCAGTTAATCAGTGGGAGAGGGAGGGTGGTGCTCAATAACAGAATGGCCAGATAAGTGAAGGGAGAATGACTAACTGGCAGGATGTCCCAGGGTCAGGGGGAAGGTAAAAGATCAATCAGGATTGCTCAGGTAGAGAGCTGTGGGAACTGCCCTGGCACTGAATCACCTAGAATTCAGCCTAGTTAGTTGAGGCTTTTGGTAGGGGGCCTGGACCCAAATCTAACAAAATGGAAATGGGCCAGGGAGCCTAACATGCCCTTCCGCACATAACTTGTTAAGCTGCGGAGTGGAATTTGCACTGGCTTTGAGGTGGTTGTTGGTGATTGGGGGTGGGGGGGTATTCTGACTCCCAAACCATGGTTCTTTTCACTTTAAATGTATTATTGGGGGGGGGGGGGGACGAGGAGGCCCAAGAATGGTAAGGGTCATGGGTGGTTGTGGTTCACAAATGAGCTCTTCAAGAGGGAGCCCGCAGCATCCCACAGCATCATCTAGCTGTGCTGCAACCCACAGACTCTGATGATCGCACACCCAAAGCTCCTTTGGCAGCCTCTCATCCCCAGTCCTTGGCCCCTGAAAGGTCAGATCAGTTTGATTTCCTTGTCTAACAGGAAACCTCCCCACCCCTTCTACTCCCACCCAGGCTGAGCTAGTGGCCCCTCTGTGCTCCCACTGAACTCCATCCGTTCCTTAATTACACTCTTTCTCAAGCAGACCTATGGCCTGTCTTTACCCCCAGGGCTTGGCAAAATCAAGAGTTTCTCAGTATCCAGCACAGGGCCTGCCCCTGTGGGCAAAGTGGGTCCTAAAAGTCAGCCTTCTGTGAGACTGTGGGATGGGGCAGGGCATAAGGTAGTACACTGTGGACTCATTAGGCCCTGGTCATCGGTGATCTGGGTTGGGGAAGAAGTCCAGCCTCAGGAGTTAAAATCGGGCTTCAAATCCTGAGGCTGTCCCTGACTTGTTGCAGTGCTTAGCTTGTAGCCAGGCCCAACTTCAACTCTGGTTCTTTACCTACTCTCTTCCCCTCAGTGGTCAGTGGCAGGACTGCCCAGTGTGGATATAAAGGCCGTGCCCTGTGCAAGGGGTGCACAGCTAAGGGGCTTGATCTGGAGACTCTGCCTCCACCTTGCAGAAGGAGCCCCTTTCTCTAGCCTACACAAAGGCACCTGGTGGACTAGGGGCTGCTTGGACAGGGGCTCAGCGTGTTAGGAGCATCTCGGCTTTGAAAGGCTGTGGGCTGGTGTGACAGTGGACTGGTGGACTGCTGTACTCTCAGCTGCTGGCCCGCAGGGAAGTGGAGGGGAGAGGGGGTGAGGCACTAAGTCACTTGTTGCTCCTGCCTCAAGAAGATCCAGAGAAAGCTCAGGCTCAAGGGGCAAAAATCTGAACTTGCTGAACTCTGGGAGCTTGCTCAATGCGTTTCAGTGAGGTCTGGATTCTGGTGTCAGACTGCTTAGTGTGTAGCCTGGTGTCATGACTTCTAGCTATTGACCTTGGTCAAGTTAGTGCACTTCCATGAGCCTCAGTGGCCTCCTCTATAAAACAGTGAGAATAATAACAAACCTCTTGAGGGCACTCACTCAACAAATAATCTAGAGCAGGGGTCGTCAAACTTTTTATAAAAACCACCCACTTTTGCAGTGCTGGTCAACCTGGTCCCTACTGCCCACTAGTGGGTGGTCCAGCTTTCATGGTGGGCCAATCGCAGCGCCTACTCAGCAACATGCTGTTTTCTAAGATATGGTTAGATCTGAATGGTATATACCTAGCTAGGACCCAGTGAATTCAGCTACTCTTCCTGTTAGGCTGCTTATGTAAATGTTTTATGAATTAGTTTCTCCAGGGAGCTTCCTTGGTTTGCAAGTATAGCTGGGTGCATCTTAGGGAGGGGCTAAGGCTTTTGCCCCACCTCCACCCCCCATCCACCCTTGCTTTAAAATGTCAGCAGGGCCTTCCCCTGCTTGGGCCCTCTCCTTATCTGCCCTGCAACAGGCAGCAGTGAGTGGCCCTCCTGGCCCTCTCTAAGGGTCATGGTCATTTGGTCACTGTGCTGGGTATATATCCTGGCAGAGAAGGGGAGGGGAGGCCCCATGACCGTGACCGAAGTCTACATCTGAGTTCAACACCGCTGATTTCTTGTGTTCCATGGACTCTGCCCTCCCCTGGCTCCACCTACCCGGCAGGACCTGCCCCAGTACCAGTCTCAGTGGCACGAGGCGTTTCCTGTACAGGGACTGGCCCCTTCCTAGGCTCCCTCCTGATATATCCTCTTGTCTCCCAGGCCTGCAGCCCCAGTGTCGCCAGCACCACCATGGCCGCACAGCAGCTCTTCCGTGCTCTGGTGTCTGCTCAGTGGGTGGCGGAGGCACTGCGGGACCTGCGCACCACCCGGCAGCCCCTACAGCTGCTCGATGCCTCCTGGTATCTGCCCAAGCTGGGCCGCGATGCACGCCGCGAGTTCGAGGAGCGACACATCCCGGGTGCTGCCTTTTTTGACATCGACCAGTGCAGTGACCGAACGTCACCCTACGACCACATGATGCCCAGTGCTGCGCACTTCGCGGAGTATGTGGGGAACCTGGGCGTGGGCACTGCCACCCACGTAGTGGTTTATGATGCCAGCGACCAGGGCCTCTACGCGGCACCACGCATCTGGTGGATGTTCCGTGCCTTTGGCCATCGCGCGGTGTCATTGCTGGACGGCGGCCTCCGCAACTGGCTGCGCCAAGGCCTCCCACTAAGTTCCGGCAAGAGCCGCCCGGTGCCCACGGAGTTTCGAGCTGTGCTGGACCCCACCTTTGTCAAGACGTATGAAGACATCAAGGAGAACCTCGAATCCCGACACTTCCAGGTGGTGGATGCCCGCGCTGCAGGCCGGTTCCGGGGCACCGAGCCCGAGCCCCGAGATGGTAACAGTGATGGCCAAAGGGGCTGGGAGGTCCCCTGGGGCACGGGGTCTGGTGCACTCTGGGCATTGCTCTTGCCTTTATAGGGCACCGCGTGGGGTGGGGGCCTCAGAGAGGTTTGTTAAATTCAGAAAGTCCCTGCCACATAAAACCCTGCAGAGCAATGTTAACATTAGGTCAAACCGTATGAAACTGCTGATATCTAACCATTTTTAAACGTACATAGGTGGCAGTTTCATGTTCATCCCAATAAAGATGCCACCTTGAACCTGTTGGGTCCTTCAGCTCAGTTCCTGGGAGGCGTGGAGGGGTGGGGAGGAGGAGTGAGGCAACAGAGGCATTGAGCCAGAGTCAGATCTGGGTTCAGAGCCCTGCCCAGATTGCACTGGCTGTGTGACACCTGGAAGGTCTCCTAATATGAATCGTAGCTTCTGCATGTGTAGAGTGGCAACAGAACATGGAACTTAAGGGATGTGGTCAAATGGCAGCAAGCATGTAAAGCACTCAACTCTGCGCCGGCACACAAGATGCACTCAAGAAATGGGAAGTGATGTAACATGCTTCTCTGGTTGTGGCTTTTTTACTGGGGTGCTTCATGCTTGCAGCAATCATGCTTGCTCATTCGTGAAATGGGAGAGATGAGATATACCTAGCAGGCCCATTGTCAAGGTGGACGGAGCTGATGAGTGTCAAGGCTTGATCTAAACCAGTGCTGAATATCACTGTTCTCGTCATTCCCATTCCACAGCCCAAGACTTGGCCAAGTGCGCCTATAATTTGCCACATCATTCCAGCAGGGAGGGGAAGCTTGCTTTGCTTGGTAGGGTTCAAGGCATGGGGACAGCCATGCTCTGACAGTAGCTGGCCTGAGTTAAGAGCTCACTCTGCTTCTTTGCTCCGGGCTAGACTCTACGTAATGTTTCTGACTGAGCCCGAGCCAGTTTCTGCACTTGTTAAGTAGAGATGCATGACACATTCCAACCTCACCATGGACTAGAGTGCTGGCTATACGTGACGTCCTGAGAAGAGGTAGTGACGTGGGTCAGCAGCTCCTTGAAGGAGTGTCACCCCATAGCAGCGGGCAAACTGAGGCAGAAGCCACCCTAGAGTCCAAATGGCTGAGATTTGAGCCATTGCCTGTTTGGGTTTGTTTTGTTGCAAATCTCAGTCCTTGGTGTGAGAATGGGGATATTAGTAACACCTGCCTAATAGGGGGTGGTGAGAACAAAAGGACCAGTGGTGGAAGTGAAGCATGTGTAGGGAGCCCTGGGGAAGGTCTTGGAAATGTGGGTGAAGGTATGGCTCTCTAGATGAATGGTTGTCCAGCCTTGCCTGGGTTTCTCCTGCTACTATCAAAATGATCTTTTATTTATTTATTTATTTATTTTTATTTATTTTTTTTTTTTTTCATTTTTCCAAAGCTGGAAACAGGGAGGCAGACAGACTCCCGCATGCGCCCGACCGGGATCCACTCAGCATGCCCACCAGGGGGCGATGCTCTGCCCCTCTGGGGCGTTGCTCTGTTGCATCCAGAGCCGTTCTAGCACCTGAGGCAGAGGCCACAGAGCCATCCTCAGTGCCCGGGCCATCTTTGCTCCAATGGAGCCTTGGCTGTGGGAGGGGAAGAGAGAGACAGAGAGGAAGGAGAGAGGGAAGGGTGGAGAAGCAGATGGGCGCTTCTCCTGTGTGCCCTGCCCGGGAATAGAACCCGGGACTCCCGCACGCCAGGCCGATGCTCTACCGCTGAGCCAACCGGCCAGGGCCCAAAATGATCTTTTAAAAATGGAAGTCTGATTTCTTCTTGCAGTCATGTCCAGGCTCCAAGACTTAACCCAGGCCTTCTAAGATGTTCCCATCTACCTCAGTTTCCCCTCGGGCCTCCACCTTCCCATGTCTGAGCTTTTGCCATGATGATGTTTAACCCCTCTAAGCGTCATGCTGTTCCGTGTTCCCTAGGAGCCCCTGTGCTTGGGATGCTGCTGGGATGCTGTCAGCCCCCGTGGCCCAGACCCTTCCTTGTATCTGGCTGAATCCTACTCGCCCTTCTCAGAGAAGCTTCCCTGACTACCCCATCCCAGGCAGTGCTGTATGATGGTTAGCCCACAGGCTCTGGGATCTCTCTGCCACTACTAACTTGGGCAAGTTAGTCTGCGAGCCTCAGTTTCCTCATCTGTACAAAAGGGAAAGTAGTAATTTATTTTCCGTAGAGTTTTGGGGAGGATTAAAGGAGAAAATACAACTGAGGGGCTCCAAACAGTGCCAGGCACAAAGTGAGCGCTCAGTAATGTCAGCTGTTATCTTAGATGAGGTACCCCATGCAGTGAGGCCTCTTGCTAACACTCATCATATTTGTAATTATTCAGTTATTACCAGTCTTCCCTGCCCGACCAAAACTCCTTGACTGCAAGTGCTGCTGGTCCTAGTGAGGCAGAGGTCTTGTTTATCAGTGTTGCCCCAGGGCACATAGTGGGTCCTCAGGAAACCAGGGGTAGAGTGTGGCACTGGTGGGCTCTGAGTTTTGGGTTCAGATTGCCGCCAGCAGTTTGCTAGAGGCATGATCCCGGGCTGTACTAAACTTCAGCATCTCTGAAATGGGAATGCCTATAAATTGTTCCTGGGATTCCAGTTGTGAGGACCACGTGAGATGACGCATATAAAGGGTTTAGCACCATTGCTGCGTGGGAGGCTCTCAGTACTGCAAGGGCTGTTCATAGTGCCCTCGTATTTGCTCCCTCCTCCTGCTCTCCTGCTGCAGGCATTGAACCTGGGCACATCCCTGGCACTGTGAACATCCCCTTCATGGACTTCCTGACCAACGAGGGCCTGGAGAAGAGCCCCGAGGAGATCCGCCGCCTATTCCAGGATAAGAAGGTGGACCTGTCCCAGCCACTGGTGGCCACTTGTGGCTCTGGTGTCACAGCCTGTCATGTGGCATTGGGGGCCTACCTGTGTGGCAAGCCTGATGTGGCCATCTATGATGGCTCCTGGGTGGAGTGGTACATGCGTGCCCAGCCTGAAGAAGTCATCTCCGAGGGCCGGGGGAAGACCTGCTGAGGCTGGGCAGGACATGACACAGGAAACTCAGGTGACACCCAGCCAGCCACCAGCTGTACCCAGCCCGATTGTTCTGATGCTGTTTTCACCAGAAGAATGTTTCTTCCTCCCAACTAATGTGGCACATGGGGCAACACCCCAGAAGCCAGGAGTTCTCTTGACTTGCAGGCTCCCAGTGGAGGCAGGAGAGAAGGTGACGGTGGGCACAGGGGAAGGGGAGCCACCCACATGGTGCTGAGCTGGGCCCCATCTCCCTCTGTTTTACTATTGAGAAAATAAAACAGCCAAGTGCTAAATGCTTCTAACTCGGGGGCTGCCTCAGTTTCCTAAGGAGCCAGGGGTTCCAGCGTGCCCAGCAGAGGGAGCTCCACAGAGCCTGAGGGTCTTGGTCCCTGCCTCTGAGCAGCACAGGAACCCCAAAGCCCTTTTATTCCTATAACTGCAATGCCCTCAACAAACCATCCTCTACCCCGCCCCCCAGTGCTGGGGGTCTCCCTTCTGGCTCTGGGCTGGGTTTTTGAGGTTTTATTAAAGATTTTATTTGTTCATTTTAGAAAGGAGAGAGAGAAAAGGGGGGAGGATCTGGAAGCATCAACTCCCATATGCTCCCATATGTACCTTGACCAGGCAAGCCCAGGGTTTTGAACCGGCGACCACAGTGTTCCAGGTCTGTTCTTTATCCACTGCGCCACCATAGGCCAGGCTGGCTTCCGAGCTGTTTAAGCTGAATCTTGCCATGATGTGTCTGGAGTCCCACCCAAAGCCCCCTGTGAGTAAGCAGGACATCTCATTTCCAGACAGAAATGGGTCTAAAACTTAATAGAAGGCTGTACCACACTGAGGAGGCCTGTCCCAGCCCATCAGGGTATACTGGAGAATGGCTGAATTTAGCTAAATTGGAGGAGAATTCAATGTTAGACTCTGGGAGCTCACACTTGGAGACTAGCCTCTGGAGCTGCAGGGTTTGGGCAGACCCAGGGCCCATCCTTCTGCTCAAGAAGAACCTCTTCCCCCCAGCTTCCCTAGGGAAGGGACTCTGTTCTCCTCCCTTTGTCTGTTCTTCTGTGCAGAGGTGGACACAGGTGTTTGGGAAGGCCCCAAATGCTTCCTGTCAGAACCTGGGTCACCCACCCCTCCCCATCTCCAAGTCTCAGAGGCACTTCTCAATAGTAAAAGGCCAGTGTTAGCCAGTTTTGGGGAGAACCCTGGAAGGATCAAAAAATGAGCAGTGACTTTTCCAAGGTCAGGTGATGGGTTTGTGACAGCTCGGACCAGATCTGGATTTCCTGACTCTGAATATACTCTTCACCTACAACCCCCATCACATTTCCTCTGATGATGGTGGGTCATCTCCCAGGTCCCCAGGGGTGGGGACAGAATCCTGGTTTTCCAATTGGAGCTCCAAAGTAAGTCCCAACCTCACTGAGCCTCAGCTTCCTCACCTGTAAAAGGGGAATAATATGTATTTCAGAAGAAGGAATTTCAGACAAGGACCAAACCTGGGGCCCATAGTGGAGTCCCATCTTTGTAGCTCAGGGTTTTTCAACCTCCGCACTGTGACATTTGGGCCAGGCCATTCTTGGTTATGGGGCTGTTTAGCAGGATTTCTGGCCTCTGCTCACTAGATGTCAGTGGACTCACTCAGTTGTGACAACCAGACCTCCAGACACGACCAAATAAATTTCCCCTGGGGAAAGGGGGACAAAAATCACCCCCAGTTGAGAACCACTGCTGAAGGAGCAAATAACATGGTTGACCACAGCAGCCAGGAACAGTGTAGATGAGGACCTCAACATGGAAGTGAGCCTTCCCTTATGTTTGGGTCGCCAAAGGCGGGACACACAAGGCCTGATGAGTTTTGGGTTTGTTTTTTTTTAATTTTTTTTTTAATTTTATTCATTTTAGAGAGGAGAGACAGAGAGAGAGAAGGGGGAGGAGCTGGAAGCATCAACTCCCATATGTGCCTTGACCAGGCAAGCCCAGGGTTTCGAACTGGCAACCTCAGCATTTCCAGGTTGACGCTTTATCCACTGCACCACCACAGGTCAGGCAAGGCCTGATGAGTTTTACAGGAAATGTATGCATCTGCAAACAGATGGCTGAGACCCTAGTGGCATCAGCAGTGAGATGATGAGAGACTTCATCCTACAGAGAACTCAGTCTGGGTGTATTTCTCGCTGCAGGGGGAAAACTTCTGCTAACCTGTGGTAGTTAAACAATGAGAGGGGCAGGTGATAAATGACCAAGCAACAGAATGTTGGGTAAGTGAAGAGGGGTGGCTAGGTGGAAGTAAGACATCAAACAGGACTGCTCAGGTGGAGAGCTACGGGGACTGCCTTGGTGCCGGGTCACCTAGAGTTCAACCTGGCCAGTTGAGGCTTTTGGTAAGGGACCCTGGACCCGAACCTGACACCCTGGAGACAGTTTAGCAGGTGCAGAACCTTCCTTTGGTGCTGGTTTCAAACAAGCCTCGTTTCCTCTCCCAGGAATGTCCCTGCCTCTTGAAGGAGCAAGGTTTGTCTGCAAACACATGTGAGGTTCTGCTCTGGTGTCTGTCTTCGCTACCCCATGCAAGGCTGCCTGACCTTGGACACATTTCTGAGCCTTGGTTTCTTCATTTAAAATGAGAGTAACAGTACCTTCCTTGAGCAATATGGGGATTGAATGAGAGAATCCATAGAAACTGTTTAGCTTGGTGCCAGGCACAGAGTAAACATCAACAGTCATTGGGGTATTACTTATTCAGCGTGTTGGTGCCTCCTATACTCCCACCATTGGGGATGAGGGAGTAAGAAATGTGAGAATTTTGTTTTGCCCTGGAAAAGCTCCCCAGCCAGGGAGGAAAAGAGGCCTATGTTGTCATATTTCCAGAGAGAATGGAGTACTGTGGAATGATTCATTTTACAAGTGAGAAGACAAGCTCAGAGAGATTTGCCCAAGGGCACGCAGCTAATTCAAGAGAGGATTAACTGGAGTTGAAGTCCTCTGGGTAGGAGCCTCTCTGAGTCTCCACGGTGCCTGTGGTGGTTTTCTGGATCTCAAGATCAAGGGAAGGATGGAGTGTAACTCGGGGTTTGGAAACAAATGCGACAAGATCGTGTAAAATGGCCAAGTGTCTCCCCAGCTCCATAAGGAGACACCGTGAGCTGTGTGTGGGATATAAGCAAGGGGGGTTGGCTAGGTTCCCGTTCCCCACCCCAGTGCACCCCCAGCAAGGTGCCCAGGTTCCTCTGGGCCAGGGCTTTTTCTGCTGAGGGTCCTCCTCCATGGGTCTGGACGGGGTCAGAGGAACCCTGCTCAGAGGCAGGAGAAAGGTTGAGATGTGCCTTCTAGGATTCTCAGGTCTTCAGCTTAACTCCTCTTACCCCACCACCTCCTGCAAGCCTGAACTCCCAGAGTAAGTCAGCACTCCCTGCAGCCTCCCATTCACCCCATGCAGTTCAGGCAGGAACTTGCAACACTGTACAATGTGCATGATGAAATTTTTATCTACCCAGCAAATATTTGCTGAGCACCCTTCTGTGTCAGGGACAGTTGGAAGTTTCCCAATCTTGTCTAACCAGCTGCACTGGAATATGGCCATTCTCTGGGTCATTCACTAGAGGGATCATAGTCTGAAGAAGCCCCTATCCCACACTGGAATCAACTCGGCAAGACCCCAGAAGGTCTGCCTTCCAGGCCCTGCTGGTCATGGCCTCAGTCATCTCCTCTGAACAATGGGAGCAGACAGCCCTGCCATGCACAGAGTGGGTGTGATGTCAAATAAGGTGATGCTCAGAACAATATGAAGTATCACATCTACTAGAATAACCCCAGCTATATAAGGCAACAGAGCTTTCTTATCCTTAACTCATGGCGAATGAGTCATTCAGGTAGAGATGAAGTTTTCAGGTTAACTGATGCTTTATAATTTTAAGCACCAAAATCTTTCACATATTAACCTATGAGGTTGTGGAACATATATACTGAGAGGATTTGAACTCCCAGTGGCTTTGTTTCAGGTCTTTATTGCACAGTGATACCTTCAAGGACTGTTTGCCCCTGAACTAACTGGCCTCGACTGATGTGCCTTTCCAGGGCTCATGTCCCTGCACCTCTGTCTCAGGCCAGCCTTGCTGACTCCTCCAGAAGCTCCACCTGCTTCTAGGTGGGACCACTGTCTCTGGTTGATGCCACCGCCCATTCCAGTGGCTTACACCAGTGTGTTGAGCTGGAGACTCTCGACTCTGGGCCTGCAGTGGCTGGCTAGACTCAGATCTTCGTGTCCACTGCCTGCTCCGCAATCTGTGTTCTCTGACTCTGCATGGTGACTCTGCATGGTCACCACACGGGGCCATCTGAGCCCAGAGTTTTCGGAGACTCCACCTCCCTTGTCCACAGCCAGCAAGCACTGAGGGCTTTGGATTTTTACCTCTGTTTCTACGGCCTTGGTCCAGGTCCCTGGCCTAGCATCCCCAAAACTCACAGATACGGCCTGTGTCATCCGTCAGCTCCAGTATACCCTGAGGGATAGGCCTTGCCTCACAGGACCTGGGTGGGGCAGTGGAGGCTGAAGACAGACCCTCGGGAATCGGGAATCGGCCTAGGAGAGAGTGGCTGACCAACAGCTCTTGACAGGTGTGGTGAGGAGTACACAGAGCAGGAGAGGGGGAGCTGGTTGCTGGTTTGAGAGGCACCTCTGCCCAGGCTGACAGCCCCTTTATGAATTCCTGGGCCCTGTCTCCTCTCCATGTGGAGACACAGCCAGGGACAGCATTCAAAGCATAGCCCCTGGAGGCATCGGTACCTCCTACTCCCTGGCTCTGAGTGTGGGTGGGCAGGTGCCTCAATTTCCTCATCTGTGAAATGGGGATAATCCAATACCTGCCTCATAGGATCAGTTTCCTACACTGAGAACAGAGCCCTTACTCATAGCCTGTCCTGCTCCCACTCCTGCCTCCCTGTGCCAGCCAGTATGCCCTTGAGTGTAACATCTTTTTTGTTTATTCTTTATTTTATAGATTTTAGAGAGAGGAAAGGAGAGATAGGGAGAGGCAGGAACATCAATCTGTTCTTGTATGTGCCCTAACCGGGGATCAAACTGGCAACCTCTGTACTTTGGGGCAATGCTGTAATCAACTGAGCTATCTGGCCAGGCCAGG
The DNA here is from genome assembly GCF_036850765.1 of Saccopteryx bilineata. Classification (NCBI taxonomy): domain Eukaryota; kingdom Metazoa; phylum Chordata; class Mammalia; order Chiroptera; family Emballonuridae; genus Saccopteryx; species Saccopteryx bilineata. Next base: position 90,029,475 of record NC_089490.1, on the reverse strand, counting down.
GTAACATCTTATTCATGGTTCTTCTTCCTGGCCTCAGCACAGTGATGGACATGAACAGAGCTGAATGAATGTTTGGCATATGCATAAATATGTAGGGCTAAGAGAGACCCTAATAATCCCTCCTATTTACTGAGCAATTTCCATGTCCAGGGAGGATGCTAAATGCTCTGTATCCATTTAACCCAACAACTCAGAAATAGGTATTATTAACCCCAGTTTTACAGGTAAGGAAAATCGGTCACATGAAGATTAGGGCTGGGATTGGAATCCTGGCTAGAATGACTATAGAATTGGGGAGTGGGTCATAGAAGAGGAGTGGGGGTTCTCTCTGGATGGGGGGGTCATAAGCCCTTCCTACAAATGCACTCACATGCACACATGCTCACACCTTTGTTCACAGATGAGGAATAAGGGGAACCAGAAGCTAAATGACTTCCAGGCTACATGTGCATTCCAATCAGTTTCTCCAGGACTCTTGTATAAGAGATGTATTCCGGCCCTGGCTGGTTGGCTCAACGGTAGAGCGTCGGCCTGGCGTGCGGGGGACCGGGGTTCGATTCCCGGCCAGGGCACATAGGAGAAGCGCCCATTTGCTTCTCCACCCCCCACCCCCTCCTTCCTCTCTGTCTCTCTCTTCCCCTCCCGCAGCCAAGGCTCCTTGGCCTCTGCCCCAGGCGCTGGAGTGGCTCTGGTCGCGGCAGAGCGACGCCCCAGAGGGACAGAGCATCGCCCCTGGTGGGCGTGCCGGGTGGATCCCAGTCGGGCGCATGCGGGAATCTGTCTGACTGTTTCTCCCCGTTTCCAGCTTCAGAAAGAAAAAAAAAAAAGAGAGAGAGAGATGTATTCCCTCTCTTTAAAGTATGTAGTAACAATCAGCAGAGAAGAAAGCAAAGAAAAAAGCAATCATCAGGTGCTAAAAATCAGGCGCAATAATTGGCTGAAAGAATGTGGTAAACCGCAGAATTGTATGTATCAGACTGAGGTGGGAGGGGCCTCCAAGAATTTCCAGGTGAGCTGGGTACCCCGAGCTGGAGCAGAGGGGAGAGTTATTACCCCAGTGACACTGATTCATGTGCACTTTCTTGTCATCGCTTCTCTGACAACCTTTGCTCCCTCTCACTTCTGCGTCTCGTAGCCTTTCCCCATTTCTGAACCATGAAAGGCTTAAAAGTCACAAAAGTATCTAATGAAACTATATATGCACTTACCTTATGATCCAGCAATCCCAATTCTAGGAATTCACCCTGAAGATACACTTCCAACAGTATGAAAGTATGCATAATTGAGTTACTTGTAATAGCATTGTTTCTCATGGTAAACTTTTGAAAACCACCTAATATATACAGGGACGTTTGAATAAACTATGGTAAGATCCCACAATGGTGAGCTGTGTTGCTGTGAAGGAATGAGGAAGGGCTCTATGAAATGTGTGAACTGATTTCTGAGATGTATTGTTAAGTGAAAAAAGAGCAAAGGGCAAAAAAGCAACTATACTCAGCTGCCTTTTGTGTAAGAAAGAAGTAAGAAAGTATGCATGTATCTCTTCATTCCAGTGAAGGAAAACACAGGAAGAATAAACCAGACACTAGTGGGATTGGCTGCCTCTGGAGATGGGTGGGAATAGAGTGGGACAGATGTGGTAATATCTGCCTACTCTTCTATATGTGATTTCTTGCATCCTTTGACTTTTAGAATTGTGTTATTATGTTTCACATATTCAGAAAAATAAAATAACAAGGAAGGGCGGGATGAAATGTTAATACATATAGAAACAAGCATAGCAAACTGTCCTTCAAATAGATCATATAACCACACAGAACAAGGGGAAATTAACCCAGTGGCTTCCCCTGCCCACCCAAGTAACTTGAATGTGGTATTTGGGGCTATTTTGACTGTGTCCTTAGCAAAAAGAGCAAACAAAACACAAATGCCCTGGAAATAAATATTGAAGTCTTCTTATTTGTTTGTTTTACACAGTTATGGGTCAGCATTATGAAACTAAGACTGAGCAAATATTGTGGATATGAGAACTGACATTCTCCCTACTGGAGAGAGGAAAAACAAAGATGGAAAGGGGAAGCCAGGGGTAGAGTCTGTGGTGCTGGAGTGGAATTGGAGGAACCAGGGTGAACTCAGGATTCCTAAGACAGATATAGAAATAGATATAATGTGTGTGTGCATGTGTACTTGCACATGCATGTCTCCTCGCTCTAGCTCTGTTCCCTGAGAGGGCCTGGAAGCAATGCCCTCCGACTGCAATGAGCCTCCCCAGTGCTCAGATCTTGGCTCTATCTACCATTCCCCATCGAAAGGAACTGGCACTTCTGGGGCAGGCCAAGTGCAATGTGAGCCTGGGTCGTTAGGGTAAACCAGAATCTAAGGAAGTGCTCCGAGAGTGATGGGGACAGGTCAGAAAGATACAAGACACTTGGGGGAGGAGGAATAGAAAGTCATTATTTGTGGATAAAGATTTCAGTTTTTCAAGATGAAGAGGGATAATGATGATGATGATATCACAAAAGTGTGCATCTACTTAGTGCCACTGAAGTCTACACTTACAATGGTGAAGACGGTGTCAGGGAAACTTGTCCTCTAACCTCATAGAGGTTTATGCTTGAGATCCTGCAAGTTGTAACGACAAAGGACAGATTAGCAAGAGAAAAGACAGATTTCTCTCACATATAACTGTACACCCATATGGAAGTTCACAAAGCAATGTGACTCAAGGAGGGAATTTTGGGCTTATGTACCATTTTAGGAAGGGGAAGGACAGGGGGAAAAGGGAACTTTGAGGAAAACAAATGACTTCTTTTTTTTTTCTTTTTTTTTTTTTTTCTGAAGCTGGAAACTGGGAGAGACAGTCAGACAGACTCCCGCATGTGCCCGACTGGGATCCACCCGGCACGGCCACCAGGGGGCGATGCTCTGCCCATCCGGGGCATCGCTCTGTTGCGACTAGAGCCACTCTAGTGCCTGGGGCAGAGGCCAAGGAGCCATCCCCAGCGCCTGGGCCATCTTTGCTCCAATGGAGCCTTGGCTGCGGGAGGGGAAGAGAGAGACAGAGAGGAAGGAGAGGGGGAGGTGGAGAAGCAGATGTGCGCTTCTCCTGTGTGCCCTGGCCGGGAATCAAACCCGGGACTTCTGCACGCCAGGCAAACACTCTACCATTGAGCCAACCAGCCAGGGCACAAATGACTTCTTAATAGGGGATAGAGAAAGGACACTTATGGGAAAACAAATTACCTTTAAGAAAGATAGCCTGACTAGGCAGTGGTGCAGTGGATAGAGCGTCGGACTGAGATGTGGAGGACCCAGGTTCGAGACTCCGGGATCGCCAGCTTGAGCGCGGGCTTATCTGGTTTGAGCAAGGCTCACCAGCTTGGACCTCAGGTCGCTGGCTCGAGCAAGGGGTCACTCTGTCTGCTGTAGCCCCCCAGTCAAGGAACATATGAGAAATCAATCAATGAACAACTAAGGAACCGCAACAAAGAATTGATGTTTCTCATCTCTCTCCCTTCCTGTCTGTCTGTCCCTATCTATCCCTCTCTCTGACTCTCTCTGTCTCTCCCACAAAAAAAAAAAAAAAAAAAAAAAAAAAAAAAGAAGAAGAAGAAGAAGAAGAAGAAAGTTAAATGGGTCCTTAGAGACTAGCTAGGATATATGATAGTTTTGTGACAATATCTATTTAGGTGTGGTTCGTACTTCCAGTCTCCAATGATAAGAATCAGTCTTTCTTGGTGGCTCCTAGAGAGGGGACTTAAGACAATTAAGTTCCTTTGAATTCTTTTGGGGAGTCTGTGCTTTTAGGAGTTCAGAGAAAAAATTTATTCTCAAATATTTTCAGCTCAAAAGAATTTTCATGCCACGGTGCTGTATTCTGGACCACGTCAATGGTAAATTTCATGTTAGGTGTGTTTACTACAATTTCAAAAAATATGAAGTGTTCTATGTTCTAAAAAGGATATATAGGTGCCAGCTTAGAGGGGTTTCCATTGACCAAATTGTAGACAATTTGAGCACCAAAATATATACATACTAACAGTAACAGTTTATAACCCATATAATACAATAAGAATCCAATAGTCCATTCTGAAATGAATGAATGAGAAGGGAAGTATCTCCCTTACAACAGAATGCCACCTGATAAATGTAGAGGGGATGTTAGAATTAGAAGGGAAAAAAAATCACAATTTGGCAATCATCATAGTCACAATTTTTTTTTATTATTCATTTTTAGAGAGGAGAGAGAGAGAGAGAGAAGGGGGGAGGAGCTGTAAGCATCAACTCCCATATGTACCTTGACCAGGCAAGCCCAGGGTTTTGAACCAGCGACCTCAGCATTTCCAGGTCGACGCTTTATCCACTGCGCCACCACAGGTCAGGCCCATAGTCACAATTTTTATGGCAAGAATCATTAATGAAGAGGTAAATAAGTTTGATATGGAAAACAGGATATTTTTGCAACTTTTCTCTAAGCCTAAAATTAGTTCAAAACAAAATGCTATTTTTAAAACATAGGTATTTCTGATTCAGTTTCAGCCAGGGCTGCTAACCGCACCCACATTCTAAAACAAGGTGCTGGAGCATCTAACACAGTTCTTGCCAAGGTGGTTAGGAAACCTTAGAAGTTCAGAAATCTTAGGAAACCACCCCCTCACCCCACCTAGGGCAGAGACAGGAAAGATGCCAGGGGGAGCACCGGAAGGTGGACAGGCTTCCTCTGGAAGTAATGTTGGGATGCTGAGGCACTTCACTTCTCCGGCCTTATGTGGGGAGGCGCCTCCCCCTCTGCAGGCTGAGTGAGAGGGGTTTCAAGCAGGCCCTTTGCTGAGCTTGACCTGTGTGTTCTGGATTCTGGGGGCCTCATAGGCTGGGTGGTACCCAGGCGGGGGAAGCCTGCAGGTGGCTTGTTGGTTGCTCAGTAGTGGAGTCAGGAGACAGGTCCAAGCTGGTGAGGTGCAGGCTAAACCCGTCGGGGGAGGGGGGGAGGGTGTGGGCCTCCTGGGGATCAGCTGAGGTCCTGGGTAAAGGGAGGTGGCTTGGGGCTTTATGCATGCAGGGTGCAGGGTGGGTGGGAGGGAGGTGGTCCTTGAGTGGAGTGTTCCAGGAAGCTAACCAGGAGGAAATTGCGGTGTGAGCCACTCCTAGCAATGGGGGCTCCAAAGAACATTCAAAAACAATCCTCCAGGAAAATAACAAAAAACGAGCCAGTGTGAATCATTGCTCTGGCCTGAGCAAAGCCACAGCAGAGGACGTGGGCACCAGGCAAGGGCAATCTTTCCTATTTTTTTCCCATCCTTATCCCACGCTGCCACGGAGGAAAAGGGCGGTGGAGCGCAGAGGAGCAGGAGGAGAATCCGGGCTGGGAAAGCCCACAGAATCCCCCCTGGGCTTGTCCTCTGTAAAATCGGAGTTGCAGTTCATCTCCCTGTGGGGTTAGGATTAAAAGAGATAATGGAGGAAAGGGCTTGGCATAGACCCTCTCGCAGCAGGGTGAGGTCCGAGGGACCCAGGGAATGGAGAGTAGCAGCTGGTTCTGTGTGATTCCTGTTTCAAGCTGTGGAATGACAGCCACAGGAGCCAGAGGGACGTTTGCATGAGAGTGGTATCCCTGGAGGAGGCTGGTTAGAGCTGACTATTATTATTTCCAATTTGGAAATGGGGCAACTGGGGTTCACAGAGATGAAGTGACATTCCCAAGCCACCCAACTGGCAAGCCACAAAGCCTGGGCTGGCAACCTTGTCTGGGAGCTTTTGTCCCTCAGCGACTTCTGTCTTGGATCACTTTCAAGTTGATTTCAGAGCCACATTAAAAAGCACCTGGAGCTGCTCTTCCCGGAAGGGACAGCAGGGTGGCAGTGTAACCAGCATTTGGCTTTCCTCCGGGGTAACTGTCAACCCAGAAAGCATCTAAGGAATGTTTGGCTTTATCCTCTAATGGGGAAGGCTGCAAACAACTCTGAAGAGTCCCAGTCTGTGGTTACAAACAGCACTGTCTGGGATTCTGAGTTTTGTCAAAGCCTCTTGAACTCACCTCCCCAAACAGAAGCCCCCTCTAGACCAGGGACCACCCTTGAGATTTTTCTTCATCTCCGTGTTTTAACATCTGGTACACAGTCATCACTCAACAAACAGTGACGGCACTGAATGATGGCTGGTTGGGAGGGAGGGGTCCGGAGTCCCTTTCCAGCGGTGAGTGTACCCCACCCCCCAATCTCTGCCACCCAAACATGGCTTCCTCCTGACAAAATTCTAGCCACAGGTAAGGATGTGTGTCATCTGTCAGCTTTATTTAAGGACCTTGGGTCTTGCCACCTGGTTCTTAGTTGTGGCCCTCATCGGTGAGGTTGTTGCTTCAGGTGGGAACATTTTAGATTCTGGCTGAGGGTTGCTGGTGTCCTGGGATTGGGAGGGTGGGGAGGGCTCTGAGGAAGAAGGGGGGTCAGGCTGGCTCAGTTAAGCTTCCCCCTTTACTTTGAAACCAGAGGTGCTGGTTCGGCCTCCATTGACACCTCCAGGGCCACAATCAGCAGGGCAGCTGTGGTAGGATGGCAATGAGCCCCCAAAGTGATCTCAGTTGCAAACCTGACCATGTCACCCCCTGCCTACAACCTTCAATTTGCTCTGGTTTTGTTTTAGCTAACAATGGTTGAGGCTCACTGAGTGCCAGGAGCCCTGCTGGTCTTTCAAGACCAGTTCGTAACTCCATTCATTCATTCGTTCATCCATTCATTCAATATACTAAAACCAGGGACTATGCCAGGTGTTTTCCAGACATTATTATATAATTTGATTTTCACAGCAATGCTCTAGGACTACCACAATTTCTAATTTTCAAAAGAGAAAACTGAGGTTCAGAGAGGAAGTTGCTTTATGGAGAAAAACAGAGCCTTGGGTGGTAACAGAGAACCCTCCCCCGGCACGGGGTCAGGCTGCACAATATGCAGGGCCTGTGTGTGTAACACTGCAATCAGTGCGGGTAGACTCAGACCCTTCCCTCTCAGTCTAAAACCAGGACTGAAACATCAGAGAGAAAGTTAAGGACAGTTTCCCTTTTAGCCCTTGTGCCTACTTGGTCCCAGATTTCATGAAGAGCTGCCCCTCTCTTTCCCCATCCTGCAGTATCTACCATGTCAGTGCCCCCTCTGGAGTTATCTGGCTCCTCCTATCCCTTTCCGAATTATAGCTGAGAAAACTGAGACCCCTCTCCCCTTACCTCATTTTACAAAAGTCAGGATGAAAACCAGTTCTCCAGACTTTGATCCAGTGCCCCGTCCACTTTTCCTTCCTAGAAATCTTGCCCAATGAGTGCTGACAATCCATGGCAAGGAAATAGGAGAAAGGCCAAGGTGCTGGAAATGCACTTGGAACCCACCTGGGTTTGGGCCAGCCTGCCACTCATCAGCTGCCAGTCACTTCACTTGAGTCCTCATCTATACGATGGATATAGTAACAGCAGCCTCACAGGGCTGCTGAGAGCTTCAGTGAATAATATAGATACAGGAAGCATCTGGAATACAGTGGGTGCTCAGTCAACTTTAAGCCCATCTATGTTGCCTTCAGAGAACTGATGTGGAGAAAGAACCAGCTCCCCTCTCTCCACCCCGCCCTCATACAAAGGGCAGAAGGAAAGAATATTAGAAAACAGATACAGGTAAGTGTTATGGAATTCTTCCCACATTTATCAGCTGTTTGATAACCCAGCTTGGACAAAGGGAAATCAATAACGTGGAAAATAAATGGGAGGATTGCTGATTTAGGGTATCACCCACTATTTTCCCAGTGACCCCGACCTTGACTTTTGCATAAACACAGTAATTTGGCCAACTGGGCTTCTTCAAGAGACCCCAGTTTGTGGGCCTCCCAGAAAGGCAGATTGCTGGCATCCGGGGACCCTCAACCCGGGCGCCCCAGCTCCCGGCGGCGCGGACTACATTTCCCAGCATGCCCCGCGCGCAGTACCTGCCCGCCTCCAGCCCTCGGGAGCCGGGAGGATGCAGAAACGGGGCCCAGAAATGAGGATGGAGGCCGGGGAGGCAGCGCCGACGGCGGGGGCGGGCGGCCGCGCTGCGGGCGGCTGGGGCAAGTGGGTGCGGCTCAACGTGGGGGGCACGGTGTTCCTGACCACCCGGCAGACTCTGTGCCGGGAGCAGAAGTCCTTTCTTAGCCGCCTGTGTCAGGGGGAAGAGCTGCAGTCGGACCGGGTGAGGCCCTTTAGGTGGGCGGTGTGGGGCTCGGGGTCTAGGGCTTTGGGCTCTCTGGTCCGCCACGGCCTCCGGGCTGGGAACCGGCAGGTTTTATTTACAAAGAGCCAGAAGCGGGAAGAACTGGCTGGAGGAGGGGAGGAGGAAGTGGATCCGAGAGCGAGGAATATGCCTATTGCCTTGGCAACGGGAGAACGCCGGGCCTCGGTCATTTGTAGCTTATGAGACTTCCCTGGACTCCCACCCCAGGAGGCTGGTGGATGGGATCCAAGTCTCCCCCCTTCTTTGGGGCTGTGGGGACAGACAGACAGACACGTAGGGCCCTCAGTCCTTCCCAAACGGGACTTTCGCACTGCACGGGGGAAGGAGTGGGTGAGGCAGGCTGCTTCTCCCTCCCTTTGGGGTGTGGGAGGCCTAGGTGTGCAGGGAGCTGGGTGGAGAAGGCCTAGGGCGCTCTCTGAGCTGGGCTGCATTGGGAGCGGTGCTCGGCTGGCAGGCACCTGGTCTGGGGTTCCATCTGGTTCTGCTGTAAACTGCTTGCCTGACCTTTAGGGTCGGCCCCTTCCCTGGTCCAGGCTCAGCCTCCTGTCTGTAACCAGGGGACACTGGTCTGGAGATGACCTCTAAGGCCTCCTTCTGCCCCAATCCCTGACCATCTGATGTTGTGACCTTGAGCCAGTTCCCTCACCTCTTGATGCTCTTTTCTCCCTATAGACCTGCCCACTGTGCCTCCCTGCCTCCCTGCAGACTGAGGGTGCCCAGTGAGATAGCGGCTCCTTCAGAAACCTACAAACACCCAGAATGACTGGGGACTTGGTGGAGACAGTGTCGGGCTTGCTTCAGGGGAACAATACCTCTAAGGAGCCCTACCTTGGGTCGGGTTCCACTGAGACCTCACTGGATGCTCATAGTGACCCCTAGTTATGGGGGAGAGGAGTAAGATTCAGAGAGGCCAAATTACTGGCCCAAGGTCACACAGTCAGGGAGAGGCAGAGGCAGAATTTGAGTATTTTTCCTCCATCATGCTACTTCGTTCCAGGGAATAACAGACTCTGTGCTCTTATTCCTTCCCTCCTTCCTGTCCTGAAGTGAGGGGTGGACAGGGGGAGGCCTCACTCTTCCCCTCTCACAGCCTGTGCCCCTCACCTCTAGGATGAGACCGGGGCCTACCTCATTGACCGCGACCCCACCTACTTCGGGCCCATCCTGAACTTCCTTCGGCATGGCAAGCTGGTGCTGGACAAGGACATGGCTGAGGAGGGTGAGTTGGTTCAGGGGGCTGGCCGGGCACACATACTAGCCCTGCCCTCTGCAGCCTGCCAGGCCTTCTGTGGAGATCCAAAGCCATTTTTCCCACCCTGGAGAAACAGCTTCTTTCCTCAGTGTTCCCTGCCTCTTCCCATCCCTGACAGGGCTGAATCCCAAAGCTTCTGCCTGGGCTGAGCCCAGGGGCTCTGCCAAGCTGACCAGCCTGTGCTTTCACTGTTGCGGAGGTGATGGAAATATGCCGACAGAGGTTAGAGGGAGCCAATGAGGCTAGCAGCCTCCATTGTGAACAGGGCTGCCCTTTCTCCTGGCCTCCTGGGACCAGGTGTGAGCGGGTTGGAGCTGGGCAGGGTGATCCAGCATCTCAGGTGCCTGGTGAGGAGGGTTTGCAGTCAGCAGGTGAGTGGAGCAGGTGGAGGACTCTTCCCCCGGTTCAGCAACTTCAGCAGCAGAGTGCTGGTTGTGGGCAGAGGCAGGAAAGGAGGGAGCCTGTCCCCAGCGGGGGTTCCGACCCTCCCAGACCTGGGTGGCTGAGGCCCTGTAGATGCTGACTTCTGGGCCCAGTAAATAGTGGGAAAACCTTGCCTGGGGGGATGGCCTCTGGAAAGAGCCTCAGCCAGGGACAGGGACCACAGTCAGTGCCTAGTCAACGGTTCCTTGGGGCACAGGGTGTGGCTCTGGGTCAGCTGACCTGGCCAGGCCAGCTTGGACATTGTCACTTCTTCTTTCTGAGCCTCCACCTCCTGGATATGAAGTGTAGGTGGTGATCTACACTGGGCAGAGCATATTTTACAACAGCTAATGTCATGTACCCTGTGTGTGTCTAGCACAGCCCATCTCTCTTCCCTTGTGGGTCCCCAGTGGGCTAGGACTTCAAAATCAGAGCCCACTGTGGACACTGGCTCAGCAGGGCCCACAGCTTCCCGGAGAGCCCCTCTGGGAGCACAGGTAGCATGGGCATGGCCTGGGCCCAGGAGCATGTCCCTTAGGGAGGAGAAAAACACTCCAGCTGCGTCATAGCCAACACCTGTTTACAGTTTCTGGGTTTCTCCCTGTTTTGCCATCCTAGCACCTTCAGACAAGGCTAGACCTCCATGCAGGGGGCCGGGGGTTCTGGGAGGAGACTTTCTAGGTGTGACACCAGAAAAGTCACTTATCATTTTGTGCCTTGGTGCCACATCTGTGAAATGGGGTGACAGTAGCACCCACTTGCTGAGCTGCTGTGAGGAAAAGAGGAGCTGACACAAGCGCATCACTTAGTGCAATGTGGACCAGTGCCCTGAGGACCAGTGATGCAGTGTTAGTTTGCAATCCACAGGGCTCCACGAGGGGCCCTCATACAGTACCACTCACTGACCGCCAGCTCTGTATTAGGTGCTGTGTGGACACCGGGAACAGCGGGTGGGTCAGACATGGGCCCTGTGCCTAGGAAGCCCACAAACCAGTCATGGAAACAATCAGAAGAGTCCCTGACCTGAAGGAGCTTAGGGGCGTCCAAAGGCTTGGGGGCGGTCCACTTCACTGGAGAGGTGGTTCCGTTTCCTTAACAGTGTGGGGACAATAATGCCTGCTTCCTCATGTCCCCAGGGCTTGGGATGAGCCCAGGAGGGGCTTCACAAACTGTAAAGTATGGTGGTCAGGGATATGCACCTGCACAAGGATCATGCATTTACAGTGGGCTCTGAAGTTAGTAGGGCTTGAGTTTAAATCTCAGAGCTGCCGCTCAGTGGCTGTGTGGACTGAGATGAGCTGCTTCTCTTTCTGGCCCTTGGCTCCCATTTCTTCTGTGGGGCAATGGAATTACCTACTTCTAGTTCTGAGAATGAACTGCAATAAAGAATAGAAAATGCCTAGCTTATCACCTGGCCCTTGGCATGTGCCTCATGGAGGGGAGCCTGTAATAAGGGTCAGCCAAGGCCCTTCTCATTGTAGCATTCTAGGGTCCAGTTCCAACAAGTCTGCTGCCTCTTGATAGCTCCCGAGCAGCCCCCGGATTAGGAGACTGGTAGGTACCCCTCAGTCACCATGCTCATCACGGCAGACATGTTGGGCCACTGAGTGGCGGTATCTCACCTTTTCCACAGAGAGTGTAGGATACGAGGAAGGAAATATTCCTTCTTGCTTGACCCCTGAATTCAGAGATGCTTGTCACCCTCGTGTGACTGGAACAGGAGGTACATTTGGAGGTGGAAAAGACATGGGGGCAGTGAGAGTGATCCAGGGACGGTTCTGTCTGTGCCAGGGGTCCTGGAGGAAGCCGAGTTCTACAACATCGGCCCGCTGATTCGCATCATCAAAGACCGGATGGAGGAGAAGGACTACACCATCACCCAGGTCAGGGAGCAGGGGAGCAGTGGGGCAGCACCCACAGTCCGAGCAGTTAGTGATGGGGAGAGGGCGGTGGGCAGAGGGCTGGAGGCGGGAGAAAGGTTAGGGGGGGCAGGATAATTGTCCAGCTCCCAGACTGCCCAGCAAAGCCCCAGGCTGGGAGATACACACTGGTTCTTTCCCTGCCCTGGATGTTTGCTCTGTGACCTTGGGCCAAGCATACCCCTTTCAGGACCTTGATTTCCTGTGGTGGAATACAGAGGGGCCAAGAACTGCCCGCCCTTCCCTTCCTCACAGGCGAAATGGGTTCAGTGTGGGGGTACAGGGAGCCCTTTGGGGAGCAATACAGGATTAGTAAATTGTCTATTTCATGGAATGAGGTGGTCCCCTGGTGGGCACAGTACACCTGTTGGAGCTGGCATTTCTGAGCTTGAACCCTGGGCCTCAGTGACAAGTCTGTAGGAGGAGCTGGAGAGATTGTCCACTGCCCTGGCAGAAACAATCTGAGTTAACCTGAGGTCAGATTTGCCCTTAGAGAAGGAGAAAGGCCTGGCTAGCCCCTTATCCACAGCCACAGACATGCTCCCTGTGGAGGGTGGAGGAGGGAGAAGGCTGGGCTCCCTGGGGTGGCTGGCCAGTGTGGAGGAAGGAGCCCCATCTAGGAGCCAGGTGTGGTAGGAAACAGGTTGTAAGGCACCATCTCCGTGCCTCCTGGAGGTCCTGTCTCCATTAATGATCCAGAATGTCCCCCCAAGTCCCTCCCTTCCCTCTGGCATCACCTGTGTTCCAGTTCTGGCTCTGCCACTCTTTAGCTGGGTGACTTTGGTCAAGTAACTGACCCTCTCTGAGCCTCCATGAAAATCCCATAATTTAGAGTGTTTGGAAGGATTGAGATCACGAATGTCAAGTGCCCGGCACAGTCGGCACTTGGAACATGGCTCCCGTCTTCCCACACTGCCGCCCTCCTCTTCTCTTTCTAGGGTGTAGGAGGAGGGAGAAGCTAGGGGGAAGGCAGGTGCTCATCCCCCTCCTGGGGTGCCCATTGCCCCCACAAGTACCCTTCATACTGCCCTTCTGCCTCCAGGTCCCGCCCAAGCACGTGTACCGCGTGCTGCAGTGCCAGGAAGAGGAGCTCACACAGATGGTGTCCACCATGTCTGATGGCTGGCGCTTTGAGCAGGTGGGCTGGGGACATGGGGGCCATGCCCAGGATCTCCCAGTCTCCAGGCAAAGCAGGCCCCTCGCTTCCTGCAGCTAACAGCCTTGAATTCTCCATTGCCGCCTCCACCTGGGGTGGGGAGGTCTTCTTAAGTTTAAGTAGACAAAAAAAAAGTTTAAGTAGAATAATTAGGAAAGGCCACACTTTGGCAACAGATTGACCGAGACAGAGAGAGTGGAAGCCCCACTTGCTGCCAGGCAACTCCACGCATCCTCCTCGGTGGGAGTGCTCACAGCAACCGGTAGTAGTCCATACGGTAGTATGAGCGAGTCTCTGGTCCCAAGTGACAGCTCAGTTGCAAGGAGTTGAGATCCACATAGGTGAGCCAAGCCTGCGTAAGGTTAACACCTTCTGGGACAATTCCATAAGCACAGCTCCCTGCGTCTGCAAGGGATGTACCTGGTTACAGGCGTTGCCACATTCAGGGGAGACCAGAGCTGCGGCTTCTCCTGAGGAATTCATAGTGACCTCTAGTTCCCAGTCCAGATGCAGGCTCCCCATCAGGGAATTTATTATCATAAGCGGTGTTGCCCTGGTATTACTATAGCAGGCGTCCTCCGGTTTCCAGAGGAGCAGAGCTGGTGAGTTAACCTGAGATCAGATTTGCCCTTAGAGAAGGAGAAAGGCCTGGCTAGCCCCTTATCCACAGCCACAGACATGCTCCCTGTGGAGGGTGGAGGAGGGAGAAGGCTGGGCTCCCTGGGGTAGCTGGCCAGTGTGGAGGAAGGAGCCCCATCCAGGAGCCAGAGGCCTGATTCACATCTAGGCCTCACCAGTGACATGCAATCACATCTCCTCTCTGGGCCTCAGTTTCCTAATCTATGATTCACACTGTTATGAAGATTAGAAGGATTACTGATAAAGTCCCTAGCCCAGGGTAGGACTCTAGACATTGGCATGAGTTGACATCATGCAAATAATTAGAAGTATTTAAGTTTGTAAGACCCCAGAGAGGCCTTGGGATCTGAGTCTAACTCCAGGTCTACTCTTCCTGGCTGGGGGCCTTTCAGCAGGTCACCCCCTCTCCAGGCCTTGTCTGCCGGATCAGCTGGTATTTTTCTCTGCCTGTGGGTTGAGGGTCCCTGCGGGCTGAGTGAGGCCTGTCATGTGCAGGGCCTTTAACAAGCCAGAGGGCCAGTGGGTGTGGTTATTCTAGGAACCCCAGAATAAAGGTGGCACCGCCCTTGAGAGCCTGTGAAAGTCTTTGGCAATTGCAAGTCAGAGCCAGTAGGTCAGGGACCACTGGTCATTTACCCTCTGGCCTAAGGAGTGAGTGAGCCATCCTACCTCTGCTTCCAAAAATGAACAGAATATTCTTTGGGGCTCCCCCAGGCCAGGCTGGTTCTAGGGCTGCTTCAGCACATCTGGTACAGAAGGTGACAGCCTGCCCATGATAGGTCTCCTGCTTTTAGGAAGTGGTCTGCTAGATCTAGGCTGGGCCAGGGCTGTGGGGTGGGAGGGAGGGGCAGCAGTGATACCACCGCCTTCGTCCAGGGCCCAGACCCAGCCAGGCCCAGTGGAGATGGGGGAGGGGGGAGATTTGACTTTCAGCCCAGAGTTGTTCTCAGGAAACCCAGGGATGTGCCTGAGCAAGCAGCCAGGTCAGGACCCAAGTTGGTATCTTGACAAGTGCTAATGTCCACCTCCTCCCTTCTCACTGCCCCCCAACTGGACCTGTCATCTTTCTCCCCGTGCGGCACCCCTCTAGCTGGTGAACATCGGCTCTTCCTATAACTACGGCAGTGAGGACCAGGCGGAGTTCCTGTGCGTGGTATCCAAGGAGCTCCACAGCTCCCCCCACGGGCTGAGCTCTGAGTCCAGCCGCAAAACCAAGGTGAGCCGCCAGCTTCAGCCTTCCGCTTCCCTCCCTCCCTCCCTGTCCTCCACGGAGCCATCCCTGCTTCTTCTTTCTCCCTCCCGCTGCACATGCATAACCCCTGGTCACAGCCAATGCCATACATCCCATGCCACCTGTGGTCCTGTCTGCTCACGCTGGTCACCCAGGCCTAGGCTCGGGGAGCAGTGAGATGGGACCATCCCAAGGGCCCAGTGAGAGTGACTTAGTTGCCACTTAAATGGTGGCCACCTGGTGACCATGGGCAGCGTGGCACAGGAGGAATGCCCTGGACTGGGGTCTGGGCATGGTGTGCCTCACTCTGTGTGACCTTGGACAAATCCTGTACCCTTGGCACCTTCGTTATATTCTCTGAAAACTGAGGGGGTAGATCACATCCTCTCTGGTGCTGTCAAGCTTGGAACTTCTGGGATCCTAACGGCCAGTTGATTCCCAGGGGCGGGTCAGCGACCCCAGCTGGCTTAGGCCAGGATGGGGATGCCAAGTCTGTTAGTCCTGCCCCTTTCCCAGGCCCCCTCCTCGGCACTCTGCAGGAGGGGGGTCGTGATTCTGGGGGGTCTACCCTGTGTTTCCACCCTGGGCCCGCAGCTGGTCGGAAGCCTCAAAGACCTCCTATAGGGCCAATGGGACAGGCAGCAAGCCAGGCCTGGAGGAAGGGAGACTATTCCTTCTGGGCCTGTCCTGTGTGTTGGAGACATGAACTCTGGCTTCCTGTCTGTCTGTCTGCCTTCCCTGTGACTTCTTTTGCCCATCTCCCCCATCAAGGCCAGTGGCTGGCCCTGCCTTGCAGGGGTGCAGAGAGAGCCTTCTGCTTCTGCCTCTGGGACAGAGCCTTGGGGCCTGGGGTGCCAGAGCCTGTTGCTGGCATCCCAGGTCTGGGTGATGTCTGCCCTTGCCCTTCCCTGGCTTCATTTCAACTCTGAGGCAGCCCTCCTAAAATGAGGCCTTCCCAGGCCCTCCTCAAGGAGACCCCAGCCAGCCACACACCCACCCCAGTCCTCTTCCTCCCCTCACTCAGCCTGCTCCATGTCACAGCCGCTAGACCTACCACGAGCCCCCCACCAGGGCCCGTCCTCTGCTGGTTCCTCCAGTCCCTTCCCAGGCTTCCCGGGGGGCTGGACAAGATGCCCGGCTTCTTTGGCTGTAGCCCTCCCCTCTGCTGGAGGTTCCCTTCCCCTAGCCCGCCCGCCTGCCCTGAGCTGGGCCCCATGGGGACAGCCGCCCGCAGGCCCCCTCGTTAGTTCTCCACTCTTTCTTCCCTGGGTCCACCGGCTGGTTCACAGAGCGCGGAGGAGCAGCTGGAGGAGGAGCAGCAGCAGGAGGAGGAGGAGGTGGAGGTGGAACAGGTGCAGGTGGAGGCAGATACACAGGAGAAAGGTGCAGCCCACCCCCGAGGAGAATGATTGCTAACAGGAGCCGGAGCCTCCCGCCTGCTCCCTGCCGGAGCCAGCCTCGGAACCTGGGGGGCCGGGGGCTGCTGGGGGCGGGCCACCAGGGTTAGCTCAGCCGTCTGCCTGGCGCCTCACCTGCATAACCATCCCTTCTCTCACTTCTCTTTGCAGCCCAGTCATCTCAGGATCCCGCTAACCTTTTCTCCCTCCTACCACCGCCTCCTCCTCCTCCGCTTCCTGCTGGAGGTCCTGCCTCATCTTCATCCACCTCTTCTTCTTCCTGGATCTCATCTGCACCCTGCCTCTTCCCTCTCTGCCCCTGTCCGGGTTTTCTCTCTGCCTGCTCACACCTCCATCCCGGGGCCACCCTGGCCCCAGCCTCCTGCGCCCTGCACCCAGGCGCCCCGGCCTTGCCTCTCAGAGCATCCTGCCTGCCACCTCCTGCGCCCTTCCTGGCAGCTCCCGCCTCCTGGCCTGGGAAGGAGAAGTGCGGCTGCCCCTCCTCTGGGCCTGCCGCCCCCACCGGGCTCCTCTGAGGCTGGGCCGCCTGCCCCAGCACCTCACCTCTGCGCCTCCTCCTCACATTTCCTCCTTGCAGGTTCCCGTCTGCACCCCCTCAGACCTGAGGCTTCGCTGGCAGTGAGGGCCTCTGCTCCGCCCCTCGCCTGCCCCCAGAGCTGCCGCCCCTGGTTTGTTGCTTGGTGGAGCTGGCGGGAGGGCGGAGGCCAGGAGGGTGATCATCTCTTGTTCCTTGGACTTGGGCCAGACTTTTGGCTGATTTTCTCCCCTCACCAAAGTTTCTTGGCCTATTTTGGCCTTGGGTAGGAGGCTCTGAGAGGAGAGGAAAGTTGGGGGTGGAAACTGGCATCTGCCCATCAGTGCCAGAGCAGGCTGGGAAGGAGGGAAGGGAGACAAGTCAGGGGCCTTGGTCTCCCCGCTTGCACAGAGGAGCTCCTGCCTCACGCCTTGTGGCACTGGGTTCCCTGTCTCTGCAGGGGTGGGAAGCACAGGCCGTGCTTGGATTCCCTTGGCCTAGGAGGAGTCAGCTAAGGATCGGGGTGTGGCTGAAAAGGCCCTGGTCAGGTGCCCGGAAGCCCCAACTCAATCTTGCCTGCCTGCTGTGTGACTTGGAGCAAGTCACTGCCCCTCTAAAATGTTGGTTGCCTCTAAAGTGGGGATAGATAGCTGTTCTCTGTGACCTGCCTCTCTTGGCCTTGAACCGTTGGCCAGAGTCTTGGCAGCACCTGGCCTCCTAGGCAGCTACCAGCAGCCCAGAATGAGGCATGGGGCTCCCAGACAGGAGAGCTGGGTCCCTTTCCTGTCCCCCCCTTCCCCGGGCTCTGAATCCACCTTCTCTGGGCCTCAGCCCCCCTCCCTCCTTCCAGAAGGGACCCTGTGACTCACCTGCCTCTTTCTCTCTCCCTCTCTCCCCCACCCCTCCCTCCTTCCATTTCAATCTCCTCTCTGTCCTCTGGCCCCTCATCACCCTCTCCTCACCGGCCCCACCCCTCATCCCTTCCCGGTGTTCTGACCACCCCCCACCTGTTCCCCTGCCCCTTTCCCTCTTATTTTCTAGCTGTTACAAGCCAGAGGCACCCGGATGTGAGGCCCCAGATCACCTCCAGACAGTTGGGGTTCCGATCTGAAGTCCTTTATTTTTGTACCATGGGGTGGGCCCCCAGCTCAAGGTGGAGGAAGCGCTCTGCCCGCTGCCACCTCTGTCTACACCTGCGGGGCTGTGATCTACTCCTGCCTCCCTGGTGGGTCCTGGGACCCCTGGGCAGGGCCGCCTGCCTGTGGCCAAAGTGTGGCGCTGTCCAGCTGTGTCTCCCAGGCCCCTATGTCCCCTCCTCCCAGACCCCCAGCTGCATGGTGGATATACTCCCTCCTGGCCCAGTCACGTCACCTCCTTGAGCCTTAGTCTCCCTGTCTGTCTGATGGATTCACTCTTCCCCTCACCTACCTCACAGGGTTGTTGTGAGGCTACATCTAAGGGAGCAGAGTCCCAGAAAGCACTCCCTCAGGGAGTAAGGGCCACACCCAGGGTGGTCCCCCTTCACCCTTCCCTTGAGGGGAAGGACCAGTTTAGCCCCAGAGGAGGTTTGGGTGTTGGTGAAGGATGAAGGGTGTGGGTTGGCCCTGTCTGAAGGGGCCGTGGGTGACTCGGCCTTCACCTGGACTGCTCCCACATGTCTGTACTGCCAGGGACAGAGTGCCCTGCCCAGGAGTGGGCAGGCAGTGGCTCGGCAGGGGCAGTGGGGCCAGTCAGGAACTGCTGATAAGGGAAAGGGGGACACTCCCTCCTCTGTTCAGGGGACTTCCTGCATTTATGACATACCAGCTGGGTACTTCTCAGCTGTGTCTGGCCCCACTGTGTAATAAAATCAGAAGAAACAACCAGCCTGGCCGCCTCCCTCTTTTATTCTGGATCACTTTGGGGGATGGGTTAAACTCAGGATTGGATAGATGACCCAAAGGTAATGAGGCTTTTTCCTAAAGCCCAGGGACACTGCCCTGTTTGTCAATCCCCTGTAGGGGATAGGGGACTCCTGGCTGGATCCTCTGCCCAGATGCCAATAGCATCAACTTTCCCTTGCTGGTGCCCACTCTTCTCTGGGCCTCAGTTTCCTTATCTATAAAATAAGTGGTTGGATTAAATGACTTCCAAGCCTCTTGAGTCATAGGGTCTGTTTCTGCCTCCAGGCAGCCCTAGGCCTGCCGTGGTGGCTGAGGGGGTAGGGAGTCGGGCTCCAGCAGACCAGGGCCTCCTGACTGGCTCCTGTCCTGCTGGCCAGCCTTGTCCCACTGTTCAGAGGGCCCTCTGCTTGCTGGCATCACTGCTGCCTGAGCCACCTCTGCTCCATCCCAACCTGCTTCCTGCTGACAACTCTTAGTCACCTCTACCCCACTCTCCGCCATTGCTCTACCCTCAGCGCAAGTCCCAGGAAACACATACACCCAAGAACCCGTTCCACTCTTAGAGTACCCTGGACCCTGGCATCTCTCTCCTGCCCTGCCAGGAACACATCCCATCCCACCTGGCTAGTTCCTTCTTCCTAGTCCTGCTGAGTGTCCTCTGCTTAGTTTATTGCTGCTGGGGGACATCCCTGCAAAGCCGTGATCCCCTAAGCAGAAGCTGTCCCCAGGGCCAGGTGAGGCCCTGCTGCTCAGCAGTTGGAGGCCCTCACCACTTCCCCTCAGAGCACTCTGCTGAAGCTGAACTCACCCTTTATGTCCAACTTTGCTGCAAACAAGTCCACCAGGAAGGAGGCTTGTTAAACACAGATTAATCCCCCTGCCCCACTCCCCCTGCAACTCTAAGTAAGATTGGAGTAGGCCCATGATTTACGTTTAAGTAAAAGACTCGACAGTATTCTCTGCCCTGTGGGCCTACTGGGGTAGGAATGCTTCAACATCCTGCCCCAGCCAAAAGGAGTCCACCCACGCAGCATTTGCTCCACCTGCTGGCTCCTCCCCCACAGACACGCCCAGGGCTGGCAGGCAAGTGTGCTCCTGGGCTGCTCATACACCTGTGGACAGGTAGCACCTCCCTCAAGTCCAGGTCTCCTCTGAGGCTCCCCTACCTCCTCCCAGCTAGGCTTCAAGAAAGGCTTATCCATACTGGCTCTTGCCTTCCTCTACCACTGCACCCTGGAGGCATCAGCGACCTGGGGCCTGGCCACCCCTGACTGAGGCCATGGCCTTGGTGCTAAGACCCCTCCTCAGTCTTCCTCCAGTCTCTGGCTACATCCTCCTCCTCCTATTGTCTTTAGTGTCTCTCTTCCCCTCATCCTCTGTTTCCTCCCAATCACCTCCCAGAGGTGCTGGCTCATGATACTTGCCACAGCCTTTTCCTCCCAGGTGCCCCAAGTGAGGAAGTGGGTCCTCCAGTGGCCAGCTGCTCAGGCCAGATGCCAGACCACTCAGGAAGAGTGGGCCTGGGCGTCTCCTCCTTCACTCATCTCAATCCTATGTCCATCCCCACAGCCCTACCCAGGCCAGGCCCCATCCTCTCCTGCCTGGAGTTCTGCAGTGGCCTCTACGCTGGCCTCCCTGTCTCCCGCTCCATCCACACTGAGTGCCAGTGGTTGTTCGAACATGTGAATCACTCGTATGTCACACCTCTGCTGTAGAGTCTTCAGCAGTACTCCCTCAACCTCCCTGTTTAACTAAAAACAGCTTGCTGTTCCCATGCCTGACCAGGTGGTGGCGCAGTAGGTAGAATGTCAGCCTGGGATGCTGAGGACCCAGGTTCGAAAGCCCGAGGCCGCTGGCTTGAGCATGGGATCATAGACATGACCCCATGGTTGCTGGCTTGAGCCCAAGGTCGCTGGCTCAGCTGGAGCTCCCTCAGCCCTCTGGGTACAAATGAGAAAGCAATCAATGAACTAAGGTGCCGCAACTATGAGTTGATACTTCTTATCTTTCTCCCTTCCTGTCTGTCTCTCTCTTGTCAAAAGAAAAAAAACAACAACAAAACAGCTTACCATTCCCTAATATACCATATACTTTGGGACATTATACCTTTCTTACTTTTTTTATTTAGTGAGAGG
Organism: Saccopteryx bilineata; assembly: GCF_036850765.1. Taxonomy (NCBI): domain Eukaryota; kingdom Metazoa; phylum Chordata; class Mammalia; order Chiroptera; family Emballonuridae; genus Saccopteryx; species Saccopteryx bilineata. The sequence continues at coordinate 90,008,659 of NC_089490.1, read as the reverse complement.
AAGGGAGGCAGAGACAGACTCCTGCATGTGCCCTGACTGGCAACCACCTGGCAAGCCCACTAGGGGGCAGTGCTCTGCCCATCCAGAGCCCTTGCTTGGTTCCAACTGGAGCCAATTTTTTTAGCGCCTGAGGCAGAGGCCATGGAGCCATCCTCAGCACCTGGGATCAACTCACTCTAATCAAGCTATGGCTACAGGAGGAGAGGAGACAGAGAGAGAAAGAGAGAGAGAGAGAAGTGTGAGGGGGAGGGGTGGAGAAGCAGATGGGCACCTCTCCTGTGTGCCCTGACCAGGAATCAAACCCAGGACATCCACATGCCAGGCCAACACTCTACCACTGAACCAACTGCCAGGGCCGAGGGACACTATACCTTTGCGTATGTTGTTCCCCTGCCTGGAATGTCCTACCCCACCTTGGCCACCTTGGAGCCCCAACTCAAGTCTGACCTCTAGGTAGCCTTCCCTGACTTCCCTGACTTAGAGGCTACTCCAGAGCCTTCACAGGGAATTGTCATCTCCACCCCTTCTGAGATCAGGAGTCAAGTTCTGTGACTGTGGCCCCAGCACAGTACTTGACACTTAGTAGAAACCTGTGAGATGCTTACTGAATAAATGACTCAGACTGCAGAGGGTCATGCTGGTGGGAAAGTGGTAGACTGGGAACCAGGAAACAGGGCTTTTAGCACCAGGCTCTGCTCCTGACCTCTGGTGGGACCATGAGGATATCTCTACCCCTCTTTGAGCCTTATTTTCCTCCCAGGGTTTCAGAAGGAGTACATCACTTGTCCCATTCTTCACTCTGACCTGAGGGTCACTGTTGGGTAAAGAAATGTTTTTTAAGTTTGCTTGCATGTATTGAGGCAGCACCATGTGTCTATAGGCTGGTGCTTGCCCTCGGAGCAGCAGATTGCAAATTGTGGACTGCCTTCTTGCTTGGGAGGGGCGATTGTTTTTTCCCCCAGCCTATTTTGCTAGGAAGAGTGCAGAGAGATAGAGAGATAGAGAGAGAGCACACGCTGAGGGGCTTGGGAGCCCTGCTGAGGCTGGTGGGGGCCTCCGGTAGAGCTGGAGAGTGAGTCCAGCCTTTGGGAGCCCTAAAAGAAAGGGAAGTGGTCTTTCCTGCTTGTTTGCTCGTTGGCCCTTACGAGACTTTAATAAACAGAATGGCCCACCATCCTCCGGCCCCGCTGTTCTTTTACTGTCTGCCCAAATTCAATGTCAACCTGCATGGCCACGGAGACAGCCACTGGCCTTACGGTCACCAACCATTGCCTGCCTGGGGTTGCTCCTGGGGCCTGGGCAGCTGTCCTGGAGGCTGCCCTTGCTGCCACTGACCCCACTGGCTCTGGGCAGTTGGCAAACAGGCTGAGCAGGAAGTAGAGTCGGCTCAGTCAAGGGTACGAGGTTGGTGCCTAGGGCCCCATTCAATCTCCAAGACAGGGCCTTGGGTCAGACGGTTTATTCCAGGGCAGCCAAGCTCACCTAGAGGTGAGAGTGGGCAAGGGAGGTTCAGAGGCAGGTAGGGGTGTGGCAAGAACCCTGGACCGGTGCTGCCTCCCTTTGGCTCACAGTGGCAGCCAGCCCACTTGGCTGTCTCCAGGGCTCTGAGGGCCCCTCCTGAGGTCACTTCCACCCCTCCCTCTTGCATTAGGCCAGGGGTGTCACAGGCTGGAATTTGCTTTCTGGAGCGGGTGCTGCCTCTGTACTGGGGTGGGGTAGGTGGTGGGGGTTCAGACACTCCTACTCGGACCTGGAAGCCACATCCTCACTGCTGAACCATTACCCCCTAAGCCAGCAGTGGACGGCGGGGCAGGAGGAGAAAGAATCAGAGGCAACAGGCTGGCCTGGTGACCATTTGGACACCAGAAAGTCTTGACCACCACTTGACGGCCCTCCTCCTTCCTTGTGTCCTCTCTGGGGTGATGTCAGGGAGCAGGCAGGGGGACAGGAGGCTACTTCTGGCTTCCACAGGACCCTGCCACTGCAGAATCCTTGTTCCCCTGCCTAACGGGTGCCCTGGGCTCTCTGAGTCCAGGTGGTGGGCCCCTGAGGCAGCTCCTCAGGTCAGCACCTGCCGGATCCAGCCAATCACACCGGTGATGCGAGTATAGACGCCAAAGTAGTTGGGCCGGCCGCAGCCCAGGCCCCAGCTGACCAGCCCCGCCAGGAACCAGCGGCCGCTGGGCTCCCTGCACACCAGTGGGCCACCTGAGTCGCCCTAAATGGGGAAGGAGAGACAGGACTGCATTAAGGGAAGGGCACCCCCACTTCCAGGAGGGAGTCCTGACTGCTGGGGATTTTCTGAGCGACAGCAAGAAAGTCACATTGTCTCTTAAAGCCTCAGCTTCTCCAAAATGTTGGCCTGGCCTCCAGCGTGTCCTGACTATCCTGAGCTGGGGATGTGTGTCCACACCCCCCATCCTTCTCTGCCTCCTTCTGTGGGCTCCTTCTAGTCCTATCACCTTAGGCAAATTGCCTTGTGGTGGGCAAGGAGCAGAACTGGGTTTGAGCCTCAGACTTGCCTGCCCACAACAGGTCTCTTCTGACCTGCAGCCTGCAACCCGGGCAAGTCCCTCAACCTCCTCGAGCCTTGGTTTTGCTGTCTGTAAAGTGGGGCAGCCATCCCCACCTTGCTGGGAGCCTGTGAAGCTTCAGCAAGGTGATGGCCAGGCCCTGGGTGATGTGATATCACCCTCTCCCTCCTCTCGCCCAGCCCTGTGGGGAGTCACCTGGCACGCATCCTTCTTGCCCTTGTGGTAGCCAGCGCACAGCATGCGAGGTGTCACCTGGTAGCGATAGGCCTCATTGCACAGGTCCTGTGGGATCAGCTGCACATCCACCTTCTGCAGACCGTTGCTGGTGGGGCCTGCCCGGTGGGGTCGAGGCCAGAGGGCAGAGTGAGAAGATCCAAGATGCCCGGGAGCTCATGCCCTTCCTTCCACTGTCCTGCCCCACCCACCCTCCCCACTCCCACATCATGGCCACTCTGTTCTGGCTCCTTCCCGGCATGGCCTGCGGGCACAGAGCCCCACCCGACGCCTGTCTGCCTGGACTAGTGTCTTCTCCAGCTTTTCCTCCCTTTCCTCCTCCTGCTCGAGGCCTCTTGGCCACCTCCCCTCTGCTCTGTGACAGCCCATAGAGTTTAGAAAGAGAGTAGACAGGATATGTGTTCTCACATTTCCGATCCCTCCACTCTCCCTCTAAAACTCAGCATCTCCCAACCCTGTGCTCCTCCACAAAGGCTGCATGTAGAACCACCAGGAAGCTTCAATATGCCCAGTGCCTGGTCTCACTCAGAGATCTGTTCACCCTGGGGGGATGGCCCGACCATCAGTGTTTTCCCTGAAGCCCACTGGTCAAGATTCTTCCTGCAGATGCTCAAACAGATCCACTTTCCCTGGTTCCCTCTGGTGCTGGGTGTTCTCAGGCTCCCTGGATTGCCATCTGTCCCCTCACTGGGAAGGCCTTTCCCCTTTGCCAGGATACTGCCAATTCATCCTCCAAGCCTCAGCTTACCCCACCCCTCTCCCAGAAGCCCCTGACCCCGCCTGGGAGACACCTCCGCTGGGCTGCCTGTACCTGCCCATCCAGGTCAGCTCATAGTGCTGCCTCCCCCATGAACACTCTTTTCATCTTTGTATCTCCTTCACCCAACCTGACGTCTGGCATGTGCTCATAACTATGTCACTGAATGAATGAATGAGCGAGGGAACCAGCCCTTGCTTTACCACCGTCACCCTCTTGGACAAGTCACTTTTCATCTGAGCCTATTTCGTCACTGATAAACGATTTCTACAGTCCTGCCTACACGTTGTAAATCACTGTACACATTCTTAAAGCCACTGCCAGAAAGGGCTCAGGGCACAGCTGTAGTTCTGCCAGCCCAGGCCTGTGTTCACAGAACTGGAGGCAGCCTCCGGAGGGCTGGCTCCGGGTGGTTTAGGCAGAAAAGGGAGAAGCACCCTCCCTGTTCTGAGAGACAATAGCGGAAACAGCAGGGACTCTGAGGTCAAGCAGTCCTGGGTTCCAGTGTGCTCCAACCCTTTCTGGTTATATGTCTGAGCAACTGCTAAATGCCTCTGAACCTCGGTTTCCCCAAAATGGAGCTATAATACCCACCCTAGGATTATTGTGTGAATTAAATGACATTGCATTCCCTTAAAATCCAGCCTTAATTAGGAGTCTCTCCTGCTTCCCTCCTCAGCAACACACACTCCCCCACCCCCCACTGCCAAGGAGCTTGCCTGTGGGCTGTGGGGTCCTTGGCCTTCCCCTTTACCCCACACAAATCCCTCAAGGTAATCTTCCATGTGTTTGGTTCTCCCTAAATGCCCGTCCAGGAGGAAGGGAAGGGCCAGGAGGGCAGGGGCCCACGGGTAGTAAAAGACTTTTTTTCTGTGACATCCAACCCAACTTAATCCCAGGAGTGGCAGTCCTCGGGGGGTAGAGCCTGGGCCCCCTTGCCTGCCTGCTCTAGGCTACATATTGGGAGAGGCCCAGGGCACCCATCGCCCCACCCTCAGGCCTGCTCACCTCCCTCGCGCAGGGCGCCCCAGCCCGTGATCCAGCAGTGCAGGCCCGGCTCGAAGAAGTGGGAGCGCGCAGGCAGGCAGATGGGGCGCACGGCGGCCGAGCGCACCACGGGGTGGTCCAGCTGCAGCAGGGCCACGTCGTAGTCGTGGCTGTCCTCCTCGTGGTACGGGTGCAGGAACAGGCGGCTCACCTTGAAGGACACCTCGCCCGGCCAGCGTGCACTCTGCCACACCTTGCCCAGGAACACCGTCCACAGTGCTGGGGAGGCCATGCTGGGGGCGGGCAGGGTGCCCTGCTTAGTGGCTTTTTCTCCCATGCCAGACCTTTAGAATAGCCAGCTTCCCCACCTGGGACACCGCCCCCTACACTCAGCCCCTCCTGCTCTGGAAGGCCGGGTACCTGGTAGCTGGTGCAGTGTTCATTGTCCACCCTGGGGCCCACCTGCCTGGGTTCCAGCCCCAGCTCCATTCTTTCCTAGATATGTGCCTCTCTAAGGCTCAGTCTCCTCATCTGTGAATTGGCACTAGCATCTTCTACTCATGTTTTCAGGGAATGCAATAAGACTGCATGTAAAAAAATTAGCGCAGCACAAGCAGCTGACAATATCTCTTCTTTTTCATCTGTGCTTTGTAGGCTGCGGGACTCGCTAAGACTCGTCAGTCCTCACTGGAGAGATAGGCGTGGAGTGAGGTGGTCAGACTGCACTTAGGTAGAGTCCACGGGTACCTGGGCAGAGGATGCAAAAGGGAGCTGGGTTCTGAGCTGCTGGGTGGTGGTGGCAGTGTGGATGGATAGGATGGACGGGCAGCATGGACAGGCAGTGTGGACGAGCAGCATGGATGGGCAGTGTGGACAGGCAGCTTGGATGGGCAGCGTGGACAAGCAGCGTGAACTGGCAGCATGGATGGGCAGTGTGGACAGGCAGTGTGGACGGGCAGCGTGGATGGGCAGCATGGACAGGTAGTGTGGGCAGGCAGTGTGGATGGGCAGGATGGACAGGCAGTGTGGACAGGCAGTGTGGACGAGCAGCATGGATGGGCAATGTGGACAGGCAGTGTGGACGGGCAGCGTGGATGGGCAGCATGGACAGGCAGTGTGGGCAGGCAGTGTGGATGGGTAGTGTGGACAGGCAGTGTGGACGAGCAGCATGGATGGGCAGTGTGGACAGGCAGTGTGGATGGGCAGCGTGGATGGGCAGCGTGAACTGGCAGCGTGGATGGGCAGGATGGACAGGCAGTGTGGACAGGCAGCGTGGATGGGCAGGATGGACAGGCAGTGTGGACGAGCAGCATGGATGGGCAATGTGGACAGGCAGTGTGGATGGGCAGCATGGATGGGCAGTGTGGTGGGCAGTGTGGACAGGCAGCATGGACGGGCAGGATGGACAGGCAGTATGGACAGGCAGCATGGACGGGCAGGATAGACAGGCAGCGTGGACGGGCAGCGTGGATGGGCAGTGGTTGAGGATTCGTCTGGAGCACTAAGAAGACTAGCAGCTGTCTGGCTCTGGCTGTACAAAGAAGGGGGTGCCCTGGCAGCTCCAAACCTTTGGCTGGGGACTGTGTAGACCCTGAACAGAAGAGGAGGTGTCGGGAAAGGAGTCTAGAGCTGTCTGTGCTGGGGGCCCAGCAGATGGCTTGGGGGTGGGAAGGGGGCGTTGTAAGCCCACCACTATGCAGATGGGGAAGATTCTGTGAGGCCAGATGAGATGTCCCTAGGAGGCACACATGGAGGAGGGGAGCTGTGACCAGGCCAGGCAGCTCTGCTCTCTGTTGACCTCCAGCGTCAAGCACAGCCCCTGGCACATAGCAGGAGCACCACAAATGTTGCAGAATGGATGCAGAGTGGCTGAATGAGTGAATCACTGACCCATCTTAAAACAAGATACTGAAAGGAGAGCACAGAGAGGTTGAACAGCCTGTCCAGGGCCACAGAGTATGTTTGTGGTGGAGCCAAGACTAAAGCTAAGTATGGAATGGCCATTTTGGGTGGCTCTCCATCCACCTTCCCTCTGTCTGCTTAGCGCTTAGGGACTCCAGACCTCCTAAAACGCCTTCCCTGCCCCATGTCTTCTGGTTTCAGTGCCCACGTCCACCCCCTCACCTGTCCTCCTGGAAGCAGTGGGCAGCTGTTATCACCCAGCGGTCAGCGATGAGGGCCCCCCCACAGATGTGTCGGCCCCGGACCTGGAGGCTGGCCTGCCATGGCCACTCACCCTCTGAGGACACAGCCCCGCCCACAATGCGGCCAGATGGGCCCTGGAGGCCACAGTCTGGGGATGGGGGAGAGGGCAGGAGGGAGTGAGATGCAGAGACAGAGAGAGACAGAGAGGGAGAGAGAAAGTAGGAGAGCAAAGGAAGACAGGGAGGGAAAGAATGAAGGACAGAGGGAGGGACAGAGGCAGGCAGGACCGAGGTAAGGGGGAAGAGATGGGATAGACAGATGGACACATGGTGAGCTTCCCTCCAGCTTCCCAATGTGGGCACCTCCTGCCTCCCTCCCTCCCTCCCTCCCTCCCTCCCTCCCTCCCTCCTTTCCATGCTCTAGGGCAGTGGTCCCCAACCTTTTTTGGGCCACGGACCGGTTTAATGTCAGAAAATATTTTCACGGACTGGCCTTTAGGGTGGGATGGATAAATGTATCACGTGACTGAGACAAGCGTCAAGAGTGAGTTTTAGACGGATGTAACAGAGGGAATCTGGTCATTTTTAAAAAATAAAACATCGTTCAGACTTAAATATAAATAAAATGGAAATAATGTAAGTTATTTATTCTTTCTCTGCGGACCGGTACCAAATGGCCCACAGACCAGTACCGGTCTGCGGCCCGGGGGTTGGGGACCACTGCTCTAGGGCCCAGTGGGTGGAGAGGGTCTTTGGCCCACCCACCCTGTCTGAGCCCTCGGGGGCAGGCTGGCAGGGCAGGCTCACCACAATGCTGTTCATCGGAGCCATCCCTGCAGTCGGGCTGCCCGTCACACTGCGGGTTGGGCTTCTTCACGCAGCTTTGATCCTCACACTGGAAGGTGAACGTCCCACAGGGCACCCCTGGGATAGAGGGGGTGGGGGCAGGGCACAGTGGGTGGGTCCCTGAGCCCAAGGGAGCTCCAAATCAAGGCCCAGGGAAGACGAAGCCTAGAAGAGGCCAGGAGGTGATTGGTAAAGGGTCTCTTGATCATAATGGTTCCCCTGAGGCTCCTTCAATGTCTCCTAAAGGCAGGCTCTGTCCCTCCTCCCTCTACCCTGCCCCCACCCAAATGTTGAGAGCCGGGCTATCTACCTCTTCTCCCTCAGACTGGCACCCCCAACAATAGGGTCATGCCTCCCCCTTCGGTGTGGCACCTGAAGGCAGGACTGTGCCTCCACTTTTAGACTAGGCTCGAAAGAGCCCGGCTACGCCTCTCTTATCGGACTAAGGTTCTGTACCTACTCTGGCAGCCCTCCAGGTCCTGGCCCCACCTAGCCACCCATCTGCTCCTCACTGCCTTCGCTATGGAGAACTTTCTGCTCCACCACCTGTTTTTTCCCTGGTCTCCTTTCCTCCTGCTTATTTGCATGTTACCTCTCTTCAAGGCCCAGGTCAAAGCCTGCCCTCTCTTGGAAGCTTCTCCCGCTTGGTTGCCTCTCTGCCCTCCAGTCTTCCCATGTTACTGGACAGAATGTCCAGAAGGTTTTGGGCAGAGAGTCACCCATCATGTCTTCCTACTAACAGATAATCCCAGAGGGAAGGGATCATATCTCTGGTATCTTTTACTCCCAATCTCTCCCTCTGCCTTGCCTTTCACTGGGTAGTCCGCCGGTGCTGGATGATTGGTCAGTGGATGGATAGATAGATGGATGGGTGGACGAGTGGATGGGTGAATAGATGGTGGATGGATGAATGGATGGATGGATGAATGGATGAATGGATGGATGAACGAATGGATAAACCAGTGAACACAGATTGGAGGTTGGGCAGACTAACAAATGGGTGGATTGATGGTCCAGCAGGGAGACTGACAAACAGCTAGAAGGATGGATAACCGAGTGGATGTAAACACCAATGGGCAGACAGGCAGTTGGAAAGATCAGTGGATGGGTGCATGTACACATGCACTTATGGGTGGAGAATGGACCAATTAACAAACAGCTGGGTAAACCAATAGATGGGTAAATTGATGGTTCAGTGGATAGGAAGACAGACGGTTGGACAGACCGAGGGATAGATAAATGAGTTGTGTATACTCAAGTTCTTGTTGGAGAGAACAGAGGATGGAAGGATAAATGAATGGATGGTTGGATGGACAGATGGATGGTTGGATGGATGGACATGTAAGCATACACACAGAGGGATTAGCAAGTATTTAGACAAAAGAGCAGAAACCTTGCCTGACTAGGCAGTGGCACAGTGGATTGAGCATTGGACTGGGACCTGGAGGACCCAGATTCGAAACCCTGAGGTCGCCAACTTGAGTGCAGGCCCATCCAGCTTGAGCCCAAAGGTTGCTGGCTTGAAGCCCAAGGCCTCTGGCTTGAGTCCAAGGTCACTGGCTCTGCTGTAGCCTCCCAGTCAAGGCACATATGAAAAAAGCAATCAATGAACAACTAAAGTGCCACAAGGAAGAATTCATGCTTCTCATCACTCTCCCTTCCTGTCTATCTGTCCCTACCTGTCCCTTTCTCTGTCGAGAGAGAGAGAGAGAGAGAGAGAGAGAGAGAGAGAGAGAGAGAGAGCAGAAACTGCTGCTAAAGAAGCATGCAGAAGGGCTGGGCTGTCTGGCTGAGACCCATTCTTTGGTTTCCCTCTAGACACCTGGTCATGCCCCACCTTACCTTCTTGGCACTGCTCTTCGTCACTTGCATTGAGACAGTCAGGCTGCCCATCACAGACCCTGGACAGTGAGATACATGTGCTGTCCTCTTGGCACTGGAATGTGGCTCTGCACACTGTATGGGGACACAGAGAGGGGGCAGGTAGGAGGGAGCCGGAGGAGCCGAGCTGGGACTTCATGAGGCCTGTAGACCACGCATTGCACGTCATAATCACAAATCTCTTTCTCAGCCACTTTACACTCGAGTTCCATGGCATCCTAGTGAGATGCCCTATTTTATTGATGAAAATAGAAATAAAGTGACTCATCAAAGGTCAGCTGGCTCAGCTAGAACTTGAAGCCAGATGTTTTGATTCCAAATGAGGCATCTTCCCAGCACCTGGGCAGGATCATCCTGGAGGAAGGCTTATCTCCCTTCCTTCTGGCTTCTCTCCCCACATATTGAAAACTTTGATGGGACAGGGGAGGAGGTGAGTCTGGGGAGGTCAGACTGGAACAGGCTTCCTGACAGTGACTCAGGATCAGAAGCCAGGATTCAGAGGAAGAGGTATTATTCCAAGAGAGCCCTGGCTTGGCGACCACCAGGTCCCTGAGCCTCTTTTACAAGACTAGTAGTGGTGAGCACAGCTCCAGTAAGAGTTGTCAGCTCCAGTCTGAACACCTGAAGTGGAGGGGTGAGGACACCCTCAAGGGAGGGAGATGGAGGATTCTGTCCTTGGCCACCCAGGGCCTGCCTGTCCCTGCTTAGTAGCCTCTCCCTCCGGGTCCTGCCCTCACCCGCTCTGTTCCTTCTTGGATGGCTGGCTGGAACAGAGGCCGAGGGTGATGGCCTGGTGGAGAGAAGCCCTGAGCTGGCAGTCAGGAGGCCTGGTCCCAGTTTGTCCCTACCGTTGCCCCAGTGGGTGGCCCTGGGAGGCCGCTTTCCCACTAGGTGCTGCCATCTGGCCATCTGAGCACACAGAGAGATCCCCACTTCTTGTATGCTCAGAATAAGAACTGCAGGTGCGGAGGGTCTCTAGTCAAAAGGGTGGGCTCGAGTCAGTGCAGAGGAGGTGTGGAGAGGGGAGGGGTGCAAGCAGCAGACTGCTCACCGCAATTTCTCTCATCCAGGCCATTGGGGCAGTCCTTGACCCCGTCACAGGCGGGCACACAGAGTCCATTCACAGAGCAGAGGAACTCTCCAGGGCAAGCTGGGGTGGGGAGAGAGTGCCATCAAGACATGTCATCATGAAAACACATATGCACATCCATGTCCAGTCACACGCATGCAGCACACACGCAGGGCTGTGTATACCTAATGAACTCATGTGACTGCTTTGCATATGTGGGCACACACAAAGCTGCATATCTTTGTGCACACATGTACATGTGTTTGTAAGTGTAGGCACTCACACACACACACACACACACACACACACTCCCTTTGTCTAGCCTCTTGGTGTTTCCAGGGACCGCAGAGGCCGGAAGAAGCGGCGGGGCTAGGGCTGCCGCCTTGCTCCCAGCCAGCTCATACTCACGATCTGACTGGTTGTACAAGCTGTAGTGCACCTGCACGCCGGGCCCGGTGAGGGAGATCTGGGAGGTGAAGTTGATGGTGATGCCGGCGCTGGCCACCACGGGAATCCTCTCAGCGTAGGGCTGCAGGGTGCGCAGGCCACACAGCCTGGGGGTGACAAGAGACAGACTCAGGGCCACTGGGGCCTGTCCAAGGGAGGGAGCAGCCTGAGTCCTGGTGCAGACAGAGCAAGGACAGGACGAAGAGGAAGGAGGAGCTGCACTGCCGCCCCCACCTGCTCTGCCTTGAATTTCCCTTGAGTGACCTCTCACCCCCAGAGTCATCTTCTAGAAAGCAGCCTGGCTATGTCACTACCCAGCTCAAAAACCTTCAATGGCCTGACCAGCCGGTGGCGCAGTGGATAGAGGGTCGGACCAGGATGTGGAGGACCCAGGTTCAAGACCCTGAGGTTGCCAGCTTGAGCGCAGGCTTATCTGGTTTGAGCAAAGCTCATCAGCTTGGACCCAAGGTCGCTGGCTCGAGCAAGGGGTTACTTGGTCTGCTGTAACCCCCCGGTCAAGGCACATATGAGAAAGCAATCAATGAACAACTAAGGTATTGCAACGAAAAACTGATGATTGATGCTTCTCATCTCTCTCCCTTCCTGTCTGTCTGTCCCTGTCTATCCCTCTCTCTGTCTCTGTAAACACACACACACACAAAACAAACAAACAAACAAACAAAAACCCTTCAATGACTCTCCATTGCCAACAGGATAAAATTCAAAGTCTGGATTCTAATTCCTGTTACCTAGCAAATCAGAGTCCTCTGAGCCTTACTTTCCTCTCATTAAATAAGGGATATTTGATCTCTGTTGACCTGAAATCCAAAAATAAGACTTCAATGTGTCAGTAGAGGCAGAAGTCCTGACTGTTTTGCTCTCTGTAGCCAGGAGAGGATGTCTCCGCTGTGCTCCCTGTGGGGTCAGAAGCCAGCGGCCATCTGGCTCAGGCACTGTCTCTCCCATAGAGACACCTCCATAGCCCTGGTGGTCTCCATGTGACCCTCTGGGCATGAGGGAGGCACTGGTCCTGCTCCAGGGCCAACAGTGCACTCGTGCCCAGTACAACCATCCCCCCACCAGGGGAGCACCTTCAAATCTCTGCTGGACCCCCTCCCTCTTAAGAAGATGCTCTTGTTTCCGCAGAGCTGGTAGGAGAACCTCCACCAAGAGGCAGAGTGCTCTCCAGAGAACAGGTAGGGATATTTCCATCTCCGTGATGGGAAACAGGGAGCTTACCCCACACGGAGTCTGGTGGACCCCCATCTCTCAGTGCAAGTGGGTACACTGTCATGGAGCAGGTAAAACCACACCCCCAGAGCAGCGGGATCCTTCCCAGAGAGCAGCGTAGGGGACCCCACCTTCCGGATGGGAGACCCTCACAGAACTGATGGAGCACTCATGGAATGCCCCCATCGGGGAGGGAGTACCCCTCAGAGCAAATAGGAACGCCTGCACAGATGAGGAGACACATCCAGAACACAAGTGGAAAGATCTCCAGAGAGAGGTAGAAATGCCCTGCAGAGGTCGATGTCAAGAGAGCAGGTAGGAATGCCCCAAAGCATGCTGGGAATATCCCACATAGAAGAGGTCACCTAATTCCCAGGGGCCAGGTACTTCCTCTGAACTTCTAGAACATGCTAAGCACTTCAATTAATCAATCAGTGAGTTAATCAATGAACAGCTGAGGATGAGCTTTGGGGGCTATGTTAACATTTCAAAGCGAGGGGTTGGGGCTGGGCATGGCTGGGCCTTATCCCACTCTTGCCTCACTGGCTGTGGCTTTGCAAACTCTCATTGTATGAGTTTTGAGGTTCTTGAAGCCATTTCACCCTGTGAGGAAGGAATTGTCCCCAAGGCCAGAATCCAGCCTCCTCAGGCCTATGGGGACCCATTCGGCCTGCTCAGGGGGAGGTGGGCTTGCTGACTCTCATTGCAACAGGAACTTCAGGGACTGAGCCCTCCACATTCCCCTCGGCCCCCGCAGACCTGGCCTAAGGTATAGCCTCCCTGTACTGTGAGGCCACAGTGACCATATTCTTGCCCCCATACCAACAAATAGTTCTCAAAGTAAAAATCATTTTCATAATAATATTCAGATATCATTTGCCTTTTCAACTGTCTCTCACAAGAATATAGTGGAAATTTCCAGAGATCATGTGATGGTCCCGATTACATGCAGAAGGAAGGTGGGGACCTAGTTGTGGTCTTGCAATCCAGTTTTTTAAAAAAGGTGCAAAAGTGTGAACTGATATTATTTTTCTCACCAAATGTTACTGGTTTTGGAAAATATAATTTATAAGAAAATACGTTAAAATATAATGGGTCTATTATTATTTTTAATGAATTGACAAATATTTTAAATTTTTCTCAGTTTTAATTTATAATACTGTACATATAGATTTTATAACCAGTATAAAAACTCTTTGGGGTGCTCAATAATTTTAAAAAGTGTCAAGTGGACCTGAGGTGGAAAATTTTGAGAACCCCTGCTCAATTCCCACAACCCAGGGGGTGACCAGGCTGGGATAAGGCGCCACTAGGGGGCACCCCAGAGCAAGACTGGCCCTTCTTATCTTTAAGGAAACAAGGGAATTTTGTCTTTTGTTTTTAAAGGGGATAAACAAATGTTATCATGGATTGTTGTCCCAGAGAACTGCTTTGGGGAGCGGACAAAGGAGCCAGGGATTGGAGAAGACTAAAGATGACCTGTTTAGTCTATGCAGTATTTTTTTTTTTCCAAATTTAGTTGCTAGCTAATTTCACATAAAAATCTAGACTCTTGTTCTCCTGAAAAATAAGTCCTGGAAACACTGGCTGTTGTTTAGACCACCCGAATCAGGCAGGGCACTTGTGGCCCTGCTAACCAGGTCCCTATCTGTCCCACTTTCCCCAAGCAGCCAGCCTCATGGAACTACACACCCACCTGGTCCTTTGGCACCTCTGTGTTTCTGGTTTCTGTTACAGAGCCTTTGGGGGCAGGGTATGCATCCTCTAGCTCTCCAATTCCTTCCCACCCACCAAATGTCACTTCTTTCCCTACAAGCCTTCTCCAAAAATCCCCAGAAGTCGGAAAGCTGAGGAGCCTACTTCTCTTCTCAGTCACATTTTTACACTGTGGTCCGCCTTGCTTTCTTCTCCCTCTGGATTTGGGGATTCTTCCTTCCTGTCTCATATGGTAAGCAGAGACCTTGTCAACCGTCTTCCATATGAGCAACTCCACACAGGGAAGAATTCAAGAAAGATTGGATGGGTGAATGGGTGGATGGATAAATGGATGGATGGATGGTGGATGGATGGATGGATAGATGGATAGATGCCAGGGTTTGTAAGGAAGAAAGAAGGAAGAGTGGGAGGAAGATGGAGGAGGGAGAGAGGGAAGGAGGGAAGGAGGGAAGGAGGGAAGGAGGGAAGGAAGGAAGGAAGGAAGGAAGGAAGGAAGGAAGGAAGGAAGGGAGGGAGGGAGGGAGGGAGGGAGGAAGGAAGGAAGGAAGGAAGGAAGGAAGGAAGGAAGGAAGGAAGGAAGGAAGGAAGGAAGGAAGGAAGGTGGATGGATGTGTTCGTTCTCTAGGGCAGGTTAAATGGGAAGGAGGGTCAGAGAAGACAGCAGTAAAGAGGGAGGACAGCAGCATCTGGCATGATGGCCAGAGGCCTGGACCTGCAGCTGCAGAGCTGAGTTTCAGGCCCAGCTTTGCCACACGCAGCAGCTATGTAACCCTGGGCATACAGCTCAACCTCAGCAAGCTTCAGTTTCCACATCTGTAAAACAGAGGTGAAATCATCCCCTTGCAGGACATTTTAAGGAATACATGCCAAAATGACTTCTTTGAAAGCCAGTCGCTGACGTCAGGCTGTGAGTTCATTGAGGACAGCAGCTGGAGCTCTGCCTCCCTCACGGCCAGCACCCAGCGCAGGGCCTGACGCTCAGCAGTGTCCAGGGAGCCTTGGTGGTTGCAGGCAGTGCTGGTCACCCCAGGGCTCAGGGGAGCAGAAGCACCACCCCATAGCCAGGCCAGGCCAGCGGGGTTCCAGTAGGCCTAAGGAACCAGTGGTTCTGCTTGTCCCCATCAGTAGGAGAGAAGTAGAAGAGGTTGGACCATCAGAAAAACAGTGACATCAGAGGAGAGGAAGCTGGCTAGAGGCAGGTTCCCGGAAAGGGGGAAGCCTTGCCACGGTGACGCCCAGCCAGAGTGGGTTCTGTGAAACTGAGCAGCAGCCGGTGGCTGGGTCTCATGAGGCCCAGCCCCGCCCCCGCCTCCAGGCCACTCGAAGGGCAGAGGGCCTCAGGTGGGCACCAGGAGAAGCTGGGTAGAAAACAGGGAAGTGGGGGGGGGACAGAAAGGGCTCAGAGGAGTGAGGCAACATGCCCAAGGAAGCCCAGACAGCGGAAGGAGCCCAGGCCAGCCTTTCCTCCTCACTGTGCTGGCACCTGAGGGGTAAGACGTCCTCTCCCTGACCCACCTTCTGTTGCTACTCATCAGTGGTCACTCTGGACCCAAGGAGAGTGCCTCCCCCTTCCTACAAACCGTGCGTGGCAACCGACACCCTTCCCCAGACCTCTCATGTCTTTACCACCCACACAAGTAGATTTTCCAACAAATGCTCATCAAAAAATTTCCCACATCTACATAGGATGATCACTATCAAAAAAGAGATCAGAACTAGAGGAAACTGTCTGTCCGGTGCGTATAGTGTGGAGATACGCCTCTGCCTTCCCTCCCACAGTCACTCACACATGGGCAGAAGCCTGGGGGCAGGGGGTATGAGCCTCCACTTGGGGACCCTAGACCCTTAATGAAGGTCTGAAAACGCAGAGATGGGACTTTCCAGGCTGCTCTTGGAACTGGTGAGAGCCATGGAAACTGTCAGCCCTCGCATCGGGATGCCAACTGATGGGTCAGTCATGCCTTGGCCAAAAGGGTGAAAAGCTAGCACGGTTGCTCAGAGACTCTGCGGGAAGAATCTGCACAAGTGTGAGCCCTTACATGTGTGCACGCATGCGCATGGATGCACAGGTACATGTATGTACACCCACACATAAGGTCTGGGATCAGACTACCTTGCTCAATTCTGTTTCTCCAGTTACAAGCTGGGTGACTTTATGGAAGTGACTTTGCCTCTCTGTACCTCAGTTTCCCCAGTGGTCCATGAAGGCAGTGCGGAGACCTGCTTCCTCATCAGATTGTAGAGGATGAAGGAAATGGCACCTAAACCCCTTAGCTTGGGGTTTGCCCGGCACAGAGTCATCAGCCAATTATTAATTTGTGGTTGGTGCCTTCTGGGGCTTTTCCCAGGCCTGTAGGAGCCTGTGTCCTCCCTTCAGTGTCTCAGCCTTTCCTGGGTAGGGAGCTGTTTTATGCCTATTTTCCAGGTGAATCACCTGAGGCTGGGAGAGGTGGGTCCTTGCAGAGTGGGAAGGAAAGGAGCCAGGATCTGAACCTTATTCTGTCTGGTTTCCACACCTAAGCTCTTTTCACAATGACATTTCACTAGGAACTAATAAACACAACATACTGGGCACCTCTCTCTGATGGGTAAATAATAATAAGTTGGGGCCCTAGGCTGGCCTAACCCCCTTGTTTACAGGTGAGGAAGGGTGTCCCTGGGATTACATGCAGAAGCCAGGTGGCCCCCATGAGGAGAGAAGCGGTATGGAAGAGAGAGGAAAGGGGTGGGAGCACTGAGCCTCCCGCTACCACCTGGCTGCACCCTGAAGTCCCTCCTCACCATTGCAAGGCAAAAAGACAAGGACAAGAGGCCAAGTCCTAGTCCTCTCTGGGCCTCAGTTTCCCCACCTGTATAATGGGTGAGGGTTGAGTTCGATGGCCTGTTCACTTCACACTTTCTATAGCTCACTGGTTCGTTGAGACACTGGGAAGGGGAGCCCCCCACCACCCCCATTAGAATCTGTCACAGTGCCTGAAATCCTGCCATCAGGGCATCATTTATTTAAATTAAGATTGTTCCCACCCATGGTCCACACTTTAAACCCAAGGGTAGCTCCTGAAGTCCCTAGTGCCCAGTGCCCACCCTCTTGCCCGACCCCTCCTGGCTGTATCAGGAAGGGAGGAAGAAGGCTCTCTGTAGGGAGCACGGTGTGGACTGTCACGCGTCCTGCTGTTTACGATGGAAGGCATGGGAGAGGCCCCGACGGTGGGCCATATGGGCCTCGAGCCCATAATCTCACTGAGCCTCGAGCTCCTTCCCTGGGAACAGTCCACTCTAGTGGACTGAATGCCTGTGCTGCTGAGCACCAAGCTGGGTGCAGCCGAGTGCCCGGGGTCAGGGCTGGCTCCTGGCTCATGGAATGGCCACGGCGCTGGGCAGGGAGGGGTGAGGGCAGGACTGTCAGGCCCAAGACCCTTCTCCCTCCTCCCTAGCCCCTCACTGAGATATCAGATTCAGCTCTGTGGTTGAGAGGGTTACAGGAAAATACATTATCATTCTTCAAAGAACTGTGAATCATGGGCCACCATCAGGGTCACTCTGCGGACTCCTGAGGCCGAGAGGTGAGCCCAGTTCTCCTCAGTCTGGGCAGGCCCCAGGCAGTGGAGAGGGACCCCAAGGGAACGACATGTAGGATCAAGGAAGTCATGCCCAGAAAGGCCACCTGCATGCTGGGAAGGGTAGAACAAGATGCCTTTTGCTCCCCAAACAGCACAGGCCTCAAGTTACACCATCTGTCACCTCTCAAAAAAATAAATAAATAAATAAAAAACAAAACAAACACAGCACAGGGCCAGAGTCACACTATCTAACATCATCCCCCAAGCAGCACGGGCTGAAGTTATACCCTCTGGCACTACCTCGAAGAGCACAGTGCCACTCATATTCTCTGATGTCACCCCAACGGTTTGGGCCTGAACTCACATCATCTGTCACCCTCAAAACAGCACTGGCCTGAAGTCACCCCATCTGTATTTCTTCTTTGTTTTTTTAATCACAGTCCCTGATAAATTTCAAAAGATCTGGGAAGGATGATGACGAGTCAACCAGCATTGTCAATCCCTGTCACCTTCGTCTGGCTGATGCTTTAGAATAGGGTCCACCTATGAGCAAAGTATAATGACGAATGTGAACACCAACCCCAGAACCCAAGCATTCCAGACTTTTAATTTATTGGAATCTTGTATATTCAACATTTGTGAAGCTAAGAAATCAGACCTGGCATTAGGATCCCAGCCTGTTACACCCCCAGAACTCCAGCATTGGAAGGGAGGGCAGTGGGCCAAACTGCTATCTATCAGATGTAGAATCTTTGATTCAGTGTCCGTGGACCCTAGGTGGGGAAGGTCTCCTGGCTCTACAAGGCTACGTCAAGGTCCTTCTTTTCTTCCCCAAGCCTCTGCTCCCCATCCAGGCCGCCACTACCCCCCCAGCTCTTCCCTCCAAGCGTTATCACCTGCACCTGAACCTTCATCCTCCTCTCTTTCTCTCTACGGGAGTTCCCACAGGGCATTTAGACATGGAGCCCTCCCACGTAAATATTCCCTGCCTTAAATGTCTACTGTCTCCTCTTCTGCCATTGCACCGCCTCCCTGCCCACCTTTGTAGCTGTCAGGTCCACCAGCAGCCCCAGGCTGCCCACTCCACTGGGCACTGACCAGTCCTCATCCTACTGATCAAGCTGCAGCCACGGCTGACCCCAGGACAGCCCCTCCAATGACTTTGTCCCACTGTGTCCTGCCCATCTCCCTGAGGGACTCACTTCCTCAGAAACTCTGTCACCAGAAGAGCCAAGGGCAGGACAGGTAGCAGGGTAGGTGTCCCACAGGGGATGCAGGTGACACAGGGTGACCATGGTTACCGAGCCATCAGGTTAGCAAAAGCGTTGGGCCTACTCATGCAGCTTTCAAGAGCAAGGAGAGTGCTAAGGGAGGGCCTCCAACAGCACCAGCATGGTTTAGGGACGGGCGTTCTGGCACTGTGGGTCCTGTGGCTGTCATATCACCTCATTTAAGAATTTGGGGACCAGACAGTAGGGTGACAGCATCCAAGGAAATGAAACCATTTCACTCTAACTAGGATGATCATCCAAGGTGTCTGATGACAAATGTGTGTCTGAGACGCTTGGGAGGCAGGAAGGGAGGGTGGGGCCAGGTGGGAGTATGACAGGGACACGGTCGAGGGGTAAGGCCACAGGCTGAACAGCCTGCCTCCTCTGTCCTCCTGTGCTATTCTTCTGAGGTCTGGACCTGGGCTCCTACGGGGGTACCTGTGGGGAGAGGAGGGGCTCCAAGGGGTGGGTACCTCCGGTTCTGGATCATCCACTGGCCCTGGGTGCATGGCAGATCATATTTCTGCCTCCGCAGTGCATAGGCGTCAAACCAGAGGGCCAAGCC
This sequence comes from Saccopteryx bilineata, assembly GCF_036850765.1. Lineage (NCBI taxonomy): Eukaryota > Metazoa > Chordata > Mammalia > Chiroptera > Emballonuridae > Saccopteryx > Saccopteryx bilineata. Next base: position 89,989,418 of record NC_089490.1, on the reverse strand, counting down.
ATAGTCTAGGGAGGGCACCTGTGACAGAGAAGCTGGTCACCAGATGACCCATGCACTGGGGCTGCTCTGATGAGCACCTTCTAGAACAATAAAGAGAGAAGGAGGCCTGCCAACACAGAGTGCTGGCTGGGGCTGAAGTCTGTTACTTAGTCAACAAACAGGTATTGTGGTAGCTAGCAGAGCCAAGATGGCCATACCTGCCATCCCCCCTCCTGGAGCAATCTGGACCCGGGCTCAGCCTGTGGGTGCTTCAGCAGAAGCAGGACAAGGAACCCCTCCCAGCCAGGGTCCCTGGAGGTCCTTAGGACAGAGAGCAGGTGGACGGGCAGAGTGCAGAGCTCACCATGAAGTGCCAGGAGCAGTGGGTGCCGGGCGAGTAGTAGCTGGGGAAGTATGGTGTGCTGAGGACGCCCTGAGTCTCCACCTGGCTCTCCAAGGTCAGGTTCACCTCGCAGGCTGGTCCAGAGAGCAGTGGTTACACAGGCGGTCCCCTGCCCCCTCCCACTGCGCCTCCCAGCAGGGGAGGGGACAGCTGTAACCCCACCACCCCTCCTGTGGTAAAACAGTAAAGCCTAGAGGTTGCATGTGACTGATCTTGGGCCTTAGTTACCTCATCTGTAAAATGGGGACAATAATAATATATACTTCATAGGGTAGTTGAGAGGATTAAATGGACAAAAAATATTCAAACAGCTTGGAATGTAGTAAGTGCTCAGTAAATGTCAGCTATTGACATGTGCTATGCAGCATTGGACCATTTACTGAGAATACGCCTGACCATGACCGGGAGAGCCTCAGTCACAGGCCTCAGAGGAAGAATAATCTGTGCCCTTTTCAAAGACGGGCTCGGAGAAGAGGAGTGACTTAGCTGAAATCACACAGTGAGAGGGCGAGAGATCAGCAGCTGGAATGTCCCCAGCTGTCCTGCCACCTCTCCGTGGAGTCAAGGTTCCCAAAGCCCCTGTTCCCTTCCCTCTAAAACTGTGTCAAAGACTCCCCTGAGAGCTGAGCCAGCTCAGGCACCTCCTTAGTTCCAGGGACCCCTCGAGGGCAGCCAGCACCCAGCGGAGTACCTGTGCACCTGCACCACTGCCAGGAGATATGGGGGGTGACACCAGAGGGGGAGAGAAGACTGAGTGGGAAGAGGCCGGTGGGTGGCATGGAGAGGAGGAAGGGGGAGCAGCAGCTGTGTGGTCCCTGTCTGGGTCCCTCCCTTCCCAGAGCTCCGAAAACTGCTGAGTGTGCTTTGCCTGCCCAGAGGCGTGGCTACTGCAGACCCCAGGACAGCCCGAGAGAGGGGGTGGTGAGGGGGCCTGGAACAGGAGGGTGGGGGCTGGGGGAGGGCCAGTGCGCAGCTGGGGAGAGCCTTTCCCATGGAGTGCTGTGTAGTCGCTCTCTCCATGTCCCCAGAGATCTCCAGGTACACCTTTGGTAGGTGATGACTGTCTGGAGGGGAATCTCAGTTTCTCAGGCCTGTTGACCACAGACTCTACTGTCCAGGCTCAGCTGTGGTGGGTGTAAAAGGAGGGGACAGGGAGGTGGCTGCGGAGAGGAGACATTGAGCCAGGCTGTGGAGAGAATGAGGACGGAGGAGACACAGACTCAGGAAAGAAAATCAGAAGGCAGGAGAGAGGCGAGGGAGAGATGAGTGAGTGGCCAGTGTCTCGGGAGAGAGTGGAGAAGATGAGGGAGGTGGATGGAAAGTAGAAGGAGGAGGAGAAGGGCTGGGGTGTGGGCAGGGAGACGGGTGGAGGGCAGAGCTCTTCCAGGACCTGTCCTCTCCCTCACCCCACATTAGCTACAGCCAAGAAGGGGAAGGGCATGTGCAGGGGTGCACGCTCAGTCTCTGCCACCTCACTCGTCCCCTCCCCAGGGACCCGAGCCCGCACCCTGGAAGGCCACGGCCTGCACGGAGAGCACGAAGGGGTCGTAGTAGCTGTGTAGGCCCTTCTTCCACACCACCGCCATGATGGCACCTGACGCCAGGACCTCCACCACGGGCTCCTGGCGGCTGCAGCCATAGACCCTGGGGGGACAGAGAAAGGTGGAGAGGGTGAGCCAGGAGGTACCTGGGAGGAGCACAGGAGGGCTGACGGGCAACCTGTGCATCTGAATGTGCAGCCAGCCTGCTGTGTGTTCACAGACAAGCTGTTGACCTTCTCTGGCCCCAGGGGACTGATTGGATAATCTGTAAGGGTCAGGCTAGCATCGCAGGTGACAAAGCCAGGAGGATGCTCAGACTTCTAGAGCTTATATTTGACTATACCAGCTGACTCCAGTCCCACAGTCTTTCCTATCCCCTCAGAATTTTCCTGACCTCTGAGTATCCTTCCAACCTGTTCCCAAAGGATGACCAGACTGGCACCTGTGGGGACCACACCCTCCAGCTGGCCATACCCTGACCCCTGGTCTTGCTTTGGGTTCTGGGCTGGGACAGAGAGGAGGCAGGAATATGGTCTGGTGCCCCCTCGGGCAGGCACCGCAGGACTCCAGCCAGAGCCCGGTGCCTGGGTTGCACAGAATAATGGCATCTAGAGTGTCAGCCCTGCAAAGGCTTTTAGGAGATTGGCAAAGTCAACTACTTGGTTTCTAGGTGGGAAAACTGGGGCTCAGGACCATGTCTAGGCCCCAGGGCAGTTTCACAGCAGAGATAGAGGTATGCTGGTCACTGTCTGTGACAGCACCTTGTGTCCTCTCCCCATAGGTGTCCCCTGGACTGCAATCTCAAGCAAGGGTGCTCCCGGCTTCCTATCCCTTCTTACCTCCATCAAACTACCTTCTGTCTCCAAAAGAACCTTCCGAGCCATTGCTAATGCACAATCCAATTCCCTGAAGCTAATAACCTTGTCTCCCAGAGTGGGTGTACCAGCATCCATCAACAACGTGCTACTACTCATCTATGATGTGTTGGCCATGGACTTGACCAGAGGGAGTGGGCGCCGATGGGGGCACTGCAGGCATCCCAACAAGTGCATGCCTGAGATCCAAACCAGCCTCAAAAGCCAGTGGAGTGAGTGAGCCCAGGAGTTAGTTCCCCAGGAGGGTCCTGGGGCTGAAGTGTCCCGGGAAGGGGACCTGGCTGCGGGCCTCGGCTCTTGCCAGGGAGGGAGATGACCTAGCTCCCCTAGTTCTCTTTCCTCTTGCATTTACCACCTGGTTTGTTCTCACTGCTGGCTGCCCCCTCCCCACGCACATACCCTTCCCCCCTCTCCCTCATCTGCTCATCTCCCCCAGACAGTGAGAGATAAGACAGTAGGGTTCAGAGGGATCTGGAAGTCACCTTTATTCTTTTTTTTTGTATTTTTCTGAAGTTGGAAATGGGGAGGCAGTCAGACAGACTCCCGCATGCGCCCAACTGGGATCCACTCGGCGGTGATGCTCTAGCGCCTGAGGCAGAGGCCGAGGAGCCATCCCTAGCGCCCGGGGCCACCTTTGCTCCAATGGAGCCTTGGCTGCGGGAGGGGAAGAGAGAGACAGAGAGGAAGGAGAGGGGGAGGGGTGGAGAAGCAGATGGGCACCTCTCCTGTGTGCCCCAGCCGGGAATCGAACCTGGGACTCCTGCACGCCAGGCTGACGCTCTACCACTGAGCCAACCGGCCAGGGCCTGGAAGTCACCTTTAATGGGGGCTTCAGCTTATTATTATTATTATTATTATTGATTGTAGAGACAGAGAGCAAAGAAGAGAGAAAGAAGAGGGAGAAACATCGATTTGTTGCTCTACTTATCTATGCATTCTTTAGTTGCCTCCTGTAGGTGCCTGACCGGAGATTGAACCTACAACCTTGATGTATCGGGATGACCAACTGAGGTACCCAGCCAGGGGCAAAGCTTCAGCTCTTAATGTTGGAGGTTTCTTTTATTTTCTTTTACTTATTCAGCAGCAGAGGCTTGTTGTGACTGAAATGTCTTCAGCCTCCCAGGGTGTGGAACACATGAAAGCCAGCCAGGAAGGTAAAACGGGCAAGGGTCTACTCGACAGACCACCACATTTACTCTCACACGCTGGGGTGCCAGCTGGAGGACCCTCTCCTCCACCTAGCCTGTCATTTTAGACGTTGTCTTCGGGTCTGAGGTGGAGTGAAACACCTGCCCAGGTGCCACAGGGACCGAGCTGTGCCCAGCAGCCAGGCCCCAACAACAGCAGGATGGGGAAGTGGGGGACACTCCGAGAAGCCCCAGGGGAAGTTTGTAAGCATCCCCGCCCTCCTGAGAATCAGATATCAGCTGACTTCTCTGCACTTCCCAGAGCCCTCCAGGAACCCAGCCCACACACACCCAGATTGAGGTCACCAGGTGGCAGGGCGGCAGGGCTGGGTGCTAAGGGCGCATGCCCCCTCCGAGCCTGGAGATTCAGGGAGGCCCCGGGGAGGGGCCTGGGAAGAAGCTTCCCCCAGCTCATCCCCAAGGACTGCCCATGATCTAAACATGCAGGTCCCGCCCCCATCCCTACATCCCCTGCCTGGAAGCTGGCCCAGCCCAAGCAGGACAGAGAAGGCAGTAGCCTGATGCCCCACCCTCAGGTCTCCCATACCTGCTCCAGAGCCTTGGAGGCCCAATCCCTACTCCCTACTCTGCAGGGAGGAGCCCAGAGCCTAGGACATTTGCAGTCCTGTTACAGTCGCCCCATCCCCCACTACCTGCCCTCTGACCTGGTCACTGCTGCACTCCACATCATACCCTGTGTCCCAAAGCCCTACTCCTCTGCTCAAGAACATGCAGTCAGTGCCCCACTTCCCAAGTAGCAAAGTTTAAATTGCTCCTGGCAACTAGAGAGCATTACTGTGTCTGAGGGTCTTGGCACCAATGGGCAGATTTTAATCCTCACAACAACCCTACGAGGTAAGCATGATTGTGCATCCATTTTACAGGTGAGAAAACTGAGGCTTAGGGAGGCAAAGTGACTCCTAGGGCACACAGCTAGGATGCAACAGAGTGGGAGCTGGAAGTTGGGGCTGCCAGACTGAGGCAACAAGCCATGTGGCGTCCCGGAGCTGACCTCGGGCCATCTAGTACAACTGTTTGTTACAAATGGGGACACTAGAAGGGGAAGGGGGCTGCCCATAGCCACAGCCGTTTCCAGCTTCTCCTCTCCCTCTGGGGTAGCCTACCATCTCCCAGACAGTGAAACTGAGGTCACAGGGCCGCTGCGCTCAGAACACCTGGTGTGACCGTTGACCCCACACCACCATTTCCTTCACAGACCCCCACTTCCACCCCCACCTCCCCAGGGACTCACGAGGTAATGAGCCTTCTTTCCAGGGGCCCAGCCACGTCATATATGGCGAGCCGGTCCCGGCAGTCGGCCAGCGTCCACTCAAGCCGGAGTTTAAGCATGAGATCCTCAGGGCCCTGCAGGTGCCACAGGCAGCTGGAGACCAGGTAGTCGGGCCCCTTCAGCTGGAGGACCTGGCCCTGGCTCACGTAGCTGTAGCGGTAGCAGCCTGGAGTGGGAAAATGGACAGGCCCTCTGACCTCTAATAGCTGGGAGGAGAGACCTGAGGAGCCAGCCTGCAGGTTCTCGCCAGGGCAGGGGTGGGGAGGGAAGAGCAGCTGGATGCAGGTCAGCCTATGGGTACTAAGTCCCATTTTCCTGGTTCCCTGTGTTTCCGTCTCCAGGCTCCTCATGCACGCACACATTCATTGGTTCATTCATCCATTCACTCAGCACTCACTGAGCTCCCCATGCTCGGTAAGTACCAAAGAAAGGTCCAGCCACTGCTGGGAGTGTCAGGAACAGTGGAGACAGATACAAAGCCCAGCAGCAATAGTTTTGGAGGTGAGGTCTCCAGCCTGGCCAGTGAGGCAGGGAAGTCCTGGGGGGTCACAGGGTGAGCAACCCACTGCCCGCCGAGGCGGGCAGGAGCAGAGGCAGGCTTGATCACAGACTCTCTGGCTGCTGGAGGCAACATTGAGGGGGCTGGAGACCCGCCGGGCAGCTGTGCCACACAGGGAGCAGGGTGAGGATTTCGTTTCAGATGGAGAGAAGGGGCAGCCCCAGGTAGAGGAAGTGAGCTCTGGCTAATGGCAATGAAACAAGGAGAATGAAACCAATAGCACTGAGCAAGTGTCTGACATGCTGGCATCGAGCTAATGGCAGTACACTTACCCCTCATTTAATACCTCGGGGAAACAGTTTCTATTATTGTTCCCATTTTACAGACCTGGGACAGACAGGCCTGGGTTCCCCGCATCTCCACCTAATCTCTCCTGGGGCCTTGGGGACAATGGCATCATCCTGGCAGGGCTGTCACAGAGCTTAAGTATGATGCGTGCTTAAGAGCCCAGCGCAGTCCCTTGTACACAGCAGATGCTCAGCCTATGCGGTGGCTGTTCTGTAGGTGTGGGGGGGAGAGGGAGAAGGTGAAGCTGGAGTGAAAGTCCTGTGACTTGTCATCCTTCAGCTGACCCCACTGGAGGCTCAGACATAGCTGACCTCATTGACTGCCCTCACTTCACACCTCCTCCACGACACAGACACATCCTCCCACACCCACAGCTTGTGCCTCCTCTCTTATGTGGAAGCTGTGGGCTTTGTATGCAGTTCTAGAACTTGCAAGCAGGACCACCCACACCATTCAATCATTCAACATCATTATTGGGAACCTACTCTGTGTTTGTTTTGGGTACCAAGGACCAGCTGTGTAACTATCTCGTTTAAACCTCACCAGAAGGCCATGAAACAGGGGGCCTGTGTGTTCTGCCAGGAAGCAGAAGGGATGTGGGACGGAGGCCCAAATGTGAGAGGCAATCTAGTGTGCAGGGAATCCACCCTCTGCACAACGGCCCCAACACCACCTCTCACCGCTGTGTGACTCTGGGTCAGTTACTTCGCCACTCTGAGTTCTGTCAGTGGACACAACGATATTCCCTGTCCTACCTACTTCTCTGAGAGGCTCTGAGGACCGAGAAGGGAATGGCAGTAAACATGCTTTGCTCGGATCCTGCTGCCGGTTGCTCAGTTCCCTTTTCCTGACCCCTGGCCATCCTGATGCCAGCGGGGAGCTGACCTCCTCCAAGGAGAGACCTCTGCCATCTTCGAGGGGCAGGGATAAGGCCTGTGATATCTGCCCCAGCCAGCAGCTGGGGAAAGGTGCCTGGCTGCTCCTAGGCGTTTGTATGCTTTACATCTTGCTCCAAGCTGATGCTTTGCTTTTGCCATTTTAATAATTACTTTTTCTTTTTAGGCTAATTAAATGGAGAGGTAAGTGCTGGTGTCTGTTGATAATCAAAAACACCTTTAGGGAGCGTAGTACCTCTGGTCGCTGGAAGAAAGTAAGTGAACTGCCTTATGCGCTTTCCTCATCTAGTGTCTGCTCACGCTGTTCCCTCTGCCCAGACTGCCCTTTCCCCTCCTGCCTGACAGATCCTCACCTATTTCTCACTCCTGAGTCTGCGGCCCCAGGGCCCCCCAGGCAGGAGCAACTCCTTCCTCTGAGAGGCATGTCCCTTCCTCTGCTTTGGATTGTAGTCCCTGTCCCCAGGCACAACGATGCCCTCTCTCCACTGCCCCTGGGGACTCTATTCCAGCACTGGCACTTTCGATGTTGTGAGATTCTGTTTATGAGTCTGTCTCCCTCATGGAGTTCTGAGCTCCTCTGAGAGCGGGGCTGAGGACACAGTCATCTGGTGTCCCCAGCATGGGCATGGGGCCTGGCCTGGGAGACATGCTCAAAAACTTGTTCAAACGATTTTGATTGCCATTCTTATCCCATTAAACACTATGGCAGGGGTCAGCAAACTCATTAGTCAACAGAGCCAAATATCAACAGTACAACGATTGAAATTTCTTTTGAGAGCCAAATTTTTTAAACTTAAACTATATAGGTAGGTACATTCCTTATTGAGGTAGCGTCCGCACATGGTATTTTGTGGAAGAGCCACACTCAAGGGGCCAAAGAGCCTCATGTGGTTTGCGAGCCGCAGTTTGCCGACCAGAGCTCTAGACATTCATGGAACCAAATAATGGTTAATTGCAAAAAACTGCCAGAAACTTGAGGACACATGGCCACCTGGCACAGGCAAGGGCAACAGGAAGACCTGTCCCAGACTAAGGATCAGGGCCACGAGTGTACCAATGCAGTGTAAGATAGATAGATAGATAGATAGATAGATAGATAGATAGATAGATAGATAGATAGATAACCAGTTTCCTGTGTTCTCCTTTGAATCAGCTTTACTATTCTATTGGTTCCCTCATTACAGAATTAAATAAACGTCTGACATGTGCTCACTATATCTGCATATGAAAATCACTATTTTAACTATCTAAAAGTTGTTTGCAGACCCCATTACCTCAATCCACCAAGGAAGTAAGCATTTGCCCAGCCCGATGGGAGGAAGGGAAGGTCCTGCTGGCACTGTGCTCCCCAGGGCTCAACAGGGAGACTGTGGAGCCTCTTGGAAAAAGCCAGGTGACTCCAGCAGTATGGCCCAGGGGTGGGGTGGGGGCCTAGGGCAGATAGCCTAGCTGGCTGAGAAAGGGGAGGAAAAGGTGGAGGGAGCATCCTTGACTGAGATGGCAATACCTCCAGAAGACCAAGTTTTAAACCCAAAGTGACCAATATACCTTGAATTGGTAAGATTATTTTCTACCACTGTGCAAACAGTGGCTTGTGGGCAAGCTGAACTCAATGAGAGAAAAGTAGAGTCAAACTCTCATACCCCACACAGGCAACACATACATACTTATGTACAAGACACTCACACGTGTTCACACATGCACAACACTCCCTGCTCTCCTTCTACAGGCCCCACGCTTTGCTTGGGACCCCTCACTGACCGAGTCCATCATAGCATCCCCTAGGTGACTCTAGGCCAGTGCCCCCTGCACTGACCATAAAAGCCATGTGATCCCCTGACACTCGACCAAGCCAAGAAAAACACCAACTCAAAAGTGGAAGAAACAAAAGCAGCGTACCCAGCGTGGAATTCAGTGCAACTATGTCTTTTACACTGGCTTCTGTTAAAAGGAAATGAACATATGAATAAATAAAGACAAATATTAAATGCATAAAATGAAAATAAAAATAAGAAGAGACCATCAGAGCCAGCCTGTCTGAGGTTTCCCCTGAATGCCATCCACCCACACCGGCCTCTGGCCCAGTCCTGACTCCTGGGTCCCTGGGGGCCCACCCTGAGGGCATCCCAATCCCAGTGGGCAGTTTCCTGGACCTCATCAGACCATCCCACATTCACCCTCCCCAGAACTGACCCAGAATCACAAGGCCCTCGGGGTCCGGCTCATACTCTGCCCTGTAGGAAGTGGGGGTCGAGCTGTTGGCCGTGGACAGCAGCTCCTCCACCAGCAGTGCCCGCACCACTTCAGGGGTCAGCATGGGCCGGCGGTGCTCAGGAATTTGGAGGATGAACCAGAAGAAGCAGGTGAGAGGTCCCTCCCTAAGGCGGGCAGAAATGACAGGGGCTGGGGAAGGGGCCTGCAGTCGTCGCTGCCCAGCCCCTGCTCCTGCGGGGAAAGCACCGTCTGCGGTTCGGGAATGCTGAGCACTCACTACCTCCCAGGCACTGCTCTCCACCTCCACAGGGAAGCCTTCTAACCAGCTCTGTGGCAGGTGTTCTCCTCATCCCCATTTTGGAGGTGAGGAAACTGAGGCACAAGAGGCTAGACTGGTTGTATGCTACAGACCATGTCAAAGTGGCAGACTCAGACATGAGTGGAAGAGTTGGGCCACCCACCACTAACACCCCCCCCCCTGGCCTCATCTAATACATGCCATGCCTTTAATGAGCACACTGTAGCCATTGTCTAGACAATTCCTCCCACACCTCTGTGCCCACTTTGTAGATGAGAAGACCAAGTGCAGTGAAGGAAGGTCACACGCAGAAAGCCAACTTGCCTCTTCATATCTCAGTTTCCTCACTTTTAAAAATGAAGGCATGGCCCTGGCCGGTTGGCTCAGTGGTAGAGCGTCGGCCTGGTGTGCGGGGGACCCGGGTTTGATTCCCGCCAGGGCACACAGGAGAAGCGCCCATTTGCTTCTCCACCCCCCCCCTTCCTCTCTGTCTCTCTCTTCTCCTCCTGCAGCCAAGGCTCCATTGGAGCAAAGATGGCCTGGGCGCTGGGAATGGCTCCTTGGCCTCTGCCCCAGGCGCTAGAGTGGCTCTGGTCGTGGCAGAGCAACGCCCCGGAGGGGCAGAGCATAGCCCCCTGGTGGGCAGAGCCTCGCCCCTGGTGGGCGTGCCGGGTGGATCCCGGTCGGGTGCATGCAGGAGTCTGTCTGACTGTCTCTCCCCGTTTCCAGCTTCAGGAAAATAAATAAATAAATAAAAAATGAAGGCATGACATCAGAAGTCATTTGCCCTACCCTGTTGTAGCAGGGGGTGGGTCAGAGGGGCCAGGTGACTCACCCAAAGGAGTAGACGGAGCTGGAGTTGTAGTAAGTGCCCAGGCGGCTGCTGGAGATGAGGTCCTTGAGCTAAAAGTAGGGTGAAAAGTAACCCCCTGGTGACCGTCTGCAGAAGCCCCTCCGACCTTGAGATGGTTTTTCATCTCAAGGAGCCTACAGGGTAGAGTCTCACCTGTGGCCACACAGTGGGCAGCAGCCACACCAGGAAACCTCAGACCCTCTCCACTTTTTCCCCTCCCCCTAGGCACTCACACCGACCCCTTCCTCCAGTTCTGGCCTCCATCAGACCACCAAACACCTCTGGCTCCCCTTGTTGAATGTCACTCAATTCTGAGAAGCCCTACGTGGCTCCTGAGTCCCCTCCTCATCTCCAGCCACCAGGCATGGAGCTCAGCTGGCTGGTTTTTGCATATGTTCAACTACAGTGCTGACAGCAGGAAGGGACACAGGGTGGCAGGGTGGTAGAGCGGGTGGCAGTGTAGCACTGGGAACAGCATAGAGGTGATGTGCACCTTACCTCATTTCAACCCCACAGCGGCCCTGAGGATGGGCACTGTTAGCATCACCCACTTTACAGAGGAGGAAAGAGAGCCTTGGGGGGGGGGTCCCCTGAAGCAGATCGAGTCAAGGACGTGAGGCAAGTGGTTTATATGGAGGTGGCTCGGAGGAACACCAGTAGGGGTTGGGGGAGAGGGACTGGAATAGGGAGCAGCTAGCACAGCAGTGAAGTCATGAAGTAGAGCTATTGCGGCACCATCCACCCACAGGGAGCTCTGGGAGATAAGGGGTCATACTCAAAACTGCACCGCCCCAGGTCAGGATTGCTGGTGTGTTTATTCCCTGCTCTGTTACCCACGGTCCTGAGGCCCTATAGCAGAGGTCGGGAACCTTTTTGACTGAGACAGCCATGAAGACCACATATTTTAAAATTTAATTCTGTGTGAGCCATATAACGACCCGTGTATGTTACACATTATCCAATAAAAATTTGGTGTTGTCCCGGAGGACAGCTGTGATTGGCTCCAGCCACCCGCAACCATGAATATGAGCAGTAGGAAATGAATGGATTGTAATACATGAGAACGTTTTATATTTTTAATGTTATTATTTTTTTATTAAAGATTTGTCTGCGAGCCAGATGCAGCCATCAAAAGAACCACATCTGGCTTGTGAGCCATAGGTTCCCGACCCCTGTCCTAGAGCAAGTGCTGGCCTTGGTAGGCCACCCCCACACTGCCCTAGCTTCCCCAGGGTCATATAACTTGTAAATGACACGATCAGGTTTTAATCCAAGGGTATTTGATGCCAGAGTCCACTAACTCTCCCACTGACTTACACTATGTCCCCTTCCATCACACCTAGAACAGGCCTCTCTCTGCTCCCAGTGAGTGTCTGTATGGACTGACCAATGGGTTTGACAGGATCAGGCCCCTCCTTCCCTTTTTACTGCCACTTCCTTCCCTGCCATTCCCCAAATCCTCTCCTACCATCTTCTGGGCTTTGGCAGTTTCACTGCGGAAGGCACTGGACTCCCGGTGGGCAAGGTCCTGGGAGAAGTGGCGGTTGAGCACGCGGAGGCTCCCTGAGTACGCCTGGCTGACGGTCACCTCTGCCTTGTACCCTGCCCAGGAAGAAACCAACAGGTTAGCCAAGGCGCAGCAGGGATGCTGCCGTCTCCCCCAGACCCTCTCCTCCACCCGCCTCACCTCAGCCTCCAAGGCACCCTCATCATCCTCATCTTTGACATTGTTATCATCATCATCCAAAGTTTATTTAGTGATAAACTGGCCCCAAGGTAGCAGGGAGAAGGGAAGCCCACAGATGGATGGTTTTACTCTGAGTGAGATGGGAGCCGTGGGAGGTTTAAAGAAGAGAAGTTAGATGATTTGGTTTGCTACTGTGTTGAGAACAGGGTCTAAAGAGGCAGAGGCAGAAGCAGGGAAGCCTGCAGGCAGTGGTCCAGGTGAGAGGGGCCAGGGTCAGAGGCGAGGGAGCTTGGGACAGGCATGCAGGTGAAAAATGCTTGGAGTCAAGCTACAATTTGGAGTTAGGGGTGACCAGGTGTGCTGGCAAATGGAGAAGGAGCCTTCCTGGAGCCCAGCCCTCCCCACGTGGGGCCCAGGAAAGCTTAAGAATAGGCAGCAATGGTTCATCTCGGGGGCAGGTGGGAGGGCAGAGCATGTGGGTGCTGCTGGGAGGACATCGAGGGGCTTCAGTTCTGACTGGCTCCACTTCCTCGTTGGAACAGGTGGCAAAGTGGTGGGGGTGCAGGAGGTTTGAGAGGAAAGTATAAACCTGTCACGCAGGACAGCAGGCGAGGGAAAGGACCAGGAAACACATTAGGGACTGGGGCCCATCTCCCCTGGGAAGCCCGCCCCACCCTCTCCTCTCCTGGGCTGCTTTCTGGACCAGGCTGCCACTCGCTTTGGGCTTATCCTACTCCAATGTCCTAGGCCCCTTCCTGTCTTCCCTTCCAGGCTGCGCAGGGCACATCTGGGCACGTCTCTGCTTCGCCTCCTCACCCAGTGCCCGCTGCCTGGAGCACAGTCTGGCTGGGGCAAGAGGAATGGCTCAGACATCTCCTGAAGTGCCTCCTCTACCCTAGTCCCCTTGCTGGGTGAAAATGGACTTCCCCCAGCTGAGGTTTGGGAGCATGCTGCCCTGGGTCCTCAGCCCCACGGAGCACACCCTCCGGAGAGCAGTTTACTCCCGGAGCATAATCAGGAGAAAGTAGACTTATCTGCAAAGAAAGACAATGACAATTGGCAGGTGAGTTCCTGGGCCTGCAGCCTGATGCTCTGTGGTTTACCCTGAAGACTAATTATCCCGCAGTCTAAGGAGGCCTCAGCAGCTCTGTGCTATTTGGGGCACTGGCTTCCTGCCGGTGGTGAAATGCACGCAGCTTCCACTCCCTGCCGGCATTACTCGGTTCTGAGCAGAGAACTACCATCCACTCCGGGTCATGGCAGGCAGATTCACATCAGACCCGGGCTTCCTAACAGTGTCTGACAGGAGGCTGTTTCCAGACGTCCCCCACCTCAGCCCCCTCTGGAGCTGGGCCTAGGCTGAGCTCCCCATGACTGCTCAAAAGTGGGTCCCTGTTCCTTTCAATGGGCCTGAAATTCCATGAGATTTAGCCAGTATGAATACTTTCTAACATTTGCCGAGTGTTTAATGGGAAGTCTCTGATCATGTGTCCCTGCGATGGCTCTCAAACTCCTCAGCTTCCTCTATCCTGACACACGCCATGCTTTATGGTGAGGCAGGACTATCTTCAGAGCCTGATACAGAACTGGTGTATAGGAGGTGCTCAGGAATGAGTGAATGAATGAATGAATGAGTGAATGAATGAAGAGTTTTCGAGAGTGTACATGAAGCATTTTCACAGGCACGATATAACTTGGTTCATCCATTATTTTCCAAAGCCAAGACTTGGAGGAATGAAGGAGACAGTCTCGATCAGTTTTAGAGAAAGACATAGGTGTGTTTATTGAATGAATGAGTAAATGAATGAATGAATGAATGAATGAATGAATGAATGAATGAATAGACAAATAGGCCCAGAACATGGGCCACTTTCTTCCAGGTGACTGACTAAGGGCTGTGATACCACAGAGGGGGGGCCAATATTCAGAACCTGAGAGAAGCTCTGAGCCACCTGCTTTGGACACTCCAGGCCCCCCTTTCCCTGTGTGTTGAAGTCCACATGTGCTCGAGCTGGGGGATGCAAGCCCTCTGTGGGTGTGGACAGCCTCCGGGATGCCTGAGTCCTGTGTCTCTCCTCCCCTTCATCCTCGTTCATGCCAGCCCTGGAGACTCAGAGGCGTTAGAGCTGTGGTCTCCATGCTAGAGGAGCTCCCGGGCGGGGCTCAGGTAGGCAGAGACGCTACTTGGTGCCAGGAACCATGGCACCACTGGGCCTTCTCCTGCAGAGCCAGTCGGCTCAGAGCCCCAGGGGCAACACTGGGGGGTGCAGGCAAGGAGAGGCGATGTTTATACTGTACTCCTTTGGTTGTCTGTTCACCAGAACTGGGTGCCAGGAGATCACTCCTTCCCTAGCTGCTATGAGCTGGGGTCACTTGGCCTAAGTCCCAGGACCTACAACATAGGTGCAGCAACACTCCCATCTCACAGGACAGGAAGGGAGACTCAGAGAGAGGAAGTGCTTGCCCAAGGTGAGTTGCTAGGCATTGCTGACTTGGAATCCTCGTTTATTCTGTTGTGCCCCTCACAACCACCCCAAATTCTTCCCAGGTCCCTCTCCTGGGCAAGCCCACACCTTTACCTAGGAAATACCAGAGCAGGAACCCCCCTGAAGCCAGCACGACCAGGGCCAGCCACAGAGGTGCCAAGCGGATGTAGTCCCGGACTTTTCTCTTGGAGTCCCCAGAGGTCTTGAACATCCCCTCTGGCTCTGCCTCCTCTCCATCACCTCCGTCACCCACCTGGGGGGCCTCAGCCATGGGCATCCTAGCAGGGAAAGAGACCGGGGTTGAAAATGGCCTGGGATTTGCAAGGGAGCCTTTGCTGAATGCCAACAGTGCACAGAGATAAGACGGCCGCCTTCTGGAGTAGGATGCTCCTATGTACCCAGTAGTAAGCAGTGATGGAAAGTGGACAGTGAGCCACTCATGGGGGAGAAAGCAAGGCAGGAGGCGGAGCTGGACTGGCCTGGCTCTGCGACCCTCACCTTTGCACCTGCCTCTCTGTGGTCAGAGGACAGATGGAGGTTTCAGTGTGTGAACCCTGCCCCCAGTGGCTGTACCCACAGATGAAACTGAACAACATGGTACAAACATGGGAGTCCAAAAAGTTGCCCCATTTCCCTTCAGTCAGGGGCTGCTTTTCATTCCTCCAGGTTCTCGGTAGAAGAGCTTCCCAAAACACCAACGCAGTCAATTCACTTAGCCCTCCCCCGCAAACCCCTGGAGCAGTGCTGTGCTGGGCCAGGAACCTATCCCTCAAAGAATGCTGGCTTCTGTCTCCCCACCAGCCCAAAATTCTCCTAGGGGCAGAAGGAGACAAGAACCAATGTTTATTTAGTGTCTATGAAGGACATTTCACGGGTATCACCTCATTTAATTCTCTGGTCACCCAGGGATACAGGGACCATTGTCCCCAAGCATTCTTCTTCCTCAGGCCCACTTTGTGTGGGCACTTACGTGTATTATCCTCCTGCAAAGCCCCTGTCACCTTTCAAGTTTCTGCACCCATCTGATAGATGAGGAAACTGAGACCCAGAGTGTTTGAGAAATTATTCAGGCCACAGCTTTCCTGACCCAGCCTCATGTTCCCAACGCAATTTGAACATCTAGCACCCACTACCAGCCCCATTTTACAGATAAGAAAACCAAAGCACCAAGAGCCTAAGCCACTGGCCCAAGGAAACACAGCAGGTCTGTGGGGGGCGCATCCAGGTGTCCGACTCCCTGATCCTTCCACTACTCCTGGCTGCCTCCTGTAAATGAGCTGGTAAATGACAAATCATGATTAAGTTATAACTGATTAACTGACTGCCATCCGTCTCAGGGCCCTGGGCCTGCAGTTCTATCGTCAGACCCCCCCAAACCCCCACCCCAAGCAAACTGCTGAGCATCACCTTTCTTCTCGGACAGGTTTTCCCACAGCCCAGAGAGGCCCTCCACCCACCCACCCGCCAGCAGGGCGAGGGCTCCAGAGCCTGAGAAGTTAGTCTCTTCTCAGGTCCATAAATGCCACCATGTCTTTGAAAAGCATCCCCAGGTGTGTGGGTGTGGGGAGTTCCTCTGGGCTGTGTCTGAAGTTTTCACACAGGGGTTTTCCCAAAATGAGACTCCTTGGTGATGTTTAAAGACCTTGTACCAGGATTCAAGGGGCACCCAGCTCTCCACATGTGTCCCCAGTTTCTGCCACTCCTCCTGGCATTGTTCCCAGTCAAGGGTTTCTGGCATCCAGCCATGGTGACCCTCTTGAGTGGCTTCTACCCAATGCAAGAAAGAGAGGGATTCTCAAGTGGGTATGGAACCCATCCCCACCCCTAACCAGAGGCCATCTAGACATGTGGGACGGGCCCTCTGGCTTTATGGGGCTAGGCCAAGGATGGTAAATATCCCAAAATGGGTGGGCCAGCCCCTCCCACTCTCCAAAGTGTCCACAGCACCCCTGGTGAGAAACTGGCTCAGCAGAGTGGCTAGATCAAGGAGAGCCCTGTTATGGCCCAGGTCCTCATCCTCTCTCAGTTCTGGGTCCCCTCCCTCCTCCAGACATGGCCACACCCATTTTATTCTTGAATCTAGATTGCCAAGGACCTGCTCACAAAAATTAGGGGATCAGGGAACATGCAGATGCTCCAGTATTTTCAGCCTTTTGTATAGAGCATTTTCACCAATGAAATAAAAGTTGGTTTTGCACCACATTTGCATAATCAAACAACTTTCTTTAACTTGTCGTTTGCTTTTCTGCTGTTCTTGTTTAATAAAAAAAAATGCTTTCTTTTTATCGCTTCATATTCATTTTGAAATATCCCTTAATTTTTGTAAGCAGTATATTTTGGGATGACCCACAGAGCTATGGAGACTCAGGGCCACTAGAAGTGACAATAGTTGGCATTTATTTCAACTGTCCCTAGTATTTTATATCCACTATTTCATGTAAGCCTTACCCTGTGAAGGGTAAGTTATTTAATATATACTTTCATTTCACAGATGAGAAAGTTGAAGCACAGAGAGGCTGAGCATCTTGGCCAAGGTCAGACAGTTGGTTAACAGCAGAGTCAGGCTGCAAACTCAACCCGCCCCTATGCTCTACTGCCTTACGTATCACCTGGTGACTGAGGGGGAAACCGAGTCTCAGAGGTCATAGATCCATTGGAAGAGTCAGCGAGAGGAGCAGTCCAGGGTAGTATACTTACAGGGCCTCCTCTTCCCTCTCCCCCTTATCCTGGCCAGACTGGCACTCTGAGGATTTCGCCTCCCTCATAAATGAATGCCCTTCCTGTCTGCCTGGGAAGACTATAAACATCACAGAAAAGCCCACTTTCAGAAAATCCACTGTGCCCTTGGCCAGGTAGCTCGGTTGGTTAGAGCATCATCCAGATACACCAAGGTTGCAGGTTCGATCCCTGCCAGGGCACAGTGAGTAACAACTAAAAGGAACAACGAGTTGATGCTCTGTCTCATTCTCTCCCTTCCTCTCTTTCTCTAAAATCAATTAATTAAAAAGAAAGAAAAAGAAAAGCCACTGTATAAAAACCCAAGATTAGATGCACCCCAAAGGTGGGGGGTGCTGTTCACCTGGGCTTCCAGCTGCCTCCCACCTGGCCTCCTGCGGCAGTCTTCCGCCTGGGCTCTCTGCCTCCCCTCTCTCCTCTGGTACATTATTCACACATTGTCACCAGACCACGCCCCCTACCCACCTCCCGCCATTTACCACTCACAAGCCTCTCATGGCTCCCAGCCACCTCCTAAACTCACACCATGGCACCAAGACCTTCCCTGGCCAGGCTTCTGCCCACGCCCCTGCAGCCCTAACTTCTGTCAGGCACATCACTCTGCAGGCCCAGGAGACCCTCACCTTTGTGTAGCCACACCCTCTGCCTAAAGGACTGTGGGAACCCTTAAAGGCAACTCCAAGGCCACCTGCCTGGCCGTGGTTCCCTGGGTCCCAGGTAGTACGTTGCCTATGCCCCTGGGCAGCCTCTGGTCACATCAAGCCTTTGGCTGTCTTTTGGCTTTGCCGCTCTCCCTCACAAGGAAGTGGGCCTGTGTCTTTTTCACCCCTGGCTCCCTGGAGGACACAGCACAGGGCCTGTGTGAGTGAATGCTCAATGGAAGCATGAATGCACAGAGCTGCAGGTCTCTGGACTCTCTCCTACATCTCGCTACCTCCAGGAAGCGGGACTGGGGTGGTCTGGAGCTGTTGCATGGATGATTGTGTTGGCCATGGAGTCCTAAACTCAGTTACTGAGCCACCTCATTTTTGTCGAGCATATCTGCTTGATGGCAGGCTCTGCACTGGACATGAGGGGTACACTGGTGAGTATGAGACCCCATTCTCATTCTCTTGGGGCTGACAGCCCAGCAGGAAGTGGCCAACTGTGACAACCGACAGCTGCAAATATGACCACACCGCTCCTTTTTTTTTTTTTTTTTCACTGCTCCTATTTTTTACAATGATTTCTCCATTGTCTTAAGGGCCCAGTCTATCAGAAAGGTCTTTGGCTCTACCTTCGAGATGTTCCCAGAATGCAACTCTTTCTTGGTACCTCCATGACTCCTGCCATCAATCATCCAGGTCAACATCATCTGTCACCCTGACTCCTGCAATAGCCAGCCATCTGGCCACCCCCAGTAGCAAACAGCCACACAACCAACAGAACGGTCTTTTTACCGCATGCCCTGTTCACAAGCCCTGCATGGCTCCCGTCCACCTAGAACAGAGCCCAACATCCTTTTCACAGCCCACAGGGGCCTATGTGATTCTGCCTTGGCTCACCTTTCTGTCCTTGCCCTCCCTCTGCTGCACCCCACCCAGCTCCTTGCCAGACCATCGACGTATCAAGTACATGCCACTTAAGGGCCTTTGCACTTGCTATTCCCACCATCGGGAATGCTTTTCCTTCAGTTTGCCTCATGGCTGCTCCTTTTCCTCCTTCAAGTCTTTGCTCACATGTTACCTCTTCAGTGAGGCCTTGCCTGGCCACGCCCCTCTCTCTGCTGCATTTTTCTTCACAGCACTTCTCCAGACCTAAATTGCAGAGGTGCTTATGTGTCCTTACTCTGTCCCCTCCCTGGCTGGGAGCTGCATGGGAGTGGAGGCTTTAGTCATTTCACTGCCGTGTGCCCTGCTCCAAGAGCAGAACTTGGCACTCCCTAATTGTTGTTGAATGAATGAATGCTAAGACCCCAGTTTCTGCCCACATGGCTCCGAGGTGCTGTGTGCACATGTGGCTGGCCGATGTCTCCTGCCTCCTTTCTCCCCATGCCCTCTTTTTCCTGTTGCACTTTGGTGATGTTGGACTTTACAGTTATCAATTTTAATAATAAATGTAGTAGAAAACTGTAACAAATCGAGGGCTCCTCACCAGCTCTGGGGGAAGAGCAAAGCACAGACTGGTTCTCAAACACCGAAAATTCTTGCTTACTGCCTAGCTTTCCCATACATCCTTCCTTCTGCCTGGGCTGCCCACCTCCTGACCTGGCCTTCTCCTAGATGGCCCTTCACACCTCCTCCTGGAAGCTCTCCCAGAGTGCCCTAGGAGAGGCAGATGGCTGCCCTCATCAATGACAGTTCACCTTTGGGGACATTCTCTCTGTCCCATTCATGGTGAGCCGCTGGAAGAAGGGACTAAGTTTGCCCCAGCTGCCACAGGGCCCCGGGGCTCCTCCACGATCTGAGTATGTGGGCCCCACCCTGGAATCTGCTCCTCTCTCTTCCTGTCCTTCTGACCACTGGAGAGTCCTCGGTCTGCCTGCTGGAGGCTGAGCTCAGCGGGGTTGGGCCACAGCTCCTGCGTGCCAGCCTATATCGGACAACACCGCAAACCACAGTCCACCTCACCCTTCAGCAGCCTGGGATGTTTGCCTTGCTGTTTCTATTTAATGGTGGGGAAACTGAGGTATAGAGAGATGAAATTACTCACTCAAAGTACTTAGCTAAGGCAGGGAAGAACTGGAATTCCCATCTACAACCTTCCAATGAGGCCAGTTAGGCCCAGAGTAATTCCCTGCTATGAGCTGCTGTGACCATGTGTTCCCAAATGCGGGGGTGTGGGTGAGTCTCCCTTCCTCACACACAAACTCACACACAGATGTATGCAGATGGAAACACATGGTTCATAGATGCACACTTCTACTTCATAAACACTACACACACACACACACACACACACACACACACACCCTACCAGCTCCATTCAACCCTGAGCCTGGGAGCTAAGAGCCCCCTGTTTAGTGCAGTGTGGGACTCTGGGCCTGCCTTCCTCACCATACAGCCCAGCTGGGGCCCCTGGGCATGGAGAAGACAGCATGTCCAGTCCTGCACAGTGAACTAGGGGTGCTCAGCCAGCAAATCAGGCCTCTACCCTGCCTTGTCCCTGCCCTAGAACCCACCAGCCCCACCTACACCCAGGCCTCCCAGTACCTGAAGCCTGCAGCTCCTCCACTGCCCCTAGACGGTCCACTCTCCTGGCCTCACTCCACCTTGTCCTGCCCCAGCCCCAGCTCTGTGGACCCCTTGCCTTCCGCTTACCTGCTCACTCTCTGGCTGACGAGGCCCTGCGGAGCTGGCCTCAGACAAGGAAGACAGCTCAGATTCCAGGGAGCAAGGCCTGGCTCTTAGAGTAGACGCTGTCACTGGGTCATTCATAGATCCTGGTCCCCTGTCCTGGAGGCCCCCACTTGCCTTTGGGAGTGGCAAGTGGATGCCGGGCCTGCATGCAGACCTCACAGCCTGTTTGTCCAGGCCAAGGTCTCCCCACCCCCACCTGGCCAGTTGGGGCTGGATCAATGGCCCAGAGCCATGGCTGGGGTGTCTGGCCCTTGTCCTCTGTGGCCTGTGGCCCCAGGCTCCATGGAGCTACTGCTAGGTTCAGGAGAGCACTGTGACTGTGCTCAGGTAAACAGTCTAGAGGCAGGAGACAGGCCGTGCCTGCCCTGCCTGGCCCCGCCCCATGGGCACCCCAGAGGCTGGCAGGCAGGTGCAGGAGATCTGAGCTGTCCCCCGAGGCATGTTGCCTGGTGACATTCCTGCCTGGTTACAGGCCCTGGTCCCCTAGAGCATGAGCTGGGGGTGGTGAGGACTGGGGGGCTCTGCGAGGGGCCTCTGTGGTGCACGCAAAGGTTCATGTGGGTCTCCATACCTGGACAGGTAAGACCAGAGGAGCCAGTGGCCCAAGAGAAAAAAGGAGGCTCCTGGGACAGAAGAGAAGAGAGTGGAGTCGGGCTCTCCACTCTCTTGCTGGGTTGGGCTTGATGCTATTTTCTGTTTAGCTGAAAATTATTGGAATTTCTACCTGATTCTATAGAACTGTGCTGTCCATTTTGGTGGCTACTGACCCTATGTGGCTCTTGAGCCCCTGGGAGAGACAGTCTGAGCTGAGTTACGCACCAGGTTTGAAGGTATAGTACAGAGAGGAATGCAAACTACCCAAGAAGGATTCATTTATATTGATCACATGTTGAAATGGTAACACATTGGCTATACTGTGCTAAATAAAATATATTATTAAACTTCGTTTCACCTGCTTGATTTCATATTCTTTAATTTGACTACTAGAACATGGAAATCACAAGTGTGGTCACACTGAAATTCACAAATGTGATTTGCAATGCTAGTGAGAAAAGCCACAGTGGAGATGGTGGGCCTGACCCCCATGAGCTCCAAAGCACATGTTGAGCACTAGGGTTTTCTGGGTGTATATAGGCAGGGTGACCGAGGTTGGTCCTGATGAGGAAGTTGCATACCTGAGACCCTGTATGCTATAACCTGTGGGTCCCAGCATGTGTGTGTGAGGTGTGTGGCTGTGTCCAGTGTGTCTGGGCTAGATCAGCATATCCACAGAGTTCTGGGTGAAGGTAAGGAAGGCTGTTGTGCAATATCTACCATGAGGCACCTCACAGTGTCATACGCCTGCATGTGCTCTGTAATGAGCCTGCTGTATAGGGGGTCTACATGTGTCCCAAGGTGTGTCCATCAGAAGAGAAAGTTGTGCGCAAAGGTGTCTGGGAATAAGCCCTGTATAGCTGGAGAGTCTGAAAAGCACATCTTGCACAATCAGAGTCCTCTGTTCTTGTCACTTGCCCAATCATCGATTTATCAGCCACAGCCTGGGGGAGCGGCTGGCATGGAGGGCAGCAAAATGTGGAGGGAGGTATTTAAAAGAACACGCAATGGCCCTGGCCGGTTGGCTCAGTGGTAGAGCATCGGCCTGGCGTGCAGGAGTCCCAGGTTCGATTCCCGGCCAGGGCACACAGGAGAAGCACCCATCTGCTTCTCCACCCCTCCCCCTCTCCTTCCTCTCTGTCTCTCTCTTCCTCTCCCGCAGCCAAGGCTCCATTGGAACAAAGTTGGCCTGGGCACTGGGGATGGCTCTGTGGCCTCTGCCTCAGGCGCTAGAATGGCTCTGGTTGCAACAGAGCAACGCCCCAGATGGGCAGAGCATCGCCCCTTGGGCATGCCGGGTGGATCCCAGTCGGGCGCATGCGGGAGTCTGTCTGACTGCCTCCCTGTTTCCAACTTCAGAAAAAAATAAAAAATAAAATAAATAAATAAAAAATAAAACACTTGCAAGAGTGCCACCTCCCCAGTGCTCAGAGAGCTATGGGTATGGGCAGCCTGCCACAGAGAGAGGGTTTCCTTCTGTCAACAGGGCAACCATGTGGCCTGGATACCCTTGTCACCACAGCAGAGGAACAAACTCACACACAGACAGAAGACGAAGAACTCACTGTTCTCCGCGAGCCCATCTTTCATACTAATCCTGGGTGCCCTTGGTGTCTAGAAGGAGGCTTGGCTGGTGAGGCTTGGAGGCCAGACCTCAGCGTGCCCACCACACGCAGGTGACAAGGATCCAGCCAGGAGCTGGAGAAGGAGAGGATGTGGTCAGGATCCCAGTCCCTCCACCTGTTGGTGATCTGGCAAGACATGTCACCTCTCCAAGCTGCCCTCTTGTCATCTGTGGGTGGGGAGGATAAAGCTGGGTGTTGAAGACAGAAAGATGGAACTGAGTGTAAATTACATGTGCTCTGCCCAGCATGCGGGAGGCCCTTATGAAAAGTTGGCTGCCTTTCTCTAAGGTTTGAGTAGAGTTGGGGGGAGGTGGAAGGCAGCTGTGTGCTCCCTCACACACTACAGCAGCCATGTGACAAAGGTCATCCAGGTCCTGGCGGACGCTGTGAAGACCACTTACCATGGGTCAGCTGCTGTGCCCAGACCTTCATGGGTATTTCATTTACTGCTCACAGCAATCTTTTTGTTGATGCCATATTTTAGCCCCAATGTTCAGAAAGCAAGACTCTGGTGAAATGTAAACTTGCAACTCCTGGTTTATTAATTACACAAACCTGTATTAAGTGCCTACAATACCTCAGGCCTTTACTAGGCTCTGGGGACAGGGACATGAAGGAGACATATCTGAATTTTGCCCAGAGGAGCCAAACGTTGTACAAAAGTCCTTGGTTTGGAAAGAAAACAGATGGCCATCCAACATCCCATTTCTTAAGACATTCTAAAGATGAGCTGGCACTCAGAGGGAGGCCTAGCCTCAGTCATGGTGCCTTCCATCAGATGGGTACTATCTGCCTTCCGGGAAGCACAAAAAAGATGTTTGTGATTTGTTGAACTGTGTCCCCCAAATTCGTATGTGGAAGTCCTAAAACCTCAGTCCCTTCAGATGTGTCCTTATCTGGAAATGGGTTGCTGCAGATGTAACAAGTTAAAATGAGGCCACCCTGGGGTGGGGTGGGCCCCTAATCCAATGACTGATGTCCTTATAAAAAAGGGAAATTTGAAGACAGCTGTACACACAAGGAGGACACCACGTGAAGACGAAGGCAGAGATCAGGGTGATGTTTCTCTCAGCCAGGGAATGCCAAAGATTGCCAGCAAACCACTAGAACATTGAAAAAAGGTATGGAATAGGTTCTCCCTCACAGCCCTCAAAAAGAACCAACCCTGCCAACACCTTGATCTTGGACTTCTTGCCTCCAAAACTGTGAGACAATAAACTCTGTTGTTGAAGCCACGTAACTTGTGGTACTTTGTTATGCAATCCCAGTAAACTAACCAAATGCTGAATAAACCCTCGGGTAAATGATACCAAGACCTGTTTGTGTGCTCCGCTTCCTCCCAGAGCCCTGCACACAGTAGGTGCTCACAACTGTTCACCAAAGAGGCCAAGATGGCTGCATTTTTACCACGCCTCAGGCAGTGCCATATCTTAAGCGGTTTACTTGTCATCTCTCCCTGCCCACCCCTAGACTGTGAGCCCCATGAAGACAAAGTCCCGCTGTCTTGTCCCCTACTGGATCCCAGCCTAGAACAGTACCTGGCACACGGGACAAACAAACATTGGCTGAGTGAACAAATAACAGTCACTGTCAACTCTTTCGATGACAGTACAGTAAGGCTGTGGCTCTCTGGGCCCCAGGCTGGGCTCTTCACCATGATGCCTCAAGTCCGGGCTTGGGGGTGACATGTCCCCACTCAGCTGAAGAAGATACCAAGGTTCTGAGAGGAGAGGCTGACCTGCCCCAGGTCCCACAGGCCATTGCAGGTGAAACAGGGACTCCATTCTGTTCCCTTTGCTGGGAGGTGTATCAGTTTCCTGGACTGCCATTACAAATGACCATTAACTGGGTGGCTTCAAACAATTTCCTCTCTCCCAGTTCTGGAGGCCAAAATCAAGTGTCAGCAGGTCCATTCTCGGCTCTAGGAAAGAGTCCTTCCTTTCCTCCCTCTAACTTCCAGTTGTTGCTGGTAGTCCTCGGCAATTCTTGGCTTGGAGAAGCATCTCTGCACTCTCTGCCTCTGTCTTCTCTGTGTGTCTAGTCTGTGCCCCATTTCCCTCTTCTTGTAAGAACACCAGAAGTGTTGGATTTAGGGCCCATCCTATCCCATATGAGCTCACCTTAACTTGCTTGTATCTGCAAAGGTCCCGTGTCTAAATAAGGTCATAGTCACAGGTTCCAGATTTTCAGGGGGACACTATTCAATTAAGTATAGGAAATGAAGGTACTACTCTGGGAAACCAGGGTGGGGGTCCCAAGAGAGCTGCCCCTCCTAATCATCCTGTCTTGTGGGTCAGCCAAGCCTCAGAGCTCAAGAAAGACCTTGTTGGGGGCAGAGGGGTTGAGACTTCAGCCCATCCTAAGAAGGATGTCCGCTGGCCACGCTTCTCTCTGAAACCCTCTGGGGGAGTGCACAGCTCACCTAGGGGGCAGGCTCTGTGCGCCGCAGCCAGACACTGTCTAGACAGGCAGAGTTCGGGAGAACCGAGTTCCTCTGGGTTTCAAGGTAGTGTATTCCTTTCCTTGGACTGTCCTAACAAAGTGCCATCAAAAGGGTGGCTTAAAACAACAGAAATTTATTGTCTCACAGTCTGGAGGCTAGAAGTCCAGGATCAAGGTGTTGGCAGGACGGTGGTCTCTCTGAAGGCGCTAGGGAAGGACCCTTTCTGCCTCTTCCTAGCTGCAGTGCTGCTGGCAATCCTGGGTGTTCCTTGGGTTGTGGCAGCTTAACTTCAATGAGTCTCTGCCTCTGTTGTCACACGGCCATCCCCCTGTGTGTTTTTCCCAGTGTCTTTCTCCTCTTCTTACAGACACTGGTCATAGGTCATATTGGTTTAGCATCTGCCCCAATTACCTCATTTTATTTACACCTACAAAGACCCCTGTTTCCAAATAAGGACACATTCACAGTTGGAGGGGGAGTTAGGACTTGAATACCTCTTTGGGGGGGAGGACACAGTTCATTCCTTTACAGGCAGGGACAGGGGGGTGGAAGCAGGCTGATAATTGACAATGTAGTGGACTGCTCTTCCAAAGGGCCATGTAACCCTGGATCCTCAAGTCACTTCTGAAGCATGTCATACCTCCTGGAACCCCCTCATCAGAGATTCATCCCTTTGGATGCTCAGACACCATAGAGAGAATCACACCCTAAAACTGTACACCCTGAGACTTACTCAGGTGCTTGGGGAAGACAGACAGTGAGGAGCAAGAGGTTGGGAAGGGTGGGGAGGTGGGATAAGGGCAATAGAACCCCCACCTGCAATGATTCCAGGTTAGCCCTGCCCCAACAGCAAGCCAGCTGCCGCCACACCTGCAGCCCCGGGCTTCCCCTGGTCACAGCCCTGTCCCTGCCTGTCCCATTTCTTTCGAGTACTTTACATACACGCACATCTTGAATCCACACAACTGCCCCAGGACTTCCCCTTTCTTACAGATGAGAAAACAGGCACAGAGAAATTTAGGCATTTGCCCAAGGTCACAGCTGGTAGTCAGCAGAACCAGGATTTAATCCAGGCTGCCCAGGTTCAGAGTTAGTGCTTTAACCATCACGCCAGCTGCCGCACAGAGGGAGCAGGGGCCTCAGGGCAGGATGGAGGGTGTTTTGTCGACCACAAGGTCCCCAGGACCTAGTGCCGTGATCCACACTTCATAGGCCCTCAGTAAATGAATGTTGAGTGAACGAAGAAATGAATAAGAAAAATCCCCCCCCTTGCAAGAGCCATCCTCAAGCAGCCGTATCCCAAACCAGCTGAGCCACGCTGAGCCCCTCTCTCTAACATGCCATACGGTGGTCCACTCTCACGTTCCCTCCCAAAGTCAGGAGACCTCTCAGAGCTTCCCCAAGCCAGGCATTTCTCATCAAAGCTCTGACTGATTTTCTTCCACGAGGCAGGGTGTGACTGTCAGTTTTCTTGTCGGTGCCCTCCATGGTCACTCCCTCCCCCACAGAGCTGGGGACTGTGCACACAGGGCAGTAGTCAGGCTCTGTGGCCAGTGCCCAGCGTGAGGCCAGCTACACTGAGGAATGGAAGATGATGCGTGTCCTGCCAGCTCCTCCCTCACCTCTGCGTCCTGGCTTCCTGGAATTGTACAGTGGGTACCCAACCCCCTTGCCTCTCTCTCCCCTCTCAGCACTTCCTGCCTTGCTTTCCCACAGCCCTGAACACCGCCACCCCTCTGCGGTGCTGTGATGGGAGCATCGAGTGTGTCATACCTGTGGTGGTGGAAAATGTCTCTGAGCAAGCCAGCAAGGGGATGTCCCAAGACCGTCATAGGGGCCAGGCTAAGGCCACCTGCGCTGAGCTCATTTAATCAACAACCCAACGCCTGTTCCTTGTCCCCAATAACAGTGGTCATAGGTTGTTGGATGTAGGGGTGAGAGCCCAGGATTCCAGTCCTCCCCTTCTGGCCCCTACGTTCACTGTGTGGCCTGAGACATGGCACCATCTTCTTGGGGCCTCCTGTCTTCACTGATAGTGCAGGATTCAGACTTTCCATAATTCTTGTCTTGCTAGGTCGCTGAGAGATTTTATAAGACTCTATACATGCATACCCTTTAAGAGCTATAAAGAGCTTGCCAAGTGAGTGCTAAAGACTGCCTGGGTTCAGCCTGGCCTTTGGTGGCGCTATGGATAGAACCTCGACCTGGAATGCTGAGATCACCATGTTCAAAACCCTGGGCTTACCCAGCCAAGGCACTGTGACAAGCAGCAAGCAAACAATGAACAGCTAAAGTGAAGCAACTGAGTTGATACTTCTTGCTCCCCTCCCTTCCTCTCTCTGCAAAATCAATAAATTTATTTTTTAGAAAAAAAAAAAAGACTGCCTAGGTTCAAATCCTTGTTCTCCTGTGTTCTAGCTGTGTTACCTTGCCCAAGTCATTAACTACTCTTTGCCTTCTCAGCTGTAAAATGGAGCAAGAATGGTTCCTCCTTCCTCCCTTCTGGCATTGTTGTAAAGATCAAGTGAGTTAATAACAATGCTTAGAACAGAGCCTGATGCACACTAAGTGAGGAAAGCTCTTGAAGAGACCCCGAAGGACTGAGACTGAAGGACTGAGATGGTTCCACCTTGAACCTCACAGTTGTCCCTCCCCCACTGCTTATTGATAGAATTCAAATTGCCTAACAGTGGCTGCTAATCTGCAAGGACAATTCCTCCCTTTCCCAAGAACCATCCTCAACCAACCATTTCCCAAACTAGCTGAACTGTGGCAAGCCCCTCCTACTAAAGCCCCGGACAACATTCACCTTGCTTCCCTAAGTTAAAGGATTCCTTCAGTTTTCTCATGCCGGTATCTCTGAACAATGGTTGGTGCCAATGAAGTCTGGTTGATTCTCTGCCACAACTATTATTATCTCCCCTACATTCCCAGAGGGAATTCAGAAGGGAACAGAAGGAGGCAGTAATCAACGCTACTTGGAACAAATCAGAGGAATGCCCAGATGTGGAGATGCTTGAGTGGGGTCCTGTGTAGGAGTCTAGGAGTGGATTATTTTGGTGTCAGGACTATTTCAAGCCCAAGGACCAACAGATGCCAGACTAAATGAGTCACATGTGGTCCTCGCCTTTATTCCTAGCCTTCTACTCTCGAGGTGAAATACATGCAGTCCTAGCCACAAGAATGTGGCACCTGAAACCAAAGAATATCAGAGCTGAGAGCACTCAGAAATCATCCAGTCTGACCACCCCATTCACAGATGGAAAGACTAAGGCAGGAGTCAGGAACCATTTTGGCTGAGAGAGCCATGAATGCCACATATTTTAAAATGTAATTCCGTGAGAGCCATACAACGACCCATGTACCTTACACATTATCCAATAAAAATTTGGTGTTGTCCTGGAGGACAGCTGTGATTGGCTCCAGCCACCCGCAACCATGAATATGAGTGGTAGGAAATGAATGGATTGTAATACATGAGAATGTTTTTTATTTTTAATGTTATTATTTTTTATTGAAGATTTGTCTGGGAGCCAGATGTAGCCATCAAAAGAGCCACATCTGGCTCGTGAGCCATAGGTTCCTGACCCCTGGACTAAGGCATGAGAGCAGATGGGATCTACTGAGGTCCCTCAAGTCATGGATTTGAGCCATTGTCTTGAAGACAACAGGGAGTCACTGGGGGGTAAGGCAGGGTGTGGTATGGCCAGACACCACCCAGAGCAAAACTACCCTGGCAGGGCTCAGAGATGAAAAGATTAGAGGGACAAGTGGACCAAGGAGGAGGCTGAGCAGGGATCTGGTCTGGAGGTGATGCTGCCAGGTCACTGGAGTGGAGCTGATTTCACCACAATTATAATCATAGAATGTGGGCCGCTTTTTTCTTTTCTTCTCTTTTCTTTCTTTCTTTCCTTTCTTCTTTCTTTCCTTTTTCTTTCTTCCTTTCTTTCTCTTCCTTCCTTCCTTCCTTTTTTTTTTTCTTTGGTTGCCAGTAAGTTTAGAATGGAATTTTGCTTGATTTCTTTTTTCCTTAATGTAATTGTCTCCTGTGCAGGTTTGTGCGTGCAAAGGGCTGAAAGCTCTGGAGTTACATGTACCTGAGCTTGAGCGCTGGCTGTACCAACCAGCAGCTGCATTCTTAACCTCCCTGAACCTCAGTTTCCTGGTCTGCAAAGTGTGGAACATAACGCCTGCCTCACAGGGTCCTTTGCAGGTGCTGAGAGATGATGCTTGGAAAGTGGCTGCCACCGTGTCTAAAATACGTACAAAAGTTAGTTTACTTACTCCTTCCTCATGTGCCTCTTGACTAGTTTTGGAGCTATCTGGAGTGTCGCTAAGTAGGAGGACAGTGGTAGGTTGCTCACCCTCCGCATGGTCTACTGCACAGGTTTCCGTAACTGTGGGCACTGGAAGTTGCTTGGAGCGGGAGCTGGGTGGTGTGCCGGGGGAGGGGCGCAGAGAGATGAGATACTGGGGGATTGGGGAGTTGAGGGAACAAATACAGCTCAAGAAATTGGAGACTCGAGAGGTTGAAGGGCCTTCCTACCTCTCCTCCCTCTTCTCTTATCCCCCAATCTGCCCTGGCTGCCTCCTGCTTCCTGCTCTGCACCTGCCAGCTCCCAGCCCTTAGGCTGCCTGGTCCCCAGCTGCTGCGGCTTCTCTCGCTGCAATTGGACCCAGGTGGGCCCATCTCTCCATTATTCCTTCCACCCCTGCCAGTTGCTCCCTCCTTGCTCCAGCCCCCCAGGCCCATACGCCAATCCACTCTGCACCATCAGACCATCTTCGCCTGGTGTAAGGTGGCCCCTTACTCCTCTCACTGCCAGCTCAGGTCTCTCATCAGAAATGGTGAGGACAGCTGGGTCCCCTGGGCCTGCCTGCTAATAGGCCCCTCTCAGCTTTCCAGCCTCCATCATCTCAGTCTGTTTTTCCTGCCTGGAAAATGTGAGTCCAGAAAAATAAGAGTTTCTGTTGTGAAAGGAACATGGTCCAGAGATGTCACCAGGTGCTAGCTTTGATCTGTCGGGACCTGTCTACAGAATCTAAAGCAGCGCCTAAGTTCCAGAGGAAAAAGGAGCGTGATCCATTAGCAATGTCTGCCACGCATGGGTGCAGTTGATTAGCAATGTCTGTCATGAGTGCAGTTTTATGAATGCCAGATATTGCCATCCATGATCTGGTCCAGCTTTTCAGAGTCAAGGGTGCTAAAAAAAACAAATACATAAATTTTTTGTATATACTTCTCAAGCATCATCTCTCATCACCTGAAAAGGACCCTGGGAGGCAGGCATTATGTTCCACATTTTGCAGATAATAAAACTGAGGCTCGGGGAGGTTAAGAAATGCATTTGATGGTTGGTACAGCCAAGACACATAGAAGTCAGTGCAATATTTTCCCATGAGACCATGTCAGATGATGCCTGGACAGAGGATAAGAAAAATCTGACTTCTGTTAGTGAAAATGATAGTTTCCGTTGCAATCCTTCTGCTTTCCCTTGAGAAGGAAGTCTCCGGTGGGTGCTGGCATGTCTCCAACCCTCCACAATGCTTGGTAACCTCCCCTTTAAGCTAAGAGACAGAAGAGATACCCAGCAGGCCATGAATTAAAACTTTATTGTACTTAAATTTTTTTGTTTTTTGGGTTTTTTTGTGACAGAGACAGAGAGAGCCAGAGAGAGGTACAGATAGGCAGGAAAGGAGAGAGATAAGAAGCATCAAGTCTTTGTTGTGTCACCTTAGTTGTTCATTGATTGCTTTCTCATATGTGCCTTGACCGTGGGGCTACAGCAGACCGAGTGACCCCTTGCTCAAGGCAGCAACCTTGGGCTTAAGCTGGTGAGCCTTGCTCAAACCAGATGAGCCCATGCTTAAGCTGGTGACCTCAGGGTTTCAACCTGGGTCCTCCGCATCCCAGTCCGATGCTCTACCCACTGCGCCACCACCTGGTCAGGCTGTATTTACTTTTTACAGTTACCTTTTATTTATAGCAAATATCTAATGGTCGTAAGTT
This sequence comes from Saccopteryx bilineata, assembly GCF_036850765.1. Lineage (NCBI taxonomy): Eukaryota > Metazoa > Chordata > Mammalia > Chiroptera > Emballonuridae > Saccopteryx > Saccopteryx bilineata. The sequence continues at coordinate 89,958,115 of NC_089490.1, read as the reverse complement.
GCATAGGTCATAAGTCGATCAATATTTGTATATATATTAAAAAGGATCAGGGCTTGAAAAATGTAACCCTCTCAAGAACCCCGCAAAGTGGAAGATGGCTTGCAGAGAGGTTTCCTAGTTTAGCCCAGGACACACAGCAAAGGTCAAGGCATTGATACTTGGGCCATTACTGAAGAGCCTAGTGGCTCAGAACACAGGGCACCCTATGGCCAGAAATGGGAAGTGAGACTGCAGCGTAATTAATCAAGCTATTCCATAGTAAGAATTCAAGACTCAGGCAACCTCAGGAAAGGGTAGTTTATTTGGGAAATAAGGGAAACAGGCATCCCGTATGAAGGGCCAGTTGCCCCTCAGCAGTTGGAGTCTTTGTATCAGCAGACAGGACTCAACTCCTCTCTTGGCTTTTCCAGTGCCTTTTCCATATGAGCCTACTTCCAGGGACCTCACCCTTTCCATGCCCAAGAATGAGAGAAATTGAATTGGCCAGCACAGATCCAGCCTCCCTGATTGGACAGAGCCTCTGTTCTAAACCATGTCATAGGTTGCTGATCAGCCTATGGGTGAACTTGTACCAGACCCAGTCAGCTGTGAGCAGGGCCTATAAATACAGGCACTAAGTACGAGGTTGATGCCTTCTTAAGATCCCTAGTCAAGGAAGAAGTTTGTGACAGACATCACAGGTGCAATTGGTGTCACAGACAGAGGGAAAAGAAGTAGAGGGGTATTTGGGGGCCATGAGAAGGAAGTGGGGGGAGGAAAACTGCCATGAGAGGATGAGACTCTTGCTAGAGTGGGCATGCTGGAGCCTGGTAGGCATGGGGCTTTGTTTCTCTGAGTCCTGACCTTAGAACTGTCAAGGTGCCAGAGTGCTTCTGTGAATTGGATGATGCCCCCTGCACAGAGGGCACACCGAGCACGTGCCCTGGGCCCTGACTTACAAAGAGCCCCACAAAAGCCCAACTTTACACTTTTTTCTAATGTAAGGGGCTCAATATTTTCTTCTGCGCCTAGGGCCTCAACTGACCTTAATCTGCCTCTGCCCATGCGAGAACGCAGCTGGGCACAGAAAGCCCAGGCAAGGTGGTACCAGATAGCTCATTAATTCATCTGGGGGACACGACGGGAGTGCCAAGTGCACTGTTTCAAGTGCAGTGAATGGGGCTGCCCTTCTGGATGAGGTGTGCCAGCCTCTGGGCTGCAGAAGAGGCCCAGAAGTGGGCTCCCTATGACAGCATCGAACCCATCACCAGAAGGGTTTTCTTTCCAGCAGCATGCTATGACTCTGTGAAACCATTGTGGAAGGTCCAGCCAGTGTTCACTTTGTTGGGGGATTTGTGACCATACTTGGGCCACAGTATTTAAGGTGCAGTAGCCAAGCTTTTTGAGGTCATGAGAGATCCCAAAGGGAAGTAACAGGGCCTCCTTGCCCAGCTGCCTTGTGACCCTGAGAAGTTGCCCCCCACCCCCCACCCCGGCACTGAATCTCACAGTTTGGGCACATTAAGGAAGGCAGTGTTTCCCTCCGGGGGAAGCTGAACCACACTTGAAGGATAAGGGCCGTTTGTCACCTAGATGAGAAAGGAGAGGGCACTCCAGGCACAGAGAGTGGCGTGTGCAAAGGTGTGGGGGCATGAGGAGGCTCCCGGGGGCTCAGGAGGACCCCTGAGAGGGTTCTAGGAGGGAATGACCCAAAGTGACGCTGAAGGGGCAAGTGCCAGGCCGAGAAGTGAGGACAGTGAGGAGTCACGGCAGGGTTTTAAACAAGGACGGCATAGCCATACTGGTGTTTTGGAAAGAGCGCTCTGGCTGACCCATGGAGGGGGGGTGAGAGGGGTGATGGGGTGAGACTGGTCAGGAAGCCCAGTGAGGAGACGGTGCAGACTCTGGGGAGCCACAGAACTCTCCTTGAGGAGCAGCGGCAGGGTGGAGAGAGCGACGCTTCAGGAGTAAAACCCAGAGTACTCCATGACTGACAACGGGGGGAGTCAAAATGCCCCCCTGCAGTTCCTGTTCAAACAGTTAAGTAGGACCGGGGAGCAGCAATTGAGGTTTGGAAGTGAATGGCCAAGTGAGCCATCTGGGCGAAGATGTCCATGGGGCAGCTGGACACCGAGTATCTCAGCAGTGGACAAGCCTTGGAGACAGACAGAGCTCAACTGGGCCTGGAGCAACAGTGGACAGCCACCTGCCCTCCCCCCACCTCTGGCTATCTGTCTACACCAAGTGAGCTGGGTCCTGATCCTGCAGCTCTTGGAGGGACAGGTAGACATCAGTGTCCAGGGTCAGGCAGGAGGCGGGGGCCCTGACCTGGCACTGCCCAGGAGGGCTGGCCCAGGGGAAGCCAGCCCCCTCCCCAGGGCCAGGGCCAGGGCCAGGGACCACCTCTCCTGCTTCTCCTAATGCATTCTCCAGGGGTGACTGGAAATCCACCAGGTCAGTGGGAGACCCCAGGGGCTGAGGGGCCCAGTCTTTGGGTACTCCCTCCTGCAGAGAGGGGGGAAGCCCCTCTTTACCAGCCCCAGGCCCCCCCAGGGCAGTGTTTAGGGGGCTTGGACCACCGAGGAGACTGGGGGAGAAGAGCAGCAGATCATCCCTGGGAGGAAAGGTGCAGTAGGCATCATCCTCCCCTGGCAGCAGTGGCAGGGGTGGGAAGAGAGACCCCTCGGGCGCTCCAGGCCCACCCTCATCCAGCTCCTCGGCACAAGGGTCATAGGTGAAGTACACCTGGCAGGCCTCAATCTCCAGAGCGTCCGGGAGGTGGAAGAAGAAGTAGCCTTGGTTGGTGAAGCAGCTGGTCAGTGAGTGGCCACTGGTCTCAAGGGAGGGTGAGCGCCCCTTGTCTTGCTGCAGCAGGAGCAGCTGCGTGGCCTTGGCGTCTCGGTCCAGCACCTCCAGCGGGGAGATCTCAGGCGCTGGGCCGCTGGGGCTGAAGGAGGACGAGGGGAAGGGCGAGGACAGCCACTTCTGCAGGACACAGACCAGTGACGGGTGAGTGGGAGGCCTCCTCCAGATTCTTAGCAACAACTCCTAATTCCTGCTCCAGCCAGCCACTCTAGCTGCCCCCTCGGGGAAGTCTCCCTGACTATCCCTCATACCCACCTCCCTGCCCGCTGACTTAGGGAACCCTCTAGGTCAGCCCACAGAGGCACTGGCTTCCCAGCACCAGCACAGGCCTTCCTGGCTCACTACAGGTGGTCAGGGAGCGTGCTGGCCCAATGAGTGACCGCTGACTGAGCACCCGATATAATCCTGGCACTACTCTAGGCACTGAAGACATAGCAGAGGGTAGAGCATCAGTGTCTGGTGAGGACTAGTGAGAATGTGTGACCCAATCAACCAGTACTGAAGCAGAAAGGACAGAGAACATCTCTTGTTACTTTACAGATTTGCCCTGGCCTGATCACCAGCCAGCTGGCAGCTCCCCACTCACATTGCCATAGAAACATCTCTGGTGGGAAGCTAATAGCCCCCAAATTCACTTCTCCCTCCCAAGGTCCTGTGCCTCCACAGAGAGAGGAAAGTGCCCACCAGAGCACTTCAGGTGCTCCAGAGTCTAGACAGCCCTGGCCAGGAGCGGGGAGACACTAGCTGTGTGACCCTGGGCAGGTCCCTGCACCTCTCTGAACCTCACTTCCATAGCAGTTAGCTGGCTCTCCCCTGCTTCCTCACTGGGGACCTGCAGGGCGCTGTCAAGTAAGAAAATGAATGTGGAAATAGCTTGCACAGGGTACAAGGCAGACTACACAGCAGAGATGTGGGGGGCGTATATCCCACAGGGTGGTGTGATGGGGGCCTCAGGTGAGTGCATTTGAGAACCCCAACAGCTCTCTTTCCTGGGAGCCCTCAGCAGCTGGACCATGGCCCCCAGAGCACAGGGACTATGGCTGGTAAGCTCCTGCCTGCCTCTCACGCCCAGCACAGGGCCTAGGGGCCTAGTCAATACAGTATTCAGATGAATTAATGGACCAGTAGAAAAACGTCCTGTTTCTTTCTCCCCAGAGTGAGTTTCTGGAGCTAAGCCAGATGTTATACAGACACACACACATACATATGTGTGCACATACTCCATTCATATATATGCACACACATGCACCACATACACACTACTCAACAAAATATAACCCCTCCCCCACCAGGACTTTGTAACAGGAGAAAAATGCAAGAGAAAGAGAGAGAGAGAGAAAGAGAGAAACTAAGGCAAACTGAGGATGGCAAGGAAGGGCTGCCAAGATGGAGAGATGGAAAGAGCACCAGCTGGGTGGGTCCACAGAGCCACGGGGGGCAGAGCCAGGCTGCGCCGAGCATGCGGCCAGAGGAGAGGCCAGTCCTGTGGCCAGCACTGGCGTGCCAGGCCTACCCGGGCCCGCACAGAGGTGTGTGTGGTCAGCCACTTCCTAGGCCTGTGCCTCCATCCACAATGCCCTGAAGCGGGGTAGAGGGGCACAAGGGGAACTCATCTTCCTTCACGCTCACACACACTCACATGCTCTCCCAAGCCCCATGGACAGGGCAGTGGGCCTGTGGCCTTGCAGCTGGGGGTCCTGGGATAGAGAGAGAAGGAGGAGCAGGCCTCCCACTCTGACGCAGGGTGGAGGGTCTCTCTCAGCCAGCCCCACCCCCCAGCCACATGGTGTGTCCCAAGGACTCCTCCACACACTAGGCCTGGGGCTGATGTCTATAACTGGGGATGACCTCCTAGGAAGATGGAGTGGTTTGAAGCTCTCTAAAGACCCTACTTTTACCTCAAAATGCCTCAGCCCATAGAATCAGAAACACTTCAAGCTGAAGGAGGACTGAGAATGTATCTAGCCCAGCCTCCAACCAGGTCCAATGTAGGAATCCCTTCAGCCATGTTTGACACAAAATCAGGCAAGGCTTGCTTGCATACCTTTGTTGATGGGGAGATCACTATCTTTAGGGCTGAAGGAGGAATTTTCAGTTGCTACATTCCCCCACTCTGAGAGTACTGAGGGTAAGACATCCCAGTCTTTGGAGTTTTCCAAAGAATTCCAGCAGGGGCCCTGACCAGACCTGGTAGAGAGCCCCAAAGCCAGCTCATGCATGACAGCTCTAGTCCAGTATGACTTGCCAGCCCTTCAACACTCCTCCTGACCTCCCTCCATGCCCACCTCATCCTCTCTCCCCAGATCTAGGGAGCCTGAGGTGGGGCACTGGTGGGGTGGTGGAGGCAGCCCACCACATCCCCCCTCCCCTGGAAGCTTCCTTCCTGAAGTGGTGTGGACGGGGGAGGGGAGACAACAACCTTGAATGGCACTCAGCGCTATGATGATACGGGCCAGCTCTTTTCAAATGAATCTGTGTTTTGTGGCTGGAAGTGACCAGAGGGCTTGCGAGCATCTGTGAGAAGTGAGGGAGCTTACGCAGGGATTCTTTCCAGGGACAGAGAGAGCACCAACCCTACAGAGCAGGTCTGCACTCTGGTGTGGGGAGCACTTGCAACCCACAGAGCAGAGTGAACTGGGCGGAGGGATTTAGGAGAAAGGCCAGACTGCAGGCCTCCTAGCCATGGGGTCATAGATGGATCAGGTTGTGAACCTAGCCATGGTGGATCAGGTTGTGAACAAGGCACGGGCACCTGGTTTGGGGCTAGGGAGGAGGCTGAGTTTCAGCCCATGCTCCACTTGCCAAGACCTGTTCAGCCAACAGACTGGTAACAGTAATTCTAGCTAGGGCCCCTCTGCCTAACTGTGGGCCAGGCAATGTTCTGAGGGCCCTACACATAGTGTTGCTCCCATTTTATAGGTGAGGAAACTGAGGCACAGAGATGTTCTATAACTAGCCCAAGGTCACACAGCCAGGACGTGGATTAGAACCAGGCAGTTTGAGAATGCTGGGGGAAGGGCCCCACCTCACTTTGGCATTAGTCTGCCCTCACACAGAGCAAAAGCCGCTCCCCTGCCCCACTCCTGCCTGCTGCTCCACTGCCTACACCCTGGTCAGCGCCCACCTATGCCCTCCACCTGCAGACTCCTACCTGGAAATCTCCGCCATGCTCTGAGCTCAGCTGCAAAAAGAACTCCGAGGGGTCTGGGATGTGACACTTCAGAACCTTCTTCAGCCTGAACAGGGGGGAGGGAAAGAGGGTGAGAAGGGAGGGGACCACGGTGTCCTGCCGTCAGCCCACAGTGCTGAGGCTGGGGCATGAAGCCACTCTACATTCGATCATTTATGTGTCAGTGTTTATTGAATGTCCAGTAAGGGAGGACACTGTGCTGGGTGCTGGGACACAAGAGTGGACGACAGAGAAGGTCTCTGCTCTCAAGAAGCTGACGTTCTAATGGGAGACAGGCAGTGTTGGCAATACTGCCATTCATTCTGTGGAGATGAAGAACAGCATGCTGTGAAAGAGAAAGATGTGGGGCAAGACCACAGGAGCCAGGGTAGTTAGGAACAGAGAGGCTGGAGCAAAGTGAGCCAGGAAGGGGGAGTTAGGACAGAGACTGTGGGCCTCCTATGCAGGCTGCCATGGTAGTGGTTCAGGCTGTACACTGCCCAAGGCACCTGTCGGGGGCAGGTGAGTAGTTCAGTCTGAGAGCGCCAGTATCTGGATACGTCTGTGTTGAAATAAATGCTACAGCCTGGAGACCCAGAAAGCCTGGCTGCAGCCCACATGCCCACGCTCAAGTCAGCCCTCTCGCCTACCCACTTCTGGTCTCCAGCCACAACCACCTCCCTGTACTCTCGGTTTCTGAAATGTTCCTCCCTTCTTCCCACCCAGGGCCTTTGCACATGCTGTTTTCGCTGCTCTCCCTGTCACACCCCTCCCCAATCTCCTCCTTCAGATTTCAAGGGAATTTCCCCTGGTCAGCCTTCACCTGAGGTTCCTCTCTCTCTAGACTGCTTCCAATACCTTCCTTCACTATCCTGATCACAGTGTGTCATTAATATGGATATGACTAATCAGCATCTGCCTCCCCTCCAGGAAGATGGGATCACATGCCTGTGGCCAGCCCTTGGATTCCAGCACTCAGTGCCATGGCACTGAGTTGGGCTCAGTAAATAAAGGAATGAATGAATGAATGAATGAATGCCCAGACCCAGACAGAGCCACTACGCACAGCAGCTGGCATGCACACACACTCAATTCCTAAGAGTACTTTCCAGGCAGATCCTCACCCCCCAGGACTCCCCTCCCCCACTCCCATCAAGCTAGCTCCATGGGGCTCCACCTTCGAGGATAGATCGCAGGGAAAGGCCAGGTGTTAGGCAGGGCAGACACCTGGCAGGGCAGAGGAAGCACTGGTGTGTTGGAGCAGGGGCTCAGCCCAGAACCGGACCTGGTGAGGGGTGTGTGTCAGACCGGAGAGTGCGGGACCGGTGGGGAAGCAGGCGCTCTTACCACGGCCCGAGGTACCGGCAGTTGGCCAGCAGGGAGGCTAAGATGATGAAGCCAAAGGCACCGAGGATGCCCACGAAGACATGGCCCCACGAAGGGGAAGGGGCTGTGCATGAGTGGGAAGAGAAACAGGGAGGGCGTTAGAGAAGTACCCTGACTCACCCAAATCACTCCAGTACTCCAATTTGTGCTGAGGGGCAGGCTGATCTCTGACCCAAGGCCTTCACAGCACCCCTCTGGCCCAGCCAAACTGCTGTGTGCCAGGCATACATGCTTTCATCACAGAGGCCCTGCATCGCTATCATGGTACCCACTTTACAGATGAGGAAACTGAGGCTGAGAGGTGAAAGCAGCCCATCCTGACCCTGGCAGAAACCAGGAGTTTGAAGTTTCAGGATGGAGAAAGTGAAAAAAGCCTCTCTGACCTCCCCTCTAACTCAAAAGGTTATGAACAAGTCCCATCCTTCAGTGAGTCCCTGTTCCCATCTGTAAAATGGGCACAATTATCCCCCCGCTGCCCACCCTGCAAGGTCACATTGAGTGAGCTAATGATGACAGATGAGCACTGCAGCCCCAGCTCCAGGCATCCCCCAGCCGTTTCCCCCAGAGCCACACCCAGCCACCCCTTCCTGTCCAGTTCTGCCTTACCTTCAGGCCTTGTCCTGAAGGCCAGCGGCTGGCTCCAGGGGCTCCAAGCCCCGTGGTTGCCCTGCTGGGCCCTGACCCGCACTTGAAGCTCATACTGGGTATTTGGAGTGAGTGTCTCCAGGCATATCCATTGCTGGTTCTGCCTGATGCTCAGCAGGGAGGCCTCCTGCAGCAGAGACAGGGCTGTCAGAACAGGGGGGCACCCCCACTGTGTACCTCACCTCCAATGGCAGAGCTGACCAGGAGGCTGAGCCAAGCAGCACCTTCCTTTCTCCCCTCCAGCCACCCTCCCTCCTCCACCCCAAACCCATCCTCCCAAAAGGCTCCTTGACTACCCAGTGGCTGGGGCCTAAATTCTAGGGTCATCTTATCCCTCCCTCTCACTCATCCCCTCCATCCAAAGCCATCTGCCAACCAAAAGGCTCCACCTTCAGCATCTGGTTCCACCTCTGGGACCTACTCTGGACCTCTCCCTTCTCTCCTCTCAGCTCCCGGTCAGAGCTCCCAGCACCTCTCAGGTCTGAGGCTGCGCTCCCTGCTTCCACCACATTCACTACAGCCTGTTCTCCACACGACCAGAAAGAGGGGGTTTTCCGCAGACCTCCCTACCTCTGCACCTTCTTTATGATTCTTCCCATCTCCCCCACACCCAGGCAGTGTTTTGCTTTTGCAGTGGCTGCTTCTTCTATTTGGAAAACCTCCCCAGATCTTTGCAGGATCAGTTCCTTCTTGACCCTCAGATCCCAGAGCATCCTTCCCTGGTCACCTGTCCGGGAAGTGGCCTGTCCCAGTCTCTCTGAGAAGTGTGATCCCATTTTGTTTTCTTGATAATTTTTATCAATATCCTACAGTCTTCTGTTTCTGTGTTTGCCAACTGTCTGCTCCCCCCCACACACACACATACATATACATGTGAGTTTCCTGAGAGTAGAAAGCTTGTCAGTCTGGCCCTCCACTCTCTCCCTAGCATTCAACATATTTTAGTATTCAGTAAATGTTTGTTGAGTAACTGAGTGAGCAAATAAAGGAATGAGTGAATGAATAAAGACAGACCCGTGTGGACCTGGACAATGCTGAATTTGAAGAGTGGAGAGGTGGTGTCCCAGAGCCTCTGAAATCTCACAGAGAGGGAAGTCGCCTGTCTCTTGGCTATATAAATCTTGCCCTGTTGCCAATCTGGAATCTGCCAGGAGCTGGAACGCCTGGGTTGTCAGGGGTCACATGGACGGAGGGAGAGGCAGGAGCAGGCAGTACAGAGGAGCAGCAGGGGTTGCCTGGGGGCTGCTGTGCCTTTGCTGAGATGAAGGATGGACAGGGTGACCAGTGCAGGAAGGAGGAGTCAGGACAGTTCAGACTGGGCCCTGTACTCACCTCCCAGCTGTGGCCTGGAGACCTTGTCCTGGCCTCAAATTCCAGGTTATTTTCAAGATAGTGGGACGTCTGGGAGACATTCCAGGTTATGTTGCATCTGTGGGTCTCTTTGTGAGTGACTTGGAGGGCGTTAGGGGCCATCAGGCGAACTGGAGGGGGGGAGAAAGGGAGAGCTAGCGTTGGGGATGCTGGATCACGATGCTGAGATGATCGAGTCTAGCCATGCTTCCACCTCCACCTTTGCATCTGCTGTTCCTCCCTCCCGGCGTGCCCTTTCCCCAGAAATCCACAGGTCACCACTGAAATACCGCTTCTTCACATCCTCCTCGCCTGTTTCATTTTTCTTCCTATCACTGCCACCACCTGGGGTCTTTGTTTTCTGTCTCCCTCACCAGACTGAGCTCACTGGAGGTGGGGACTTGGTTCTCTCATGTGTTCTCAGTGCTGGGAACATTACCTGGCGTGCAAGAGGTGCTTAATTCAGTATCTGCTGAATGGATGAATCAGGGCAGCCTTTCTCTGCACTCAGAAATAACCTAAGAGTTTTAAATGGATCATCTCATTCATTTAATTTAATTTAATCTCATTAATCTTATATGATTAAGATTTTATGTTAGATTGATCTAAGTCAGTGGTTTTCAACTGCCAGTCCACGGACTGGTGCTGGTTCGGCAGAGATTTCATGCTGAACCAGGATGAAAGAGTTAACCACACTGACTGCACAACATTTCTGGTGGACTGGTACCGGTCCACGAACCAGTGGTTGAAAAACATAGATCTAAGTTTTATAATTCTGACAGATTGTAGAGCTCCACGAACAATGAATGTATCTTTACTGAGCATGTGCTAAGCAGTTTCTGAGTCTTGGCTTATAGACTCCTAACAACAACCATGTCAGCAGGTAATTTGTTATCCCCATTTTACAAATGAGGAAACTGAGCTCAGACATGTTAAATGCACTGCTAGGCAGATCACACTCAGTTAAGGCAGTGGTGCATTTAGAACCTTGCCTGGATCTCACCCTCTGTTTCACCTCTTACCTAAAGATGGCCTCTAAGGTCTGGCCTAGGGGCGGGGCCAGGCACTCAGTCATTCAACAAACCTTCCCAGAACTGAATACTGAGTACTCAGAATGGAGACATAGGAATGGCAGAAGTTCTGCCTTTAGGGAGCTCATAGCCCAGTGAAGGAGGCAGACCCTAATCAGGCAGTAATGACCCAGGACATAAGCACCCTGAAATAAGAGGTACAGAGGGCTGGGAGAGTCTGGGAAGGCCTTCTGGAGGAGACTCTTCACTGAGCCTTGAAGGGTGAGTGGGAATTTCCCAGGTGGGAAAAGCCTTCCAAACTGTGTGGCCAGCATGTGTAAGGGCTCAAAGGCATGGATGGGCAAGCTGAGTTCGGAGAGCTGGCCTTCGGTGTGGCAGAAATACAGGCCATAGAGGAGGATGCTGGAGAGGGAAGCCAGGCAGCTTCCCAAGCGGCTTTGAACGCCAGGGTGAAGAGCTGGGACTGCATCCCATGGGCAGCAGGCAGTGAACTTGTCAGATACAGGTGTGGAAGTTAATGGAGAGAGAATCTAACAGTGCAATCCCAGCAAGAAGATGGGGAAGGAGGTGGCCAACCCCCCACTCCCACACCCACCCCACTCACGGTACTCAAAGGGCTTGAAGTCCTGGGTTATCATCACCCTCCACCTCTCCCCTTCAAGGCATATCACATTCATGTTGACGATGTCTGCTGAGGTCAGCTTCTGACTCTGCAAGGCAAAGGGGCAGACATCCTACACCTGGCATCTGCAGTGGGGGGGAGGCCATCGGGATGATGATGGGAGGGGGCTGGGGGGAGGAGAGGAGGGGAGACCAAGACTGCAATGTGCTGTTTAAGGTAGGGTGAGTGGGAATTTCTCAGATGGGAAAAGCCTTCCAAACTGTGTGGCCAGCATATGCAAGGGCTCAAACTTTCCCTGTAAAGGGTTAGATAGTAAATATGTTTGGCTGGTCATATGGTCTCTGTTACAATTGCTCAACTCTGTCATTGCCATAGACAACACGCAAGAGAAAGGGTGTGGCTATGTGCCAATAAAACTTTATTTACAAAAACAGACAGCAGGCTGGTTTTGGCGCATGGGCCACAGTAGTTTGTCGACCCCTCATGTAAAGTGAAGTGAGCTACCTTGGAAAGGAGGAAGTTCCCTGACACATGAGGTGTGCAAGGAGGATGAGTTCTCAAGAAGGAGCAGGGCTGGGACTATACCTGTGTAATAGCTTTGAGTGTGGAAGTCTCCCCTCCCCCACCTCTGCCTACCCCTCCCACCCCCACCCCCACTCCCGCCCTAACTTTTCTAGAAGGAAATGGCCAGGTATTAAGCATCTGTAGGCAGGTTCCACTCAGGTGCTGTAGCCACTGCTCCGTCTGATTCTTATGGTAGTCCATCCCCACCCTGCAGGGGAGAAACCTGCAGCTCAGGTAGGTTAAGGGACTTGCCCAATGTCACACATAGGATCAGCAGCGGAACTCAGATTCAAACCCAGACTCTGTGTCCAGAGTCCCACAGAGGCCACAGCCTGGCCCGCCACACCTGACCGCGGGCCACCAGGTGAGCAGCTTACGGCGGCCTCCTCCCTGCACAGAGGCAGCCCTGCAGAAGGAAGGCCTGGTGCGGGCGCAGTTAGCATCTGTGCTCTGGCCAGGGTGCTGCTTGCAGGGCCAGGGCCCAGGGCACAGTCCCTCAGCCTTCTGTAGGGCCCACTGTGACCAAACCCTGAACCTGATCATCAGAGTTCCTGGAGCTGGGAACAGTCCTTCCTTCTGTACCTCAAGGACCCTGCCCTTGCCTTCTTCCTGCTTCTATGGGAGCCACAGAGAATAATAGTATTATCATTATTATTATTGCTATTATTGTTGGTGTTGTAAAGATACTAATAATACATTCTGTTGAGTAATTAGCCTCAACGGGCACTCATAAATGTTATCTCGCTTAATTTCGCAGTATCTATAAGACAAGTACTGTTACCATCCTCATCCTACAGTGGAGGAGACTGAAGCACAGAGAGGTTTAGGGACTTTCTTAAGGTCACACAGTTAGAAAAATCACACAGGTTAGGCGGGACCACCTGCAGAGGCTGAGCCTTTATCAGGCACACTGTACAGGGCCATCTCCACTCGCGCCAGCCCCTTGGGAATGTATGTAACTTGATGATGGTTGGAAAATATGGTCTGGGCATCCCTGGTGCCCTCCCACTGCCAAGGAGGGTTTGCCAGACAATAATTTGATGCACACCCACATAGACACGGCCACATGCTCTTCAAGAGGCAGACTAGTGCCATGGTGAAAAGTCCGGGTTAGGGGTGTGACAGACCTGGGTTCAACCCAGCTCCACCACTCCCTGGCTGTGTGGCCTTGGGCAGGGACTGCACTTCTCTGAGCCTCAGTTTCCTCAATATTTAAGAAAGGGACAGTGCCAGTGCCCACCAGAGTCATAGGGATCCCCTGACGATTGTGTCAGGTACATGCTATACTCTGGGAAGCATTTCAAGTGCTTTAACACTCAGATCAGCCCTACAAGTAGGCATCATTCTCATTCCCGTTTTATAGGAGGGGAAACTGGGGCACAGAAGCTGCCGATGTCACCCAGCTGGTGGACAGTAGATCCAGGGCTAGAACCCAGACCATCCAGTGCTCCAGAATCCACTCCTGACCCCACCCCACCCTGTACTCGGTAAGACCTTGGGAAGAGTCAGGCGGGTGGTTATTATTATTACCGGGGTGCTCTCCCTGCCTTATGAGGAATGCAGATGTGTCAGGAGACCCACAGCATGGGGGAGACCGCGGGAGCAGAGGCGGACTGGGAGCCTCACTGCCCCAGGGTCAGGCCTGCGTTCTGGCCTCTCATGCCGCCTCCTTCCTGCCTCCTCCCAGCCCGGGCAGCCCGCTCCACCGCAGCTTGCTGGCCATGGGCTTGCTGGGCCCCAGTCATACTGGAAGGACACCCTTGATACCCACCCTCCTCCCTGCCCTCCCCCCTCAGCTACAGATACTCACATCTGGGGGTCCAAGGATCAAGTTGCAGGACCAGGATGCAGGCACCACTGGGAGCAGCTCACAGGACGCGTTCCAGGGCCTTTCAAGGTGAAAGAACCACTTTAGAAAAAAGGAGAGACCCCAGAGCTGGCTCCTGGGATGGTCCTTCACGTGGTGAGGCCAACCTCTGTGTCTGTTCTATGCCAACATTGCTGGGGTGCCAATTCCCCCATCTGCTCTACCTCCCTCACAAGCACCCTTCTCTGCCCTCCCCACCCCAGCCTGGCCCACAGCAGCCAGACTGATATGCTAGAAACACACTGGTTCAGGACACCCGGCCTCCCCACCTAACCCCTTGCAGAATCTTCCCATGGGGCTTGACTGGGCTTTGGGAGCCTCCTGGAGTCACCGCCCATGGGAGTCTTTGCTGTTGTCACCAGATGTTTGCAGCACCGCAGTCCCTTCGTCAGCTCCCCTCAAGTGCCCCAACTACTCCTTAGTCCCCTGTCCCCACAGCTGCTGTCAGAGTCTCCCAAAATCCCAGGTTACTCACAAAGCTTGGGGAGCCCCCTTTGAGCCCCTAAAATCGAGCCCAGCCTCAGCAGCAAGCTCACAGCTCATGTCCCCAGTCCACCTTGTCTAGCACATCTCCAGCCTAGACTCCCAAACCCCGGCTCCTACCCAGGGTTCAGGAGTCTGAATATCTAATTCTGACTTTTCCAGACTCCTGTAATAACAAGAGTCTGTGGGTGCTATGAGTCCAAGCTTCTCAAAGAGAAGCCATCTTGGAGTCAGAGAATTAAGATTCCGAAAGTCTAAACGTCAGCGCTTGTCAGATCCTACTGTCCTGAGATTCTGCGGTTTAGCCAGTCGGTCCCACACTCACCGCTTATCAGGCCGGGCATGGATGCGGCAGGATGTGGCCTGCAGGCCCCCATCCTGGCTCCAGACACAGGAGATGTTGGCTTTCGAGTTGTAGAAGCAAGTGAGCTTGGAAGCATCTGTTAGCAAGACAAGGTTTAAGGGGTTAGCTGCAGGGCGCTCGCTGCCCTTCCCTTCGGGGCCACCTACCATCCCTGCTCCCTGCACCATCAGCCTTCCAGATGTGGAGGTAAGCAGCCCTGATGGGCAGAGAAGGGGTTAGCGACCCATTTCAGAGAGGACAAAACTGAACCCCAGAGGCTGCAAGGTCCCCACAGGCAGACTGAGGCAGGACAGGGATGAGAAGTCAGTGTCCTTCTGTGGCTTGGAGAGGCATGTGGGTGCAGTGAGGGTAGGACAGAGGATGAAGGGAGAGGATGGACACCTGATCTCTGGTCCCATTGCCCCCGCCTCCTGCCCTTGATGATGGACCTTCTGCCCAGAAGCAAGCTCCCAGGAGGGCTCTAGAAGGGTCTTGGCCTCCTTTCTGAGGGAAAGCACAGCTGCTCAGATGCAAGGATCCTCACCATTCACAACTGTGGACGCCTGAGGACTGTCCAGGTTCAGGAGGAAGATGAGGACGGACAGACACCAGGACAGAGCAGAAGCCGCCATCACATCCACAAGTCGGAGCTGGGGAAGGAAGCCCTAGAGGAAGAAAGAGGGAGAGAGAGCACAAGTAAACAATTGCCCCTGCCCTTCCTGGGATGTGCAAGTCTGCTCTCCACTACACAACACAGTTCAGCCTCAGGGCCTTTGCACATGCTGGTCCCTCTGTCCCACACATGCTTATTCCCTTCCTTCAGAGATTCAGGGACACACACATTGTCATTGCTGATAGGGCTCTCTGAGTAAGACCAACCCCTTTTTCAAAATTGGGGAAACTGAGGCTCAGGAAAGGGAAAGACTTGCTCATACCCACCTAGGGAGGCCAGCACAGAGCTGGGATGAGAGCCCACCTCCTCTCTACTCTGCGCCCCCCTTTTCTGCATCCCCCTTTCCTGCACAAAAACCACTTGTCAAGATGTTCTATATGTCAAGCTCTGTTTTAAACTCTAAAGGCAGCAATAGAGCCTCTATTGGAGATGCTCTTATTATCCCCTTTTTAAGATGAAGAAACTGAGGCACAGAAAAGTGAAGAGCAAGTTACCCAGGGCCACACAGCTGGTAAGAGGCAGATGTGGGTCTGAGTCAGGACAGGCAGCACAGAACCCCGGTGGGGCCCCTCCTATGACTTCTCTGACTAGATCTTCCCAGCCACTGGGACATTCACAAGATCAATAAACACACACTGACTACCTCATAACAATACTCGCTGTGTGTACTGAGCACTCATGCTTAGCAAGGGTTTCGGTACACTGGCTCATCTAATCTGCCCAGCAGCTGGGGGTTTAGGAGTGCTGTGTTATTCCCTTACACAGATGAGGAAACCAAGGCTCTAAGTCATGAACCCATCCAAGGTCATGTGTACAGAAAAGGCAAAGCTGGAACCCAATCCCCATACTGTATCCCAAGGTCTGTTCTCTCACCAAGACCATTCCATACTGTGAAACCCCTGTTCCAGGCACTGGTCCCAAAGGCAAGGCCAATAGCCATCCTGCCCTGGGGCAGCGGGCCCACATGGGCACAGGCCAGCTGACAGCATCTAACCTGGGGGGCGGGGAGCAGCCCAAAGAGGGACCCATGCGCTCCTCCATGCCCAGCCCACCATCCTCACTGGCGGGGAAGCTCCCAAAGGTGAATGCTGGCTGCCTCTTTTTTTGGACCCCCTAAATATCACAGGGTACTGGGTTGGGACTCCAAAGAGTATATATAGAGCCCAGCAAAAAGGTTCCCAGCAAGCCCTTTCCCCCATTCCCCTTAGTTATTTGATCATCACTCCGGGGTGCAGGCATTGTCAGTTCCCTGCAGGGTATCACCAGCCAACAGGCCACCCCATGCCCAGGACAAGACCTGATACCAAGCCCCAGGGTGAGAGGAAGTGGGAGCCAAGACACACAAGACGGCTGGAAGGTCAGAACCACAGCCCAACTGCGGCGAGCCTGGCGCAGGGACAGCATTGTCTGGGGCTCCTGCCATCCCAGCCAGAGGCTGCAGCATGTACCAAGAGGGCACAGTGCATGGGAGGAGGACGAGGAGGGACAGACACCAGGACAGAGCAGGAGTGTATAGAGTGTGTCAGAAGGGCGGGGGTTGGGGGCTCCTAGCAGTCTCTGAGGCTGCACCATCCCACAGAAGAGGAAACTGAGTCTCAGTTTAAGAAACTTGCTCAAGGTCACAGAGATCCAGCCTAATAGAAGACAAGTCAGACTTCTGAGTTCCAAGCACCTCTGTCCAGGGTCTCACACACATCCACACGTGTTGTCCATGACTACTGGGCCATTCACCCTGACTGACTCATTAGGTTCCCAGCATCACCCCGGGAGGTGGGTGTCATGGTCTCCTTTTTAACAGATACCAAGACTGACACACAGAGCTGCCCAAGGGGCTGCACTCAAACCAGGTCATCTGATTTCAAGTTAGAAGAAGATGCTGATAATGATGACAGTGACAAGGAGGATGACGAGGATGACTAATATTCAGCTCCTGCTCTGTGCCCGGCACTGTCGTTAGCACTTTGTAGATATATATATCTATATTATATATATATACCTCATTTAATCCTCACAGCAACCCTCTGAGTAGATACTATTAATGAGCCCTTTTCTCAGAGAGGAGACCGAGGTGCATGTGAGTGAGCCTCTTGCCCAGGCTGGAGGCTGGTGGAGCAGGGCAATGAACCCCATCAGGTGTAGCAGGAGCTCCAAGGGACAGATACTGTGGAATGTGGAAGTTCATGGGGACTGAGAGGATGTGAAAGAGGATCTCAGTAGCCAGAGATGAGTCCCACCTGACCTCTGATCTCGACAGACATGGCCATCCCTCATCCCTTCTGACCCCCCCACACACACACACACACACAGGGCTCACTCTTGCTGTCTCACTCTGTGCGGCCGGGGGTTGCCAGCAGGCGTGGGATCCTGGTTGTGAGGGAAGGAAGGGGACCTTAAGGATGGCTCTGCCCTCCAGCGGCCCCATTCCCAGGGTGCTCCAAACACAGCTAAGAGCAGCACGTTAGCTCCCAGGAGAAGAGAGAATGTGTGCCCTCCAGGCAGCCCCAGGGAGGGAGTCCCACCACACCTCCCAGCAATGCCTGGAGACACTCCTGACCTGCCCAGTTACACAGCCAAATAAGGAACCATTCCAGACCCAAACCTCAGAGACCTCCCAGCACCTCCAGTTCACTGCCCGGTCTCCTCCCTCACCCCACAAGCCTCCTCAGCAGCACATTACAGAGGAGCCTCCCCAGAGTGGGCCCCATCCCCATGACCTTCCCTCTCAGCCCGCTGGGGCTAGTGGCAGGGGGCAGGAGGGAACTATAGGTTCTTGGGGACCAGCCCAGGCAGGGTGAGGGTAAGGTGGCGTTATCACCTGGCTGAGACATGGGGCTCTGGCAAGCTCTCTCCGGCTCTCTCTGCTGCTGAGACCACAGCCATCTCCCCAGGGTCCCACTCCGCCTCTGGTGACTCGGGTAGCAGACTGATGGGGGCAGCAGACTGAAATCCCAGGGCCAGCCCACTTCCTGTGCAGAGGCTGGAGGGGGCAAGGCCTTGGGGTGGGGGGGCGGGATAGATCTGGTTGCTGAGAAAGCCTGAAACTCCTGAAGCACCTAGGGGTGAGATAAAGATCTCCCTCCCCCGCTGGGGGGGCGGGTGGGGGCGTGGGTGTTGTGGCATGTGCACATGCACACTCTCAGACACCTTGCTGCACACAGGAGCCCAGGGGATGAAGCCCCTTCTCTTCCCTCCTACACCAACCCCACCCCATCCCACACAGACCACCTCACGCTGCCTTTGACACCTTCATCCCCCACACACCCGCCCACTAACACCCAGGCCTCACACAAACATGTCTCTCTGGGGGTCCCCCAGCGCTTCTCACTCTCATCAAACCCATCTCTCCGAGGCCCTGGCCAATTGGCTCAGTGGTATAGCATCAACCCAGCGTGTGGAAGTCCCAGGTTTGATTCCCGGCCAGGGCACACAGGAAAAGTGATCATCTGCTTCTCCACCCTTCCCCCTCTCCTTCCTCTCTGTCTCTCTCTTCCCCTCCCGCAGCCAAGGCTCCATTGGAGCAAAGTTGTCCCAGGCACTGAGGACGGCTCTGTGGCCTCTGCCTCAGGTGCTAGAATGGCTCCTGTTGCACGGGAACAAAGCCCCAGATGGGCAGAGCATCGCCCCCTGGTGGGCTTGCCAGGTGGATCCCAGTCGGGCACATGCGGAAGTTTGCCTCTCTGCCTCCCTGCTCTCACTTAAGGAAAATACTTCTCCCCCAAAAAAAAACACACACACAAAAAAAGTCTCTGAGACCTTTCTTTCCACTGTGGCCCTTCATGAAGCCCCATATTCACTTTAGCATTCAGAAGTGATTGTTTTGAGGGACATTACAAACAATTTGATGACCACTTATTGAATATTCTAGAATCTTCTTTTCAAGTCATGGTTCTTAACCATTTCTCCCCTCTTTTTTTGAGGGGTTGGGGGTCAGCTCGGTGCTTTTTTTAAAAATGATTATAACTTTAAGGTGGAGCCCTCTTCAGAACAGTGTATGTTTATTCATGTGGAGTGTCACAGGCTCAACTACTCTGAAGTTACAACCAGGATCCTAAAGAAGCAGCTCCATTCCTTCCCTTTCTCCTGATTCTAATAGCCCTGCTTGTCAGCAGCTGTCACTTTCAAAGAAGGGAACGAGACAAGCAGGAGGGGGGGTGCTCGGCAGGACCCCTCTGCACAGAAACAAGAAAGCAGAATGGACGCCACTGAGAGAGAACCAGGCCCAACCCCTTCTGAGCGGGAAGTGCTGCCAGTAAGCCCTGCGTCAAGGCTGCTTGGAAGCTGTGCCCCTGCCTCGCTGGGCAAGCGCAGTTTTTGCGGGTATATAGGTATGTGGGGTATGTGGAGTTTGACTATGAGAGGGCTGACAATGGCTCGTGGCAGTGACCACAGGTAGCAGGAGGCAGTAAAGACCAGTTCCTCTCCCACCCTCCCTAGCAAAGCTTTCTAGCTGCAAGAGACAGTGATAACACAACCACCACAAAGATGAAAATACTACCTAAGACACAGTTCTTTAAGCTTCTTAAGAAACCAGGAATGGATTGAATTTCTTCACTTTGACATTCAGAGCACTGGGCAGAAATCACATCGCGTCAACACCCGCCATGGGCCTTCGCGATGCTTTGTTTTAATATAACAGTCGGATTCCCTTGGTCTGCACCAAAAAAAGGGGGGGGGAGAAACCAGGAATGTCGTCTGGCTGTATAGCTCGGCTGGTTAGAGCATCGTCTTCATGAGCACAGGTTGTGGGTTTGATCCCCTGGTCAGGGCAACCGTAGGAATAGATCAATATTTCTATCTTTCTCTCTCTCTCTCCCCTTTCTTCTCTATCTCAAATTAATAAATAAAATTTAAAAATGAAAAGAAAGAAAGAAACCAGGAACAGTAGTTCTCCTGGGAAAGAAAGTCAGGTGAGGAAGGGGTAGGAAGGCTGTTTTTCACTGCAGACCTTTTTGTACTACATGATTGTATTTTCTGCCCCAAAATACGTGAATTCAGTTAAAACTTAGAAACACAAAGAAAGAAAAAAGACATTCTCAGGCAAAGCCAGAAATTATGAACCCAGCTTGTAATAAGCACTTCTGCCAACAATGTTGCCCGTGGGGATGGTTCTGGCCTGCACGGCTGCCCGAGGCTCCTCCTCCTCTTCTGTCCCTTTCCTCCTTTCATTCATTCAGCACACATCTGCTGAGCACCTGAGGTGTCCCAGTGGCCCTGCCAGGTGCAGAGGAGCCCAGGTGACTGGCACAGGCTCTGCCTTTATGAGCAGCACACAGGCCACAGTAGGAGCAGGGGGGAAAGGAGGTCTCTCTAAGCAGCCAGGTGTCCTTGTGGTGAGGTGGACAGGAGTTCACCTGAGGCTGCTTGAACAGTAGAACTAAAGAGGAAAGGTGACAGCCCCCTCACTCATCACCCCCCACCCCGGGCCCAGTGGGTCTTGCTCTTGCCAAGGGGCTCAGGCCGGAACATCTCAGGTGGGCTGTACTGAGCCGTGAGAACCTCAACACTGCACAGTCCTCGCATCCTCCACCCAAATCCCAGCTGCGGGGCCACATGGAGGGGCACACCAGAAAGAAGGTGGGAGTGTGTCCCCACTCCCTACTGGGCATCTACTAGACTCCATATCCCAGCCCCCCTTGAAGTTAGATGGGGCCATGAACTGAGTCTGGCCAGTGGGCATCAGTGGAAGTGAGTTAATTTCCCTCCAGGCCTGAAAGCCCTCAGCTTTGATCCCTCTCTGTGTCTCTCAATGCCTCTCTCTCTTCCTCCACCAACCCTCCCTTCCCTACCCTCTCTCCTCTGTCTCCCTTCCCTCCATCCCTTGCAAGAATCCATTGGATCAATGTGAAACCTGGATAATCCATACTAGGCTGTGACATGATCAAAAAATGAACTTGTACTGCATTCTGCCTCTGAGGTTTGGAGGTCTCAGCAGCCAGTGGGCAGTAACTGACTAATACAGAAAGGGCCCCAGGTAAGGAGGGTGAGAAGGGCATGCCAGGCTTAGGTCGCCAGGCTGGGATGGTGACCAGGTACATAGAGACGTGCAAGTACTTTGTGCGGCCCCACCCCTGTCCCAGCTGCCATCTTCTCTGCTGCTCCCCAGCCAGGTCCCCTGACTGGCCTCTCTTCTCTCCCCTGACCCTTCCAGTCTGTTCTCCACTCAGTGGCCAGAACATGCTTTTCCAGACCAGATCAGGTCACTGGGTCACTTGACTGCACCTCCCCCTCTAAAACCTTCTAGGAGTTCCCAGTGCATTAGCAATCATATCTGGACTCTTCATCTGGACTCAGATTCCCACATACGCAGGCCCTGGCGTCATCCCTGAGCTTTCCTCCTGCTCAGGCTTTGTTGGAGTTCAGCCAACATGCCAAGCTGTCCGTGCCTGGGGGCTTTTCGCATGCTGACCCTTGCTCTGTAGAGAGCAGCCTTTCCCTTCCCATTTTATAGGCAAGAAAACCGAGGCTCACAGGCCATCCAGTCAGAATATGACAGTCAGAATTCAAGTGGAGGGGGTCTGTTTTGTTTAACAGAGAACATTAAGGCTCTCTCTGAGGTAACCTGCAGAAGGATCCAGAAGATTCTCTCATGGCAGGGGCCTGACAGTCTGGTTATACCTGCCCAGAGCTTTGTCTCAGGAGCTCTGGGGGTCAGACTCAGCCTCCTCCAGCAGGACCCCTCCCCTCCGCACCCAAACCACCATGTACATCAACCCTTGTTCCTTCAACTGCCTCTCCTGCTTCCCCACACCCCCACATCCCTCCCCACTGCATCCTTACGGCATCCCTTTGTGAACCATGTTCCCCGCCCCTCAGCTTCTGTGGACACAGCCCCAGCCAGCCACTCAACAACCACTGAGCCTACCCCCACCCAGAGACCCCACTTTCATAGGTGCCATGGGGCAAGCACCAATCTGGGTTTTCCGGTTCCGTGTTCTACTCTGACCATGACTTTTCTACTTGCCCACCATAGGGCTGTTTCGTTGGGGGTCAAGTCAGGCCATCGAACCCCCGTGCCCTCCTTACCCCTGGCATCCCCCTCTCCCCACCCCTTTCTCCACTACGACTCCCAGGAGACAGCAGGGTCCCCGTCTCAGCCTCCGACTCCTGTACCACCTTCTCCCCGGCTCCTCTGTCCCCCTCCGCATCGTGCCCAGGCCCAGCCCATACTGGGACATTGTCATCACTCCAACTCGTCCCAGCCCAGGGCTCTGAGACTGCCACCTTGCCCCTTCCTACCGCCACCCTCTTCCACACACAGTAGTGTCCCAGTTAGGATGGAGTGCAGCTGTGGGCATCCAAAGAGAATAGAAGACGATGGCAGTGTCATAAAATCAGGAAGACTCACACATAGAGAGGATCTGACATAAAAGAAGCTGAGGGACAGGCAGTCCGGAGCTGCTGGGGGTCTTTATGATGCCACTGGGATCCTGAGCTAAATCCGTCTTGCTCCTAGAGCATCGCCAGTCTCTCTCCCCTTCCTCATAGAGCGAGAGAGCTGTCCACGCTCCATCCATCGCATCTGCATGTCTGTGACCACAAGGTGGAGGAAGGCGTGAAGAAAGGCATGCCTCTGCCTCTTAAGGACCCTTCCCCAAAGTGGCCCTTGACACTTCTTACCTCCCATTAGCTATCACTGAGTCACATGACCAACAGAGCCACAAAGAAGGCTGGGAAATGGGCCTAGTGATGAATAGAGAATACACAGCCCAAGGGGACATGTTTGGAGGGACCATTCGCTGTCTCTGCCGTAACTGTCCCCTGCCATCACAAAGACCTCCAGCATCTCCCAGGCCACCCTCCTCCCCTTGCTCAGCCTGGATGGCATAGGTGCTTACCCAGCAGACACTCTCACACCCACCCTCACGTCTTTGTGCCCCACGCTTCCCCACAGGTAGCTGGATCCTCAGCTGGAGAAAATCCTACCTCCGTAGAACCAGGCTTCACAGGCAACCAGAGACAAGTCCTAGTCCCTGGCCAGGGAGCAACACCACACCTAAGTTTGCATCCAGCCCTCAGGGTAGTCACCCTTCTCAAGCCTGTGGGGTGCCCTCACGTCAGTGGAGATCGCAGGGTGAGAGGAGACCTCAGATAGGACAAGGAGAAAGAGCAGCCTGGCGGCTGACCACCCGGAGGGCTCTCCTCTGACTCAGCCCCTCAGCTGACATCCACCCTTCACTGGACACCCCACCCACCAGTCCCCAAGCCAGAATGTGGCCATCCTCTGTGGCACTTCCTCCCCCTCCCCCCCCCCCACTTCCAAGCTATCATCCTCACCATCTCTGCTCTGCCACAGAGTCGCCTCCTCGCTGACCCCCCAGGCCCCAGACCTCACTACCTGCGTTCCTCTGTGCTCCTCTCCGGGCACCTGGTTCATCAGCCCCTCCAACACCGGCACCCTGAGCCACCCATGTCTCATGCAAACCATGCTGATCCTGTAGAAAGTCACTCCTTGTTCTGGTTCCTTAGCAGGACTACTCCGAGGGACCAGCTGTCCTGCTTTGCCAGGGCCTGAAGGGGTTTCCAAGACATAGGACTTTCAATGCTAAAACTGGGACAAAGTTGGTTGCCCCATTCCCACCCCACTCTTCCCAGACTAACTCAAATCCCTGGTTTGAAGCCAGTCCTTTCCCAACCAGTGACCTCATCCAGGCCAGGTGCATGTAGTGCGTCGCCTCACGATCTTCTGTTCACGTGTCTACATGAAGAGCTCCCCGAGAGCAGGACCCATGTGCAATCCCTCCAAACGGTCCCAGAGCCTCAAACATTGCCTGACATACAGAAGGTGTCAAGATGAAGGGATGGAATGACCAAAGGAAAAGAGAAAGAATCAAAGTTTCCAAAGCTTTAACACTCTAAAGTTTCTAGAAAATACATACAACCTGGGGAATAATGTATTTGAAGTTTTGAAAGATTTGCCACCAAACTCGGTCTGAAAGGGTCTGCCACCTTGCTGGTGTGCACTAAAAGTGGCACCAAACCCTTGGGGTAAAAGTTTGACAACATCTATCAGTATTTCCAGCACATGCCTCACATCTCGTACCACAGCTAAGACCCATCCTGCAGAGAACCACACGCCCGTGTGGGAAACGCATCTGCAAGGAATTCACGCAGCACTGAGACTAGAGGCAGCCTAAATGTGCATCCATAGAGGACCGCTGTAAAGAAATGAAACTAGGGATCACCCACCTGGTGGAGTACAGTGTAGCCCTGACCAAACAAAGGGAGGGTCAGCTCTCTGTTCCTGACATGGAATAGTTCCAAGATTCACGGGGAGGGAAGCCAAGTCCAGAAATAAATGTGTAGTGTGCCACTGCTCGTGTGGAAGCAAAATGGGCATATGTGAGTGAGTGTGTGAATGTGAGAACATATGTGCAAGCGGGGGGGGGTTGTGAGGGTGTGAGAGGGCGTGTGAGGGCGTGTGTGTGAGAGAGAGCAAGCCTGACTGTGTGTGTATGGATGGGTGTGCATGTGTGTGAGGGTGTGAGGGCGAGTAGGTCTGAGTATGCATGAGTGAAGGTGATGAATGTGATGGGTGTAGGGTGAGCCTTCTGTGAGTGAGGTGGTATGCATGTGTGAAGGTAAGTCCGGTGTGTGAAGCTGCAAAGGTGTATGTGTGTGGTGTGTGTGCATGTGTGTGTGAGCGTGTCCATGAACTATCATGCATGTGCTCTGTGTATCTCTGGAAGAAATCCTTAGGGACAGATAACAGTGTTTTCCTTCAGGGATGGGAGCTCGGAGACCCCAGAGGCGGGGAAAAGTGGACTATCCTGAACAATCTTATGTGCTATTTGAGCCATGTGTCATGGGAACATATGCCTACTTAAGGGAATAAATAAAATTACAACCAAATCAAAATAAAAGGTGTGGGACCCTTTATGGGAGATGGAGTGCCCCTCGGTGCTCCCCAAACACCAGCCCTCCTAGCACCTCGATAATCTCTAACTTCTCCCAAGGGACCTGAAAATGTACTCGAGTCACCAGGCTAGTGGGACCAGGGGGACCAGGGAGCCCAGGGAGGGAAATATTTGGTCCACAGTCACTGACTCCTAATTCTGTCTCTGCCTCCTAACAGCCAAGCCAGGGTCCTGTCATGGGGACAGTCAGGAAAGCTTCCAAGGCCTTCCGACAGCTCCTGCAACGGTTTCCTCCTTTCCCGTGGGAAACAAGTAAAAAAGAATCTTTTTTACTTTTTCTTATTCTTAAGCAGGTTTCACCAAGATCTGTGACCTTTCTCAGAACTCAGTCTAGGTGTTACAGCGGGGAGGAGGACGTGTGATGTCTACAAGGTGTCTGCGAGCAGTTCCTCTCCACCTAGCACTCATTCTCACTGCCTCTTTTTCTTAGTGTTTTCATTTTTAAAGTCAGAAACATTTAAATGTCTCTCTAAGGTGGTTGTGTCTGGCTGTCCCCACAGCCTACCTACACTGTCTGCTTGGAGGAAAGCAATAAATAAGGTCAGAAATCTGCACCAGGATTTCTGGGGGGTTTTGAATGACCTCCCTCAAGTCAAACCTGAATCCAGGGCCAGGCACCGTGGACCTCCAGAGGACAGGGGACCCTGAGCTGCCTTATCAGTGACGAGGACAGCTTCAGGCAGTGTGCAGGTGCAAGGTGGGCCAGCTCGGGGTGCCGCCTGGCCCTACATCAGATATGAGACCATAAAATCTTCCCCCAGCCCCTGACTCCTGGCCTGCTGTCTTGTTGGTCGCGTTGACACCTCAAGAATCTAAACAAGGTGGCCTAAGAGAAGAGATGCAACTATATTTTGACAGCTCCTAAAACAGGCCACGACGCGCAGGGTCTCCTCCACAGAATAAAGGGACCAAGTGAGCCAGGGCAAGGGGAGTTCTGGGCACGTGCAGAGCTTCGGCATGTGCGGGCCATCACAGGGATGTGTGAGGAGCCCCTTCGGAGAGCCCCCCGGGAGGCACGGTGGTGTGTGTCCCCGTCGTTACTCCCATGCGCCTGTGTTCGCAGCCCGCGGCCTTGTCCAGCTGCGTGCTCATGCTCACACGGGTACCACTGACTTGAAGACAGGACTCTCTTGATGTTGTCTCTGTGTTTTCAGGTGTGTAGGCACACTCCAAGAGCCACCCCAGCTGCGCTGTGAAGGCATCATGGGCCAGTGGCATTCTTGGACAATCAGCAATTAATTAAAATACACCTTACTCTCTTGACCTCCCAATTATCAATGGCTTTCGTGTGAGGGAGGTGGCCCAGTGTCTCCCTCACAGTGGCTTTGGGCAGGAGGGCCCCACTAAGACGCCCACGGGGAAGGCAGGAACCGAAGTGTGGGGCTGGGGGGTGAGGACTGTGGGAGAAATGGCTCAGTACTGGCAAAAAATCCCGAATGTTCAAGAAAAGCAGTAAACTGAGATTTTTTTTTTTTTTTTAGAGTTATGTATCTCTTTTTTTTTTAATTTTTTTTATTCATTTTTAGAGAGGAGAGAGAGAGGGAGAAAGAGAGAGAGACAGAGAGAGAGGAGGGGGGAGGAGCAGGAAGCATCAACTCCCATATGTGCCTTGACCAGGCAAGCCCAGGGTTTCGAACTGGCAACCTCAGCATTTCCAGGTCGACGCTTTATCCACTGCGCCACCACAGGTCAGGCTGAGATTTTTTTTTTAAAACGTGACATTCTCTCACTTAAAACACCGGTCATTAATTCAACTTAAACACACAACAAAACGCCACCACCAGGCCTGCCAGCCTGCACGCTGCGCAGAGAGGCCGCTTGCTGAGGGAGCGGTGGCGCTGAGGGCCCAGGCAGACAGAGGACCCTCAGTCGGGGACTCTTGAGTGCTGGCTAGATACTTATCTCACACTGTGGTCACAGCAGCTTTGCAAACCTTTCCTGTGTTTATGCTGTTTACTTCTTTAGGAGTTGTATGTCCCAAGCAACAAGCAAAAACAACTTCCCAGCCTCCCTTGGAGCATGCCAGTAGGCTCCCCCAGTCAGCAGCGCAGTGTGAGAGAGAGATACAAATGAGGAGGCCGAGAATCTCGGGAGGCTGGTGGGGGTGGCATCAGAGCACCGCGTCTCCGATGCTGCCCCCGCCCCTACCCCGCCTCAAACGGGTCTGCCAGGCCTGCCTGGCATTCCGGAGCTTCAGAAAATCCTGAACACTGTGAATCCCTTTCCTAAGGAAAGTACTAGCCAGGTTCCGTTCTATGGTTTGAAACTGCTACTCCTGGCAGACGTAGGTGCTTTTGCCCAGCATGGAGGGACGGTCACCTAACACACAGATTAAGGCTTGAAGTCATCTGTAATTACCAGCCCCCCACCCTGCCCTTCGGCTCTGGCCGACCAGCCGGGATGGTGGGAAGGAGGGAACCGAGTGAGGGAAGCAGAGGGTGTGCCTACCCCCACAGGTCTTCACTCTGCCGGGGCCCTTGAATAGGATCAGAGTCGCCACGTTGGCCCCACAGCCAGCTGTGGGCACTGGATCTCAGGCAACACAGGAGGAACCAGGACAAAACCCCCTCCTGCCTACTGTACTCTGAGAGCGGTCACAGCTGAGGTCCTCCCGGCTGGCTACGAGGCTGATGCCTGACTTCCACGTGAGGCCCATGCACATCCCAGCTAGCTAACAGATCTTGAATCTTGACTCAGTGGCTGATTGCCATTTTTTTAAATATAAAATGAAAATCTTTAGTCAGATAAAGTGGCCTACGAGCTATATTTGTATGCCTTCTCATTTGCAAAGAAGTCAAACACTTAAATCAACCTTATATGAAGCAGAAAGCTTATTTAGAGCTGTGCAAGATGCAAGTGTCAGCACACTGGTAAGAGGGCTTGAACTAATGCCAGTCACAAACTAACCCTGACTTAAGCTACACGATGAGCATCAAAGCCGTGGACCTGTTAGAAGGCTCTGGTGTGGCCTGCCTTCATGGTTTCCATTTTGAGTGCTGGTTAGAAGGAGACAGGCTGCCAGAGCTCTCAGAACTAGCTGAGGCCCTCGTGTTTGGTGGGTGGCTGGTTTCGCTTTCAGAGTGAGTTAGACACGGCCCCATGTGAGTCCTCCCACCGCACAGAGTCACATACCCACCATGGCTTGTCTGAACCAGGTCAGTATGCATGCCATTTACCAAATCCTTGTTCCTTGGAGCGAGGGGGTGAGGAGGGTGACACCTCTCACCCCCACCCCAGGGCAGAGTTCCCACCACATGTACTGGGCAGGGTCAGGACATGTGTGAAGGCCGCAGAGAGCCTCACTGGTGACCCCTCCCCACCCCCGGCCTGCCCAATTTCTATGTGCTTCCTCACATTCTGCCCGGCATCAAACCACCAACACCCCCACCCCAACGCCTGGCAACAGATGGGACACTCATTTCTTCTCTTCAGTTCTTCATTTCAGTCCTCCCACTCCTCTCAGGCCAGAGACTCCTCCCAGGAGACATGAGCACTGCTTGGGAGTCTAGGGACCTGGGCTTCACTCCCAGCAGTGCCACCAGCTCGCTGGTTGCATGTTCCTCCTTGCAGTAATCACTCTTCTGGGGCTACAGACCACAGGAACAGACTATGACTAAGTTGAGCCAACAGAAGTAGCTAAAAGGATCTGGAGTGGTTCACAGTTTCTGAAGCCAGATGAAGACCCAGACCTCGGGGGGCTCAGGCTCCAGACCAGCTGCAAAGGTCTAGCTGCAAAGATCCTTCAAGGCACCGACTGCCAGCTGTTTCTTGGCTTTATTACACTGAATTCAGAGAACCTCTTTGGTGAAATGGGGTCAAATGCCAGCCCCACTGGCTAGAGAAAATGGGGTACTGACTGAACTTGACCTAGATCTCACCTATTACAGGAAAGTGGATCTCCAAAAAGAAATGGGTGCTGCTACCAGAAATAGGAGGCCAGAGGACGCTGAGCAAGCAAGAGCCCAACGTGCCAGGCCTCCCTCTTTGGGCCCAGCCTTCCCAGCCCTGCAGGGGTGGGATTGGGTCCATGATCCTGAAAGTTCTTCCAGGAAAAACATCCTCTGGTTAGAAGAATCCAGACTGGACACCTTGCCTCCCTCAGAGGAGAAAGGACTGTTCTCAGCCCTCAGAAGGAGCTCCTGGCATGCGGAGGCCTTGCCCTCCCCCCTGAGGCCTTCCGTTTAGGAGAGAACCAGCTGAATGGAAAGGAGGGAAGTTCACTTCCACCTCACACATGGGGCTTGAACCAGTGACCTTGATCTCATGACCGAGACAGAGCTCATGAGCCAACCTGAGAGCAGCGAACGATGAAGAGCCCCGGCCTGTCACACTGTCCTGGGGCAAAGCTGGAGGAACACTGTGACTAGTTTGCCCCTTGGGGCCCAGAGCTGCTCTATGGGAAATGACCTCACACTGGAGCTTGGGGCGCAACCGGCTGCACCTACCAGAAGGCCCTCGCCCACTGCTAACTGATGGAGGTGATTTGTGTTCCTGGACAACTTTCCACAGGTCGCTGCATAGGACCTCTTGAAACCAGCCTGGGAAGTAGGAGACAAAGACCACAGTTGAAGGGTGTGCAGGGAGAGGGAGCTCATGAGGGCAGAGCTGAGACACTCAGCCCTCAGTCTCCCCAGCAGGATTCTCCCTCGACAACCTCTGCCTTCAGCCCCTCCATTCACCCACCTCTTACCCCCTTGACTTCTTCAGGACACTGAAGAACCCCAGCCTTGCCCCTACCCAAACCCGGGCTCAGAGATCAGACCAGGCCTGGCCATTGCGCCAGTGGCTGGAGGTGTGAACAGAGCACTGCTATCAGGAGGATGTGGTTCTGGCCTGTGGTTCCGGCCCAGAAGTGCTGCTGGTAACCTGGCTGAAGTCACCTGTGCCTTTCCTGCAGGAAACAGGGGGCGGCGAGAGCGGAGGGGCGGGGAAGCTGTGAGGTGTGTGGTTTAGGCTGCGAAGCCCGGACAATCACTATGAGGGGTGAGGGGGCTCGTGAACCACCTCTTGCCACCAGCCCTCTTCCTGTTTCCTTCTCAGCTCTTCCAAAATCGCCCTCCGCCTGCCCCCAACACCTGTCCCTCCTCCTCTGGGCCCAGAACACAGACCACCGAGGAGATTCAGAACAGCCCACCTCAACATCAGAGGCTTACAGCATCACCAAGGCTCCAGAGAGTAAAGCACCATAAAGGATGGAGAAGGCAGAAAGTTCTAGAAGCCATAGCCCTCCTCGAGAGATGCCAGGTAACATCAGCTAGCAGCACTTTCCCCCATGCTCACTATGCACCAGCTCTAAGCACCTCACGTGTATTAACTCCTGATAGCCAAGCGAAGGGCCACCAGAGTCAGCACCCTAGGAGCTCATCAGAAATGCGGTATCTCAGCAGCAGAACCTGCATTTTAATCAGCTCAGCAGGTGATCTGCATGCACATGGAAGTCTAAGAGGACTGGTATTAACTTATTTAATCCTGGCAACAATGTTTACAGGTAGGTACTCTTATTACCCTATTTTACAAATGAAGTAACTAAAAGCACAGAGAGTTAAATATCTTGCCTGAGATCGCTCAGGTGGTAAGAGCCAGGGCTGGAACTTGAACCTAGGCCATCTGGTTCCAAAAACCTACTCCCAGCTGCTAGGCTGCCGCTGGGTTTGGAATGAGAGGGCCATGGGAATAGCAGACACTGCTAGCCATTCTGTGCCTGTCCTGGCTGTTCTGCTCTGGTCTTCCTACCGTTCCTCCCTCCAGGAGAGTCTGATTCACGCTTTCCCAGGCATAGAAGATAAAAACACTTAGCAGTCAGCATGGAGCATTTGTCAAGTATCTGCATCATCTCAGCTCGGGTTGAGAGTTACAGCAGCTAAAAAGGATGCTTAAGATCCAGCCCAGCCTCAAGGGGTCCAGGGCCTGGAGGAGGAGACAGGAAATGGCACACGCAGGAGTGTGGTGACAATAACTCGAGTTTTTGAAAGGTGTTCAGACACTCTCTGGGCAGTTTAGGCTTCATGGAGGAGGAGGCTTTGAGCCAGACCTTGAAAGATAGATAATGGCTGACACAGGGCAAGGCTTAGAGACCAGCCTGAGCAAAGAGACAGAGGCAGCAGTGGACACAGATATAAAAAGGCCAGTGTGGCTTAAGCCGGCGCCTGGAGCTTTAAACATCCCCAAGTTCAACCGTCATCCGATGCTCAACTGCCCTCCACGGCATCTCAGACTGCCCAGACTCCCTTACATCCCCTCTGTGACAAGAAGGTCACTCCCTCCCAAAAGAGCAAACCCATTCCAACCCTGGAGGACACACAGGTGGGTTTGCTCCAGCACCCCTGTGTAGCTGTGGACCTCCTGCAAGCAAACCCAAGCCATGTAGATTCAGCCAGCCCAGCTGCTGACTGGGGAGTAAGAGAGGCCTCCATGTCCAGGGTCTCTGCTACGCTAGACAGCCCCTCCACCCACCCTTGCAGCCCTGGCTTCTTGGAAGTGTCACTGTTAATCAGAGTGTATCTGCAAAGGGCCTGCACAGCTGGGTCTCCCCACCAGAGCAACTTCTGGGGGACCCTCCACTGCACTGCAGAGACAGCACTAGACAGGGCCTCTGTCAGCACCTAAGCCTCTCCTTGCCTAGAGGAACCCCAAGACTGGTGCATCCCACACAGAGCAGTGTGCCTTTCTGGATGGCAGTCACCTTTGAAGGCTCATGTGTTACCAGTGGAGCCCGGGCTGCACTCCAGGCACGATGCTGGTTAATCCCCACTGCAGCCCCATGATTGCCACGGTAGGGATGAGGACACCCAGGACTGGGGTAAGTCCGGGCGACTCAGCTAGGCTCTGAGCACCACACACAGGACTCCTTCCCCCTTCTCCTCACTGCCCACTCTTTCATGCCTGCCTCAGGTCATTACACACAAAAGGCGCTCAATAATTGCTTTAAGAATACTTGCACTAGCCTGACCTGTGGTGGCGCAGTGGATAAAGCGTTGACCTGGAACACTGAGGTTGCCAGTTCAAAACCCTGGGCTTGCCTGGTCAAGGCACATATGGGAGTGATGCTTCCTGCTCCTCCCCCTTCTCTCTCTCTCTCTCTCTCTCTCTCTCTCTCTCTCTCTCTCTCTCCTCTAAAATGAATAAATAAATAAAAATAATTTTTTTAAAAAAGAATACTTGAGCTAAAACAAAGCAAGGCACAGAGACATGCGGGCCCAGAAATTGCCAGCAGAGGGCGATGCCTGTCCCTCTGCTGCCTCTCTACACAGGGCCTGTTCTGCAGGAGGGAGATGAGCCAAAGCGGGGAGAGCCACCTAAACTGGACAGTATCTTCTTCCTCCCTGGGAGTTCCAGGGGCCCGTGTGATGAGATGGGAAGAAGGCAGGGACCCTGAGTTCCAGTAAGAAAGCAGGAGGGGAGCCCAAGGAAAGACAAAGCCAAGACCACTGACATGCAAGGGATATTAGAACCTCTCCTGCGGTCACACAAGTTGAGGGCTTGAACTCTGACCTCCAGTCTCCAAAGCCATTCATTCCACTTACTATCTAGCTAGAGCAGGGAACTTAACCCAGGTGGCTCCTTATCTTCCTTTAGCTGGTTCAGGTAAAAAATGGGTTTACCCCTTCTCCTGGCCCCAACTGTTAGGGCTCCTGAGACAACCCCAGACCCAGCCCTGTGTCCCTTCTACGTCCCTTTCCCTTAACTCTGGTGATGGCGTCCACCCCTACCTCCAGCCCCAACTGCCCCTGAGGGCTGAGGACTCACAGTCCTGCGCCCCCGGCCCTGACCCACGTTCTCTGCCTTCCCTCCCCTTATCCATCCATCAACTCTGCCTCCCGAGTACCATTGCTATGCCCTTTGCGCCAGCCACTGGCCTCTTGAAGTGAAAATCATATAATAGCATGTCCCTCACAGGACTTCTGCTGAACTTACGATAAACATCACCTGCCTGCCCTGAAAGACCCAGGCCGCCATCCCTGCCCCTGGCCGCCAGTCGGTTCCTAGAAGGCTCAAGGCTCTTCCCTGTTGGCCCTCTCCCGTGCTACCTCAGCCTGAGGGCAGCCTCTCAGAGGGGCCTTTCCTGGCCAGCCCCATCCCATAAAAGCCAATGTGAACCTGTTCAGTCCAGTACCTGCCTTTCTCCCCAAACACTTGCTTCCATTTGTAATTGGCTGGGCACTGGTGGAAGATTTGCTTGTGTCTGTCTTCGTAGCTGGACTGTGGCTCCTCAAGGTCAAGTCCATGGAGTCCCATGGTGCCTCTAGCACCGAAAGCCATGTGTGACTCAGGGTAGGTGCTCAAACTGTATTTGTTGAAAGGATGGATGGAAGGAAGGAAGGAAGGAAGGAAGGAAGGAAGGAAGGAAGGAAGCCTGGAAGTAAGGAGAGTCCTGTTATTAGGATGAGAAGGCATCGTTCATTCTTTTGTTAATTTCACAGGGCTTGACTGAGTTTCTGCTGACAGCACCATGCTGGGCACTGTGGGAGTTATAGTGACGTGTGGGACCTGAAGTCTGCTAACTCAGGGAAACTTCTCTCAGTACAGGGGTTGGATAAATGCAAGTAATTATAACAAAAGAAGCATGTTAGTACAATGACCACTGGCCTGCATTTTTAGGACAGTCCTGGTACCAAGTGTAAGAATAAGTGCAAACTATTTGATTCTAACCCCTCTAAGGTTTTATCTAAATAACAAGACACAAAAAATAATTTTTCAGACCACATAGGCAATTTGTCTTTAGAAAATGTGGTTATAATGGTAGAAGAAACAGACATAGAGTGGGTCCAGTTCAACAAAGCACATACAGGGGACAAAAAACAAAGCCGGGCCTTGATTGTCTAGAGCACACAGGGAAGGCCTCCCCACATGCCCCTTGACCTCCCCAAACTCTAGGACTCACATTCAGCCAGTCAACAAATATTGTGGTTCCACTTCCCAAACCCCAGGACCATCTGGGCTGGGGCCTCCCTTGGAGCCATCAACCACCCTGGCCACCAGGGGGCAGGGTAAAGTACAGAGATGCGCCCTGGGTGGGGTGGGGCATGGTAGTGGGGTGAGGGGTGCCAGGGAAAAAGGAGATCACTGAATCTGGGGACCACATTCAGAGTAGCTCCTTCACGAGGCCTGCTCCCACCTGAGCCTATTTGTACTTGCCCATGAGTGAGAGGCCCCGAGGACTCCAGCCTCCATGAATCGTTATCATGATGGGAGTAAATGCGCTGCGGAACATCCTTTCATCACTGGAGGCCTAGACTTTTAATGAAAACTTTGTTTTGTAAAACTTAAAATAGTAATATTTTCCAATCAGTGTGGGGTAAGTATTGCCACCATGCTGATTTCAAGCTAACATCCTGTGTCTCTAAACATGAGGTCGGGAACAAATGTACCAGCACACCTCTGGCTATGGGTGTCAAGGTCCAAGGGCACGAGCTCCCATGGACTCCTGTAGAAGTCCTACCCTATCACAACTCCGGCTGATAGACCTTGAGGAGATGCAACATCCTTTAGCCATCCTCTGAGAAACAAGAGCTCAGGTGTGGACATTTGTCAGAAAGGCCTGAGTTTGAATCTGGGTCCACCTTTGACCCAATGATCTAAAACTCCTTCAGGTGCTGCCCACTGGACAGACCCAAAATCCCAGGCCCTGCCAACCTGGCTGCTTCCTGCCTCCTGGCCCTTCTTTCTGTTCCTGGGAAGTGGCTCAGCAAGTTCCTGCCTCCAGGCCTTTGCTTATGCTGATCCCTCCACTTGCAGTGCTGTTTCACCCACTCACCCTGTGGGTCTCAGCTGAACCACCTCTTCCTCAGAGAGGCCTTCCCTGACTGCTCCCACCCCACCCCACCTTCCAAATTAGCCTCTCCCGTGATCTTTTGTGTGTGTGTGTGTGACAGAAACAGAGAGAGAGAGAGAGACAGAGAGACAGAGAGAGGGACAGATAGGGACAGACAGGCATGAAGAGAGAGAAGTGAGAAGCATCAATTCTTCAATGCAGCTCCTCAGTCTCCTTAGTTGTTTATTGATTGCATTCTCATATGTGCCTTGACCGGGGGGCTACAGCAGACCAAGTAACCTCTTGCTCAAGCCAGTGACCTTGGGCTCAAGTTGGTGAGCCATTGCTCAAGCTGGATGAGCCCATTCTCAAGCCGGCGACCTTGGGGTTTCGAATCTGGGTCCTCCATGTCCCAGTCAGACACTCTATCCACTGCGCCACCACTTGGTCAGGTGCCTCTCCCATGATCTGAAGCATGAGAGCACTCACCCTGATCTGAAGTCCTTGTGGGATAACCTGCACTGCCTCTGTTTCCCCACTAGACTCTAGACCACATGAGGGCAGGGACCGTGTGGGTCTTTTGTTCACTGCTTTGCCCCCTGTGCCTAGCACAGTGTGGACCCTAAATAGGGAGTCAATCCATACTCAGCGAATGTATGAACACATGTTATGTGAAGGAAATTATCCAGTCTCTCTGCACTTCACAGTTTCTTCTACAAAATGAGTATAATAAAGTGTCTACCTTATGATAGTATCCAACATGTATAAAGAGCCTACTGTGTGCCAGTCTTTTACATATACTTACTTCTTTAATCCTCACAACAGCCCTACCTCTATGGAATAGATGCTGTTATTATCATCCCCTTTTTCCAGGTGAGGAAACTGAGGCACAGAGGAGTCCGGTGACCTGCCCTTACTTACCTAGTTAGATCTGAACCCAAGCAGTGCATCTCCAGCAGCCTTGGTTGCATTCAGGGAAACTCAACTCTGCCCAGAAGGCTAGAGTAGGCTCCTCTGGTGGTGATCTTGGAGCTGGTATAGCCCCCATGCCCTGGAAGCTTGAAACCCAATGGGCAGGGCTGACAACTGATAAGCATTGTAATCAAGTGACACTCAGGGCCAAGGCCACCCTTCAAGTTTGAGAAGGCTTCCTAGAAACAAGATATTCACATCTGACAATGTAGCCAAAGAGCTCTGATGGAAAATGAACCAGCTATACTTTAACCACTTCTCTCTCACAACCCCTCTGACCTTGCTTGGAGGTCAGCCCAGACCTGGGAGTTCAAGAAGAGTAAATCCTGCTTCCCATAATCTTCCTGTTCTCCTTCCCAGAGGTTGAGGTACTGCAGTCATGTGAGTGGTTCTGGTCAATGAAAAGTGAGGAGAAGCAGCTGGATAAAAGAATCATCTGGTTCTTCTTTCCCTGGCCCTCCTCATGCCTAATGTGACACATGGACCAGGACAACAATCTGTGGCCACCATCTTGCAGCTGCTATTCTGTGACCCTGAGGGATGCTGGCCAAAGAGCAGAGCTGTTTCAGTAGGTGTGCTGAGTGGGAACAAGACAATCCCGGGTCCTCAGTGACACTGCTGAGCTGCTGAGTGTCCCAGCCCCAGCGCTGCCCTACCTCGGGACACACGGTTATTTTTCCTTCATGCTTCTTGGGATTGATATGTTTCTTACACCCAAAAGCATCCTAACCAATACAAAAGGGATATGTTGCAAAAAGCAGAGGAAGGAAGGGAGTCTTTTCCAGGTTCTTAAGTTTCAAAATAAGGGAGAACCTGTGTGTGCAGCCAAAAGTTTTGGGAGAGGATGTATTGAATAGACACATAGTCCCTCCCCTAACACCCAAGATGGCCCCGGGGGGCGATGGGCAGGAGAGCAAGGAATATGTCAGTGCTGGAGTTCCTGGCCAAAGTATAAACTGGCCCTTCTAACCCAATTGAGCCTGGGGGGTGCAGAGAAGACCCCCCAGCAGGTTTGGGACATCAGAGATTCAGAGGCACTATCCCTTCTCTCCAGGCAGAAGGACCCTGGAGAGGCAGCTGAGACCTCAAGGAAAAAATAAATGGCCACTTGGTGATCCAGACAGATGGGGCCAGGCTTAGACAGCCTTCTGAAGGACACAGAATTTGTGAGGTAAGCACCTGTGCAGAGAGGACCTGAATGCCCCAAGAGGGCTGAGGGCCCAGGAGGCTCTGCAGGAATGAGCCTAGTTCAGCAGGTATATGGGTGAAACCTAGAGCAGATAGGACATTGACAAACTCAGATGTCATATGAACATGCAGTACCAGGTGACCCCTCCCCACTGCCAGGAAGGGGCACTTCCTATGCAGCCTCCACCCCCCAAGAAATGTGGTAGGAGAGGAACCCTTGCTGGCCAAGAGCACATTTCTTTGACTTCAGCAGAAAGGAAGTGTCTAATGGAAATTAAGTTAAGCCGTGGAGAAATAAGTTCTAGATCATGTACATCAGATTTGTGACATCAATGTACCACCTTCAGTTGTGAAAGGCAGTCAGCCAGATGAAGGTCGGCCACCTGCACCCCCTCCCTCACCCTGCTGCTCCCCGCAGAGGGTCCCCTTCTCCGTGTGCCTGGATCCCAATTACTATTTCCTCCAGCTCACACTGCCACCTCCGGGCTGCAACTCCACACCTCCTCCTGACCCTGCCCTGCAACCCCGTGTTTCCTGGCCACCCAGCCTCCCATCCCGTTGGGTTTGCAGGCCAGGGGCTCCCAGCCATGCAGCTTGGCCTTGCTCCCTCTTGACTCGTGTCATGGAAATCCCTCCTTCCTCTCTGGCTCCCAGGCGGCCTGCTGGACCCAGCTCTTCCCCCCTTGGCCCCACCCATAATGTTTTTGCCATCTGTTTCTGGTCATGCTGAGTTTCTGCCTATGTTATTCCCTCTCTCCAGATGTACACGTGGCAGTGCGTGGCTACTGGGAGAAACCTGTGGAGCTGGCAGGAGAGGCAGAAGAGAACGGTGCACGATTTCAACTACCAATTCTTGCTTCCCGCCACCCCTCTCCTACTGCTGCTCAGCGCAAGCCATTCACCCAACAAATGCTCTTTTGACACACAGTATGTGCTGCCACCCAGAATGCACAAGAAACACCATCACATTCAGCCCTCATTGGGAGCAGTACCGAGACTCGCCTGGAGGAAGTGACAAGCCCAGGCCACATGTACAGGAAAATAATACTGTCTATTCTGAGCCAGGAGCTATTCTAAGGAAATATGGATCTGGGATCAGAACTTCCTGAACTGGCTCCAGAGCCCACACACCAAAAATTGAGCTTCTCTTAACATTTTTTAAACCCCTGTCACATGCACTTTATATTTTCTGGAACAGTTAGCAGTAATTTCACATTTTCTGCCCCATAGTTAGTCCATGGGTCCTAATTTAGGGTTCTGAAAATACAGTCATGCATATAGCCTTGAATACCCCCAAAGTCCTCAATGGGGCAAGAGGATGAATTTTAAATCTGATACGACAGATAAAGGTAGTGATAGGGTCCAGGGAGTCACCCTCCATGCTTTGAATCAATCAAGTGACTCACTCGGCAGAGCTGGCTCAGGAGACACACACACACACACACACACACACACACACACACCCCTACCCAGGCCTGCCCTCCTCCCACTGTCAGAGAAAAGTCGCCTGGTGGGTACATCACCCAAGCTGGACTTCCACCTGGCTGCCTCTTCCCACCTCTCTGCTAGTAAATCTCTTGCCCCCTTTAAAGTGCAGTGGGGACACAGCCCTCTCCCCCAGAACGACATTCACAATTCACCCAGTTCCTAGGTGTCCCATGTCCTCCCCTAGATGTCAGCACAGCCCCCTAACTGTCTCCAGCCTCACCCTGCAATCCATGCTCCACCCGGCCTCTTTGTCTAGTGGGGCACCCAGCACATGGTAGGTGCTCAATAGGTGTGGTTTAAAGGATGAACTCAGAGCTCACCAGGTGGCCTCTCTTCTAGTCCTGATGGCCGCCCCACGAGGTAGATTATCATCATCTCCATTTCAGACAAGGAAACTGAGGCTCAGAGTAGTGGGAGCCTTCTCAAGGCCAAGGCCAGGGTGTCATACAGCAAACTCTGAGCTGGGTCCACTAACTCCAAAGCACACTGGCTGCCTGAGTGACTGAGAGGCTGGTTTCTTTGTGGGTGGGGAGCCCATTGAGTGGTGCTCTGGGCTGCCTCAGTTTCTCTGGAGCTCTGGCTCTGGACCCCAGGAGACCCAGGACTGGCTGCCCTCCCAAAGGAGCAGAGGGCACCAAGTAGTAGAAAGAACCAGCCTGTATCGCCAAGAAGACACGCAACCTTTAATCATGTGGAACAAGCTAGGCAAAGTGCAGATGGGCTGGGAGTGGCTGTAGCACCGGCCTTCGCACTTGGTCAATCAAGCCTTGCTGCCTCCGCCAGCCACACGACCATGGCTCCCTTGGCTATGAGTACCAGAAATCACCACCACCACCTGTTCCCAGAGTCTGCATAAGCACCAATGGCTGGAGGCCACCTCCCTCTGGGGAGAGGGCCAGGCCACCGGGGTGAGGGTGAGGCGGCCCCCCACCTTGAGAGTGAGAGAAGGGATAGAAAGCCCGATGTCCCTTACTTGACCTGGGCCTCTCTTGGCATCATGGCTCAGAGGAGGATCGCCCTGACTGACTTGGAATGTTACCTGCTTTAGTTCCCCAGACCTGCTGAGGGGTCCAAAGCCTGGAGCCTTCCGTCTTGGCATTTTTTAAGGCAGCACCAGGGCCAGACGAGACTCTGCTGGGTCTTCAGCACCTTAAACTTAGAGAGCCAGGGGCACTGGGCTGGCGAGAGGGGCCAAGGAGGGTCAGAGAGCACCTAGGGAAGACTTCACTGTCTGACAGTAGCTGGGAGCTTGGGAAAACCGAGGCCCAGGTGCCTTTGGCAGGACGAATAGAGCAAGATTTGACCGAGCCCCAGGAAGGGGGCTTGGCCGGGGGGAGGACAGTGCTGTGAGGACAGGAGTCCTCACAGGTAACCATACCCATTGTATGGGAAGCTATGGGTCTGGGCCTCCTTTACCCCCAAATGCCTCAAGCCCCTAGGTCCTCCCCTCATAGCACCCTTGCCCTGACCAAGGCTCTGCAGAACACTGAGCAAGAATGAGAGCAGGCAAGGAACACCCCCCACCTTGGGGACCTTATCCTAGCAGCCTTGGAAAGCCATAGGTAATGAGGGGCCACAGTGTCTGAATGCCCAGAACCCAGACTTATGTGATAGGAGCGCCATGCATTTTTTTGGGTCAGGCTTCATAATCCTCCATGCGCCTCCCCCCCCTGGAGGGATGCACACTCACCAGGGGCAGGGTCTCCGTCTGACTCACCCCAGCTGTCCCAGGGCCTGGCATGAGTGAGTGCTCGGTGAGCACTGGAGAAACGACTAAATGAACAACGGCTGCACAGGTGGGGGTGCAGACGAGAGCGAGAAAGTGAGGGAGGAGGGAAAAGGGGCAAGAGAACAGAGGAGGGGGGAGTCCCAGAGAAATGCGACTATTTAAGGGTGCTGGGATGATTTTAGAATGTTTAGAAGATTCCAGAATGTTCAGGAAGTACTAGAATGTTGTGAAAGTTCTAGAATCTGCTTACTCCAGAGGGGTCCACAGACCAGCAGCATAAGCGTCACCCAGGAACTTACTAGAAATGCAGGGCCCATTCTGTGCTGGCTGGATCAGAATCTGTGTTTTCGCAAGATCCCCAAGTGGTTCGTGTGCACATTCAAGTTTGAGAAGTGCTGGTCTGAAAGGTTGGGAAAGTTCTAGAATATTTAGGCTAGACAGCTTCCTAAAATACTTCCAAGTGAGGAGAGTGGCAGCAACAGACAGGGAGGTAAGGAAAGAAGAGGATGGCTACCCAGGGTGCCAGGCCCTGCGCCCACGTTACAGAGGTGCACACGGAAGCCCTGCGGGGGGGTGGCGCCTGCCCACGGCCATCCCACTCCAGAGCTGCCCTGCTGGAGGCGCTAATCGTCCTCCGGTTTGATGAGGTGGCCACTGAAGGTGATGTAGGTGTCGACGTCATCACTGTATATGGCGTTCTCACGCTCGCGCTTGAAGAGCCGCGCCCAGACACGGTCGCCTGGAGCCAGGGCAAGCATCACACTCTGGCTCTGCATGATGCTGCGGTCGCTGGGCTGCGCATACAGTATGACAGCCGCCTCCTCGTTGTGGACCACGTGCACGTACGTCTCCTTGAAGTTCCAGCTGTGCACGTTGAGGCTGAAGAAGTAGAGGCCGCGCAGCGGGGCAACAAAGTGGCCTGCGGCCAGATCAAAGTGCCCATCCGGGTTGACGAAGACCGTGTCGAAGAGCAGCGGCTGGAAGCCCTCGCTGCTGTGCAGGGCTGTTTTCCGGCCCACGGAGAAGGCTGAGTAGCGAGTCTGGCACGGGCCACCAGGGCTGCCCGCCTGCCCCTTGGCGCCCTTGGTGCCCTGCGGGCCTCGCACTCCCTGGGGACCCTCCTTGCCCAGTTTCCCAGCAATGCCTGGCAGGCCTCGGTCTCCTTTGTCACCTGTGGGAACAAGAGAGAAGTCAGGGAGGGCACCCAAGCACCATGGGTGGGTACCTTCACTTGTTTGCAGAGAGCTCTACCCCTGCCCAGAGAAGAGAGTCCAGAGAAGAAGCTAGCATTTATTGAGCACTTACTGCATGCCAGGCATCACCTCCCTGAATGCCCCTCTAACGATAACACCATGTCCAGTTCTACTTATGGCGACATTAAATAACTCAGCCAGGGTCATGCAGCTCAAGAGCAGGAGAGGCAGAACTCCACTATCTGTCTCTACACCCGCCTGTTCTACTCCCCCATAGTGAAGGTAGGACTGTGGGGTCTGGGAGGCCAGGCCCGGCCCCCATCTCACCAGGGTCGGGGGACACTGCACACAGCCAATTTAGGGGGACACTGCACGCAGCCACTCCAGGGGGAAGAGAGAAGTGGCAGGCAGTCTCTCCATTTCTGATCCAGATAAGGAACCAAGGAAAATAGCTCTGCCCACCTGGAGGGAAATGCCCTGGCTAGAAGCCAGGCAGCCCTTGGCTGTCATTACACCCTACTGTGTAACCTGAGCCATTTCATGGCTGGGTCCTGGTTGTTTTGCCTGTATGGTGAAAAGGATCATGCCTGCCTCCCAGGGGTGTTCATGAGCCCTCAATGCAATGCTGCATGGGAGAGTGCTCTGTAAATTGCAAATACGAAGCAGGGAGTGGGATGGTTCACCCAGCCCTGCTGGGGCCATCTCTGCCTGCCTGGGGCTCTGGCAGCAACAAACCTGACCCCCGGGCAGATACACCACTGACCAGTCCTTATTCCAGGCTGGCCTTGAACACAGGAGTAGTTTTGGCCTCAGAATTCAAAACAGTCCTGACATATATGACATATATTAGGTGCTCAATTAATGCGTAAATGAAAGAACGGGTCTGGAACAATTTCCTACCCTGCGTTTTTCTGCTTTCTCTACCTCACCTCCCCCACCCCAGAAAGAGACCTTCAAGCCCTTCCTCTCTCCGACCAGCCCACTCCAGTCTGAGCCACATATGGGTACTCACCCTTCAGAATGGTAATGTTAATATAGGGCCTGACCTCAGGCAACACATATGGAAGGGTGTACGGAGAAGCCAAGGACACATCTGCAGAATCGGCAGAGGCCTGGGGATCCTCAGAGTCACAGCACCATCGGCAATGCCCAGGAGGATTAGAGGTGACAGCTTCCCCAGAGGGGGGCTCTTCAGTGGGGACCCCAAACACCAAGAGAGGGAGCAGGAGCACTGCCCAGAGGAGGTCCAGGGCAGCTACCCCCATGGTGACCTAGAGCAGGGAAGGAGGAACAGAAATTATATTTAACTTACCATCTCCACTGAACTCATGCCCAGCATGAATGTTGCCATCCACAGCAAATGTGTTCCTGACAGAACTCGGGGAGGGAGCATCAGTGCCCCCATTTAACAGACAACACTGAGGTCTACACAGGGAAGCAAGTTTTTCAAGGTCACAGAGACTTGTGGCTCGGCAAAGCCTGGAGACTGAATCTTCCAGAAGGACTGCAGTTCCTGGAGGCTCTGCCACACCAGGGCTCGGAAGGAGGAAGCCCCTGTAAAAAGAGCCACAGCCAAGAGCAGAGTAGGCTCCCAGGGGGACCTTTGCCCGAGTGGGTGAGGAAGAGGCCTCAGAGGCTCCTGTGTCATAACCAAGAGTCTATAAAATGCTCTTCCCACCCCCACCCCCCACCCTCTGGCTCCTTTCTTGCCATTGACAGATCAGAAAGCCCTTGGGACAAATACAAAGGATTCTGCAGGCTTGCTGTTTGGGAGAGAGAATCGTGGCTGAGCCCATGGTCCTGGGATTGAACACAATGCTCCCAACAAAAAGGCAGGGAAGTTCATTCATTCTAGCAGACAGGTAGCAATTTCCATCAGAGAGGATGCACAGGGTTCTGCGTGGTGAGGCATTATTATATTGCTGAGCAGCAGGAGTAGGTATGCCGAGTCACAGGCTGCAGGCCACCGCTGGCCTGTACAGTGCCTTTGTGCAAGGTACAAAAATGTGCTCCTCGGGAGGACACATTAGAAACAAAGAGAACACACCACTGAGGGTGGAGCTTGGCCAGGGCTGGTGTCACCTACCTCCTCTTGGCATCTTTGTTCAGTCAACACCCAGACACAGAATCCCTGCAGGGAAGCCTCAGGAGTTAAATCATTGGAAAGTGGTTGTGTCAATCACATTAGACCTGCCAATCAGCCTCCAAGGTGGTAAATTGGAATTAAGGGACAGGACTAGGAAGTCTGGAAAATTCAAAAGGATCAGAGAAGTTCAAGGGTTTGTGAAGATGTGTTTTGGCCTTGGCAGGAAAGAAGTGATCCAGAGTTCCTGGAGAGGGGCAGGAAGTAGCCTGGACACCAGCAGCTGGAGACAGGCCCGGGTTGGGTGGGCAGGAAGCCGGGTACAGAGCCTTTGAGGTGATGGCAGTCTTTGGGGGCTGGCGCCGAGTTATCGCAGGATCAGAAACTCGGCTTTTGAAACTAGACTGGTTTTTACACTTCTGGCATTTCTTTGTTTATTTCCTTTTTGTTCTCTTAACATTTAGTACAATTCAAAAATATTTTTCTGTGGTTAATACGTATAGAGAAGGTAAAATTATTATTTTAAATGCCATCCTATCTCTGCTGAGCACTGTGGTAAGGACTAAGTTTTAAAGGGCCAGAAGCCCTCCCCTTAACACCTCTCCTCCCTGGAGCTGGTTAGTAGCAGGAGAACGGAGGGGTACTGGGCAATCTCCGGGAGCCCTCACCCCCTCCTGGAGGTGACCATTCCCCAGCTCCTCTCTCCCTAGGCTGGTCAGGTTTCCTGGTTCTGCTCAATAAGGCTCATCAGATCCTCACAGATCAATGTCCTCTCTGTCCAAGATTATCACCCTCACCTTTTATTTGTAAATTACACATCCCAGTCGTTTTGAGAAAAGCAAAAAATCTCTTTTTTTTTCTGGCCAGAATGTGACCTCAAGGGAAAAGATAAAACCTTAGGGTCAGACTTGAAATCCTAGGATAGTTTACAAGCTGTGTGACCTAGGGCTGGTGGCTTCACCCTTTGGGCTTCCTGCTCCTTGACATTTATAAGGAGATGACTCCAACCACCTCCCTCCCAGGTTGTTTGGGAGGATTTAAACAAGGAAGTTGCCTGACTTGTAAGAAAAGTTTGTTCCTTCCTCTGCCCAACAGGACCTCATCCGAGTGCCTGCCCAGGAAAGCGTGAGGAAGAGCACAAATTCTCCCAGAGGACCAGCTCTGTTTGGGGACCCTTCTGTTGGCTCCAGCCAGATGACAGTTCAAAAGCTCTCAGCCATGAACTGTGATCTGGGGGACAGGAAGCAAGAAGCAAAGCAGTCTTTAACAAAAGTAATAAAGAC
Organism: Saccopteryx bilineata; assembly: GCF_036850765.1. Lineage (NCBI taxonomy): Eukaryota > Metazoa > Chordata > Mammalia > Chiroptera > Emballonuridae > Saccopteryx > Saccopteryx bilineata. The sequence continues at coordinate 89,913,537 of NC_089490.1, read as the reverse complement.
AGCCAGGATCACTCACTGGCCATGGGGGAGGGTGCCAGGCAGGGAGTGTGAGGGACCATGCCATTGGGGGTGATTAAGGAGTCCTTGCAGCCTCCACTCGGAGTCTGGGATCTCTTGGGGGGGGCAGACCCTGCTGGGTTGAGTTGGTGTGTATCCCACCAGGGATGGGCACAAGCCAGGAGGAGGAGAGAGCAGCCCTTCACCGGGGCTAAGGGCTTAGTCACAGGAGGGAATGGGGAAGGGAGACTCTAGAGGGGCTAGCTGGCATCAGAGGGACAAGTGCAAGGCCCGAGATGTGATCTGGAAGAGAGGAGGGGGGAGGGGAATTCCAGGCTCTGACCCCAGCCTCCTCGGCCTAGCCGGCCCTGCTGTGGGAAACGCAGGACCTCCATCACTCACCCTGAGTCCTGCAGCCTCTCCCAGCGGCTCACGGACCCGAGCCTCCCTTGGGTCAGCCTCTGGCTCCTTGGCCCATGTCTGTAGTAATAACTCCTTGCTGGCCCAGACCCCCAGGCCCAGCCAAGGAGGGAGGGAGTAAGGGATGGAGGCAGGGCGAGAGGGAGGGAGGGCGGAGGGAGAGGGCTGAGCTGGCTTCCCATTTCCCCTCCTCCTTGCTCCCTCCCCTCCAGCCGCTGGGTTCTGCTGAGATCAAGGGAGCTCTGGATTTCCTTTGCTTAACTCTTTGGTGATCCGGTGGGGTCTTGTTGGATTCAGAGGCTTAATAAAGTCAGGGCCAGAAGGGATCTAAGGCCCCTGGACGTGCTGGAAGGGAAATTGAGGTGGGGTAGGGAGGGCAGGAGTCCCTTAAGTTGCTCAAGAAGGGGAGGCAGCTCTGGAATCCTGCTGCCAGGGGCCTCTAGCTTAAGTTGAAAAGTGGACAAGGCACAGGCACTAGCCCAGCAGCCTCAGGTTCAAGTCATGGTACTACCACCCACTAGTAAGTGAGATCCTAGGTGTCTGTAGAACTCCAGTTCCCAGCCCCATCCCTGCCAGGCACAGGGGAGGCTCAGTCAAGGTTTGTTGAGTGAAGGTATTAATTACCTGCTGGTGTATCAGGGTGGCTGCCAGGTCAAAACTCCCACCCCAATGGATGCCAAGTCCACCCTTCTACCGAGAATTTGCCGTGATTGATTCATCCTTCTGGTCTTCTCGAGTCAATGCCCCTGTGGAAATGATCCCCCAAAGTCACAGAAGGGCATCCTGGATAGTGTGCCCCGGGCCTGGATGGGTCCTGCCTCAGCTTCTGCCTGGCTAGGCTGTGGGATGTTTAGAAAAGCTGCAGCCTTGGTTCTCTGCAGCCAGAGCCCTGTGCAAAGACAGTCAAATAGCGCTCGCCCTCCAGCACCCTCTCATTCTGCATCTGTTGAGTACTTACTGCCTGGGTTAGGCCGCTTCCTAGGGGTTTTAGGTACCCAAAGGATCTTTACAGCCATTATTTCAAGGAATCTCACCTCAGCCTTGGGAAAGGGAGCTAATGGGACTTGCCCAATGCCACAGGGAAAGTGAAGAGGAACCACACTCCATAGACTGGAAGGGCTCTCCATCCCACTGGAGTTCCCACAATGGCACAATGGGCATGGTTGTGGGTAAAGGCTGCACACCAGGGTCTGTCCCCTGGCAAGAGAGAGGTGGTGATATTATCGCCCTCAGGAGGTGCAGGAGATCTTAGGGGGGTGTACTGAAGTCTGGGGTTTGGGACCCTAAACCCACTCAGTCCCCACTCACAGGAGGGCAAGGTGCAGAGGATAGAACAGCCCCTGGGCTGTGTGTCCTTGACTGACTCTCATATCTGGGCCTGTTTTCCTAATTGAGGGATAGCTGACTATCCAGGCCAGGAAGGTCCTTCAGAGATGATCTAATCCAATTCCTTAATCTGTCGCACAGGGACATTGTGACCCAGGGAGGACAAGCCTTTGGCTCAAGGTCACACAGCAGATGAGAGTTCAAGCTGGAACGAGGGCTAGACTCTCCCAATGTCTAGCTTTGTGCTGCTTCTCTCTCCCAAGCCCTCTTGGAGCCCCCAGGCCTATTTAGGGTCCTAGGGGGCTCAAAGGGAAGCAGAAGGAAGGACTATGGCTGCTGGGAAAATTGTCAGGTACCCACTGGCTGTGGCCTCTGTGTGGCCCTACCCCAGGCAGCACTCCCAGGGCACAGAGCCAGGGCTGCAGAGGGAAGGAGCCAAGGGGAGCTGCCCTCCCACCCTCCGCACTCGCTGCCACCAGGGAAAGAGCTGAGTCAGCAGCACTGGAAGGGGAAACAGCTGGCTGTCTCTCAGCTCTCTAGCTTGGGAAGCCTAGCATCTGAGAAAATAGGGAAGGAAAAACAGGTGGGGAGTGGGGAGAAGCAGGATGGAGACGCGGGAATGGTTTTGTCAGGACCTCTTATGTGGCCAGAACTGTGCTCTATGCCCACTTAATTGCTCCTGTTCAGGGAAGGCTGCTCATCCACCTTAACAGGTGAGGAGGCTGATCCCTGGAAAGGCACCTGGCTCGCTGGGTTCTAGGGCCAGCTCCTTTGGACCCCAGTTACATCAAAGCCCCAGAGAAGGGTGCCTTATACCCCTGGGTGCAGGGCAGTTGGCTGGGGGCAGGGCAGACAAGAGAGCAGGACTCAGAAATACTACACATTAATATTTCCAGCCCTTCTCTTGCACCATGCCTAAAATCCTTTAGTTCCAGCATCACCCTTTGGTCTCCCAGCCATTTCAAGGATCTCCCCCGAGGCCAGGCAGCTTGGAGACAGAGTTCCATCCTTGGGGCGGGCTAAACGTCACCTCCTTCTCAGTGTGTGACCTTGAGCATGTCTCTCTGCCTCTGAGCCTTGGTGTCTCTGGGCATGAAGGAAATGAGGAAACCAAGGCCACCTGACCAGCCTGGTGGGACCCCTGGGGGGTGGAAATACTCCATCCTGGCTACCCATCATTGCTCCTGCTTGGTTAAACTCTGAATGCGGTGGGGGAATGAGCCCATTCTCCTCATGCACACAGATGAGGAAAATGAGGCAGCGACTCACAGACTCGGAACCCAGCTCCCAGCTACATCCACCTTCCAGCCCAGGGTTGAGAGAAGGTATAAAAATAGTGACATCCAATCAGTGCTTACAAAGCCATGGGAACCCTGCGTGTATTTTAAAAATAAAATGTATGCCTGTCAAAAAAATGAGAGAAATCCAGATGATTCTTGGAGTCAGCTGTGCAGAGTTGTGACTGGCAAGTCACTGATCCATTGTTCAAGGTCAGTAACCAATTAAGAAACTAAACAAAGGAAACCGTGAGCGCCACCAACAGGGGAGAGAAAGGTAGCGCCTGGCGGCCTGTGATGCGCCAGTCCAACCTGGAACCCATCATCCCACCCGTCCCGACCCCTTCTTCGGGGCTCAGGGAGGAGGGGAGGATGAAGGGCCCAGAGGCACGCCAGGGGCCGGCTGGAGGGTCCACTGGGACCCGCCCTTTCCTATCAGCTCGCTCGGCTTCCTAGCCCCTGCTTTGACTAGCCGGATGGATCTCACTCTCTGGACTCAAGTTTCTCCATCCTGGGCTTTCTGCAACCCATGACTGATCCAGAAGGTATTAATCCTAATTGGGTGACTTATTCCACTTCACAGAAGGGGAAACCGAATCCCTAAGAGGCCCAAAGAAGGGTCGAACCAGCGCTGTCCCAGGCCTTCTGGACCCTGTTAATTGTTACAGAGAGGTAAAATGAGGCTCAGGGGAACAGATGCAGCAACGGCCGACTAGGAGCAGCGTCCATCTCTCTTCCATTCTCTCGGCCCAATTAAGAGGTTGTGACTCCCCCACCCCAGCCCGGCAGTCCCCCCATCGCCACCAGCTCCAACATCAAGCACTGGGAGAAGAGTGCCGCTGGTTGCGGTCACGCTCAGCACTGCTCAGTGTTCAGCTAAACCCGACCCCCGCTGCGTGGACATCCGCCCGCTTGGCCGCAGAATGTCGGTTCGGCTCCGGACTCAGGGCCTGTACTCCCGAAGCCGTGTGCGCAGAGGTGACGGAGGAACGCCTGCGGCGCCGGGGAGGGGCCTCCGTGCGTCCAGCGAAGAGCGGAACGAACAGAACCGAACAAGGCCGAGCTTGGCCGAGCAGAGCCGACTTTTGCCGAGTTTGCCGAGGATAACCGAACAGAGCCGTACCTACCGTGCCCGGCCGAACATAGCCGAAATATTACGGAATGTATCCGAGTGGAGCCGAATAGAGCCGAGTCCGGTCGAGCGGAGCAGAGTCGGGCTCCATGCGGCGAGATGGAGGTCCCGAGCGCCCCCTGCCGGACACAGAGCACAGCGCTGGCTTCGGAGGGGCCAATCCGCTGTTTCCGGATCCTGTGACCGTCCTGTGAGATGCGGGTATGGAGCCCATTTTGTGGATGAGGAAACTGAGGCTTCGAGAGGTTCCCAGGCTAACTCAGAGATACGCAGAGCTAATTGGGTGGTGCTGGGGTTACAACCTGATTGTGTGGCTGAGAGTTCAGCGCCACTGTAATGGGCACTGTGTTTGCTTTGTCCTCTAATTGCTGCCATTTGTTACAGCCCGAGAGGAAGAACCCTCCCTGTATGAAGAGCAGCCGGAGGCCAGAGCTCAGAAGCAACCCTCCCCTTACAGATGGCCGAACCAAACAGGTCTGGACATGTTGACCAAGTGTGACAGGACCAGCAGTTCCCAAGTGCAAATATTGACATATTTCCTGGTCATTAAAGCAGATAGGCAGGACAGAGAGGTACAAAGAGGTCACGACCCCCGGCAGGCCTCCTTCTCCTCACCTTTAACAAGGTGGCCATAGAGGACATGGGCTCTGACTACCTACAGGCTGTCCCCAAATGCCTGAGCCGGGACGCAAAGTGTCCAGGACCCTGGAGAATGCCAGGTGTGGCCCGGGCAGCTTCTCTAAGCCTGTGAAAAAGTGAAGTTTGGTCTTGCCCTCCTTGCTCACAGCTCACACACACAGGAATGTGCCCGTCACTCACCCCGTGTGCACACTGCCCTGGCCTGCCACTCACTGGAGAATGGTGGGGCCTGTAGGATGACTGGGATCCCATAGGGTCTGGGGGTGCCCCTCGTGCCTGTTAGGTCTGGCCTGAGGGTGTTGTCTGCCACTTCCCAGTGGCCACCAAGCAGCTGGCACTAGAGGCCTCAGAGCTCTCTCCACCCCCAACATCAATCCTGACACCCGGCTCTCATTTTTGTAGTTTTAAAATACTATGGGGCACTGGGGTGGGGGCTAGGAAAACAGGGTTCCTGCTCCTACCTCTGGTCCTGTGACCCTGGGTAAGTCACATGGCCTACGCAGACCTCACTGTCTTCACCTATAAAATGGATGAGAGCAGTTCTCAGTACCTTAAATGTCTCCCACGCCTCCTTTCCTGTGCACAAATTCCTGTTCCCTCTTAACACTCAGCTGGGCTGTAACCCCCTGAGGAGACATCCACCCTGATCCCAGGATGGGTTCTTGCTCCTGCTTAAAGCATTGCTCATGTTTATTTAACACATAGCACCTACGATGCATCAGGCAGTGTTCCAAGCTGTTTATAAGTATTAACTCATTTAAACCTCCCAATAATAGAGACATCTGCTTTGATCCTCATCTCAGAGAAGAGGAAACTGACCCACAGGAAATGAACTGGTAGTGAATGGGTGAGTTGGGATTCAACCCAGGCAATTCCAGAGTCCAGGGGCTTAAAAACTTTCCCTTTCTCTCTTGTCTTGGTTCCTGAAAGACGAGCCTTGTAGTTCTCTGCTTTCAGCACATTGCACTGGCAGCTGCCCAGTGAACAATTGTTGAATGGAAGAATGAGAGCCAGGAGTGGAGGGGTCATTGTCCCTGTTGTGCAGGTAGGGAACTGTATTAGTGTGCTGGGGCTGCCCTCACAATGCACCACGAACTAGGTGGCTTAAGCAACAGAAATTTCTTTCTCTTAGTTCTGGAGGCTAGAAGTCCAGCATCAAGGTATCAGGCAGGGCTGCCTCTGTTCAGGCCTCTTTCCCAAGCTTCTGGTGGTTTGCAGGCAATCTTTAGTGTTCCTTGGCTTGTAGGAGCATTGCCCCAGCATTTTTCCCATGCACAGACCTGCATCCAAATTTTCATTTTTTTTTGACAGAGACAGAGAGTCAGAGAGAAGGACAGACAGGAAGGGAGAGAGATGAGAAGCATTAATTCTTCATTGTGACACCTTAGTTGTTCAGTGATTGCTTTCTCATATGTGCCATGTCCGGTGGGCTACAGCAGAACGAGTGACTCCTTGCTCAAGCCAGCGACCTTGGGGTCATGTCTATGATCCCATGCTCAAGCCACATGAGCCCGTGCTCAAGTCAGCGACCTCGGGGTTTCGAACCTGGGCCCTCCGTGTCCCAGTCCGACGCTCTGTCTATTGCATCACTGCCTGGTCAGGCCAAATCTTTTCTTAAGAACACCAGTCATATTGGTTTAGTGGCCCACCCTACTTTAGTATGACTTTATCTTAACTAGTTACATGTGCCATAACACTATTTCCAAATAAGGTCACATCCAAGGTACTGGAGTTTAGGACCTGAACATATGCATTGGGGAGTGGGAGGGACACAATTCAACCCACAACAGGAATTAACCGTCTAGGAGGTTCCTGTCTGACACCAATCTCTGTCCCTGAATCAGGCCTCGCCTCTGCCTTTCATTTACTGCACTCCTCCAGCCTCCAGGCCTTAGCATGGGCGGGTCCCTCTGCCTGCACACTAATGTCCAATCCCCTGTTCCCAGTGCAGCCCACCACTGACTTCCCCGCAGCTATGCTCCCCCAGAACAGCTTCTCTTCCCGCGGCACTGGGTAGTGATACATTTACTTGTGCGGCAGCCTGCGAGTGCCCGGAGCACAGGAGCCAGGTGCTGTCCTCCCCGGTAGCCCCAGCCCAAGGTCAGGGAAATCTTTGCGAAGTTAGTGAACTGTTAGAGGATGCATTTCCCTCACAGCCTTCCAGGGGACTCACTGTGAGTCTCACCGGGACCAGCCAGTGACAGGGGAGTGCCCTGAGACCTTGGGGGGACTGTGGCCTTGAGCAGCTCTGGAAAGAGCCCCTCACATTACAGTCCATGGTTCTCACACTTTTAGTGTTTTCTTCTGTGTCAGGCTGTCACCTTCCCAAGGGACAGCGGCCTCTGCCTCTCCAAACCCTGTAGGTGAGGAGTGCCTGAAGCCCTCGGGCCTTGGCCACCCCTACTAGAGGGGTGGCCAAGCCCCTCAGATCCTCTCTGTGCTGACGCTGAGGCATGAAGTCTGGGTCCAGAGCATGGTGGCCATGGGCTGTTGCCTGGCAACCACCTTTGAGAGACAAGTTCAAGGGAAGGTCTTGGGTATGAGCAAGTTAGATGTGTGAAGAGGAGGAGTCAGGAAGGGAGGGTTATCACCACCCCTTCCTGTGTGCTTAGCCTCACAACGCCGGAACCCCCTTCACCCTACAGTCCTTGGGGATCCCATAATCACAGATTCCAGCCCCAAACCCCATATAAGCTCCTTTGTCGCCCAGCTCCTCCCCATCCCCCATTTATTCAAGGTCAGCATGTACTAATTCAGAGGAGGCTAGAGTCGCAATGTGAAAATTGCTGCCTGGAGTTGTGAAATGAAATTCTCCTTGTTTGTTCATTTATTCCAAATACTCACATGGAGGGCCCACGGTGCTGCCAGGCCCTGGAAACACAGATGTGCCACCTGCCTGGAGGGGTGAGGCTAGCGGCACAGCCACACACGCATGTGTACATAAGCATGTGCAACCAGCGGCACACGTTGTGGTGGGGAAGCTCGAGGGCTGTGGGATCTAACAGAGGGAGAAGAGCGCCCTGGCCTGGGTACCACTCCCACACAGCGCTTGGTCCCCACAGATACAGTTGAGATGCCCTGAGCACCTACTATGCACCTAAGCTGTGCTTACACCCCCCACCCCCATCGCAGCCTGCTATCACTGCTGCCTGGCTGGCCTTCTTTACCATGGTAGTCTGTCCCCCTCCCACCCCACTGGTCAGGCCAGGCTGTTCATCGCGGAGTCCTACCTTCTCTCCAGGAAGGTCACATGAGCTACACCTGGGTAATCACAGCATTTGATCACCTTGTATTGGTCCAAGGGGCCACCGTGTGACTTAATTGGAACCAATCAGCTTCCTTCCGTGAGATTTGAGATTTGAACACAGGAGGAGAGTATATCTACTGCTTTTGTATCAAGTTCTATAAGATTATAGCTTGAGGCTTGCCAGAGGCCTCTTCCATGTCCCCTGGAGGATCAAGGCTCTGGGAGGCCTGGGCACACAGAGCTAAGAGATGGATACAGGGAGCATCCTGACAGAGATGACGCCCATACACACCCACCATGCACGCTCATCTAGACGCACCACATCTGGCAAAGCAATTGGTTCAGACCATGGCTTTTGTCATGTGTCACCATCTTTATTGACAAGAGCTAGGGGCAGAAGCAGCAAAAGATTTCCCTAAGGGGCCTCCAAGTCACCCTCACAGAATAAACCCACCTGCCCCAGGAATCAGGAAGGGAGGGTCAGCCAGGAAATGCTGGAATGCCAAGGGGCCGTCTTCTCTTGCACCCCATACACTCCCCTAAGCCCTGCCTCCCTGATCCTTGGCCTCTAACCCCCACGTTCCCCTTTGTTCATGTTCTCACCCCAAAAAGCCAGATACAGAGAGGTTGCAGGATGAAGAAGGGGGTGTAAGCCAAGCCTGGCAATCCAGATTCATTGATGTAGCAAGTGAGCTCAGTCCAGAGGGGCCAAGGACAGCTCCAAAGTCATGGGACAGATCTGTCCTCCACCCTCCTCCTTGTTCTGCTTCTTCTCCCTCCTCATCTCCCTTCCACACCCTCCTCCTCTCAGTACTGTCTAGACCAGCGGTTCTCAACCTGTGGGTTGCGACCCCGGCGGGGGTAGAACGACCAAAACACAGGGGTCGCCTAAAGCCATCGGAAATACATATTTTATTTAAAAATGTATTGTATAATAAATATGTATTTTCCGATGGCTTTAGGCGACCCCTGTGTTTTGGTCGTTCGACCCCCGCCGGGGTCGCGGCCCACAGGTTGAGAACCGCTGCCCTAGACCCTCTGCCTCTCCATGCCAGTCTGCCTGGATTAGATCCCTGCCTTGGTAGCTGAGAGGGAAGGAACAGGGATGATTTCTCCTAAGAGGAGGTTCCCAGAGCCCTCAAAGACCCAGAGAACCCCCACCCTCCACCAGCCACAGGACACAAAGTGAGCTGCTTTGGGGATTTGTAGGCTGCCTTCAACAGCGGCTGAACTAGGCTTTGGGTGGCCTAAGTTTATGCATTTTGGAATACCTCTTTAAGAAAAGCAATACAAAATTACAAGTACAAAATGAGACTCAGGGACTCCGAAGGGCCCAAGCGGTAAGGGGCTATGCAGCTAGATTTAATGAGCTTCTTGGAAAACCTACCTCTTTGCCTGGTATCCAGGAGCACAGGAGTCCTGGCCTGACCCTCTGGGTCAAGAGAGCCTGGAGGTTATTGAGGTGAGGCCTGCAGTCCAGAGAGAGCTGGCTCGAGGCCTTGCAGCAAGTAGGGGAGAGTTTTGTGGGCCTGGGCAGTCTCATACCCCTCCCTGCCACAGGGTAAGGCTTTCTTCTATTTGGGGCCCTGGTCCAGTTCCCTGTGAACCTGGGCCCCAATTCCCCTCCTATGAACCTGATTTTGAGCCCAGGAAACCCAGGCCTTGGTTTATCGCTCTGAGGGCCAAGATTCAGGCCAATCTACCAGGATGCTCTGTCTCTGAAGGGGAGAGCCAGTCTGCACCCATCTCCTTAACTTGGGCCCCACTCAGGAGGGTCAGCCCAGCAGTAAGGGCCCTCCAGTCTTCTTATCCAGCAGAGTTTGTCTAGATGGATTACTTCCATCCCTGAGTCACAGAGGAGAACATGAGGCCCAGAGAGGGGAAGCGGCCTCTCCAGTCACTGTGTGCGAGTCTCAGCAGCAGTGGGATCTGAACCTCCCATCGCTGGGCCCTGACACCTTGGGCAGCATGCCCTACGTGCACCCACAGCCTCTGCTCTGTCCTCAGGCCACCCTGGCCCTCCACAGGCCCCTACAGACAGCTGATGTGCAGAGGGCCCGACCTTTCCCCAGCTGAGGGCTCTTGGGGTAGGAACTGCTGCTCCTTGCCAGCCACCCGGCTGGGCGGCAGCTCCTGCCTGCTGGTGCCAGGCTGTGCGATCTGGCTGAGCCGGCCATTCATCTCCTTCCCTTCTTCCTGCTCCCCTGGCCCCTCCTCCCCACCCACCTCTCCATCCTCTTCCTCTCCCTCCTCCTCCTCCTCTGTCTTCTCTGGAGGCCCAGCTGGGGGCTCTTGGCTTCGGACACGGCGGGAAGGCCGAAGCAGAACCCGGCGGAAGCCCTGCTTGAAGCGGTAGGAGAGGAAGCCATACAGAATGGGGTTGGCACAGCTGTTGGCGTAGGGCAGCGCCACCACCAGGAAGTAGAGGCCAAAGAAGGCAGGCTCCTCAGGCAGCGGGCACACCACATTTACAATATTCAGCACATAGAAAGGCATCCAGCAGAGGACAAAGAGTGCCACCACAGCCACCACCATACGTGTGACTCTGCGCTCTGAGCGCCGCCGCCGCTGGCACGAGGGTGCCCACACCCGCCGTCCTGCCGAGCGCATCTTGACCACAATGAGCAGGTAGCAGAGGCAGATGACCAGAAGTGGCCCAAAGAAACCCAGAGCAGCCGTGTAGATGATGAAGCCGGCTCGCCAGGCCGCTGCCGGCTCGGGCCACTGCATGTGGCAGGTGCTCATGCCCCGGGGCACCCCTGAGAAGACCACCACAGGCAGCACCACCACGGCGGAGGCCACCCAGACAGCCGCGCTGACTGTGCGGGCCACAGGCGCTGTGCGCCAGCGTGCCGAGCGGGTGGGATGCACCACCGCCAGGTAGCGGTCCACGCTCATGACCGTGAGGCAGAAGATGCTGGTGAACTGATTGATGCCATCCACAGCCATAACCAAGCGGCACATGAGGGAGCCAAAGGGCCAGTAAGACAGGGCGTTCTGGGCAGCCAGGAAGGGCAGCCCCAGCATAAAGAGCTCATCAGCCAGCGCCAGGTTGAGGATATAGACATTGGTGACTGACGGGCTTGCCGTGTGCCGCAGGACCACGTAGATCACCAGTGAGTTGCCCAGCAGTCCCACCACACACACCACCAAGTAGACCAGTGGGATTAGGACACCACTGATGGCCAGCCCAGCCGTGCTTGGGGCTGTGGACACGTTTCCCAGGGTGGCATCCAGGAGCCAGGATGAGGAGGTGTTCACAGGTTCCGAGGTTGTTGGCACCAATGAAGGATAGCCAAGGGTGTCCATGGCTGAGGAGAGGGTGGTCAGCAGTCAGCGACTGGCCTGGAGGATGAAGGACACAGTGGGTCATGGCAGAGGACGTCTTTCTCTCAGCTGCCCCTCCATCATCACACTGAACCTGGGCTCGGCCAGGGTTTGACATGCACCAATTATTCACTGCACAGCCAGCAAGGTGTCCCCACTTCTCAGATGAGGAAACTGACTCTCAGAGAGGTAGAGTGACCACTCTGTATCACCATCGCTAAGGTGTGTTGGAGGATGCGGGCTTGCCTGGCTCCAAAGGTCAGTTACCAGCAGTGGCTTGTGCCCCCTTGTGTCCCTTCACCTGTGCACAGGGCGAGAGCTACACAAATGTCCAATAAAGGAATCAATGGATCCTTCAATTGGCCGATGACCACATATGCCCTTTACTTTACAAATATAGCACTTTTCAAATATATTTTTTTTTTGTATTTTTCTGAAGCTGGAAATGGGGAGAGACAGTCAGACAGACTCCCACATGCACCCAACCGGGATCCACCCGGCACGCCCACCAGAGGCGACGCTCTGCCCACCAGGGGGCGCTGCTCTGCCCCTCCGGGCCTTCGCTCTGCCGCGACCAGAGCCACTCTAGTGCCTGGGGCAGAGGCCAAGGAGCCATCCCCAGCGCCCGGGTCATCTCTGCTCCAATGGAGCCTTGGCTGCGGGAGAGGAAGAGAGAGACAGAGAGGAAGGAGGGGGGTGGTGGAGACGCAAATGGGCGCCTCTCCTATGTGCCCTGGCCGGGAATCGAACCCGGGTCCCCCGCATACCAGGCCGATGCTCTACCGCTCTACCGCTGAACCAACCGGCCAGGGCCTTTTTCAAATATTTTTGCTGCCAGTGCATTTTACATAACGAAGTCATATTGTTTCATAAAACAACACTTGCCCTTTCTACATATGCTGGTCCCAGCCAGCAGATCACCAACTGGATCACCCACTGCTACAGACTGAATATGCCCCTCCACCAAATTCATGCTGAATCCCAGTGTGATGGTATTAAGAGGTAGGACTTTTGGGAATGGGATTAGTGCCCTTGTAAAGAAAACTCCAGCGAGCTCCCTTGCACCTTGCACCGTGTAAGGACATAGCAAAAAGATGACCATCTATAAAACAGGAAGCAGACCCTCACCAGATGCCAAATTTGCCAGCACCTTAATCTCAGACACCCAGCCCCTAGAACTGTGAGAAATCCATTTCTATTGTTTATATGTCACCCAGCCTATGGTAATCTGTTATAGGAGCCTGGACGGCCTAAGATACCCACCGACCGGTCTCAGCCCTCTTATTGGAAAAGAATGCTGCATATCACCTCCTTATCCTTTTACTCAGGTCTATAGATAAACTTCAGAGTATCTATGAACATCCCAAACTCTGAAAGCCCAGAGCTTTCATCAGATGAAGAATCACAGGCTCAGGGATATCCCCTCCCCTGTAAGTCAGAGCCCTTGGGGACCCTTTCTACCTGACCCACCCCACTTCACCCTGGCAAAGACCCTGGCTGTGAACCTGAGGGTTGGGTCGCTGGGGCCATTCTCCCCCAAGAAGAGACATGTGGTAGGGAAATTCACAATACACTGGAGGTAAGCACAAGAACAGCCACTGCCCCTAGCACTGCAGCCCTAGCACTGCAGGCTTCCCTGAGAAAAGGACATTTCAGATGGGTCTGAAAGTGCCAGCAAGAGCATGCCCACCAGCACAGTGGGAGCCAGCATTCCCAGTTACTGATAGCACCTTTCTTGTCACACCTGCCGTGCACGATGAGGAGCTGGGACTCCTCCTGGCTCCCCTCCTAGACCTGACTCTCCTAAATGAGGAGACACTCTTACCCCCTTTGGACCTTCCTCTTGTCTCCCAACTCTTCCTTTCACACAAGCACAAGCTCTGCACCAGTGTCTGAGGCATCATCCAAATGAAGTGGGGGAACCAGAGTGGACAGATCTTAACACAAAGGGAGGGCGAATGGCTACCAGTGGAAATTCAGGCCCTGCTGGGAAAGGGCCCTGCCTCAGGATTTGCTAACCTCCCTCAGCAGGACTTCCTGGCTCTCAGGAGGTCCAGAGCTGAAAGCTGGAACCTCCTGTGGGCCTGGACCTCCCTCTTTCTTCTTAATGCCCCCCCCAATTATCCAACCTAACACTGGGCCTGAAATGCCACCAGTTTGAACCTGGGGTTCACATTGCCCTATCAGGACACCATTTCCAGATGCAAAACTCCTGGAAGGGGGAGGTACCCCAGCTCAGAGAAAACGTCTCTGGGTGGGCAAGTGTAGCTGGGTGCCCGTTTAATGACCTGGGGCTTCTAAGGGCTCTGAGCACCAGGTGGCGCAATGCCAAAAATGGCAAAATACCCCTAGGGCTGTGCTGTGGCTGCTCCTGATGAGACCCCAGGCTGGCCGGGCTCAGAGCACCCCCCTCCCTGTTCCTCTAAGCTCAGGGAGAGACCCCCAGCCTGTCCTCAGCCACTAGCCCCCATCTGCTCTCCCGAGCCTGGGACAGCCTCACTAAGGGAGGGGCTCTCTGGACAGTGGGCTCATGGAGTCCTAACAGTGTTGCCAGCTTTTGCCACTGAGTCCAACTGCCAGGTTCCAGGCTAAGCTGACGACCTGCTGCATCCTATGGGTCTTATGAGGAAGGCATCAGCGTTTGTCATTCCCAACATTCAGACCGGGAACACACGCTCTGGTCACATAGCTATGAAGGGGCAGGGCTGGGGGGGGGGGCATCTCCCATTCACCTGCACCTCACAGGCTGGCAGACTGAGCCAGGCCTGGGGAAGGCACTTGTCTAAGCATCGCAGCTGGCCAGGGCACCCAGCTGGCATCCAGCTCTCCCACCAGCCTATTCAGAGCTCTCACTGCTCCTTGGGACTTTGAACTATTAGGATCATAAACCCAAATCCCTAGGCTCTTAGAGGCCTAGAAATAGCATTTTAGATTCTTAGAACAGAATGGGAGAGTCAAATAGATTTTTAGACTCTGTGTCCCTGAATCAGAGAATGTTAGAGTCCCAGAATAGCAGAATCAGCCCTTTTTAGACTTGGAATTGTGGAATCTGGGACCTTAGCGTCCTGGCCTCCTCGGCCAGGGAGTTCTACATCACCACCCATCCACCTTGCTGCCCTGTGCGCAGGTCCTCTTTACAGCATCCCACTGGTGGCCAATCCTGCCCAGTGATGGAGGAGGGAGGAGAGCGCTGGGCTCTCAGGAGAGGAGCAGTGAGCTGGGCAGACCTGAGTGCCAGGCTGCAGGGACAGATGCCCCCAGGGAAGCCTTGGGGGTGAGCTCTGAAGACAGTCTCTCCCCACCATCCAGCCACACATTTGTGCACCCACACACACACATGCTAACACACATGATCCCGGTGAGAATGCAGAAGACCTGCCAGGCCCTGCTTTTGTACCAGGGATGAGCAAGATTCTACCAGAGCCCCTGCCCCCTCACAAGGTGCCCTGCCTCTACCTACGTCTGGGACCATCTCCCCCGTCCAAGTTCACTGGCTAGGGTGCCAGAGGTAGAAAAATAATGGCTTTCTAGGGGAGTCAGCCAGACCTGCAATTTCACTGCGCCTTTTCTTTAAGGAGCTGGAATCCTGTGCATGATCTAGTTCATCCCGGGGGAGGAGGGGCTCTGCCTCCCTGTCTGGTTTATCTTTGGCACAGCTTGCCTGAAAGCTGGGGGTGGACTCCTCAGAGGACTGTTCGGAGGGATGGGAGCCCAGGGAGGATGAGTGGCTGCCCTGAGCCCCATAGCAATTCAGGACCATGCTTCAGGGATACCAGACACCCCGATGATTCTGCATTTGTCTGTGCCCCACCTCCTTCCCCTCTAGACTGCTGGCCCTTGGGTGCAGGGACCCTGAGCTATTTATTGCTTTAACCTCAGCACCTAATACAGTATCCAGAACATTGGGAAATATGAATAGGCCAAGAAGTTTAGTGAGTAGAGCTCCAAGTGAAGTGGGGCATTGCTGAAGAGAGACCTCAAACTCACAGGAAATCCTCACAGAGTCCGTGAAGGAGAGTTTTTAGAGATGAGGAAGTTAAGGCTCAGAGAGGTTCAGTAAGTTGCACAGGGCCCCTCAGCTGGTGAGCAGGAGATCAGAATGCAAACCCAATTCTGTCTACTCGGATACCGTCAGTATCCCCTGGCCCTGCTGGCTTCCCTGAAGGCCCTGGGCTTGAAGGAATTAGGGACTGAAACAGCCCTAGACAATGAAGGCTGATGGCTCCTAGCCAACTGCATTATGCTTGTCCTCTGCTGCCCTGGGCCCTCCCCCAAGAGACTTCAGATCGTGCTAGTCATTGTGGACTGAATCACTCCAACCCCAGGCGCATACCTCACAAGCCCTAGGTTAGGGCTTGGACTCTGCCACAGAGTGATGATGCCAAACTGCTGTGTGACCTTGGGCAAGTCACTTCCTTCCTCTGGGCCTCCGTGTCCTTCTATGAAAATGCTGACCAGGGTACCCACCTGGCAGAGTTGTTGTGAAGATTACAGGGAAGCATGCTGAACACAGTGCCCAGCACAGGCAGGGCGCTCGGCAAAGCTGGCGCGTGAGCTGAGGCCAAGCAACAGGAGGCACCGGGCTCCGTCCAGCCCTGACAGTCTGCTGCACTGTGATTCCAAGATTCTAGAATCATGGTACAAAACTGCAAGATTAATGTCCCCCCACCCCCACAGCCCACCAAGAGGTCACAGGAAAGCCTCCTTCCTCCCTGGACCTTCCCATCCTCTGCCAGCTGCCAGCCCCAACCTCCCAAAGTTATCCTGGGCAGAGGCAGGCACTCTAGGACCCTATCCTCTGGGTCCCAACCCCAGTCCCAGCCTCCTTACCTGTCTGTGGGGTGAGGGGTCCCCTCCTTGCTGCCAAGCTGGTTACCATTCTGCTGGCCCTTCGTCCTGCACAGTCCCCAGGTGCCTCCAAAGCACCCCTTAGCCGGCGTCCCCACACAGTGCCCACTTCTAGACCACTGCAGCCCAGGCCCCCTCCTACGCCCGCGGTGGCCACATCTGCCCACAGAGCCTCTCCCATCTGGTCTCCAGCTCTGACTTCCCACTGGTGCCCGGTGCGTCACCCCTCATCTCCAGGACACGTCCTGGAGGGTAGGAACACAGATGGGGGTCTGCAAGCAGGAGCACAGGGTGGGGATGGAGGGAGAAGCCTCCCAAGAAAAGAAGAGAAATGGGGAACAGGGGATTAAAAGGAGCCAATAGAGATAGAGGGAAAGGGGGGGTTGATCGGAGGTGGAGAGAGAGAGAGAAAGGGAGAGAGAGAGGACAGTGAGTGGGTGGAAAGCCAGAATGAGGAGGAGTGATGAGAAATACGTGACAGGGAGAAGAAAGGGAGGAGGAAAGAGAGAGAGAGAAGGGGAAAGAGGGAGAGATGCGGAGAGAGAGGCAGGGATAGAGAGTGAGGAAGGAAGAAGGAGAAGGAGGGGGTGGCAGAGAGAGTGACAGAGAAGGATTGTGCCACAGATGGTGACATGGAGAGCCAGGAGAGGAGGGAGCCGGAGGAGTGAGGGTGTGGGAGGGGCTGGGAGGAGGGGCCCAGGGGCCAGAGAGCAGGTGCAGGGTGAGGGAGGAGGGAGGCAAGTTAGGGGAGGAGGCTGCTAGTGGGGGGAGGCCCTGTTACCGGGGAGATTTCAGCCACCCACGCTGGCCTTGGCTCCCACAGAAGGTTGGAGAGAAGAGTGTGGAGCTCAGGGGGGCTGGGGGCTAAGAGCCAGGGGCCAAGCACCCCCACCACAGGCCACCATGGCACATTTCTCCTAGGGTGACAGCTAGGTCCCGGGACCAGGTGGGTGTGTGGTTGGGCAGTGCCACAAAGAGGGCTGAGAGCATGGGGTGAGCATTGGAATGGGGGTCCAAAGTCCTGTTCAACAGCTATAAGCTAGACACCAGCCACAGAGGAAGGCCAGGTGGGGGTCATTAGCCCTGAGACTGGTTGAGTCTGGAGAGCCCCTGGCAGGATGAGGCATGGATGGAGAAGGTAGAACAAATACTGCAGGCTCTGGGGGCCAAGATACAAAATCGAATATGGAGAAACCAAATGTTCATTCTTCGTAAATTGACAGAATTCAAAATATAATAGTAATAATTGAGAACAATGTTTTGTAATATAGGTCTACAGCTAAGAGTAGAATTCTTTTGGGGGGAATAATATTTGGCTTAATTGAAATTCAAAGTTAAATTCCCATCCTCAAATAGGTTGCAAGTGGTCATCTGTGAAATCCATTCTTGACTTCAGGCTGTGCACCAGCAGCCTGTGTGTGGGTTTGGTCCCTAGCTCTAAGATGTTCTCTCTGGGGCCTGATCACAGGCCTGGCTGCCCCTGGACACCTGCCCAGCTTGTGCTGACTTGCCATGTGACCGTGAGTCGTCCCTCTCTGGGCCTCAGTTTCCTCACTGGGATCATGGGGAGGTTAGACTAGATCAGTCAATCCTAAGATTCTCCTTCAATGTATCACAAACACCTAAGGGTAATTAGTAATGATGGCTGTTTTATCAATAGTGAGCTGCTTCAGGCCCGTTCTCGTCCTTCATGCCACCATGCCCACCATGGCGAGCAGTATTAGTGTGTCTGGTTTACAGGTAAGGAAGCTGGGGCTCAGAGAGGGGAAGCAGTCACCTCAGATCACACAGAAGCCCAACCGCCTCGTGCCAAAGGTGTTCCCTCAAGCACTTTGCCATCAAGCAGCCTGGCCCCTTCTCAGGAGGGAAAGGGAGTAACAGTCAGGAGAAAAGCAGGAGGAAGTAAAATTTTTGTTGAAGACCTACTGTGTGCCAGGCACTGTCCAGGTCCCATTCTTCAGGACCAGGGCTAGTCATAGGTGTGCAGTAAGCCCTCAGAGAGCCAGGAACCCAATTCTTCCAGAAATGCCATCTCGGCTGTTACAGCACACAGTAGGACCGGGGACATGCCTCCTTGCGCCTACAGCTCACAGCCTTTTGTCACTGTCCTTCCTCTTACCATAGGGCCAGGGCGAGGCTTTTTCTCCCGGTCTCATTCTTCTGTTGGCAAAAAGTAGGTGGGCTCTGAAGCAGCTCCTGGGAGCGAGGAGGGAGGGGTTCTGGGCACTGCCCCTCCCCTTCCCAAGGCCTCCCACAGAAGGCTTTACCCCATTGCAGCCTTGCCACGTGCCCCCCTCCCACCTTTCTCTTCCTCTGCTTTCCCTTGCCTGCCCTTGCTCCAGGCAATCTTTCATTTGCTCATTCATTGGCCAGGTGAGCACAAAAGGCCTCTCTGAAGAGGTGGGAGAGTCTAAGTGCAAGTCTGGAAAGAGCCTCCAGGCAGAGGGAAGGACAGGGTCTGGAGCTGAGATGGGGACTAGTTTGTGTGTTTGAAATGGGAGAGGACTGATATCGCTGGCAAGGAGGGAGGGGAGCAGGGGCATCACTATGCCAGACTTGTCATCTCAGTCTGGCTGGGTTAGGCGCTTCACGGGGTGTGAAGAGTTCGTAGCCTGATTTATGTTTTCCAAATGCTCACCAGTCAGGAACCAGTGAGTGTTGCTTCTCCTCAGGGCCTTGCATAGGCTGTGCCCAGCCCCCACCCAACCACTTGTGTGGGACACTCACACCATCCCACCCCCATGTGTGAGATGAAGTAGGTCCTCCTTCAGGTGACCTCCTCCTAGGGCCTTCCTGCCCTGGATTAGTTAGGCCCCACCCTGAGACTTCCCAGAGCCCCTGGCCCCCATATCAGGCCTCTAATTTGAGCTCAAGACTCAGCTCAGGGACTGTGTCCTCTGTGCTGGGCTGTGAGCTCTGGAGGAAAGACTCTCTGTGGATCCTCACTGTGTTCCCAGGCCTGGCATCAGCCTGACACACTAGGCATTTGCCACATGTTTAATGAGGAAAAAAGTATAGTTAGCTTGTTAGTGGGCATGGTGGCCGAGGAGGGAGACAGTGCTGAGCGTTGGCTGGAGGCTGGAGGGTGGTGAGTCCTAAGCACCAAGCTGGGAACAGGTGCCACCTGAGTCCAACACCAACTCCCCCCCAGGGGCCTTCCCCAGCAAAAATGACCCTGATCAGCCCCTCCGCCTGGGACTGGTGAGGCAGAAGGAGGAAGTGCAACTTTATTTCTGTGATCTTTGAGGAGCAAGGCATGCTGGGTGTCTGGGAGCCATGGGGTGCCCTTGACCCTCTGAAAACTAGGGCCATGTCTCAACCCTCAGACTGGAGGCTCCCCAAGTCCAACAAGTATACATCCACCATCAGACAGGTGGTTTTCCAGTAGCTGGGGCCCAGGATCCTCCCATCCCTGAGAGTCAGGACAGAACTGCTTCTTCTTTCTCCTCCCCAACACAATGCCTAGGCCAGAGCCCACTGCAGTGCAGGGTGGGAGCCTCAGCTACAGATGCTGAAGTCTGTGCTCTCACATAGGAGATGAGCCAAAATGCTTTCCCAGCCCAACCCCTGGGCTTTGTCACTGGAGTCCCCATTAAGTGTGTCCTCTGGTTCATCGGTCCCTGCTGGGTCCTGTTGGGATTGAATCGCAGTTTCGCCATTTACTAGCTGTGTGATCTTGGATATGTGACTTAACCTCTCTGATACTCAGTCTGTCTCCTTCAATATCTATTGCATAGGGCGCTTCAAAGATGAAATCATTTAACAGTAGCCATTCCCAGGGGTACTTTCTTTTATATACTGAGCCAGCAGACTAACCAAGGCATGCATGTTCTTTTGCCAGCACAAGAGAGCAAGCCCAAAGGCAAAACGCAAGTCTCTCCTTGTGATACATATGCTAACAACCCATTGGCCAAAAGCAAGTCACATGGCCAAGGCTCGCATCAGGGGAGTGGGAAATTATGCCCAGTGGAGGTGGGGGTGGGGGATGGGAGTGGTTACCTGCTAAGCATCTTAAAACCTACCCCACCCCCAATAATCAGTCTGGGGTCTCACACCAACCTGCCAGGTAGCCAGTGGCCAGTGGCTTTGGGTCCAGAGCTCTCTGGTTGGATTTTCCCTGCCTGGTTTTAGAGAGGAATGGTCTCCTGGCTGTCCAGTGCAGAGGGGGAAGAGCTGGGGTCTAATTCCCCCTTAAAGAGACTTCCAAACATCCCCTTCCCCTGTTTTCAGCCTCCTGCTTAGCCATCTGTGGTGTCTGGGTCCCAACCTGATAGCCTCCTGGGGTCCAGCAAGCCTGTTGGTTTTCATCTCTTCCGCTCCAGCCCTAACCCGCCTTCCACCCCATGTGGACCAGCAGGCCATTAGGTTTGCCTTTCCAGGGCTCTGTTAAATCATTTACCACTCCTCCATCTGCTCTCCTGCTTGAGTGCTGTGGTTTGGGGTCACAGGTGTCTCCTGGTTTCTTTGAAGACGAGAGTTTGTGTTTCTGTTTCATGTTCTCCTTGTTGCCGTGGCTGCTTTTCAGTGCCGTGGAGGGAGCGAAACCTCTCTACCTTGGCCCTCGAGACTAGAGTCCCTTCCTTTCTATATTGAGTGCACCCCTGTGGC
Organism: Saccopteryx bilineata; assembly: GCF_036850765.1. Classification (NCBI taxonomy): domain Eukaryota; kingdom Metazoa; phylum Chordata; class Mammalia; order Chiroptera; family Emballonuridae; genus Saccopteryx; species Saccopteryx bilineata. Next base: position 89,892,716 of record NC_089490.1, on the reverse strand, counting down.
GTGTGGATCAAACCACGAGTTGGGTGTTGATTTACACGTCTGTCTCTCCCATTGGCTTCTGAGCCCCTGGGGAGCAGAGGGCTGGGTCTCACCCCGTCTTCACTTTCAGCTCTCGGCACAGTCTGGCCCAGAGCACATGGTTAGGACGTGGGAACTGCATTGAACTGAACTTCAGATTATACAGATGACTGCTCATCATTTTACCTTCCTTGAGGCCTTCAGAAGTCTTCTAGAACCATCTTAGATCTTTGTCTCCCTCCCCAGAGCCTACCCTGCCCTACTTTACATATCCCACAGGCCTGGATGAAGTCAAATGTCCTTAGAGGTGAACATTTCTTGGGTGATGGGGGAGTAAAGAAGTAAGGGAGAGGTAAATGATGAAAGGAAAAGACAGCAGCAACGGTTTGTGTCTCAGTCTATTAAGGTCTTGCTTGCTTCCAGGCACATCCTATGTTTGGCTTAAATAAATTTTTATTTAATAAAATTTTTTTTAAAGACAGCAAGGTCTTGGGCTCTGAAAAGTTGGTAAAAATTGTTGGAAATATTGAAAATTGTTTCAGTATGCCATCTTATCAACTCACGATTCTTTGGTTGGCTAGGCTCAGCTGGGTGGCTCTTCTGCTCCACATGATATTGGCTGAGGCTATAGTCATCCAAGGACTTGACATCCAAGATGGCTCACACCCATGACTGGTGCCTTGATGGTTGGGAGGCTGGCCTTACTGTGTATCCAACATCTACCAGATGCCAGGTACTTGCTAGGGTTATAGTGAGCCACTTAAGCAGAAAGTATATTTCCCTGGGGTCTCTGAAGATTTGGCAGCTCCCCATTGAGCTGTGAGCTCCTAAGAGCAGGCCCACAATTGACCTGCCCCTTCAAACCTTGTGTTTGGCACACAGCGTCAATAACTATTTGCTGAATGATTGCGTAGCTGAATGAATCAATGGTGTATAAGCACTTTTGAAGGCATCTGAGAAGCACAGTTATGTTTGTCATTGTGGAAGATCCCCCAGGGTGCCTGGTAGAGAGTATAAATACAGAGAGTGGAGGTAGGGGTACAAGTGCAGAGTCTATAACTACTATCCAGGGAAGAGATGCAAGGCTTAGAACAGGGAATGGCAGTGGGCCAGATAAGGAGGTGGCTTTAACAGATCCTGGGAGGTAGACTTGTCAAGGTTTGGTAACCAGTGAATGCTGGGATGAGGGAATGGGAGCAGCCAGGAGGAGCCCTGTTCTCTGCTTTGGAAGAAGGAACAACCAGGCTCCATGATGGAGAGCCCCAGATGAAGTAGTCTTTTTTTTTTTTTTTTTTTGAAGTAGTCTTGTTAGCTGGTGCTTTCCTGCCCACCAGGCAATGACTGCATGGTAAGGGGCCAAGTCTGATGCTTTGGACTGGGTGGGTGGGTGCTTGGGAGTAGCTGCTGTTGAACGAGCGGGCATCACCATGTTGTCAGCTCCTGCCCACAACCAACAGTTCTTCCTGTTTCAAAATAGGTTTCTCTTTCTTATCTAAAGGGCCTCCAGTTCTCAGCCAATTTGCAGAGCAAAAACAAGTGACTCACCCCATGTGCAGTGACTGCTGGGCCCAATGATACAGTGGAAGGAGCACTAGACTAGAAGCCCTAAGTTGCAAATGCCGTCAGCTAACAGTAACAGAAGTCCTGGCCAACAGCGAGTAAACAAATAGGTGGTTTCATTTTCATTTTGTTCCCATAACAAGGCAGCCATTGGCACTGGTCCAGCTTCCCAGCAAAGTTGTCAAGAATCCAAGCCCTTTTTATCTTTCTGCTCCTCTATTCTTAGCATATTAATGTGTATCTTCATGCTGCGGGCTTCAAGTTTGCAAGATGGCTGCTGCAGCTCCAGACGTCTCATTAGTATTCAAGGCAGGAAAGGGGACAGGACAAAGGGCAGTGTCGGGGGTAGAGGGGGGTCTATCAGTTTTTATGGAAGAAAACCATAAACTTTCACAGATGCCACCTCTCCAACTTATGCCTTGTTGGCCAGAACTATGCAATCTTGGAACCTTAACTGCAAAGCAAGCTGGGAACACAAGTATTTTGGTCTAGGGTTAGATATATTACTGCTCTGCACAAAATTAGGCTTCTGACAGCAAGGAGGATGGGTGCAGGGGTAGAGAGTGGAAAGTGAATGTTGTCTTAGCGAGTTAAGCTCTAACTCCTGTGCCTTCCTGCATTTCCATTTCTTTCTCTATTCAATACATAAAACAGCAGCTAGTACCAACCTTAGGAGGCTAGTGGGAGGATTCAATGAGATATGTGCTAGGTGAGACCCCACAATGGTGAGAAAATTTACTTACTGGCGTTATTGGCATAGAGCAATGACTGTGTCCATTGGAAAAGGCATGCAGGGAAGTTCAAGGAGCAGAGGAAGTTCTTCGAGGAAAGGGGACCAGACCAGCTGTGCCAAGGCCTGGGGTGAAAGGAGTGTGAATGTGGCTTTGCAGAAATGAAAGTGCAGTCTGATAGCAGAGGTGTGAATGCAGGAAGAGAGAGGGAGGCAGCGTGTAGACAGGCCACCAGGGTCATGGGCCACAGGTCAGGCCTGCATGCAGAGGCCTCAGAAGGAGCAGGAGGCAGAGACTCCCCTCAGACTCTGGCCTGCTGGAAGGGGCACCTCAGGGCTTTTGAACACTGAAGATTTGAGTGTGGGCTCTGACCCACCACATCTGTGTTTGTGTCAGTCACAACTGTATTGGTTTTATGGTGGGTTTTCTGTTTGTTTCATAGGAAAAGTAACTGTAAAAATGTAACAAACTTGTTTGAACTGAAACTAATAAAGGCCTAGGGGCTTCCCCCTGCACCTCATTCCTTCCAGGGAGGCCAGTGAGCTGGAGGGTCCTGCTTCAGAACCTCAGGACTTCCGGGGCAGGGAGCCCTGGGAGAGAAGCAAATAGAAACTCAGAGCAATTCACTGGCTGGCAATCGGGGATCTCTGAGCTGTGGGAGACAGGGTTTTCTATCTTTTTTTTTATTCCTTTATTTTAGGCATTCTAGAGTGTCACTATCTCAGCCAGGAACTTGTGTGTACTCCTGGATCCTTCACCTGAATGTCGCCCCCACCCCAACCTAAATCAGTACAGAGAGAGGGCTCAGTAACTGTGACAACTGTTTTGACTGAATGAATGGAGTTTAGCACCACTGTGCTTTATGGATGAACTTCTTAAATCCGTACAACAGCCCCATTTCTCTTTTAAAGAAATTCAGCTTTGCTTAGCGACTGCTGGGACTGGCATTGCTTCCTTACACTGTTGGGACACCTTCCTGTAACCACCAATAGTAGAGGCTGCTGATCTCTAGCTGCCCAACACCTATATTCCCAAATTCCAGCAAGGCTCTCAGTCCCCACTGAGGAACCAGCCCATCCACCCTGGTGCATGTGGTTTGACAGGGTATCTGCCCTCCTTACTCCAGCTGGCAAGTGGTCCAGGCCTGGCCAGTCAGAGCACAGCAGCTCCCTACCAAATATGATTGGTTGAGAAGGGACCCAAGACCTACGCTGGTCCAATCAGAGTAAAACTGAATTAGAACTTTGCGTGGGGCCAACACTTGCCTTTTTTTTTTTTTTGCTAAACTTGAACCTGGAGGGATGAAGCCCTAAGAGTTACCTTCCTGAAAACAAACCAACCAGCAGAGGGCAAAGCAAAGAGGCACAGGAAATGAGCCCTGATGACATCGTCCGAGCCCCCTCAATCACGCTGCACCTAAAGTCATGATATTTCCAAACTTAAATCAATACTTTTATTTTCTACTTAAGCAGCTTGCATTGGGTCTTTTATTTTCAATAGCAAAAGTCTTGACTAACAGGGTCTGAAAGTTTTAAGACTTGTAGGTAAATGCAGCCCAGGATCCTGTGGGTGGAGCAGAAAGACGTGAGAGATGGCAGGAGTCAGCTGGACCCAGGCTTTTGATTGGCTGGGCAGATGCTGACAGATATTTCAAAATCTGGTTTGTTTTATGTTGTCCCAAAAGGAGAATTAAGACCAGAGGGACAAACTTCTGAGACACACATTTAAGCTCAGCAGGAGAACTTGTAGATAAGCAGAACCATCAATATCAGAGTCGACTGCCTCAGGAGGGAGTGAGGGACCCGTCCCTGAAGATATATAAGTGGCAGGCGGCAACCATCTGGCCCAGAGTTCCAGAGGAGATTCAGGCACTGGGTGGGGCTGGAGTAAACAGGTAGAGGCTCCCGTATGAGGCCGCTGGCACAGATCGCAGTAATGCAGGGGTGGCTTATTGGGCTCTGGTGCTCCCCTCTGGCCCCTGGGAAGGCAAGGGCATGAGGGGATCAGGATGCAGCACCTACAGATTCACACCTTTGGGCCCAGGGAGGCCACCAGCACAGAGAAGCCCATCAACCAAGCTCTGTAGCCATCTGCTAAGAAACACCACAGGAAGGGGACAGCATGGCCAGCCATGGTGCCATCAGGCTTTGGGGGGGGTCAGAATCATCTGCTGGGAGGACAAGGACAACCTGAAAGGGAGACAGGCAGGGGGTGAGAATCTAGGGATAAGCAGGATGGATTTACAGCCGCTCACGGCTTTCCTGGCTGACAGCTCATTCCCATCTCCCAACTGTGCCCAGGTTGTCTCTCCCTCGGGACTGCCTGCCCCGCTGCCTCCACACCACGTCCTCCATCCTTCTCCTGCCCAGTAGTCTCACAGCTCTGTCTTCCTTGCTTCCACCGCTACATTTGGGTGTCAGGTCTCCCTAGCTGGACTGGGTTCTCCTGGGGTACAGGGGCTGAGGCATCTTTGTCCCTTGTCTTTCCCCACCCTCCAGCAGGGAGGGCACAGTGGGAGCTCAGCAACACCCACACCTTGGCTTCTCATACCTTGGAACTTCCTTCTCGGAACTGGGCTCGCTGAGCTAAACTGGCTCCATCAAATGGGGAAACTGAGACCATACGCTCCTCCCCTCCTGTCCTGGTCTAAATGCCCCTCCCAGTGAAACCGGGGTCCACTGCCAGCTAAGCCTGCTGTGTGGTGGCGTTGGGGTGGGGGAGGGGATCTTGAAGCAGGGGGGAGAGGCTCTTACCCCTAGAGGATGCTGCAGGGGCGCTTCTGCGGCCGTGTGGGCTGGGGGCACAGGACCGCCCGGATGGCCTCGTCAAAGACGGTCTTCAAGCCTCGCTGGGTGAGGGCCGAGCACTCCAGGTATTTCACCGAATCTGAGGGGAGGCGGCAAAGAAGGCAGAGGCCTAGGTCAGTGGGGGGTCCTGGGCAGAACCCCCTCCCAAGACACTCAGTAGCACCAGGCTGTGGGGGCAACCTGGGCTGTTGCTCAGAGTAGATGTACCTCTCTGTGCCCATTTTCTCATGCCTGATACAGGGAGCCTGAATTCAGTGGGAGGGACTCAGACCCGCAAGAGCAGGTCTGTGTCTTTCTTGGACACATAAACCCTCAATTTGAGGAAGGCAGGAATTTTGAAGAAAAAGGCTCAAGCTAGTGACTGCACCTCTCCGTGCCTGTTTTTTCTAGAAAGTAGCCACACACCTGCCTTCAGGCTTCCCCCAAGAGGCCCGAGGCACTCCTGGCCCACTCACAGAAACTTCCAAATGTCGTCTAACCTCTTCTTAGCATCCCCCCATTTTAAAGATGAGGAAATTGAGGCTCCTAGATGTGAGGTCATTTGTCCAAAGTCACACACCACCTTGTGGAAGCCGGGGGCCCTCAGCAAGAGGAACGGGACTTGGAGAGCCCTCCCCCCCCCCATCCATGAGGGGACAGGCCTCCTCCCACATGAACTCTGGGGCTGGAGCTCAGGGCATAGACAGCAACAAGGGCAGGCTGAGCCCTTACTCCCAGGGCCAGTGTTCCATGACCTTCTGAAAGGAACCTGTGTGAGTTTCATATCTGCTACAAGCCAGTTTCCCTGAAGTGAGGAACCACACATGCCTTCCTCAACAAGCCACCCTTCGTAGTTGCTCTGGGAACAAAGGACATGGGCTGGCGCCCAGGAAGGCTCTGTCCATGTCAGCTGTGTTATCAGCTGGGACTGAGCTGCCTCACACTCTTCTCTCCGGGGCTGAGGTGGGGGGGCCTGGGGGGGCCGAGGCAGCTGCTTCCTCCGCATCACCTCCCCCAGCCTCCTCTCTCTTGGCCTGGGCTGGCACAATACAAGTTGAAGGTCCCTGCCCTCCCTAACACCTGGACCAGCTCCAGGAGGCATTGGCTAAAGGCCAAGACAGGACCCCAAGGTCATCTCCTTACAGAGGAGAAAGGACTTTTAGGGACTCTGTAAGCCAACTTGTGCAAGTGGGGAGACTGAGGCCCAGGGTGGAATGACTAGCTCAAGGTCACACAGCCAGTGCCAGAGCCAAGACCAGCATCCAGATTTCAGGCCTCTTCTTATCCCAAAGCACATGCTTTAGAAGGCAAACGGTCACTGCAGGCTAGAGAGTCAGTCTTAGGCAAAAGGGGTATAGGGGGACAGGCTGGCTGGAAAGAAAAGAAGGCAGGGGTGCCACCCCTAATATCTGTGAGGAGGACCAGCAGGCCTGGGAGCCAGAGGCCCCAGGATGGGGCAGGGGACCCAGGACTTAGGCAGCAGCCTGAGGTCCCCTCGGGAGGATGACCATGGCACTGGGTTAGTCACGGGAAGGGGAGGACGTGGCAGCTGCGGTTTCTCTTCCTGTGAAGAGAGTGAGTCCCCAGGGCCCTCCCAGTTCCGGCGGAAGGAAGAGTGGTAGGGCTGAGGCAGGGACAGGATGGGGGGCCCGACTAATTCGGGGGCCAAACCCCGGTACTGCAGGAGCTAGGGCAGAGTGCCCTGGGTAGCTAGGTCACTGCTCCTAATGGCCAAACACTGGTGGTCCTGGGCTTTTGGGCAAGTGTGCCATCCCTGGGCTGTAAGCAGGTCAGGACCTGACCAGGGACAGCAAATCCCAACACCATGGGAGGGGCCAGACCCATCAGTCCTCACTTCCCTGGTACAGGCAGCCCTGAGCCACCATGAGGAGGCCCCCAAGCCAGCAATTTGCTGTGTTTGAATCCTAGTTCTGCCACCCATTAGTGGTGTGACCTTAAGAAGTCACTCTACTTCTCTGGTGCAGTGATCGGAGGCAGAGAAGAGTTGAGTTGAGAAGTCTGGGGGCCAGGGGAAGGACGTGGGGACAGAAGGGAAGGCCTCATCCTTCAAACCTAAGGCAGAAGCACCTTCTCTGGGAAGCCTTCCTGGAAAACCCAAACCTGACTTGGCTGCTTGCCCTCTAAGCAGCCACAGCATACCCCACTCCATGCCTGCTTCTGCCTGTGCAAAACACACTTTATTTCAAGATCTGACTATGGATTAGACTACTATGAATATAATAATAACTAACAGACTGTTTCCCCATGCGGGTGCAGCTCTAGGTGTTTTGTGTGTATTAACGCATTTGATTCTCCCAACTTCCCAGAACTATTACTATGGCTAGGTTTAGCTGATGAGGAAACAGGCACAGAGATGCTAAGTGTCTGGTCCAGGGTCACACAGCTAGTACACAGCACAGCCAGGGTTTGAACTGCACGTTTGCCATCGCCAGAGGCTGAGTTGGGGCTCCCCTGCATCCAGCTCCCCTTTCTGAACGCAAGCTCCATACCAATCTCCTTGGCCAATGCCAAGCCCTGTGGGTAGGTAATAGGCGCCAGTTTCTTCTCCTTCAGCTTCTCAATGGTGTCCTTGTCGTCCCGCAGGTCCAACTTGGTGCCCACCAGGATGATGGGTGTGCTGGGGCAGTGGTGCCGAACCTCAGGGAACCACTGGAAAGGTCAGGGAACAAGAGGGGGCACGAGATTGTGCAGGACAAGGAGAGAGGGCCCAAGATTGTCAGAAGCAGGAGCATGAGAGTGCAGGAGAAGACGGCACCAGGTTGTGAGAATGTGAGAGGTGGGCACGAGGTTGTACGGGGAGGAGGCATATCGTTGTGGGAAGAGAGGAGGCATAGTTTTGTGTGGAGAAAGGAGGTGGGTGTGAGATTGTGTGGGGAGGAGAGAGGACAAGGTTATAGAGGACGGCGAATAAAGCTGACACTCCCAGCCCCCTCTGAGACCCCCTTCGAGTCTCATCTTCTGAGCCCCCCTGCCCTGTTTGGCACTGGGGACCCTCTCTACCCATACCCTCTGCTGCCCCAGGGACAGGCTTCAAGTTGCTGGTCCCTCCTTTTCTCCTTCCTTCCTTCCTTTTCACCTGCCCCACACACCAGGGCCTGCTCTGCCCAGCTCACCTTGGCACGGACATTCTCATAGGAGGCTGGGCTGACAAGGGAGAAGCAGATGAGGAAGACGTCCTAGGAACAGAGCAGGCAAGGATCACCTGTGAGGGGAGGCCCAGGGATGTCCCACCTATGCACCCACACACACACCTGGCAGCACTGAGCAGAGGAACAGCCCAGGGACATTGGGGAGGTAGGGTCTGGCAGAGCGAGGATGCCTGCCTGTCCCACTGCCAGGCTGCTGCTTGTTCACCCAGCCCTTCCCAAAGGCCAGGGTCTGTCCTTAGTGGTCCATCCTCACACAACACCTGCAGCAGGGCTGCCACCCCCATTCCACAGATGGGAAGAGTGAGGCTACAGTGGTTAAAGGGTTTGCTGTCTAGAGCTCCAAAAGCCATACTCCTAACTAGGCACTCACTACCCCACTGTCTGGTTAGCAGCCCCAGCCATGGAGAGAAGGTCAGGATGGGGGCAGGAGGAGTGGTGGTTGCCTAGCAACCACAGAGATACCTGCAGGCTTACCTAGTCTCTTCTCCCCTCATCTGGCATACCCAGGGTTAACTGTCCTGGGCTCCCTGCTGAAGCCCTATCCTGGAAGCCAGGTGGTACCACAGCCCATGGGGGGTGAGACTGGGAAGAGGGCAGAGTGGTTCCTGGGGACTGATGGAGTACTGGGGGCAGAGGAAGGAGACCCTGGCTGTGGCTGGGGAGGACAAGGCAGAGTCCTCCAGCTGGGCCTTAAGGGGAGGATCAGGGTCCACCAGGCCAAGCTGGCCCAAGGGCACCCCATGCAGAAGGAACAGGCAAGTAGAGGCCAGCTTGCAAGGAAAGGTCAGGGGAGCTCACCGTCTGTGGATAAGAGAGTGGCCGGAGGCGGTCATAGTCCTCCTGCCCCGCAGTATCCCACAGCCCCAGGTTCACCGGCTTGCTGTCCACCATCACGTTGGCTGAATAGTTGTCGAATCTGTGGGGAGCAGACAAGACAGAGGGTCAGTCTCCATCCCCAGCGCCCAGGGCCCTGCAGTCCAGCCCCAGGTGGTTTCTTGGTAGAGACTGAGACCCAGAGAGGGCCTGCAACAGGACCAAAGTCACAAATACTATGTAATTAATTGGGTTTTCTTTTTTTTTTTCTCCCATTACTGATTCACAACATAAAAAAATTTAACTTGGGTAAGCATAGAGAGGAAAACATTGTCTCCATTTTTCTGCCCTCAACTATCTTTTGGAGTGGTGATTTCTCAAGACTGCATAATATTCCCTCCAAGGTTTGATCATAATAAATTTACTCACATCCTATGCTGGACATTGAGGGTGATTACTCAGTATTTGCTGAACAAGTGTTCACCCCCATCTTAGGCCGGGTTCCCCCAGAAGCAAACCCTGTGACAAGGAGGTGGTACAAGCGGTTTATTTAGGAAGTGAGCCCAGCAGCTACTGGAAGTCAGTGGGGAGGAGACGAGGAAAGGGCAGCAGACGTAGAGCGAGCTAGTGAGCTGTTACTGCTGTGGGCAACTGGGACTCAGGCCAGCCAGGGCTACCTGGGAGATAGCATGGGCCATGCTCAGAGTGCCCCCCAGAGGGGGCAGTGAACTGGGTATTATCCACCACCTCCATCTTCCACTGGTAGAAGGATGTGCTAAGGTTTTAATCCCCTGGTTTTCCGACCCACCCCAAGGGCACACTGAAAGCTGTCAGTCGGGGAGATTTGAGGAAATGCCACTGGCACACGCTAGTGAGACACATGGCAAGAGGGCAGCACAGGGCACAACAGCGACTGCTAAAATTTCCCTGCCAGCACCAGGAGGCCTCCAGGGCAATCAAACAAGCTGCCAGATTTTTTAAATTTTTAATTCAACAGTATTTCTTACTATACAAATCCCTGGGAAGAAGGTGCTTGTTTCTCATGCTGTGAAAGAGAGAACAGGGATCAGAGAGGTATAGTAACTTGCTCAATGCCACATAGCCTATGTGAGACCAAACTAGATGAGAAGCTAGTGCTCACTGACTTGTGCCACAGCTGTGCTTCCACAGCTGCTCCTACCCCTTGTCCCTGAGGGCTAAGGACACCACCTTGCTTCTCTTCATTGCAGTCACCCACACAGGCCACCGTCCCCTGACCTCACCCACTGAGACCTCGGGCTCTTTCAGCTTCTCTTCCTACCCTCCTGCCACACACAAGCCAAGCCACTTTCTGGGCAAGGCTCACACGCCCACCTCCCTGCACTTGTTCATGCTGTGCCTCCTGCCTGGAATGCCCTTCCCACCTCTCCTTGTCCAAATATTCCCACCCACCACGCTCTCCAGGCCTTTGGTCCTGTCTGTACCTCTCTCTCTGGAACTCGCTTCCATCCCCTTTATACCCCTGTCTCCTGTTCATGCTTCAAAACCCTGCACAGGCAGTTCCTCCTTTGTTGGGAAGCCTCTAAGCAACTCCCTTCCCTGTTCTCCGCCTGGAAAGAGCTTGTCATTCCATCCCACAGGCCACTGTGCTGCCTTGACCACGAGCAGGCACTTAGTGTGCCTCTGTCCCACCATGTGGGCGGGGCTCGTGCCTGCTTCATCTCTGCAGTGAGTACAGGTGAAACAGAGTTAAACCAACTGAACCGAAGCCCTGGGGATGTCACCTCCTCCAGGAGTCCTCACAGAATGCTGCTTAATGAGAGGCTGCAAATGTCCTAATGCTTTAGAGTAACTCCAAAGATACCTGTCCTGAGAAAGACTCCACATACAAAAAACAAAAACAAAACAAAAAAACACAATATTGAAAGCCTGACATTCTTAACACACTGTGCTTGGTCAGCCCTGGGGGTGTTCCTGGTCATCTCACAGTTCTCAGATGATCCTGCTCCCTCCTGCATGGAAAGCTCCTGCAAACACCTCTCCCTGACTTCCCACCCTTCTTCTTCCCACTGCTGGACCGACTCTTACACAATCTCTCCTCTAGTCTTTTCTCAGTGTCACCTCCTCCAGGAAGCCTTTCTTGAGTCCCAGCCAGGTTGGAGTCCCAACCCAGCAATCTGTGGTGAACTCAGCATCCTTCAAGTCAGGCACCAAACCTGGCTTGTTACTCACTGCACCCTGAGGCCAGCACTGTGTTTGGCTCATAGTAGGTGTTCTGCATACCTACTCTGTGCACCACCCACACCACCATGGGATTTCAGGTCCATGGAGACACCACTGGATGTTGCAGGAAAAGAAATGTATGTGTTATCTTTCACTTCTCCAGAAACAGTCCTTTAAGATAAGCTTAGGGTATTGGCACACCCTCTCCTCTAATGTCCAGTCTGAAACTCTGATGCCCAAAACCCTCCTAAAATTCCTGAGCTAAAGTTGTCTGTCTTCTCTGAGCCACCACCAGGTCTAAGGGGCTGTGGCCATGGGTGGGTTGGGGGGGGGGCTGCATCCTGAGATTTATAGCAGCACCAAGCACCTACTCTGAGGCCAGGCTGAGAGCTAGGGGCCTTCATATGTTAGATCTTGAAGTCCCATGTGGCCCAAGACAAAAGGAGCTCGGGTCACTCCCATTAGACAGAGAGGAAGCTGAGACCCTAAGAAGTTAAATAACTTTTCCAAGACCAGCCAGCTCATAAGCATAGGAGCTGGGATTTGAACGTTACTTCTTCCATGATACCCATTAGTGAACCTGGGGACAGCCACCTGGGATCAGTCACCCAGGGTTGGGAAGGAACAGAGTTCCTTGTGAAGCTTTGTCCTGGCTGCGTGACCTCGGGTGAGTGACCTAGCTTCTCTGAGCCTCACTGTCTTCACTGCAAAAAAGCTTTTTCTCTCGGGGCCACTGAGAAGATCCAAAGAAACAGAGGACATTTAAGCCACCCCATAGGGAGATGCTGAGAAGCTGAGTAATCTTATGTTCAATGTCCATACACATTCCTCCACCTGGCCCGCCCCAGGAGATCAGCTTCAGAGCCCCAGGGATCACTGCAGGGACTCATCAGTGATCCGCAGCTCCCGGGGGTCCCCTTACTTCAGAGGCCCACAGGCAGCCAGGACTAGAGGACCTTACATATCACTGTGTCCGACCTTCACTCCCTTTTCTAGATGAGGAAACTGAGGCTCACAGGCCGGAAGGGACTTGCCTAAGATCTCACAGTCGGTTGGTGGCAGAGCCAGGACTAGATCCTGTTACCCAATCCAGAGCCCGTGTGGCAAGCATCACTGCAGTTTCTTGGCCTCAGTGGAGTCTGAGCTGGGGCATGGGTGCCAACTCTGAGCCCTGTGGGGTGGGGAGCTCACACTTGCTGAACACTCGGGGCTGCCAAGTGCTGTCTAGGCCCCTCAAATTCAGATCATTTCAATGGGCCCAGGCAGTGGATTCTACCTCTGTCCCTATTTTTACACGAGGAAACTGAGAACCAGAGACTTTGAGCTTCCTGCCCAAGATCACACAGCTGGGGGTTCTTATCCAGGGTCTGTGTCTCCTCTTTCTGCACTTTCCTGGGCTGCAAGCCCAGCCCTGACCCTCAACTGGAGAGGAGGAGGCAAGTGAACGGGGTGCCCTGGGTCCAGCAACTTCTCAGGGCAGGCTAGAGCATGACCACCTGCAATGTGCTCAACTCTGTTCTAGAAGCTGGTGCAACAGATGAGGACAGGACCCTGACCCCCAGAGCCTCCCTCCCAGCAGGGGAAGTCAGATCAGAGCAGGCTATGAAGGGTGTGGATGGAGGGTGCCTGGGAGGAGGGAGGGCCACACTAGAGAGGGGTCAGGGAGGTGATACCTGAGACAGGAACTGAGTGATGGGAAGGGGGAGAATGCAGAGGCTTGTGGGAAGCTGGCATGTCTGGGATGGGGGTGGGGGGACGGCATTCTGGACTTTGAACACCAGGATAGGAGATGGCCTCTAACTGAGAAGAGGAGCTAAGAGAGGGAGTTAAGCTCTGGCTTAACTCCACCTAATTTTCATGTTTGAAAGCTCACCTGGGTTTCCATTTGAGAATAGCTCTAAGGAGGAGTGGTGGGAAAAGGGTTACCCCCTATGCCACAGGCACCCGAGGGCAGGGTCTTCCTGCCATGTCTCTGTATCCCCAGCACCAGGTTGGCATTGGTCCCTCATCTGTGAAATGGGGGTCTGACCCTCAGCGGTTCACTCCCAGCTCTTGTTAGCAAGCTGAGTTTGGCTTTTCGCTTATCTGATCTTGTGCCAGCAGCATGAGGCTCCCTGTCCTCAGCAAACCCAACCATCCCCAGCCCCAGAAGCTCTTCTGACCTTTATCCCTGTGCAGAGATCTCGGGCTGCCTGTTTCTCCCAATTCTACTCTCCCCAGCTGCCCCGTCCTCCAATGTCAAAGGTTCAGGACAACTTATTCTCCCCTCCCCGTCACAGGGAGGAGCCACTGGGCTTGTCTAGAGATGAGCCACTCTGGGCTGGAAGACAAAGGACGGTGACAGGCAGGACTGGTCACATCCTTTGCAGGGTCCAATGCAAAATGAAAACATAGGACCACTTGTTCAAAACTTAAGAATTTCAAGACAGAGATACAAGAGCGTTAAACCAAGAGCACCCCCTTGTAAGCGCGGGGCCCGCGCAGCTGCCTTGACACAGCACTGTGAAGTGGCCCTACTCTGACCCAACTCCTCAGAGTCCTGGGCAGGTAGGCCTTGCTAGTCCATTCTGTCTGTCCTCCTACAAAGTTGTCCAGGACACTGAGTCCCCAGGGGCCAGTCTCTTCAAGTTGCTGAGAGCAACTGGTCACTGGTCCCGCCATTCCACACCAGAGAACAGCACAAGGGACTGGCCAACTTTCCTGTACAGCAAAGGGACCTAGCAGTGAGCTTGGGATCTCCCAGCCCAACCTCACCTCTTACAAAAAGAGAAACTGAGGCTCAGAGAGAGGAAGTGACTGGTGTAAGTCTCTCAGCAAGTGTGCCCTCCAGTCCAATTGGGACAGGCAGAGGCAGGAGCACACTCCTGGTGACAATGGCCTTCTGCAGGAGCTGCTAACCTGATTACATACCTGCCTCCCGCTCAGGGCTGGGGCCGGCCCCACCCAGCACGAGGAGGTGCTGATAAATACTTGCTAATTGGTGGTGAATAGGCAGGTAAGGACAAGGATGAGAGAGGCGTGCTCTGGCCCCAAGCTCTGTGGAGAGCAGGAGACCAAGCTGGGGCAGCTCTTGGTTTTCCAGGCTCCCTGTCCAGGTTCCCTGCCCTGTCCTGGCTGCCCAGCTTCCTCCTGGGCCAGGCCAGCCCTGCGGGGAGAAACATCAGCAGAGGGAACTCAGTACACCCCCGAGCCTGGGGGCAGGCCCCTGAGCAGCTATGGCCTCAGCTTCCCCCTGGGTGACCTGGTATCATAATACTCAGCTCCCATGAGTAGCAAATGAGGTCACATGTGTGATATTTTGTGGGGGGCATCACACAGCAGGCCCTCAAAAGCTGGTAGCTACAGCCTCCCATGAAGTTCAATTCAGGTCAACTAAAAACATATCTACTGTGTCTAAGACAAGGTGTAGATTATACTGCGCATGGACTCTGGGCCAAGACAATGGGCCGGCTTGAAAAGAACTGGATGAGGGCCCCTGCATTCTATAGGCCCATGCTCAAATGCCAAGTAAAGTCATTCTGGGGAGTGAGAGATCCCTTTAGGCTAGATCAGAAAGGCTTCCTAGAGGAGGGGACACCAGAGCTGGGCCTGGAGGTCTCAGACAGGTGGACGTGGGAAGGGCAGGTACTCCAGACGGAGGGAACGGCTTGAGCACAGGCCGAGATGGAAATGCCCAGGAACGTTTGGTGAAAGCAAAGGGGCCATGAGGCTAGAAGGGAAGGTTGAGAGAAGACCACTGGGGGCTCTGAATGCCGCAGAGTTGGGAAGTTGTCCTGTGAGTGATGGGCCCCCCGGGGGAGGGGGGAGCTGGTGCTCCCTCTGTTTTCATTCTTTCCTGGTGTGACACCCACCCTCTGTCTATAACATGTCAAATGACAATACTGACGCCACATCTGACAAGAGGAGGGTGTCTTTGATTGGCCTCCAGATGGCACTGCCCTCTCCCCCAACACACATGTGCCCTGGTATCTACTCCTTGACATCAAAGCCCTCGATTTCCTCATCCTTCCCCCACCCTGTCCCCTTCCACCACTTCTCTGCCCCAGTCCCTCTGCCTGCCCTCCCCAGCCCCCTTTTCCTGGAGGCTCTCTCAAAGGCCACCAGCCCTCCTTCAGCACCCCCACCCTGACACAATCTCTCTCCCTTTTAGGAGCCCTGTGCCTTCACCCTGCCAGTTCAGCTCAGCCTTGGTGGCTGCCTCCCCAACCAGATCATTAGGCAGCCCTGCCAGGCAGATTGGCTGGGGCATCTCCTGGTTGCTTGACCCCACCAAGTGCCCACACATAGCCAGCACACAGGAGGCCCTGAAAGGGAGGTGGGCTTGTGACGGTGCCCCACCCTCCAGTGCCCTGCCGCACACGAGACTCACACGGTGGGGATGTACTCTCCTGGGAAGGCATTCGTGGTGTAGCTGATAAGAAGGCAGGTCTTTCCCACGGCTCTGAAAGACAGGAAGTTCCAGAGGGCATCAGTCACAGGCCCTGCCCCCTGGAAAAACCCAGGCCCACCCCTCTGGGCCTCAGTTTCCCCACCTGAGGCTCCTCGTGTCAGGGTTCTCAAACCTGAGAGCCACAGAGTCATCTGGGGTACTGTGAAAGGGCAGACCAGCCCCCCTCCCCCTGCTGACATTCCAAGCCATGGCCCTGGGGAGGAGCTAGACAGTGCTGCAGAGCCCCCAGGCTTGACCAGGGCTCTGCCATCACACCAGTGGCAAGAACTTGGGCAAGTCAGTTAACCTCCTTATGCCTCAGTTTCCCCCTTTAGAAAATAAGGATAGGATGAGTCCATCCTCAGAAGAGTGTGCTGGAAAGTAAATTAGACGAAGCCCATGAAAAACCAAGCACCCTGCAGGATACAGCACAGCCGCCAGCTGCTGGGGGAACACCACCTCACCAGTGAGCATAGTTGTTAAGAGCTCAGAGTTTTGGTGTCAGAGAGACCTGGATTCAAATCCCACAGGTCTTGGGCAAGTCATTTTACTTCTTTGAACTTCGATTCTCCCACCTGTAAAATGGGCCTAATATTAGGGTTGGTGTGAGGATAAACCAATGGGTGTGACTAAGCCCTGTGCCTCACACACAGTAAATGCTAAATAAGTGGTGATCGCCCTTTGTTCACGCTGCCTTCCCCCAGCCAGCAGGTGGAGGCCACAGTGGCAGCGCTGGCCCTCCCCCACTGTTTCGTCACTTCCTGTTCTGAGGAGCTGACTGCCCTGTCCTCCCCATCCACCGCCTGCCCTCCCGGGGGCCTGCCAGCAAGGTAACTTTGAATGTCTGGAACATTGCCCTTGGCTTCCGCTCTCCCCCCTCAGATCAGATACAAAGCAGAAGTGGGCAGGCAGGAAGATAAGGGCCAGCAGTGCATCAGAATCAGCTGAGGACAGCCTGATCAATCAGCCCGTCCCCATCAACCCATTAGTCAAAGCAAGCCGGGGCCACAGGGACCCAGGCCAGGAAGGATCCAAGTGTCTCGAGGCCTCAGGCCTCTGTAGACTTGGAGAGCTGGATGAGAGGCCTGCCCAGCTGGCCTGCGCTGGGATGTGCACAGAAAGCTGCAGGCTGTGTCAGTGGGCTGGACCCTGAGATACTGTTGCTGGGAGGCGCGAGGGAATTGGCATTTGGACCTCTCCTCTCACGGCTAAGGAAACTGGGGCCCACGGGCGGACCTAACAACCTGAGGTCACTGAAATATGACAGCTGAGAAGGCAGCTCAGCCCAGCATGTCCCAAAGTGACCCCCACAATCACATCCCTTCCCTCCTCCTTCCCTGTCTCTCATGTCCCTGCCTTCAGCTTCTCACCCACACCCCCCACACATCCTCCCAACCAGGCAGCTGGGGGAGGCGGGGGGAGGCGGGGGGAGGCTGGCATTTATTGAGCACAATTCAAAATGTCTGAGGGGACCCCAGTCAGCTCTAGTGGGAGCTCCCAGATGGCCAAACCGAGGTTCAAGGAGGTCCTATGACTTGCCCAAGGCCACACGGCAGCATAAGCCAGTGATTAGAGCCCGAATCAGCCTGGGAACAAAGGCCAGATTTTTGCTTCCCCGGCCCCCTACATCCACAGAGCTGAAGACTGAGGTCTCATGGGAGACCTGCCCCAGCACCCACGATACAGGCGAGGGGACCTGGCATCCCCACCAGTCCTATACTCTTCACCCAGCAAGCTACCAGGGTTAGGTGGGCAGAGAGAGTGAAGCTGTCCTCATCCAACCCAGGGGCTCTGTCTGGATCCTGGGAGAAGAAGGGACAGTTCTTTCTGGCTGCCTCCCAGGGACTCCTACAGGTAAGGGGACTACCCCAGGGACACCTGTGCAGAAGGGTCTCAGGGCTCCCAGATAGGGAACTGCGAGGAGGGTCAGCCAGGTACCTACCCATCTCCCACCACCACACATTTGATGGCCTGCATCGTGTCGTGTCCGGGACCTGGGGCCGGCAGCAGTGACCGTGGAGAGTTTCTGCAGCACCAGGGGTGTGGAGAGCCTGGTGAGGCGCCCCAGGCAGCGCAGCAGTAGACAGGAGGCAGGAGGAAGCGGAAGGGGAACTTGCCCAAGCTGCTGCCCCCACAGCCGTTTGCAGAAGGCGGAGCATGCATTCTGGCAGAACAGCTGAGGGCAGGGGGTGCACCTCAGGTGCAGGGCTGAGCCATGGCCACCCCCCACAGGCATGCCTGCTCTGGGGCACCAGCTAGAAACCTAGGGACCCTCTCAGCCGGGGACCTCACTTCCATGGGCAGGGCCAGAGTTATTCTCTGCGAACTTGAGGTTTCCAAGAATTCAGTTCACCTCAATTCTAAGCAATAAACATTTAATTAGCATCTTCTGTGTGCCCGGCATGGTGTCAGGCACCAGTGAGTCCAGGATGCAATGGGGATTGCTAGTTCCTGGGGAAGATAGGACCTCATTCATCATGGTTGTCTATAAAACAAGGCAGGAAGTGATGGGGCCCCAGGGGATCTATAGGGAGGGGACCTCAGAGTTACACAAAAGGAGAGCTGGGGCCTGTGAGGTGGCATTCAAGCCAGCAATTAAAAGGTGGTATTAGAGAGGCCACTCTGGGTGAGGGGGTAGCATAAGCAAGACACAGAGGCTTCTCCAAAACAAAGGCCAGTGTGGGACCCCCCAGCGTGGTAGGAGGGGAGATGCAGGGGGAGGGTGATGAGGCAGGAAGGGGGGGTCAGCTCATGGAGAAGGGGAAACAGAAGGGAAGTGACAGCCAGTTCCCCAAGTCAGCTGGGCCCTGTGCCAGAGACAGCCCCATGGAACCAGGTGCCTTGGATCTAAGAACTGTGGCACATTTTAAAGATGCAGAAACAGGATACGAGAAGTCAGGTGACTCCAAACCCTCCCAGCATCCCCAGGTGCTGTTTGGGGGGACAAAGCCTGAGTTCTGCAGCTTGTGGGATGGGGAGTGCTCCCCTCAGCCACGGCAGACTCGAACCTGAGTAGCACTGAGTCTCCCCAGTGGGCTCCAAGTTAGTCCTTACTATTCACTCACACAGCTCCCACACCCAGCACCTTTCCTGCTCCAGGGCTTGGGGTGAGAGGAAATGGGCAGAGCCCCCTGGGCTGAGGGCAAACCGGGAAACAGAAACGCAGCAGAGTGTGAACAGGGGTCTGCTGGGTGACAAACATCCCTCCTACTCCCCACCCTGGGGTCAGAGCCCAGGATTCCTCTAGGCACCTGGAGGCTGAACCCTTCCAGAGCTGTCCACACAGCTACAGGGTTGGCACATATGGCTGTTGTGGAAAGGGAAATGCAGCCCCCTCCCCCACAGCCTGCTCCTACACTTGGCCAGCCAGTTACTAAAAAGCTGGTGCACTTCCTTGTCCCTGCTCTGTGCTGTGCACAGGCTGAGCTGAGCTGGTGGGAGCACATCAGGGCACCCAGCCCAGGTCGGGAAGGCCCAGGGCCCAGCCTGGATCCCTCCCTCCCAGGCCACCTGAAGGCTTTATTCCGGGCACTCTCCCAAATCCACATTGTCTCCCCAACCTTTGCTATTCCATAGGGCA
Organism: Saccopteryx bilineata; assembly: GCF_036850765.1. Classification (NCBI taxonomy): domain Eukaryota; kingdom Metazoa; phylum Chordata; class Mammalia; order Chiroptera; family Emballonuridae; genus Saccopteryx; species Saccopteryx bilineata. The sequence continues at coordinate 89,873,427 of NC_089490.1, read as the reverse complement.
ACCTCTGTGTTAATCTAAAAAAATAAAACAACAAAAAGAACCAGTGTACTAAATGTGGTGTGGTATCCTGGATTGCATCCTGGAACAGAAAAAATGTATATGTGCAGGTGGAAAAAGTAGTAAAATCCAAAACAAATTGAAATTGAATTAGTAGTATGGTACTAAAGTGAATTTCTCACTTTTGTCAAACACATCAGGGTTATGTAAATGATGTTAACGTCAGGGCAAACTGGATGAAAAACAGACATGAATTCCTTCACTATCTCAGCAACTTTTCTGCAAATCTAAAATTATTCCAAAATAAAACACTTATTTTTTAAAAAAAGAAAAGACAAAAGAATGATGCACCTCTTTGGGAAGTCCCAGCCAATGAGTGCAGCCACATGACAGGGGACAGGGACTATGCTCTGGGCTTTATCCCCCACTCACCTTCAGGGTGAGGCTCCCTTTCGCAGTAAACAACCTGTCCAATCGCCACGTGGCCATGGCGACCCTGAAACTAGCCTGTGCCCTCTATCCTGAGAAAGCCCCTCCTCCTGGACCGCCCAAGCAAAGTACTCCGCCTGACTTAATGCCATCCAACTCCTGCATTGATTATATACCATGTGGATACCTAGCTCCAGGCTTGGTACTGCAGTGGATACAAAACAAAAGAATTGGAGTGCACAATTCCACTCGTTTTGACAGATATATGCACCCACAAAAACTCCACCACGACCAAGATACAAAACATCAGGAAACATTTCCATCACCGTGGAAAGTTTCCTTGTGCCCCGGTGCAGCCCACCCCCCACGCCCACCACACACAGCTCTGACCTGCTTTCTGTCATTACAGATTGATTTGCATTTTCTAGAATTTCACGTAAATGGAATCACACAGTATGTGGCCCCCCGCACACGGCTTCTTTCAGTGTGTTTTTGAGATTCACTCTTGTTGTTGCATATGCCGGATCCATCCCTCTTCATGAGTGAGTAGGGTTCCATCGCAGGGATGTGTCACAGCCTGGTTATTCACTCGGCCTTGTCCTCTTTCTCTTTTCTTTTTGACAGAGACAGAGAAAGAGTCAGAGAGAGGGAAAGATAGACAGGAAGGGAGAGAGATGAGAAGCATCAATTCTTTGTTGCAGCTCGTTAGTTGTTCATTGATTGTTTTCTCATATGTGCCTTGACGGAGGGGGGGGGGCTACAGCAGAGCAAGTAACCCCTTGCTCAAGCCAGCGACCTTGGGCTCAAGCCAGCAACCATGGGGTCATGTCCTATGATTCCACACTCAAGCCAGCAACCCCGTGCCCAAGCTGGAGACCTCGGGATTTTGAACCTGGGTCCTCCACGTCCCAGCCCAATGCTCTATCCATTGCGCTACCGCCTGGTCAGGCCCTATCCTCTTTCAACCACTCTTTGCAAACTCACTGAATCACAGAACCACGGGGCCTCTGGGCATTTGTGGAGGGAACATAAAGACAATCTTTAGCCAACCCCACCCTGGCACCACTGGTATCCAATGCTTGAGTCACTGCCCTTGAAACAGCTGCCCAGCCCTGTTCACATACCTCCAATGATGGGGAACTCATTACCTGAGGAGACAATCCCTTCTGACCTTGGGCAGCTGGGCCTGTTATAAAACTCTTCCCCATTTCAGCCCAAATCCACCTTCCTAGCTCATCCCCACAGAGGTCCTAGTCCTTGTCCAGAAGCCACCCAGGTCAGTCAGCTCCCTCCTCCTCACCTCAGGTCTTAGGATTTAGAAGGTACACTTCCACTGATCAATGTGCTGATAAATGTTTAACTTACACCTCTAGTCGTTTTTACTGAGGTCTATCAGTCCATGATATGAATGTATTAAAATGTATTCATCTAGCCTGACCAGGCGGTGGAGCAGTGGATAGAGCATCAAACTGGGATGTGGAGGACCCAGGTTTGAGACCCTGAGCTCGTCAGCTTGAGCACAGGCTCATCTGGTTTGAGCAAGGCTCACCAGCTTGAGCCCAAGGTCACTGGCTCGAGCAAGGGGTCACTCGGTCTGCTGTAGCCCCCGGTCAAGGCACATATGAGAAATCAATGAACAACTAAGGAACCGCAACGAAGAATTGATGTTTCTCATCTCTCTCCCTTCCTGTCTGTCTGTCCCCCCCCCAAAAAATGTATTTATCTAACCTCCTGTGAATGGCTATACAGGAGGCTTGCCATCTTCGCTTTGCAAACAGTTCTGCTGTAAATATTTGTGGCCTTGTGGAGCTGGTGAATGAGGTTTCCCTGGAAGGGGGATGGCAGAGCTGTAGGCACATACATCTTTCACCTCAATAGAGAAATCATTCTGCAGGGTTCCCCTGGTCCACACCCTCACACCCCCTTGGTCTGATAAGGCTTTCTACTTCTGCCAAACTCATGGGTGTCAACTGACATCTCATGTGGTTTTAATTTACATGAACTCAATTCTGGTGATGTTGAGAATCTTTGCAAGTATTTATTCGACATTTGGGTTTCTGCTCCATAAATTATCCTTTTCTACCTTTTGTCCATTTCTCTATTCTCGTATTTATTTGGAGAAGTTATTTATATATTCTGATTTCCAACCTTAAATTGCTAAATGCAATCCAAATCTTTTTTCCAGTCTTTGGGATGTCTTTTGATCAGCTGTGACTTTTAACAAACAGAATTTTTATTTGAATGTAGTCTAGTTTCTTCTCCAGTGGCTTGTGTTTTTGGAGTGAGTCTTGCTCACAAAGAAGTCCTTCCTGGCTCCCACATTTGTCAAGATGTTCGCCTACATTTTCTGCTAAAGCTTTTAAAGTTTTGCTTTTGATGTTCAGGTTTTTACACACTTGGAATGGATTTTCAGGTGTGGGGGGATAGGGACTTCTTCAAATTTGTGAGATATGGATTTAATTTAGTTCTCTTCACAACCAAGTGTTCCAGTACCATTTACCAAAGAGCTCTGCCTGCCTTTTCCCCAGTGAGCTGCCCCCATCTGTCGCATGGCCAGTGTCTCCCTGTGTAAATCTACTCCTAGCTTCTCTGTCTACTGGTCTATCTGTCCACCCTGGAGCCAACACGGTACTGCCTTCATTACTGAAATTCTGTGTCAGGGCTTTGTATCCGGCAGGGCAAATTCTCCTCTCTTGAACATTTTTAAAATTATTAGTTTCAGCTGACCATTTGTTCGTCCACATAAATTTGAGAATAAGCTTGTCAAGGTCCAAGCAAAACTATGCCAGGATTCTAATTAGAATTCTGTTCAACTTATCAGGAAATGGGGGTAGAACTGACATCTTTGTCAAGTCAGTCTTCCAACCCATTAACATGTTCCATTTCTTCTTTCCGTCTTTCAATAATGTTTTATAATTTCCTCCCAGAAAGGTCATGCACATTTTTTTCCTAAGAATTATTCCTTGATACTGAATCACATTCACTGTAATTGTAACTCACACTTGTTTTAAATTGCACTTTCTGTTTGTTGCTTCCATGTAGGAAAAATGTCAAATTTTGCATATTGGACTTATATATATGGCAATCTGGGTGGAAATTCTTATCATTTATTTAGAGATTTTGCTACTAACAAGTCCAAGGCTGTCTTTGTAGACAGCCTTATCACTTGAGAAAATGACAGTTTTATTTTTTCCTGCCCAGTTTTTATAAGATTAATTCTTTGGGTTGTCTGGAGCCTTTACTGCCGCGTTAGACAGACTTGGCGATGGTGGGCATCTTTGTCTTATTTTGGATTTTAAAAAGAGTGCTTCTGTGTTTCACCATTGAACATGATGTAGGCTTTGGCAGAGATTGTCAGAAATGTTTCCCTGCTATTATTCTTAGTAACAACAGTTTTGTTTTGTTTTTTTATCTTAACTGTTTAATTTTATCGAATGCTTTTTTTTCCTGTGTCTATGGAGATGTTGTGAATAACATTAAAACATTTTCTAATGTTCAATGACCCATGCATTCTTGCAGAAGCCTGACGTAGTCACTGCAGGGAAGACTGCAAGCTGTCCCTCGGTAGCCATTCACAGCTTCTTCTTTTAATAACTGAGCTGCAAGGCTCACAGCCAGCCAGCCTGCTCACCAGTTGAAGACATCTTTCAGTCTCCATTGCAGCAAGGGGTGACCCTGTGATTAAGTCTGGAGGAAAAAGGGATGAATGGAAGTGATGTGTGCAACTCTTAGTCATCATCTCCTTGAAGGCTAAACCATTTTTCCTGTGCACCTTTTGTGTCCCACCCCTCAACCCCCGCTAGAAAATAGTCATGCTGGTGAAATCCTGGATGTGTGGGAGATGCAACGTCTGGACCACTCACCTCTGGATGGGGAAAGAAATCAATTTTATCTTCTGTAAAGTGTGTTATAGGGTCCTTCTGTTACAACAGCCTCAAGTCTACCCTAACAAATACAGGCATGATGATTGTCTCTCATATACTGCTGGCTTCAAATTGCTAAAATGGGGTAGGGGGCCCCATGTCCATCAGTGACAATGGCCAGTAATTTTCTTTTCTCATATTGTTCTTGTCTTTTTTGTGGGGCTGGGGAACATGTAGCAAGGTTATACTAGTTTCATTAAATAAGTTGGTGATATTATCTCTTTTTCTATTTTTAGATAACTTTGGATAATACAGAATTATCTCTTTCTCAAATATTTTTTGACATTTTTAAAACCAACTGGGCCTGGTTTTGAAATTATGTGGGAGGAACAGGTAGATTTGAAACTACTAATTCGATTTCTTTAAAGGATATCAAATCATTTGGAATTTCTATTACTTCTTACTTTTTATATTTTTTTTCTAAAAATACTTTATATATTTTTCTATTTTGCTTGGCTTTTTAATTTATTGGTATAAAGCTATTTATAGTATTATTGTCCATCTTTTTAATCTTTCCTTTTAATTTCTGTTATAGCCTTCCTTTTGATGTCATATTAATTATTTTTGCTTCCAACCTTTGTTTTTAACTGCTCCCAAAATCTATTAATTATATTAATCTTTTCAAATAACCAACTTTTGGCCTTGTTAATCTTGTCTATTACACAATTTTATTCCATTTATTTAAATTTTTTATATTTATTATTCCCTTTTTCTTTGGGTTTCTTCTATTGTTCTTACTTTACTTCTCAGTTTTGAATACTTAGTTCATGTATTTTTAACCTTGTTTTGTTCCTAATATAAGCTCTTAAAGCTATAAGTTTTCCTCAAATATGACTTTAATTTCAACCAATGTTTAAAATTAAAATATACATAAGATTTACCACAACCTATATTTTTCATATGTAATATTTTATTATGTTTTAGTTATAAGTATTAAAATTTTTATTATAATTTTTTGATTAATGAGTTATTTGAAAGTATGATAATTTTTAAAGGTTGGAAAATGGGATTTTTATCTTTTTGCTATTGTTTTTTAATGGTATTGTAGTAAAAAAAACTTGGTCTGATTCTTTTAAATTTGTTGAGATTTGCTTTATATATGACCTAGTTTAGGGTTCATTTTTTCATAAATATATAGCTATTCAGTGTTCCATAAATGTCTAATAAATCAAAGATGTTAACTGTGCTGCTCAAATCTTTTATATCATCACAAAAAGTTTCCATTTGTCTCGCTTGATCTATCAGCTATTGAGAAAGGTTTATTAACTTTCCCACCATGATGGTAAATTTGTTAATTCTACTTGTCATTCAGTCACTTTTTATTTTTGCTTCATAAATCTTTAGGCTCTCTCATCAAATGCATACATTTGAATTTAGAATTATTACATGTTCCTAAAAATTTCAACCTTTTATTAAAATAGCAGCCAGTAATCTTTACAATGTTCTAAGATCTGGCATGGAAGGGGCACTTAGTAAATTGTTATAGAAATAAAAGCTTTAAAAAACAAAAGAAGGAAGCCCCTGGGGTGGGGGTGCCTCCGGGTCTCTGGCAGGCCCCCTGGAGACAGAGCTGGGAAGCCCTCTGGGTGGAGGTCCACTCTGCCTTGGGTCAGTCCCATGCTCAGCATCACAACCAGGAGAGGCTGAAGATGGGTAGCCAGCTCTGAGCAGTCTCCAGTGGCTGGAGTCTGGTCCCAGCCTGGCAGAGTCCTCCCAGAGTGACAGAGCTCTGGGGTCAGATTCCTGGTTTAGACACTGATGATTATTCCCTACTTTAGCCCCCACCCCATCCTTGGGCTGCTGGCCTCAGGTCAGCCTACGGTTCAGTCGCCTCCCTGCTTCCTGCTGGAGGAGCCATACTCAGTCTAAAGGCTCCATGAGCCAATTCAGGGTTCAGGAGGGATTTTCCCCCAGGACACCCCCATGAAGTCCTGGATACAGAGTGCCGGGGCTTCCTTATCTCACTGGGGGCTTTCCTTCTGCCCCAGATCAGGTTCTGTGCCCCAGACACACCCAGAGACCAAGCACAGCCAGGCCTCTGTTGCCTCAACTCTCAGACCCCGGGGAGCCCTCCCTGCAGCCCCCACAGGCCACCCTCCATGCAGGTCCCCGTGCAGGTGCACCCTCGTCCTCCTCTCCTTCACACACCACTCCTCAGGACACCGTCTGGGCCTTTCCCTGTATATCCTTCAGCGGCCACCGCAGCCATGCTTCCAGGCCTGCTGGAGATGCCCCTACCACCACCCAGATGCCCACTGGCCCCTTGAGCTCAGCAGTCTTCCCCAGCTTCCATCCCAACACAGCACAGTCATCCCTCTCCCCTAAACTGGGACCTAGACAGCAAATATTTTTTCTAAGTTTTTTCATTACATTTTAATATTTCCACATTGTCTTTGAATGAGTAATATATTCACATGGTCCAAAATTCAAGAAGGACAGAAAAGCCTATCACAAGAAGTCAAACTTCTAGCCCATCTCCCAGCTATCCAGTCCCCTCCTAGGAGACTACTTCCTTTGCCAATTTCATGGCTGTCCTTCCAGAGACATTGTAGCAGAAAACAAGCATTCTGTATTTCCTTTCTCTCACCCCCAAAGGGAGCACAGATGCTGGGTGTCCTGCATACCACTAACTCCCATTTTCTATTTACCTTTAAGTTTGTTCCCTATTCATTCACAAAGAGCTTCTTCATTCATTTTTGCCCCTGAACAGAATTTCCATTGTTTGGGCAGATTCATCTGATTCATTCCTGCTGAAGAAAGGGTAAGGTTTCACACACACACACACACACACACACACACACACACACACACACCCCTTCTGCTACTCCAACTGTGCGGCCCTGTATAATGGAGTACACACATTGTTTGGCAGAAGGGTGAGTATCTGGAGGCTGCCACCCTTGCGGAGAGCTCCGGGGTGACAGGGTACATCACTCATACCAAATCCCCTGCCCAGATGTGCATTCATCCTTCCACTGACAATGCAGGAAACCCCAGTTTCCCCACCTTCTCAAAGACACAGTCTTCGAGACAACTTTCTTATTTTGATACTCCTGTAAGCCAAAAAAAAAGGGGGGGGGAGTTATATGGCAATGGAGATTAATTTGCATTCCGTTTAGTATGAGTGAGCATCTTTTTTTCAGAGGGTTAAAAGCCATCTGTATTTCCCTTTTCTGTGAACTGTTATTTCCTACCCTTTGCCCATTTTCTTATTTGGTGCTGGTGTTTTTTATTGATTTCCATAATAAGCAAATTAGCTTTCTGTCTATCGCAGGAGTTACAACCCTGTTTTTCCAGAACGTCACTGGCTTTTCTAATAGCGGCTTGAGGCAATGCAGACGTCTTCCTATTTACATCACTTAGTTCATCTTTTCTGTCACTGCCCTAGGTTCTTTGTGATTCTTGGGCCTCTGCCACACTGAAATTACATTTTAAAGCATTCTTTTATGGTTTCTCCTTGCAGTGTTATGGTTTAATTTTATATATATATTTGGCTATTTGAAACCCCTCATCTTACCCCCTTGTACAATGTGAGGTACAGATCCTACTTTATTTTTTCCAAATGGCTACCCAGTGACCAACCCCATTTATCCCCATAATGTATTTTCTCCCCACAAACTGAAAAGCTACCTTTATCTCACACTAAATTGGCACATGTATTGACCATCTCTCCTGGACTGGGCAGCACTCCTGGCACTCCCCTTCTCAGTCCCAGTGCCCAGGCACCTTCGGGGCCCTGTGGCTTCTCCCTCCTATTATTTGTTGAGTTTGCCTTATTCTCTCACTTTCCACCTCACAGTGTGGGTTCAGAACTTGACATTTCTCCCCAGGGACGCACAGGCATGGAAGTGTCAGTGCCGGAGGAGGAGGAGGAGGAGGAAGAGGGCTGTGAGCTTTCCCTAATGTTAATGGCATCCTGTCTCCCCTCGGGTAAGGCTCTCATTTGGGCAGGAGAGTCTCCATGCTTGTCCCCGCCTACCTTCCTCACTCCCTCCCTTGCTTCCCTCTGTCACTGCCAGCCCAGAGCCCTGGAAGGTCTTCAAATGCCACACTTGATGTGTCCTTGCATCTGCCATTCCCTCCACACAGAAGTCCTCGTCCTCCTCATCCTGCCTATTTCCTCTCCAAGACCCTTCAGCCCAGCCCCTATCCTTATCATCGAGAGGTAGGACAGAGACCCCAACCCCAGCCTGCTTGTCAGCCTTCGGGCATGCACATGAACCACACAGAACAAGCCAAACTGCACAGGACTGGCCAGAACTAGAAGCGAGGAGTCTCTGGGCATCACCCCCACTCCATCCAGGTCATTCCCCTACCTCTGGACTAATCTTGGGTTTTGATTCTCAATGTCCATTCCCTTCTCCATGGATGCCCCACCCCCAGACCGTTTAACTCCTCTATTTCTGCCTCTCTCCTTGTGCCCTGGCCATGGCTGTCTGTCCTCTGGCTCTGTCCACGCTGCTGTGAGATGGGTCAGTGGCTTCTAATGCTGAGCAGGGAGGGGAAGACACCTTCAATGGGTCCTGGCCCAGGGCATGCGGAGGATGACTTCTGGCCTGTTATGTTAGGCTGACATGCACAGTTCATCATTTAGCTCATGTTTAACAGGCTTCTCCTGGGTGCCAGGCCCTGGGGAAATGTCAGCAGACCAAGTGAGGTCCCTGCCCCTGGGAGTTCACATCCTGACAGGGACACAAACAATAAACAAAATAATGACTAGAACAATGACTCAGGTGGTGAAAAGTGCCATGGAAAAAATAACAAAGGACACTAAAGAGAAGAAGATGATGGGAAAGGGAAGAGGCAAACCAGACTGAGCTCTGCAAAGATCGAGGAAGGAGACTACAGGGGAAGCACCTACCAGGAGAAGAGGAGCTTGGCAAGAAGGCCCGTGGGACTTGAATAAAACGCCCAAGGCAGAGTGGCCAGGAAGGCCTGGAGACTCCAATAAGGACTTTGCTTTGATTCTGTGAGCTAGAAACCAGAGATCCGAATTTAGTAGGCGCCCTCTGGTGGCCATGTGAGGAATACAGCGTATTGGGACCAGGGCAGAAACTGAGATTGCAGTCATTGAGGTGTCCAGGAGAGAGGGGACTGAGGTTTGAACCAAGGAGGTGATAGTGGAGGATGTGAGAAGTTTCTAGACACAAGGTATATTTTGTAGAGTCTCAAGGATCTTATGGAGTCAAAGGTGCTAATTTCATTCTTAGCAACTCAGCAGATGGCAGTTCCATTTAACCAGGATGGGGGTGACTGTAGGAGGAGAGGGTTTGCAGGGCCAGGAATCGAAGCTTCTACTCTGCACATTTCAGCGGAGAAGCCTGATGGGCATGAGAAGGTTAAGTGTGTGGTCAGATGATAAGTCCAAGGGGAAGGAGCCAGGGTGGAGACATAAGCATGGAGCTGTCCAGATGTAGACAGTATATAAAGCAACAGGAGGCCACCCAGGGCAGAATTAGGCCATATTCATAGAGGGCACCAATAGAGCTCCAAAGCTAATGGCCACCTAAGACAGACAGGACTGAGCCTCCAGTGAGGGGCCTCCTTCTCTGGCTTGAGCTCATGACCAGAACTTGTATTGACAGCTTCTGCACACCAGGCTGGAGGAATGGGAGGGGGCAGAGGGCTGGAACACCCTTTTCTACTGCATGTCTGGGGGCATATCTGTTCCCCCTCCAGGTTTTCCCACCTTGCCTTTGGCCCCAGCCCAGCCTCTTGCACTTGCTTTGGCCGCATGCACAGGGCCTCCATCCCCTCCCTCCTCTGACCCACACCCAGCAGCTCAATCTCAGATCACTCTCCCTGCACAAGTTCCCAAAGCACCACTTTCCTTCTTTCATTGGAACCTACACCTCCAGATCTGCCCCATCTACCCCTTCAAACACCTTCAGTTCAGCAGCTCCGCAAAGTTCACAAGTAATCCTATGTGATGGCTTTATAAATGAAAATTGATGCAAAAAATTATGATGAACAAAATGCCAAAAATAAAGTTAAATTTATTTACTTCAATTTAAATACCAATTAAATCGGCCCTGGCAGGGTAGCTCAGTTGGTTAGAGCATTGCCCAAATACGCCAAGGTTGCAGGTTCAATCCCCAGTCAGGGCACATGCAAGAATCAACCAATGAATGTATAAATATGTAGAACAACAAATGGATGTTTCCCTCTCTCTCTTTCTCTCTCCCTCTTCCTCTCTCTCTAAAATCAATTTTAAAATAATAAATTAATAAAGATTAAATCTTATCCAGCACTTGCACACTTCATCCGCCTCACGGTGGTCCAGGCTCTACTTAGCGCTCCAGCACCTCCCTATCTCCCCTTACCCATCGCCCCCAACCCATTTCTTCACCACCCCTCCCCCTCCCCTGAGGCCAGCAACGGAGAGTTAGGGAGGATTCGATGGAGAATGAAGAGAAGACAGGGAGACAGAGCTGCCATGTTCTTCCCAGAGCCCAGTCCTGGCACGGCTAAAATAACCACTCACAGACTCAGGGGTGTCTGGATGAAGGGCCCTGTGAGGTCCGTCCCCCCGCCCCTGTCGCACCCCCAGCAAAGTGGGAGCTCAAGCTGTGGCTTTTCTGAGTGGCATCTCTGCAGCCACCACAGGGGGGAGACAATCGGCTGGGTTTTGGTCTCTGAGGACAAAGAAAGGGAGGGGCAAGAACCTTCTGGCCCTCCCCATCTAACCACGAGGGAGCCCTCCTACTCCGCCCAAAGCTTTCTACACCCCGCCCGCCGTGGTCATGCTCTGTGCCAGCTGCCTTGCGTGGATTCTGTCAGGAAATCCCTCACACCTCCCCTTGTGGGAGGTGCCCCCATGAGCCTGTTTTTGCAGAAAAGGCCCAGAGAGGGGAAGTCTCTTTGGGCAGCAGCTGGTGGTGAGGGGAACGACCTCCCTACTGGCCTGCAGTAACACCCAGCTGGTGCCCTGAGCCCTTGCCTCTGTCTCCATGGCCCTGGGCTTCGCAGAGAGCATTCTGAGCTTGTCTCAGGAATAAACGAGCCAACAGTACCTTTTGGAGAGTTGGAGACCAAGGCCCAGAGTGACTGAGTCCTTGAGCTCCAGTCAGATGCTGGGAGGAGCAGAGGCGGGGAAGCCTGAGTCTGCCGGGGCACAAGCCCCACACTCTCCTGCCACCAGTGCCCTCAGCCCACCCAGTATGAGCCCTCCTGAGGCCTCATGGCCTGGCGCATAGACTCAGACCAGTGAGGGGATAGAAAGGATAGTAGGAAAAGAGAAAGAAAACCCAGCCACAAGGGGCTTAGGACCATCTCCCCACCCTCACCTGCCATGGTTTTCTCCTCTGTAACCCTAAGGGGAGAGATCTCAGAACTGTGAAGGGTTTTTTCAGAAGAACTTTCCAGAGTTCAGGGATGCAAGCTCACTACAATCACTAGCTGGTCTTTTCACCATCGTCGGACATGACTCCAGCACCCTGCCTGACCAAGGCTTCTAGATAACTGAAGGTTCTGGTTAACAGAGACTTGTCACAGCTTATGGAGATGACCAGCCTCAGCGTGAGGGTGAGGAACCTCAGCGTGACACCGGAAAAGGGGTGGGAATGGCTGGTGGGCTCACTGTATCTCAGGCCACGCTGGGGATAAGCGTTACCACCTCCAAAAATGCAGTTAGTGGGTGGGGAAGAGATGCCAACTTCTGAGCCTGCTGGTTATCTCCCTTTGGGAGTTCAGAAGGCCCTGAGAGCTGATTTAGTCAAACCCTGTGCCCTGCCGCAGCCATTTATTCATTCGACAAATACTTAGCGCTACCATGTGCCACAGGCTAACCACATAGACCTGATCCCATCCCTGAAGAGGTTATGATCCAAATAATGGAAACATATATTGAGCAAGCAATTATGGTAATGGGTCCTAGAATTCTGATCAGGTGTGCCAGGAGCCAGGAGCACATAGGTTAAGAAAAACTGCCCAGAGGAAGTATTCAACCAGGACCTGAAGCCTGAGCAAGCATTGGCCAGAGATGGTAAGGGGAAAGAGCAGTCCCAGTAGATGGAGCGGCATGTACAAAGGCTCCAGGGCATGAGAGAGCGTGGTCTCCTCGGGATAAAGCAAGATGGCCCTCAGTGCTGTCACGTGGAGTGGGAGGGAGGAGAGGGCTAAAGCCGCAGGCGGCAGGAGGCCCCAGGGGGCCTCGCGGGTCATGTTTTGGATACTCAATGCTATCCAGAGGACAGTGGTGAGCCACTGAAGGTTTCCAAGCAACAGAATAATGTGAGAAGATTCACGTCTTAGAAAAACCAGCCTAGATACTATAAGCAGCAAGAATCTGGATGGAAGGGAGGTAAAACTGGGGCCAAAGGAATAACACAGGCTGTCACAAGAGAAAGAGGATGGTGGCCCATATTAGGAAGTGACAACATGAGTGTCTGAGGCGTCCATGGCTTTGAGAACCATTGGGAACATCCGACTCTAGAGGGAATTGATTATCCAGTCAAGGAGGAGAAAGAAGGAGTCCGAATGGAGTCCCAGAGTCCCACCTGAGTGACTGGGGAAACAGTGCTGTGTTTGCTGAGCTGGAGAACACGGGAGAGAAACGAGAGGCCAGTTTTGAACCTGCTGAGCCAAGGCCACTAAGGCAGGAAACTGGAAATATCAGGAAGGGGGTCAGAGGAAAGCATGGGGTGGAAGTCAAGGATGTGGGCGTGTCAGTGTGGGGTTGTGAAGCTTGAATAATACAGAGGTCCTGTGACAGGCCTGGGGAAAGCCCAGCATCCTATGTACCACTGTCTCTGTGTCCCCATGAGCTGGCATGGTGCTTGGCATGAGAAGGAGTGGCAGGCAGTATTTTCTGAAGGTGGCACCACCAACATCTCCCATCCCTCAATGTTCTTCTTACAGTGTAATCCTGTGACTAGTGGAAGTGACACTGAAAGACTTCTGAGGCCAAGTCATACAAGGCGACTCAGTTTCCAGCGGGTTCTCTCTCGCAACATGCACCTCAGCTTCCAAGGCTAGCTATTACCCTGGAGCCACCATACTGGAGGGACCACGTGGAGAGGCCACAGGGAGCAAGAGAGAGACTCCCAAGGAGCTCCAGATGTTCAGGCCCCAGCTGTTAGAGTCCTCCCAAACCTGCCACCAAACATATGAGAGAGCGAGCCTGCAGATATTCCAGGCCCAGCCTTGAGCCATCTCAGCTGACACCAAGTGGAGCCAAGACCAGCTGTCCCCACTGAGCCCTGCAGAAATTGCAGCTCCATGAACAAAAGAAATGTTCAAATCCACTAAGAAGTTCTTGGGTGGTTAGTTACACATCAATCTAGTAGGCAGTTCATAAGTATGTGTTGGATGACCATTTCAGGACAGGAGGAGAAAGGGGAGCCTGCAGAGGAAACTGAGGAGGGGTGAGGAGGTTGGAGGGATCAGAGAGTGTGAGTGAGTGGTCCAAGGGCACACAGCAGGCTGGTAGCCAAAACTTTAAGTCTGGTCTCCCCTAACCACTACACTTGTATCCTTCCTTCCTTCCTTCCTTCCTTCCTTCCTTCCTTCCTTCCTTCCTTCCTTCCTTCCTTCCTTCCCTCCTTTCCTCCTTCCCTCCTTCCTTCCTCTCTTATACTTTTACACTGAGAATTTGTACCTCTCAGACTATCACACGTATACACTAAGAGCTGGGAAAATAAAGTTAGGAAATCAAAACCAAGGAGAAAAGAAAGCAAATACACCAAATGATGGATTTGAATAGTTGAGCTTCAAATTTGCCTGAGTTTCCCGGCAGCTAGAGTGAAAAGGGAAACAAGGCAAATTATTCAGTTCTCCTTACTAGAAAAAGGGAAATATGCCAGTTTCCTGGTGAGACGGGTTTTTCTGACACCAAGCTAGAGGAAAGCTCTTGATGTAAAGGCACTGAGCGACATCATGCCTTCAACAGCAAGCACGGACGTGGCTTCCTTTCTTCGTGTAGTAACTTGTTTGCTAAAAGCTGATCCCAGATCTCATAAACCCAGAGTGTTTCTTGACATCTTTACAGAGAGAAGAGAACAACATCTCTCTTGTGGGGGTCGCTGGCATCTGAGAATATGTTCAAGATAATGGTTTCAGACCCCTCCTTCAGAGAATGGTCTCTGGAGTCAGAGGTCCTATGGTTTGTCTCTTTAACAGTTGCCCTGGGTGACATGGGTACACATCTAGGTTTGGGGTTTCCTGACTAAGGCCATCTTTCCTACATTTCAGGAAAGCAGACAATACAGCACAGCCCTGCTGTCCCCCAGGCCCTGCAGCACTTTGAAAACCAGACAGGCAGCACAGGAACTGACAGACACCCGTGGCTGTCTCCACGGAGGCCCTCTCTAGGCCACCTTACCACCGTGCCCTCTGATCGTCACAAACTGGAGACACAACACCGTATCTCCTATTACAGATGAGAAGGTTGAGTCTGGAAAGATGCTGCCATGGCTCCTGGGGGGGGGGAGGGGGCATTTGTGTTTGAATCCGGGGTGACCCAGCAGGACCCAGTGAGCTACAGGCTGACACAGAGAAGAGGCCATTCTTCTCAGCTGTGGCACACATCAGCGCTTCACAAAAGCTTCACAGGTGACTGTGTAACAGTCATTCCTTCAAGAAGCGTGTATTCAGCACCTACTATGTGCCAAATCTGTTGTAGGTGCCTGGGATGCCATGGGGAAGCACACCAACCACACCAATATATTTATCTATTCTTTTCTGTATTCTTGATGCTCAGGCATCTGGGGCTTTACTGGTGGGGAGCAGCTGCCCCTCCCAGGGTTAGCTCATTTCTAGAGGTGGTCTGTGATTGGCCTGTCAACACACCTTTCATATGCAAACCAACCAGTCCTGAATCCATACCTGCAATTTGCCTCTTCTGTCTGGTTTAACACTCTAGGGGTAATAGTCCGTGTCCCAATAATCCCAGAACCAGAGACTACCCCTATAGCCCAGAGCCCCTCAAATTATTCCAACTAGCTAATCCTAGCCCGCTCAGGGGCTTGCCTTGCATTGCCTATTTTTTCCCCTGGAAAACCCCAGTAGAGACTCTTGCCCATGCTTTTCCCTGGCTCTTCTCCCTTCCGGCTGACCCTCATGCTTCCCCATGGGGCACTACATAGTCTGCCATGCCATGATACCCTTGGCAACTGTGGGTAACAAAATCTTTTCAGTGACAGTCATTTGTTCTGTTGGCCCTGTGATACCTGAATAAAACTAAAATCCCAGGAAACATTTTAGAAATACTTTTCCCTGCCCTCTTAGTTCACAGAAATGGTTCTGACCAATTGAATTTCAAAACAGGGCATCCCAGGGAGCCACAGCCCTGGGGGGGGGGGGGTCCTAGATGTGTGGCAACCCTAGCATGTGCTCCTGGGTAGTTCTTATCATTCTGCACGCCACAGGGCCCCTGAGCGTGGGCACAGGGGCTGAAGAGACGACACCAACCTGACAGAAAAGGAGACCAGGGGGTCCAAGAGGGAAAGTCCTTTTGTGCAAGCTTTATAATTACACTTTCAAGCAAAAAAGTGAGACTCCACAGTAGCCCTGAACCTAACACAAGTGTAAATGCCAAAGTAGATTTCAGCCTCTTGAAGGACAGCCGAAACTCTAGAGGGGTGGCTTCCAAAGTACCTAGAACTGATATCTCAGAAAGATGATTCAGTCTTAACCACAATAATGCAAAAGTCAAGACCAAGCTCCAGGCCGGAGTCCCTGCCTGCTGGCAGCACCTGTGAGCGCCCTGCGGCAGCCCTCTGAGCCCTGGTTTCCTCTTCTGTGAAGTGGGGAGCGGAGATGTCCGGGGGCTTTCTCCCTGGGCTGCCCCATCCTGAGCCCTTCCCTCCTCCTGTCAGGGGCCCTCTCCAGCCACAAGTGCCCTGGGTCTCTGATGCTTTAACTCAAGTCAAGTCGCTCCCTTCTTTAAAACACCCTCCTCAGCCCGCCCCCTAACCCCAGCAACCTCACCTCTGGTTTCTTCTCAACACCTCCTCATTGCCCGCACCTCCTCAGCTCCCCCTGCTCATGCCCAGCCTCACCACCTCCCACCCCCATGGCCTATTTGCTAACACACTGGATGCTCAGAGACCTTCACCATCTGTCACACTGCTGACCACTTCTTGAAGGGCCTTCATCTCAGGATCTCTGACCACACCTGGGTTTCTTCCGGTATCTCTGGCTGCTATCTGTGGTCCTGTGGCAGCATCTCCCTTCAGGGCCCATAGGCTGTGCCTTGGTTCCTACCAGCATCAGCCACCATCCCACCTCCCTGGCTGCGGGAGCCTGCCTCCCACCCAGACGGAGCAAATGCCAGGTGCACCGTTTCCCAGGATCCTTTGCACCCAGGTGAACAGAGCCCTTGTGGGGTGGTCAAGTAAGTGTGAGACTCCTGGATCTGTGCAGACCACACAGGGAGACACTGCCTCTGGCTTTTCTCAGATCTCAGCCCTGTCCTACCCCATGACCCAGTCACCTGGGCCCACCAGAGACCTGCTTCCTGTTCCAGGCCCCCACTCCAGTGAGCTTGGGAGAGGGGCAAAGTCTGGGGCCACCTCCTTCCTGCACGTGATATACAGACACGCACTTGATGGGCAAGTGTGTATTTCTGTCCCTAGCAGAAAATGCTGTCCAAAAGCTACAGCCGCCTAGGTTGGAAAGGGGAAGTGGGAGTCAGGGAGCAGCTGAACAGAGACTCAGGAAGAGAAGGAGGGAAGCGGAGGGGGAGACCCCAGACAGAACTAGATCCAGGCCTGGATCCCAAGTCCCACCTCAAGCCTCTGAGCCCTTGCTCATGCTGTTTCTTGAACCTGGAACACCTTCACCCTCCCCTTCTTCAAAGCACAAACTCCTGTTTGACTATCCATAGCATGCTTTCCTTCCTTGTACAAACATCCAAGATTCCAGACAGCAGCCTATGCCGTGAAACCCTCGCTAAATGGGTTATGAGCCCCTTCACCCCCGAGGCTTATCACTAAGTGTTATTGGAGGCTGTTCAGTTTTCTGTCCCCAGCACTCAGCACTCAGGAAATCCTGGCCACCTACTCAGCATGAAATGATGGTTCTCACCTAAAATCTCCCTTCCCCTCGTAATTCCACCATTCAAAGCCCACACTTGGGTAGAAGCACTCAGGCATCCAGAGAGCACACACATGCCTCCAGCACAGAAAGGCCAGGTTCCCACATGTCCGAGCTGGACAGCACTCCTGTCACCCTGTACCCTGGCCTACGGTATTCACATGTTTCCTTTTGTGACCTCCTGATCCACAGAGGAAAGAAGGGGGCATTTTATCCTCCCTTTGCAAGTAAGGAAGCAGACCTACAGGGAAAGGCATCTGCCCCAGGCCAGTCAGATAGAGCTGGGGTTTGGGCCCACGCCAAGGGTTCCTCAGGCAAGAGAGGAGTTCACCTGCGCGGGCCACCTTGACTGCAGCGCAGCTGTGGCCCTGCCCTGCTCAGCTCCTGCTCAGCTCCTGCTCGGGGTCAAGGCCAGTGCCATCAGCAGGCGGAGACTGACATTCTGAACACCCAAATGGCTGTTACCCTCCCGACATTCTCTTCCCACGTGCCCTCCATCCAGTTTCTTGCAGCTCCTACTGTCTCTTCTGTTGTGGTTGTTGTTGAATAAAACATTCAACTGCATAGAAAATGCAAAGAGAGTTCAAGCCACCTTAAATCCCATGACAATATCTGGTAACATTTTGGTGACCATTCTTTCACCC
Organism: Saccopteryx bilineata; assembly: GCF_036850765.1. Classification (NCBI taxonomy): domain Eukaryota; kingdom Metazoa; phylum Chordata; class Mammalia; order Chiroptera; family Emballonuridae; genus Saccopteryx; species Saccopteryx bilineata. The sequence goes on along the minus strand of NC_089490.1, from coordinate 89,855,399 downwards.
CATGTTCACATTCAAGGCATCAGCTGAATGAACCGGAAGCCAAATCCCCCTGCTGTGTGGGCTTTTACCTGGTTCTCCAGCTCAGCTTTTTGCAATTAAACAAAAAAACTCATTGATTATCAATATCACACAAAAAGTTATAAATTTACCTATTCTGGTAAAACAGAATTCCTGTGCCTTCATGGCAACAGTCAGCTAGAGCTGAGAACCAGCTACTTGCTTCCTATGGAACAAGCCACTTCATTTTGCCACAGTCTCCACCATTCCCTGTTGTGTCCCCAAATAGGTCCACTTCCCTCATTTACTTACCTGCCTGACCCCCGTGAAATTCAGGTTGACAACCTCTGCTTTAGGTAGGCATCTACAACAGCTAACCTTTATCAGAAACCTAGTCCGTGCCTACCGCCATTCAGACATGCTTCATGTGGGTTAACTTATTCACTTCTCACAGTCTTGTTATGAGGTAGTCACTAACATTATGCCTATTTTACAGATGACGAAACTGAGGCCCAAGGAGGTTATGTCATTTGCCTAAGACCGTGGGTAGAAAGTGGCAGTGTTGGGATTTTAACCCAGGCAAGTCTAGCTCTAGAGTCTGCCTCTGACCGCTGTGCTACAGACACATACCCTCAGCTATATGTTGAGAATAATTTTCCACATCAATAAATATAGTCTAGGGTCACCTGTATAATAAAAACAAAAGAAAAAACTAACCCCCAAATAGCAAAAGTGGACATCTGTTTTTTTCTTTGCCCAGTTTTCCTTCCTTTAAGAAACTGCCCGTCTCCTAGTGATTCTGGTGGGGCTGTTCATCCCTCACCTTCTTTCTGACCAGGCATGTGATCCAGGCCTGGCCAGTTACGGGTATTCCTCCCATGCTGTTGCAGTGATTGGTCCAGAGACGGGCGCATGTCCCAGGCCTAGCTAATCAAAGACTTTCCCTGAGAAGTTTTTGGTGGGCCCTCTTCCTGAAGTCAAAGGTGATTTGATGTGAGCCTGGAGCTGTCTGTGGCCAGACTGCCTATGGAGAAAACCCACCTTAAATCCTGAGAAAGGAACAACCAAGACAGACTGAGAGAACCAGAAAAAAAGAAGGTGGGCGGGGGAGGAGGGGAGAGAACAGGATATTTGAGCCTCTGTTATTCACATCCCCAAGACCAACCCCATCCTTACTGAGCCAGTAAATTCCAGCGTAAGTTAAACTGAGTTATGTTTGCTTTAAACCAAAAGATACTTGAATTCTACATCATTATTATGCTCTTTAATGACTCACATTGGCCCATCGCCTGGATGGTGCATAATTTATTAACCGTCCAGCCCCTGGTGAGCATTTGATTCTTTGCTTCTTCCCCAATTCCCCAGTTATCAGTGGTGCTGGGAGGAGCCTCCATGTGCTCACTCCCATGTGTGCAATTACCTCATTAGGTGCAGTTTCTAAATGTGAACTTGGACATCAAAGTGTGCTCCACTGCCCTTGGCCCCCATCCCTGCCTTTGGCTTCCCGAATTATGGACCCTCCTTGGGTCTAGCTTCTTTCTGTCCCTTTGTGCTAAAGGCTCCCAGTAAGTCTTGTGGCCAAACCCAGACAAGGAATGACAGGTCTGGGGGAAAGTGGGCACATCTGCGAGCCCTTTGGCCTCTGAAGCCCTGTTTGTGGCTTGGTTCTCACAGGCCAGATGCAGGAGCACTCAGCGTTCCAAGATGCAGGAATGCTCCATCTGTCAGACAGATGCTGTCTCCAGTTCTGAGTCATTAGAAAAAATGAGAAATCAGAGAAAAGTATGAAGGAAAGGAACTTCAGAGGTTATTCATCCCAGACACACACCCTGCCCACCACCTGCCATGTCCTACCCAGTTCAGCTGACTCAACCACGTGCCCTGTGAAGGCCGGGATTTTTATCTGTCTTGTGCCAATGCTGAGAACAGCACACGGCATGTAGTAGGATTTCAATAACTATTGATTGGATGGATGGATTGATGGATGGATGGATGGATGGATGGATGGATGGATGGATGGATGGAGTACTCTAACTGTGCAACCAAAATGAATTCAAGGGGAGGTTCTGCCCCTTACTCACTGTAAGTCCCCTCCCTCTCCGGGTCTTCAATACCTCATGTGTAAAACAAGGTCTTTAAATTAGACCACCTCTAAGCTCCTTCCCAGCCCTCTTACCTTTGAGCCAGCTCTGCCCAGGTGAGGAATTCTGAGCTTTGGAGCAAACAGAAAGCATCACTCATACAATTTTGCTCAGATTTGATTCAAGTACTGGACCTTTCCTATCTCTGCCCTGGGGGTGGGCAGCCCACTGAACTTCTTTCTAAATGTTTGAAGTGACACCTGCAGAAGTTCAGAGTGGAAATGAAGTCAGACAACACAAGGCTTGAAGCTGAGCTTTGCCCCTTCCTGGCTGTGTGGCACTGGACAAGAAACTTAAACTCTCTGAACTTTGTTTCCACATCTATAAAACAGGTACTGTAATACACTCGTGGGGGTGTGGAAAGGATTAAATGAGATGACATACAAACACTTAGCACAGTGTCTGGCATGTACTGAGCACTCTATAAATGGTAGTACTGGTTGTTTGGAGACCTCCCAGAGCCAATATTTGGGGAATGCTGTGTGTTGTCCCATAACCGAATTCGAACCTCCATCTAGCACACATGGATAAAGCAGAGCCCCATTTTGGGTAAAGGGCTAACCTTAGGCCAGAAAGAGCCTCAGGAAAATCCCTCTAAAGGGAACCTTTCCTGTCTTCATCTTTCTTTCTTCCTGAAATTCAGACACAATGGCTGGAGATCAGGCAGTCACTTTGGACCATGAGGAGATCTTGAGGATAGAAGCAGAAAGTTAGAAGGAGCCGTCATCCTTGATTATCAGGCTTCTTTATCATAAGAGATAAATATACCTTTAATTAGTTTAAACCATTGTTATTTGGATTTTCTGTTTCATGCAAGCAAACCTAATCTTATATGTTTCCATTTTGCAAATAACAAAAAACATGGCTTAGAGGAGGGAAGTTCACACAACTAGCAAGTGCTAAGTGAGGATTTGAATCCAGGTCTCTCTGGGTCCCCTACCATTAATTCTAGCAAACCCTTTGCCATCCACAGTGAGAGTGTCCGTCCCCGTCCCCCCCCCCCCAGGCTGCCTGCATGTAAGCTGTTAGACATGACCAGGGCTGGAGGGGCTGGAGGAAGTGAGGTATAATCACAAAAGACTTCACAGAGGAAGTGACATTTGAGTTGAGTCCTAGAGAATGAGATAGTAATAAAAAGTGAACCATTCAACCAGCCCTTCAGACATAGAGGGAAGTGCCAGATGCCAAGCTGTGGCCCTGGGCAAGGTAAGCATTAGGGCATGTGTCAGGGGTCCTCAAGACCATCCCCAAGTTCTGTGATTCACCAGGAGGACTCACATAACTCAGCATATAGTCTGACCTACCCAGAGCTATGGTCTGTCACAGCGAGAGGACATAAAACACCAGCAAAGGCGCCTGGGGGGAAGAGTGGGGGGAAACCCGGCGTGAGCTTGGTCATCTCCTGGTGGAGTCACACAGAACTTCAGTCCTCCAGCAACAAATTGTGAAAACACATGTGAGATGTTGTCCAGCAGGGACCTCCGCAGAAACTCAGTGCCCACAGTGTTTACTGGGGGCCACCCCGTAGGCCTAGCGTGCACCAACATTCCCGATTCCAGAAGGAAAGCAGGTGTTCAACATGAACCACGCTGTTCGCACAGACAGCTTAGGCACAGCGAGCCCTCTTATCAGGGGGTGGCAGGAGCCCTCCCTAAATCCAGCTTCCCAGACGCCAGCCAGGGGCTGAACTTGCGAGCAGGCTTCCTAAGGACAGCAATCTCAGGCCTGCTATGCTGCCCCCTTTCTGCACAGGGAATTACACCTTTCTCCCCAGTTCTCTCTTTGGTGTGACCTGGGAAATGTTTTTTTGTGTGTGTCTCAAGCCCAGATCTGTTGAGATAAACTTAGTTCCCCACTGAGATAATGTCAACAAGTTTCCTAGAAAATAACCTTGAGTTATGCAAGAGCCTGGGAAGCAGGTTTGCGGAGTCCCGAGAGCACTAGGCTGGTAGCTCAAAGGTCTGGATCCTAGTCCTGAGCAGGACACTAACTGAAGTTCCAGCTTGATCAACGACGTGCCAGGAATGAGGCTTGGTTTTATCTTTAATGAAATGAAGGCACTGGATTTTATCTGTATCAGTGAGCTTTTGCTGCATAACAAACCACCCCAAAGGTTGATGCCTTGAAGCAGCAAACGTTTGTTATTTCTCACAGGTCTATGCGACAGCGATCTGAGTTGGGCTCAGCTTAGCGGCTCTTCTTCTAGTGTCACCCGGGCTCATCCATGAGGCTGTCATCAGGTGGCACTGAGGACAGTTGGGCCTCCCTCCAAGTGGTATCCTATCCTCCAACAGGCCAGCCCAAGCTGGTTCCTGTGGCAGCTGGGTAGGGGTCCAAGAACCAGGGTGGGAGCTACAAAACTTCTGAAGGCCCAGTCTCAAAAGTCATGTAACATCATGTTCTAGTGGTCAAAGAAAGACACAGCCCAGGCCAGATTCAAGGGGAGAAGAAATAGCCTCCACGTCTGGATGGCAGGAAGGGAAGTGTCACAGTGCAAAGGGGTGTGGATTCAAGGAGGGATGGAAATGACAGCTAACTTTTGCATCGATCACACCATCTCCCCTCTGCTCTTTTCATTCATTTATTCATTTTTTGCAAACTTGAACATCCTCTGTGTCCCCAGCATTTGCCAAACACAGGCTGACAGGGAAACAGGTGACTAAACCAATATGTGCCACAAAGTTATAAGGCAAGAGCATTTATTTTATAGATATTTCTTTACACTATACTTTTCCCCACTAAGGATTTGAATCAACCTGCAAGATAAGGAACAAGCAATGAAATTCTAAGTTTTAGCCAAAGAAGAAAATCAAAACCAAAAGGAAAAAGAAGATTGTATTTATGAAGTACCCACTATGTCCCAGCAACTTATACATATTGTCTCCCTCCATCTCCCCACGACCCCCTTATAGGTAAGCAGAGGCTCATTGCAGGTAAGCAACTTGCCTAAGTTCAAACAGGGCTGAGTGGCAGAGCTGGAAGTCACACAGCTGACTTTGGCCCCAAAGTTTGTAGACTACAATAGAACAGCCATAGAGGAGCTTCAGATTTGACTGTGAGTTTCCTAGCAGCTTATGGGAAAAGGGAAACTGAACAGATTGCCCAATGGTCCCTAGACAGGAAAAAAAGGCAGACATTTCATTGAGGGGAATCAGAGCCCTTCTTAGCACTGAATTCATTTTTCTTTTCTCAGGGGAGAACTGATGAAAGAGCTGGTGAAGTGGAGTCTAGGGCTCAGCATAGACTCCAGGTTGAGTGACCGTTCATTTTATGTGTAAGGAGGTTGTTGAGTAAGTGCCCATTGTCTCCCGGAGAAAGTTCTGTCTTACAGTGACCATCTTCCTGTGTGTGTGTGTGTGTGTGTGTGTGTGTGTGTGTGTGTGTGTCAGTGTCACTGTCTTTCTCTTTTCATCCTCTCCCCTCCCCCTGTCTCTTTTGCCTCTATGCCTCCCTTGCTCACACCCAAAACATAAAGAGAGCCTGCTATGCGAAACTCCGGGTTTTTTTTAAGGAAGTGCTACTGCTACGTCAAGAGTCTACCACAGACCCCAGCAGGAGAGGACTTCCTCCCCACAGGGGCTGGGCGGGGCAAGCAGGAAGGGGCCTGTTGAAGGCGAAGTGACACATCTCTGCCTGGGCAGCTTGAGCAGCAGCTGGGTCATCCATTCACGGGAGCACTGACCACCCTTCCCTGGAGGCTTCAGAATGGACTTGTGCCACCCAGGTAAGCACCCAAGCCAACCTCTCTGGGCCTCAGTTTCCTCCTGTGGAGAATGGGGATGATAGTGCCTGTCTCACAGGACCCTGGAAAGAACGGCTGCATAAACAGATACAGCCCAGGTGGGAAGTGCAGAAGCAAGCAGCCAGTGTTTGTGGGCTGGGCAGCCAGCTGCGGTCCGGGTGCTGGGAATGCAGGGAGCAGGGCAGGCATTGTCCCTGCCCTCATGAACTTACTTGCATTCCAGAAAGGAGACAGACAGTAACTATATTAATGTCACGTGTCAGGTGGTAACACACAGAATGAAGAACAGTAAGCAGGCTAAGGAGAATGGGAGAGGGTGGTGGAGAAGGCTTCAAGAGCAGAGACCTGAAGGAGGCGAGGGAGTGAGTGGGTTTCTGGGGAAAGCATATAATGGGAGAACAAACAGACAGTGCAAAGACCTGGTGGTGAGATGGAGAAAGGCTGCTTGTGGCAAAGGTGACAAGGTTGGACACGATACCTGTCTGTGTGGTACCAAGTCCCTGAAGTCCCTGTTTTGCCTCTGGGGAGTGAGGGTGACCTTTGGGGAGGCACCAGACACCAGAGCCCACAGAGGCGCCAGGAATGAGCAGCAGGCTGGGCTGAGAGCCTCCCCAGTAAGAAGGACCATGGGTTTACAGGGAACAGGGAAGGGAGGCCACGCGGTCAGAATGGGAGAGAACAATCGACACTGTGTTTCTGTGAGACAGAGAGAAGAAGAGGGGCCGAGTCCCTGTACCCCATGTCTCAGAATGTTCTAGCATTGCCTGGAAGTCCCAAAAACTAGAGTTGCCAGGAGTTGTTCAGTTCCCCAGGTTCAGATGGCGACAATCTGTTAGCAACCGATTGAACCTTTTCTTCAAATAAAACCTAAGCCAGAGCCATCTGTTCCTGCCCCCTGGGGACCCATCACCCCATAGTCAGAGAACCACAGATCCATCTCAACACTCCCAATTACAGATGGAACAAAGGAGGCCCAGAGGGGAACAATCCTGCAAAGGAAGACCACTCCCTACCCCCTGACTCCCTGCCCAGAGCTCTCTCCCCAACACCCTAGCTTTTACTGTGGGCTTTTGGGGCAGGGGGCTCAGAGACAGGAGTTACTCGGTGGCTACATCTTAGGCAAGAGGAGACCCAGCGAGGAGCAGTGCCTGGATCTGGATCACTGGGTAGACACAAGGGGTAGATGAGACAGTGAAGTAACCCCCAAATGCCTGTCTTTAGTACTTCGTTCTTTGGGGCCTTCTCCTACAGAAGTCCTTAGGAAGAGGGATGGTTGTCCCCTTAATGCAAATGAATAAACAGAAGGAGGGCACTGACTTGCCCCAATTCAAGTGGCAAGGAAGTGACAGAACAGGGACAAACCCTGAAAGAAGAGACAGCCATGGTCAGCTTGGGCTGTAGGGGTAAGGGGCGTCCACGGAGGACAGAAGAGTTGTCACTGCTTTGCCTTTGGCTGGCCTTGGAAAGAAAGGGATTCAATGGGGCCAATAAGAGCAGTCTGTTGGAAGAGTCGAGGACTTTATTGATTGGTTCTTCTAGTCACTCATTCATTCTATAAGCAGTCCTCTGGTGTGCCAGCCTTGTGCTGTGCAATGCTGGGGACAGCAGTGACCCAGGTATGGGCCCAGCCCTGGGGAGCTACTGATTTGGGATGTAAGGAAGAGGGGGACATATTTGTAAGGCAATGACCAAGGACAGATGTGCAAATGGGCACAGACCTGGAGCATGGGAGGAAGCCACTCTTTCCATGTGAGCAGGGAAGATCTAGGAAGACTTCCTGGAGGAAGCAGAAGGAGAAAGAAAAGATCTGTGACCCAGATTGAGTCTTAATCAAAGCACCTCCAAAGCCAGGTCATTACCCCTCTTTGAGCTCAGACTTGTCACCTGTAAGGGGGCACCATCATCCCAGCCTAACCTAAACACTGAACAGGGATTAAGAGTCAGCCAGACCTGGCTCAGTTCCCCACTCTGTACCAACCGGCCAGCAGTCATGATGAGCTTCAGTCTCCCCACTTGCACAGGTCACCCGAGGGCTGCCTCCCCTCCTCTAGCCATAGGTGTGTGACATCCAGAAGCAGGTCAGGTCCTGCCTGGAAGGTAAAAGGACCTGGAAGTAACAAGGCCCCAGCATGACCAATGACAGTATCGGGTTGGTGTAGGGAGGATGGGTGCAGATAAAAATAGAGAAAAGGCAGCTCAGCTGTGGGTAGGAAGCCACACGATGCGCCCGCAGGGCAGGCTGGGGCGGGGAGCAGCTCCCCCAGACACCCTGCAGCCCCCGTGGCCCTCCCAACAGACTCTGAAGAGCCTCTGCCCCACGGGCTCCAGGACAGCACCTTCCTCCTGCCCTGGAAAAGGGGAAGCCAGGCCAGCTGTCCTGGAAACAGGGCTGCAGGCAGAGTGATGTCTAAAAATATGATGGGAAAGAGGAAGGACAAAGGGGAAGTGGAGAGGAGTGGGGGAGATGGTCGGGCGGCCACCGGCCACACTCGGCTAGCTTGGGCCTGGGGGGCAGAGGGCAGCCCCAGCCCAGGCGTGGGTGCGGTCAGAGTCTACAAGTGGCCTTTGGGGGGTGTGGAAAACAGAGCCCAGGGGGAAGTAAACAGAGCTCGTGGGGGTGACAGTTGTTAGTTATTTTTTGTTTTATTATTGTTGTTGTTGCTATTATTATTATTATTAAAAATCGACCTCCTATGAGCCACAACGGTGCCTGAAGCAGGCTTGGAATTGGAAGTGAGCACTCAGGCTGCGTCCTTTTCACAGTCCCTGAACCTCAGTGTCCCCTGAACCTCAGTGTCTGAGCTCTGGAATGGGGACAAACCCACACTTTCAACAAAAAGGTGAAGGGTCAGAAGGCCCCTCCGTACCACGTGATAGGTGCAGCGGTCCAGGGGCTGTCAGCTTTGTCCCACAAGCTCAGATGCTCTTAGCCAGTTGCCACCTGCTGGAGTCAGGGCCCTGCTAGAGGGGACAGTGGACTGAGTGGATCCACAAATGTCCCTGTCAAACCACAAAAGGAGCTGTATGAGGAGAAATGCAAGCTGTTCCCCCGTCTCCCCTCACTGCCTCACTCTCCTGGGAAATCTCCTGCCATCCACACCTGCACCTCAGTGTCCCCAGCTCTATGATGTTGGCTCTGCTCTATTTCTTGCCCAAAAAGAGAGAGGCTCAGACTGTAGGTGATATTCTGCATCTTGTCTCCACTCTCAAACACGTGGCAACGGTCAGCATCCCCGTGTCAGAATAGCCAGGGTTAGCATCTGATGGAGTTTCAATGCACTATATGTCGATTTCGGGCTTCAGATGATTAACATCGGCCTCAGAGCCCCAGAGAGGCCTGTGTGTGAATTTCAGCTTCACCACCTTCCAGCTGTGTCGCCCTGGGCAGATCACTTAACCCCTCTGAGCTCCAAGTGTCTTGCCTACAGAATGAGATTAGAAATTCCTTCCTTCTTCCAGAGCTGTCATCTGGATCAAATGACAGAGCGCATGGGAAGAGACTAGAGTACACAGGGCCTGGCACAGAGCAGGTGCTCAACTGGCACAACTTTCCTCAACAAACAACTCAGCTTGTTTATTGAGCCAGGCTGATCCCAAACCTGCTGCAGTGAATGGGAAGGAGGTGAGGGAGAAGACGATGCCCGGAAGGACCACAGGAGGCACCCAAGGGGAGAGAGGGGGGAAGAGTAGGAGCTCCTGGCCAGAGAGTAGAAGGAAGGTTATTCTAGACAGGGAACAGCACATGCAAAAGGCCTGTGGCAGGAAAGAGCCCAGGAGAGCAAATGAAGGGCAGCCAGTGAGGCCGTGAGGCCACGGCAGGGGGCAGACACAGTGTGCAGTGAGGATGGGGGTACACCAGGACAGCTGGGCCCAGTAAAATTTGGAGTCCTTATCCATGGACAATGAGGCACCGTGGGAGACTGGGCTGGAGGGGCAGAGTGAAAGAAGGAGGCATGAGGAGGCCGCATTGCCGAGAGGGAGCCCGTGGCCTGGGTGCGGGCGGAGCTGTGCAGGCAGAGAGGACAGGCAGGGCTCAGATAGGGGGACGCCCGAGGGGGAGAGGCAGATGAGTGTCCAGGTGCTTCCTGGGGTTCTGGCCAGGGTATCTCAGGCACCACCCCAGAGCTCAGGGAACTCAGGAAGAATTGAAGGCAAATTCTTGGACTTCCTTTTTTGTCAAAATGACACACAAGATGATAGCCAGGGGGATAGCAGGGTCTGAAACTCAGGGAGGGTTTAGAGCTGAGGGTGTGAATGTGTCTCCTTGGACCAAGAGAGGATGAGGGAAATAAGAACAGCTGGTGAGGAGAGGAGAGGAGAGGAGAGGAGAGGAGAGGAGAGGAGAGGAGAGGAGAGGAGAGGAGAGGAGAGGAGAGGAGAGGAGAGGAGAGGAGAGGAGAGGCTAGCCTGGGACCGGCCACAGAACCCAGGCTCACCCCTTGACCAGGGATTGTCCAGAGAAACACTAAAGCTTAGCCTGGCTTTTCTCCAACAAGCAGCCCCGCTGGAATCCGTGTGGCCTCACCAGGAGGTGTCCCCCAGCCGGAACCCCAGTGCAGGACACAAGCCCCGGCCAACAGGACAACAATGGGAAGCAGGCAAACAAAACAAGAAAGTCTGATCTTTCACCCCAAAGTCAACTAGAGGTGACTGGGTTTTTCCACACTAGCACTCAGCCTTCCTCCTACTCCGGACAGAGGAGTTCCAGACTGTGGCGCTGCCTCCCCTGCTGTGTCCCTGCTCCTCTCTCCACGTGGATGGGCCCTCACACCTTCCAGCCCCACATGTCCCCATGGCTGCAGGTTGCAGAATCTTGGATAGTCTTGGGTATCAGTAAACCAGGGTTCTGACACCAGCACTGCCATTTCTTGGCTGTGTGACTTAAGGCAAGTCACTTTGCCTCTCTGAGCATCAGCATCTTAGCTAAAAAAGATCTACTTCACAGAGTCATGAGGATTAAATGACACAATTTATATGAAGCTACTGACATGGAGTAGGTGTTTTTGAGCTTAAAATTTAATGGAACTCTTTCTTTGTCCCCTGGTATAAAGGCCACCTCTCCCCTCCCCAAGAAATTAGGAACTCTAAGCCTGCAGAACTTAAGAGTTGTAGGGACAGAAAGGAAAACTCCCAAGTGAGTCACTAGGAAGATGGTAGTGGAGCCCTCCCACACTCCTTGTTCCTGGATCAGTGTAGATTACCTACTGGGGACAAAGCACCAACTAACAGTCACTGATTTAGGGTGTAGAGGATGGTGTCCATCCAAGCAGGATGTCGGCTGCAAGCTGACACCACTGCTGCACCTTCAAGAGGCTGCTCCAGCATCCAGCAGGCCAGCACCTTCTGGTGGTGAAATGTTGAGAGGACTAGCAGGACCCATGGTCATATGCTCCTCCCACACTTCCTTTACTCTAAAGAGGGCCCCTAGGTCTATGTGATGTCATGCAATGTTCTGTGTCAGTAGATCAAACCCTCTGGAAGCCCTTGAATACTGACACTGGCAGAGGCTCTGTGGGCAGGAAAGGTCACCACATGTCCAGAACATGCGAGGGTTCCAGTCAAGATAAATTGCTGGCCTCTGCAGAATAGAAGGGATCCAGTGTAATCTGCAGGGAAGCCTTGGTACATGGCTACTGTATTCATGTGCAATACTGGACCAGCACTGGGCTGGCCAGTTAGAGACTAGCTGATGGCAACTGGCCAAGTTGTTCTGTCTGCCTGGTGGTTTAGTGCCTCTCCTGTGATAGATGCTTGCTGTGGAGCATAAGTTTGCTTTACAAAAATCTTCCCACTCTGTGCCCACTCTGGTAGGGCTGCCCACTTGCCTCTTCCCCAGACCTCTCTGTTCTTGGCCTTCTGTTCTTTCTTCTTTTCAGCCTCTGACCAGGAAGTCATACCATACTCTACTTACTGCCTATGAATGCTTGTACAATCTTACTTCCCAACACGTCTCTTCCCACATGAAATGGATGACCAGGTGCCCTGCTCAAACGTCTGCCCATTGGAAGGACTTCTTACCATTGTCTTTTCAGAATACCTTTGATCAGGGCTATAGTCCAATAGCTGTTTAGTCTTTACTTGCACCCAAACTCTGAGCCACGCATCTCAAAACTAAGCTCAGGCATTTTCCTCCTTTGTCAGAAGGTCACAAGCTACCCACCCAACAGACGTGGTGTGAGCTGAGTGACAGGCCTTGGTACAACAGCAGTGGATGACATGGGGTCTGAGCCACCTGTCCATGAAGCTTACTGGAGTCTTCTGGTTCTGCTCACGCTTGTCCCTAGATGAAGCACTTACAGAGAACTGCTATTGGGCTCACTCGACTTTATGACTTAATGGTCAGACAGATTCACTCTGGTTACTTGGCCAAAGGAACCATTGCCATATACACTTGCCAGAGTATTGTAGGGCCCTTCCCTCTGGGGACAAAGCCTCTTCTTCAAACAATAAATATTGGGTCTGAAAATTGGTTCAGGTCCAGAAATGAGGCAAGGGGTCTTGACTTACTGTGCCGTGGCTGCCCTTTGGGAGGGACATATCCTTAGGTGAGGCAGCTCCATTTGGCTGAGATTATTTCCTGGGGAGGGACTCAGTTGTGAGTGACCAGCAGGCTATCCCCCCACCCCAGCAGCTGAGACAATGGATGCCTTGGTCCTGAAGAGGAGATCCGCGTGGCACAGTCTAGCATCGATTATACATATGTTGGATCCTTGTCAGGGTTTGACCTAAGTCAGATTCTTTCCGGGTATTTTAGAAAATTCAGCTCTTTTAATTCTGACAACCACCTTCTAGGCAAGTATTGTGGTTCATGTTTCCCAGCTAAGGATACTGTATCGGTTAAGTTTCAGGTTTAACTGCTGTAACAAGGAGACTCAGAATAGTAGTGACAGACGTTCTCAAAACTTATTTCTCTCCCATTGAAAAAGTCCAAGTGGGTAGCTGCTGGTTGAGGTAAATATGATGACTTTTCTCCACATGGCTGCCCAGGGCCCAGGTTCCTTCTAGCTTGCTGCCCTGCCATCTTGATACCCAGCTTCCATCTCAAAGTCCAAGATGGCCATTTAGCCAACAGGAGGGAGAAGTAGGGAAATGGAGAACTTGATATTCTCTCTGCATTCACTCAGGAGAGATAATATCTGTTCTTGTAAAACCTTTAAGAAACATGACCAGACACCTCCCAAAGCTAGGATATGAAAGTGAGGGAGGATCTGGATGGGCAGATGGGAGAAGTCATGCAGGTAGAAGAGCTGCATAAGCAAAGGTGGGGGGATAAGACAGAGGTGGACAGTTTGGGGCAGTGCGGAGCTGGCACACCGAACTGACAGGATTTGTTGAGATTGGTGGGGGAAAGGCTGGCTGAAGAGGCCAGGGAGACCATGAGGACCAGGACGAGGACTTTTTCCTTCAAATAATGGGGAGTTCACAGAGATTTTGACCAGGAGAGGGTTGTGGATGGAACAGGAAGCACAGTGGGGGGTAGAGATAAGCCAGCTGACCTGGGTGTGGGAGTCGTCATAGCACCTTGCGCAGAATTCTGACCAATGCACACTTACCTCCTTCCATTCATTTCCAGGTGAAGTGGAAAGAGCTTTGTAGTCAGCCCAAGGTCAGCTCCAGTTCAGCAACTCATCCCTATGGGAACTTAGCCAGGTCATCTCAGGACAGAAATTGTCAAATGTCCCCCAAAATCCAGTCTCCCATCTGACATATCAGGACTATCTTATATAGGCTCATTTCCTAGCCTCCCTGGCAGGTAGGTATGGCAATGTGACTACATCTACACAATGGGGTGTTAGGCAAAATGCTATACCACTTCCTAGTTGTGCAAAGTTCCAGGGAAGAATGCATGCTTTCAGCAGGTATTCTGTTGAGTACCAGCTGTGAGTCAGGCTCTTTCTAACTGCTGAGGATGCAGCAGTGAACATTAGTTGGAGTGTCTGCTTTCATGGAGCTGGGAGTTTAATAAATGCAATAGAAAAGATGCGAGTACACAAGATAATTTCAGGGCATCTCTACATGGGAGAAGGGTGTTAAAAAAATAGAGAGCTGGGTAGGAAGGGAGGGTCGGGGGGAGGCCGACTTAGAGTGAGCAGAGAAAGCCTCTTGGAGGTAGTGACATCTGAGCCCAGACTTGAGTGAAAAGGGCTAGCAAGCCACGGTTTCTGGAGGGAAGAGGTTTCTGGAGGGAAGAGCTGTGTGGTGTGACTGGAGCTGAGCGGCGGAGGGGAGGGCTGTAAGTGAGCCAGTGGCCATGGGTTCTCCTCTCTCCAGACCCCGCTGAGCTGAACAGTGGGGAAACTGAGGAGCTGCAGCGGATCAAATGGCACCGGAAGCAACTTCTGGAGGACATCCAGGTGAGCACACACACACTCACACTCACAAATATTCATGCTCATGACCACACACATGTCCACGCTGACACACCCTCAAACCACACACACCCCCAAACACTCATATATACTCACACCTCTCCCACTCACTCTTGTCCCCAACCTGGTCAGAGAGGGGGCCAGATTCCAACCACACTGAGCCTCATTCTCAGCCCCCAAGAGTGGGGAGAACAGAATTTCCAGGGGACTCCCCTCACTCCTGGGCTGAGTGGCCAGGAGAGAGCCAGAAGAGAGGGAGGGGAGGACAGCAATGGATTAAGCCCCTACTGTGTGCAGAGCCTGCCTGGGGCTCTATACACCTTATCACATGTTGGGTTCCACCCCCACTTGAGTGGCTACAATCAGTTCTCATCCTCATGCTGAGCTACAGCTTCATCCCCCCTAAAATGGAGGTCATTTGGTCAATGTAACACCAGTAGGTGCCCAGCACTTGTCAATGCACCAGTTTTTCAGATGTTAGCACATATGATGCTCAACAGCCTTCTGAGATAAGCCCTGGTTCTGTTTCTGGAATATGCTGAGCTCAGTCCTGCCCCTGCCGTCGCACTCGCTCCCTCTGGCTGGGACTCTCATTTCTTCATTCTTAGCTCACAAGCTGTCTCCTCTGAGAGACTGCCCTGACCATTCTGGCCACAGTTGCTGGGCTCGCACCCCACCCTGACATATGTCCACCTAATATGGCAGGGAAGAATGAAGGTACAGAAGCATTCACTCAGCAAGTATTTTTTTTGAGCACCTACTATGTGTCCGGCTTTCCCTATATCATTACTGTGATCATTTTCTGCATGGTCATTTCATTTCTCTGTGACCACCATGATCCTAACCCTAGCACTAGACTGTGAGTTCTGTGTGAGTAGAGTCTGAGTCTGTCTGCCCACCACTGTATTTGCAGCCCAATAGTCTGAGCATAGTAGGAGCTCAATAACAACTCGCGAGAAGTTTGGAAATAGAGTGGCATAAAGTTGGGGTCAGCCCCCCAAGTCAGGAGATAATGAAAGAAACGGTACAGACAAAAGCAATAGTTTCGTCTGGGGCTTTGAGGACATGAGACATCCATCTGCACATGAGCAATCTGAAAGTCACACCCAGAGGTGGGAGTGGGTATGGGGAAGGTTCATAAAACACTCTCTATCCCAGCTTTTGCCCACTGACTCTCCCTCCCCATTCATGCCACCCAACAGAAGCTGAAGGATGAGATTTCAGATGTGTTTGCCCAAATTGACTGCTTCGAGATGGCGGAGGAGAGGTGAGGGGCCTGGCCAGGGGACCCTGGGAAGCTGCCATGCTGTCTTCCTAAGGATGTTACAGGTCATGAATGAGCAGGGGCCACTCCTGGTCTAGGCCCTGCTGAAGTCAGGGGTCAAGCCCTGGAGGAGGACACAGCAACAATGAGCTAGGAACAGGGAAGCCCCAAGACTGTCGCCCTGGTCTGATCTGTGCTTCTAGACAGCTCCGTCTTTTGAAAAATGACCCCATCCTCCCATCCTCTCCACCAAAACTCTCTTCCAACCCACCCTGATCTACTCCGTGACCAATCCCCACCAGGAGCATCCTGGGAGGAACTAGGGAGAAGGAAAACACAGCCCCAGGATGAGGACAGGGAAGCTAAGGGGCTCAGGGGGACAGGAGACTGGACCGTGGCAGGACCGAGGCTGGTCCACCCTATTCCCCCCACAGGGTGTCATTCACCCTGCCCCTTCTATGGGAGGACTCTTACTGGCTCTGTGACCTGGGGCTGGTCCCCTCCCTTCTCTGGGCTCAGTTTCCCCTCCTGTGAGATGAGAATGTTGGTCCCTACATAACCTCCTAGGGCCCCAGGGCACTGGCACCTATAGCCAGTGTCCCAGGAAATCCCTCTGATCCCCACCTGTGTGGCACCCACAAAGACGCACACACAGATGCACTCCCACGTGGCCCCGTCTCCAGAGTCTCTGGTCAGGCCCCAACAATAACAACATAACATTTCCAGAGCACCTACCACCAGCTGTTTTCAGTGCTTTAATCTTCCAACAGTGCTGGGAGGCAGGTGGCGATGTTGCCCCATTTTACAGATGAGGGAACTGAGTTCCAGAAAGATGAAGTGCTTTCCCTAAGGGGCTGTGCCAGCAAGGGGTGGGGCGGGATTTCACCAGGAAGCTGGCTCCTGAGCCTGTGCTTACACTCCCAGCCTTCCCATTTTCTTGCTGGCACCCCAAGCACTGAGCCCTGTAAATGTTCCTCCTAGGGCAGCTCCGGACTCTCGAAGCCATGGTGCTGGGCCCTTTGGAAGAGTCCGGTGTGCTAGGCCTGGGAGGGCCTACACCTGCATTGCTCGTGCTCACAGGCCTGGACACCCCCTTCTGAGGTCCCTAGGGAGTGTTGGCTATAGTGGAGGGGAGTTTTCAAGGTGTCTGAGGGTCCTTGGGGATTGGACAGGGGTGCTATGGGGTCCTGGGGAAGCCCACATTGACATCTTCATGTCTTTAGCCGGATGGCCCAAAAGGAGAAGGAGTTATGCATTGGGCGCAAAAAGTTCAATATGGACCCCATGAAGGTAAGTAGTTGCAGAGGTTTTGGGTCATGGGGTCGGAATTGCTCCATGCTGGGCACCTTCATAATGTTCTCTTGTTTCCCTCAATTGCTACAATAACCTACCTGACAGATAAGGAAACTGAGGCCCAGCAGGGCTCAGCATCTGGTCCAGGCATGGCTGGGGCCTCTGTCAGCACGGCACAGCAGCCCCGGGCATGAGGTGGAAGCCAGGAGGTAGAGGCGGGGAGAGGCTATAATGTCCACGGTGGGGAGTCCCTTGGCACTAGGCCTCTGTTTCCTCTTCCGAGAGTGGGGCATTGGACAGGGTGACCTCAGATTCTGGGGCTCAGTCTCCAGCCACTCGGTTTGGGGCAGCCAGATCTGGGGAGCAGGCACAGAACACTGAGGGTTCAGCCTCAATCCCTGCCCTTCAAGGGGCTGTGGGCTCCTTCCCTGAAGGAACACAGATAGGAGGAAGCTACAAGCTGACACATAAAGGAGGTGCATCAGGGCAGCCAAGGGACCCCGGAAAGTCACCGCTCTGGCTTAAAAGGCTGCCCTCCCTGTCACAAGTTCACAGGGTCACACACCCACTCACCTCCCACAGCCATAGAAACTGGACCCCTGCCCCATCTACACATCTACAGGGACCACACACACACTAACTCACACTTCCTGCCCGAGCACCAGGGAAGGGCCACTGAGGGGTCCCCAGGACCCTCTGCCTACAGTTCAGAGCCCTCCTCAAACTGCTCCCTTCTTCCAGGAGCCTCTTTCTCCAAAACGAGCAGAGACATGAAAGAACCATCACAGAAGACCAGAGGCCAACCTTCAAATTCCTAAAATGAGAATGACAGGCTCCAAGTGCCTGGGTCATGAGGAAAGATGTCTGGGATACTGTTATAGCAGAAAGGCAGGCTTCCACGTGGAGGCGTGGCATGCTCCACTTTCATATAGAAAGGAAAGGAAAGTGGCCGCCATGGTAACTCTACCTCCAAGCGGTAGGACTCGGGCAATTTCTTCTTGTGATTTTGCTGTTTTTTATCATTTTTATACAATGGACATAGATTACTTGCAAGGAAACAATGAAACACTATTTTTAAATACTGAACTTTAAGGGGACAAAAGGAATGGCTGAATCATTAAATTTTAAAAGTATAAATCAGTAGAATCACTGAAGCCTATAATCAAAGAGTGTCAGATTGAAAGGAACCCTGGGGAGCACCTGGCACGAACCTGGTTTATTGCAGAAACCCCATCTCTCTTTGAATGCCTCCAGTGATGAGGAACTCACCATCTTACAAAAGTATCTTCCATTAAAGAGGGATACAACTTCCCAGAATAGTCTGTGCCAATGCCAGAAAGTGGGGCACAGGGCTCTGGCCACTTGGGCTCCCTCCCTTCCTCCTCCCAGTCTGACTGTTCTGAGAGGGCTGCTCATGGCTCTGTGTACCAATTCCAGGGCATCCAGTACCTCATTGAGCACAAGCTGCTGACTTCCAATGCCCAGGACATCGCCCGGTTCCTGTACAAGGGAGAGGGCCTCAACAAGACGGCTATTGGCACCTATTTGGGAGAGAGGTAAGGGGGTGGGACCTTAGGGAGGAAGAGAATGAGGGTGTGCAGGTATGCACAGGTTAGTGTATATGTGTGTGTGCTGGTGAATGAGGGAGTGAATTATGTTAAGAAAGTCATAACTCCTAGAGTTTGAGAAGGCTGTCACTCCCCTCCAGATTCTGAATCAAAACCTTCCTTCCTGCCTTCCTGCCTGCCTGCCTGCCTGCCTACCTGCTTTCTTTTATTTATTCAACAAGTAGATGCTTGTTAGTATCTAACCTATACCAGGGACTGTTCTAAGCCTTGAATTTACACCAGTGATCAAGACAAACAAAACTCCTGCTCTCGGGGGGGGTGGGGGGTACCTTCCAGTGGGGAAGACAGATTCCCAAACATGTAAAACATGTTAGAAAATTATAAATTCTTTGAAATACAAATAAAGTAGGAAAGGGAGGTGAGAAGTGCTGGGGACCACAAGTCAAGAGCTGCGACTTCAGTGTGGACAGTAATGGTTTCAGGGAGACGTGAGGTTTCACTAAATCTTGGAGATCAGGGTAGACATCTAGGGGAAGAACATTCCAGGTTGAGGGAACAGCATATGCAAAGGCCCCAGGGCAGAAGCATGCTCAAGGAACAGCAGGTTAGTGAGCCTGGGAGAAAGCAAAAGAAGGAGGAAGTAGTAGGTGACAAGGTGAGGATCCATTAGAGCAGTGGTTCTCAAACTTTTTGAAGTTGGGGTTCATTTAAAATCCTACAAATAATTGTAGGCGCACTATATAAAAACTTCTTAGAAATATATTATAATAATTAAGTCAAATATTAAAGAAAAAAATAAAATCCAAGCATGCTTTCATGGTAATTAAACAAAATAAATACAATAAAATTAAATTTATTCTGACATTAAAAAACATTTTTATGTTACATTTTTTGAGTTATGCTTTTTAGAATTTGTAAAAAAAGAGGGGCTAAAAAATAAAAAAGATGAAAAAATAGTTATCTTATTATCATATATATAAAGATACATTTTAAGTAAGATTTAGTAAATTCGGCAGGTCCCGGTGCAAATGTGTTAAGTTTTTTCATTCTTGTGTTTATGAGAAACATGAGCCTGATGTGTCCTAGCAATTTCTTCAATGTTTAGGCATATATTTGAAAGGCAAAGTCTCATTTCCTCGTCAATACATTGAAGAATTCCTCTCTTTTTACTCTTAATTGTGTTGAGTGCAGAAAACCTCCACCATACATATCATCTTAACTTCACACCAAACAAAGGATAGAAGAAATTTGTCTCCAGTCTTCCTGGGGAACACGGTGGGGTAGTGTAAACAATCCAGCACCACAGCTTAACAGCCTTTTGCAACCTAATCAGGCAAGTGAGGTGGGGGGTTGGGCAGACTGTCAGCTTCCAGCCAATTCCCCACACCTCTGTTCCCCAAAAATCTAAACTCCAAAACCCTGTTGGTTTTTTGGTCCCCAACAGGCACATATTTCTCTGGAATACCAAAGGGCCGTGGTCCCCAACCCCCAGGCTGCAGACCGGTACTGGTCCGTGGGCCATTTGGTACCGGTCTGCAGAGAAAGAATAAATAACTTACATTATTTCCGTTTTATTTATATTTAAGTCTGAACAATGTTTTATTTTTAAAAAGTGACCAGATTCCTTCTGTTACATCCATCTAAGACTCACTCTTGATGCTTGTCTTGGTCACGTGATACATTTATCCGTCCCACCCTAAAGGCCGGTCCATGAAAATATTTTCTGACATTAAACTGGTCCGTGGCCCAGAAAAGGTTGGGGACCACTGCCATAGGGCACACCTGGAAATCTTCTAGGGCGCACCAGTGCACCCTGGTGCACACTTTGGGAACCACTGCATTAGAGGACTCTAGGCAGAGGAGTAGTCTGAGAGAACCCCTCTAGCTGCTGCATTGGAGGCTTCGACTATAAGGGACCAGGCTGGAGCTGGACCAGAGAGCAAGCAGCCCTTCTCCCAGGCTTCCCAGAGGACACAGCTCTTCTCCTGAGCAGGCAGAAAACACAGGTGTCAAGAAGGGCCGCACTTCCTGATCTAAGATCCTGGAAGAGGGAGAAACGTGGAGAAGCATGGTGGCTTCCATTCTACAGATCAGCACTCTGGGGCTTAGGATCATCAAGTGGCTTGAGTGGTGTCACCCAGGCAGGCAGTGACAAGAAGGATTTGACTCAGGGAAAGCCCCTCCAAAGTCAGACTCTTATGCTGGACGGGAGCAATGCTGGTGAGCCATGGGGTGGAAGGTCTGTTCATACATGGGAGAGCGTGGTGTACACATGGGGAGGGGGTGATGTGGGGTCAGATAGATGTGCACAGGTCAGATAGTGGCTGGATCCCTTCTTGTCCCTCCCCCACCTCAATTCCTTCCAGGAGGTAGATACCAAAAAGTGCCCCAGTGCATTCTACCCTCCCTTCTGCCCCTCCCCAGAGATCCCATCAACCTACAGGTGCTCCAGGCCTTCGTGGACTGCCACGAGTTTGCCAACCTCAACCTTGTCCAGGCCCTCAGGTGAGTGGACCAGGGCCCAGCCCTTAATTGTGGCACAGCCAAGGAGGGGACTGGGGGCATCATGAGCCACATGGTTAATAGCACAAAGTGTCAGGAGCAAAACCTAATGAATGACAGTACCTGCCTTATACAGCTAAGGCTGGGGATACAGTTGGTGTAGACTGCCTGGAAAAGCCTGGTTCATTGCTACGGTTCCTACTGGTACTACCATATTACAACCTTACTATAATAATATTTAATCACTGTAACTATTATTACTGCCATTCGCACTACTTTTCAGAATAGTGCTTCTTTTATTTATTTTATTAATACAGCTTAGCATGTATTGCAATATTATTACTTATTATTTTCTAATTAGGATATTATTATCATTTTTACTCTTATTTTTACAACTATGGCAGGCATTATAGTAGAGAGATTAGGAGCACAAACTCTAGAGCCAGACTGCCTAGTTCATATCACAGCTCTTCCATTAACCCCCTGTGTGGCCTTGGGCAAGTCACTCACACACACACACACTCACACACACACACACACACACACACACCTCTCTGTGCCTCAGTTTTTTCATCTACAAAGTGGCAGTAATAATAGTACCAACCTCATACGGTAGTGCAGACTAAGAGAAAGTGCTTAGAATTGGGCCCACAATAAGTGTTTAGGAAATCTTAGGAAACTGGCTCCCAAAAGGTAGCTTTTGAGCTGGGCTTTGAAGGATGAATAGGAGTTTTCAAGGCAGAGAAGATAGAAGCTACCACTATCCAGTCAATGTGGCTTTCCTTCCAATTACCATGTTCTTTGAGGGATAGGGGTAGTTTCCAATATTTTTTCATTCACTCATTCATTCAAGAATGTTTTATGGAGCAGTTACTGGGTGCTTGAGCCTGTGCGAGGCCCAGCAAGAGACGTGACAGGAATAGGCACAGCTCTTGACCTCAAGACATGGAATTGAAAACTGTGGAAATCATCAACTTCCAGAGCTGGAAGCTTAGCTTCCAAGAAAGGGAGTTCAGCCAAGGGAAGGCACTGGCCTAGGTCCCATAGTCAGGTAGTAGGGCCTGATGACCAGGCAGGAGTAGCTGCAGACCCCAGGCAGACAGAGAATCCCTCGTTGGCTGAGCTACACTGGGCCACAAATGGTGCTAGGACTCAGACAGGCAGAGGGAAGAATGAACTCAGCTCTGTATTCTGAAAAAAAAAAGAAAAAGAGAAAATAAGCATTCCTTGGAAACCTCCTGCATGGCAGGTACTCACTCACCAGTACAAATCCCACTAGAGCTTAGATGACAGATACAGATGCCCCCGATTACAAAATAAAGAGATTAAGCCCAGGAGAGGAAGAGTGGCTTGTCCAGGGTGCCCCTGCAAGTCCCCACCCACCCTGCTGCCCACAGCCCTGTTCTTCCTTCAGGCAGTTCCTATGGAGCTTCCGGCTGCCAGGTGAGGCCCAGAAGATTGACCGGATGATGGAGACCTTTGCCACTCGATACTGCCTCTGCAACCCTGGCGTCTTCCAGTCCACAGGTGCCAGTGTGGGATGGGGCTCCAGAACCTCCTCAGCATTGCCAGGCTCAGATCTATCTCCCAAAGCACCATGGCTACCCCACACATTCTGGTTTACCCCCAGTACCCAGATCATTCCAAGCCCTCAGTGAGCACCAACACTGTGCCAGGCCCTCTGTTGGGTACTTATTGAGCAGAGCTGCCTCAGGGCATGCTCTTTGGGAGAGGAGGCAGGAAATGATGGCACAAGGTGCGAGAGCAGCAGTACACCTGGCTGAAGGCAGGGGTGGAGGAGTCAGCATGTCCAGGATGGCTTCCCAGAGACATTGGGGTCTGAATGGGGTTTTGAAGGATGAATAAGAGTTCTCTAGAAGATCGAGGGGAGAAAGGGCCTTTTGGGCAGGAGTTCTAGTTTCAGCAAAGGCCCAGAAGCATGAAACATCCTGGGCAGGACATAGGGGGCAACAGAGCATAGAAAGATATTAACAGAGGTCAATTCTCCATACTCCTCCACACAGAGTGGAGGAAAAGACATAGCAGACTTGTCCTGGCCTAGTCTCAGAATCCGAAGTCATCGTGACAATAACCAATTGTATTTAATGAATACTCGGCACGTGCTAAGTGCTTTACCCATAGGAAGCCGTTTAATCCTCACAGGCTGTGAGGTCTGCAGTATTCTCATCCTTGTGTAGAATACAGGTGAAATGACTTGTCCACAGGCATACTTTTAGGCTGTGTGTCTAAGGACAAGTCCTACAGAGCCTCTGTCCTGGCTTATAGTTATATATGATTTTAGTGCTTGCTTATTTTACTGTCTGCCAGCTCCACAAGTCTAAATGTCCCACAAGAGTGGGACCATATTAGGATTACTCACCAGTGAATCCCAGTCCACAGCACTTAGTACGTACTCAGTAAGTATGTGCAGGAAGGAAGGAATTTTAAAGCACCAGATTTGAATCACAGTCCTACTACTTAATTCTGTAACTTTGGGCATGTAACTTAACCCTCTGTGCCTCAGTTTCCTCATCTGTGAAATGGGGGTGATGACAATACCTGACTCATAGGGTTGTCATGGCGATGGGAAGAACTGAGCATGCGGCACTCACCAACAACATTGGGTGCCACTGTTATCAGAGGTAAAATCCCCAATGTTCTAGAACATAAAGCTACTTCGAAGTTAAACCTCCGAATGTCACAGATGGGGAAGCCAAGGCTCAGAGAGGTCTGGGACTTTCCCAAGGTCAACCAGAGAGTTGGGGATGTAGCTGGACTTCCCTAGCTCTGGATACATGCCACAGAGCAGCAGTCACCTCCCTCCCAAATGCTCTGCCCAGCTGCCCGGCCTTGCTGCCTTGCATGCAAACATCTGAATCACAGAACAGGAGCTCTGGCCCCAGAAGCCCCACGAGGCCAGCCAGATTACCCAGCAGCACGTGACTAAGCCCTGAACAGTGGTGCCAACAATAAATGTTCTCTGAGATCCAAGAAGGCAGAGAACAGAGTGGGCAGGGGGGCCAGAAGGGCTCAGCGGGGAGGAGGGCTGGAGCCGAAAAAGAAGAAGGGTTTGAATGGGTAGGAAAGGGCAGGGGAGGGTATGCCTGGCAGGGGCCCAGTGAGAGCAAACGTGCAGGGCTGGGAAGGCACAGAGGATCTCATGACCATGACAGCTGGAGTCTCTTTGGAGCAGGGGGTCCAGGAAGAGTGGTAGGTGAGGCCAGGCCTCAAATGCCATGCCAGAAGGATAGGGTGGACCTTTGGGCCTTGAGATGGCTGATCCTGGATCCCTAGAAAGAGTTGGAGAAGAGGAGGGGAGAGCGAATAGGGCCAGGAATCTGACCTGCTGTCTCAATATTCAGACACCTGCTATGTCCTGTCCTTCTCCATCATTATGCTCAACACCAGCCTCCACAACCCCAATGTCCGGGACAAGCCACCCTTTGAGCGCTTCGTGTCCATGAACCGCGGCATCAATGATGGGAGCGACCTGCCCGAGGAGCAGCTGCGGGTAAGTAGGGCACGGTGCCCCCCAACCCAGTCCCCAGGCACCAGGAGGGGCCTGTCCTAGACTGACAGCCCAAGCGGGGCTCCTCTGAGATGGACCATCCAGGTTAGTAACCATCTTGAGATGGCCCACTGCAAAAGAGGCTGGTCCTGAGATGACCCTTCCCAAGGGGCCTCGTCCAAAGGTTGTCCAGAGACAGGCTCCCAGGTCCTGACGGACTCCAGGCTGTGAGGGACTCTGGCGTCAATCATTCACATCTTCAGAAAAGGTGTCTCATGCAGCCCAAGTCTATTTCTTCAAATCCTAGATTTTTAGACTCTTAGTGTGTCAGCCGAAAACCCCCACACTCTGTCCAAACTCCTCCCTCCTTCAGCAAGGAGGAAACTGAGGTCTCCCACCAGGCTGCAAGTCAGCCTGAGAGCTGAGCAGAACCCAGCCCTCCCATCTCCTCATTCAATAGCCTCCACCCCTGCCACACTGCCCCAGGCCCTCTGCCCAGCATGGGGCACCCAGGGATGAATCAACCATAGACCCTGCCCAGACCACCTTCAGGGTCTGGTGGGAAGATGATACACATGTGAATTACAACTCTGGGTGATTCATGCTGAGCTAACTATGGGAACATAGCCATGGAGACACAGAGGACACTACATCTATCTCCTAGGAGCAGGGGAAAGGTGTCATCCTAGAAGACTCCACAGAGGAGGTGACTTTTGAACTGGGCCTTGAAGGTTGGTTGAATCAGAGTTTCCCCAGAGGAGAAATGGAGAAGGGACACATCAGAAGAAGAAGTGACCAGAACCCAGGCCTGGCCTGGTTGAGAAAGGAAGGGGAGCCCAGAGTGGCTGGCTGGGATGTGGGTGCATATGAACAGTGATGGGTGGCAAGAGAGGGTCAAAGTGTCCAGGGCTTTGAGTGACAGCCTCAGGAGTCTGCCTGTTTCCTATGGGCACCAGGGAGCCAGGAGCAGGTTTGTAAAGGTTTGTAAACACCGAAGTGAGTGTCAGAGCCTGGCTCAGCAAAAATAAATTGACAGTTCATTTCTAGAACTAGCGATGCCCCAGAGCTCAACAGAGCTTCAGTTCTCTCTGGGTCAGAGCCTGGCAGAGTGGGGGAAAGGGCGTGAAGCCCACCCTTCCAGCTTAGCACCCCATGTCCCTCCTGTAGAAGTCTGGGGGGAGCTGGGCATGGGAATGATGCTTGTGCCCCTCTTTATTTAAGAAGGGTCTTTAGCCTGACACCCTTCTTTGTCCCAGAAGAGAATGTTTACCATGGTGGGGAGCTCAGATCAAATTTCACCTCCCCCCTTTGCCTGCTGCATGACCTTGGGCAATGACTCACTCTCTCCCGGCCACCGTTCCCTCCAACAGGGGAGCAGGGATAATGATGCCTGCGTCACAGAGCCGCTCTGAGTAGTAATTTTTTTTTAATGTAAAGGGCATAGCCCATGCCAGAGACATAGCACAGGCTCTAAATGGTGGCTTATGCCACTATTAAGAATGATTAATAATAATTTTAACAACCTGGCACTTAATAATAAAATGCCTAAAACATAAAAGGCGTTTGAGAATTGTTGACTTGTCTCATTGTGGTACTTGTGGCAGAGCTGGACTCACCTGTCTGGCAGTTAATGACAAGCCAGCACAGTCCTGCCAGACCTCCCAGGTGCCATATTATAGCTTCAGGCCCCCCCTACCACCCCCCACTGAGCCTGTTTCAGCACCTCCTTCCTTGGATATTTTTCCCAATTTTAGCCTTTTGTTGCTAACAATGCATTGTATTTGTATAGAGCTTGTAACTTTCTGCTCCTAGGGCTTTCTGGTCTATTATCTCAGTTTAGCTTCAAACTCTGCCTGGGAGGTCTGGGAAGGGTTATTATCCTCCTTGGCAGCCAAGAAAGGCAGGGACAGAGTGAGGAAAAGAACAGAGCTTTGGAGTCACAGTCACATCCAAGTCCTGGCTCCTCCACTTTCTGGTTGTGTGACATTAGGTAGGTGGCTTGACCTCTCTGAGCTCCCAGCTCATCTCATAGGATTAGTATAGAAAGGTAAGGTATTTAGCAAAGTGCCTAGTATAGTTGGAGGGGCTAATTAATCCAGAAACTTCCCAGGGTATAAAATGGGCACCCAGGCCTGGCCCTTGCTACCCAAATCTTTCCCAGGTAGCTGCTGCGGACTGGTAAGAGGGGGTCTTCCCACCTTCTCTCTGGGCCTCACCTTCCCCATGTGTAAAGCAAGGACTCGGCTTTAAGCACGTTCAGATATTCAAAGTTTGCCACTTTGAGGAAGGATTCCTCATTAAGCTGCTCCAGCCTGGGCCCTGCCAAGGACAAATAATACTTTTAAGTGACCTGATTTATGAAGTTAAACTGATGCAGAGACATCACCTAGAGAGAGGTCACCCCAAGGATTTGCAGACCATGGGCACACAGCTGGGAAAGGCTTAGCAGAGGTGCACAGTAGGGGTGACGGAAAGGTGAGTTGAGCAGGTTCTGCTCTGGCCCCTGTGATGGGACAGGGCACAGTGCCCAGGAGACTCAGGGCAAAGCTACAGGATGTGGACTCAGAAGATGAGAGTTCAAATCCCAGCCCTGCCTTCATCGTTGTGTGACCTTGAGTCTGAGCCTTAGTTTCTTCATCTACAAAGGGGACTGATGGCCCTGACCTCAGCTTATTCTTCTAGAAGTGGAGATTATGCACTTCAGTCCCTGGCACTTGGCACTAGGGAAATAATAGAGGGTGGAGGAGAAGAAGGTTTACAGGTGGGAAAACTGAGGCCCACCTCGCAGTTCAGGGCATCTTTTGCTGTGGTATACAAGTGACTCCATCAGAACTACAGTGTCCGACCCACTTCCAGGTACTTCACGTTCTCATCGAGTCCTCCCAACACACTGAAGCAGCAAGTACCACCCCTCATTTACAGTGAAGGAAGCTGAGCTCCAAGAGGGGTGACTAGTCAAGGAGGGGCTTCACAGTTTGAGAGTAGTTCAAATCCGAACCCATGTATGATTCCAGAACCCTTCCCTGTGCATAGACCAGAGGCACAATTTAGGGACAGAAAACTTGGCTGTGTGTCCCTGCTGACAGTTGCTTCCTGGCTAGAAGAATCTCAGTTCATGTAACAGAAAAGATCAGGGACTGATTTGTCTTCAGGTCAGTCAGCTTCAGGCGTGGCTAGATCCAGGTGCTCAGTGAGGCCGGGACATGATCTCACTCCTCCAGCTGTCAGCAACTCTCTCTGCCAGGACAGCTCCCCTCTCAAACAGGCCCTCCCCAATTTGTGACAGAGATGGCCGGGGCAGCTCCAGGCTTTCCATCTTGCTTAGCAGTTTAAACTAAAGTCTCAGAATCAGGCTTATTGGCTGGCTTAGGTCACCCATCCCTCCCTGACCAGTCCTTGTGACCAGCAGGATGAAATGCTCTGATTAGCCAGAAGGGAATCAATCACACCCTGCCCTGGAGCCTAGAGGTGCGGGCAGTGGGTGTCAACTCCCCTGAGTAATCTGGACAGAAAGTGATTTTGGGGTCGGGGTTGAGTCCCCAGAGGAAAACTAAGGGGGGGGGGCAAAAGGGGACAGATGCAAGGCCAGCAGAACTACCAGCATGTGGTCATTGTCTGATCATGTCAACCCAGCAGAAGACAGGCTGGCCCAGTAGTTTGGTGGTGGCATCTGCAGAGGTGTTTTCTTACAGGGGTGGGGTGGGGGTTGATGGTGTTTACAAGGTATAGAAAATATGGGTGAGCTGAGCTGTTTTTCTTGTGGGGGCAGAATGTGCAGACTGATACGGTGCCGGCAGAAGCTGCCAGAGCTTCCTGCGGGTGTCAGGAGGCTCCTTGCCCGTCTTCTCCAGCCCTCCGAATATCTGTCCATGCTGACAGATTTGCTGACAAGGCCTTCCTGCTGCAGGCCCTTGTTCAACCAGCCCGTGCCACTTGGGAATTACCAGGGCCAGGCTGGGCCTGGGTGGGAGGAGCCATAGGGGTTCCCTGCTGCTGTAGGGGGTGCAGGGGCTCCAATAGAGAGCAATGGTCCCTGCTCAGCTAGGCTGAGCCCACCATAGCCAGGCTGAGCAGCCCAGGGACTCTAGAGTCCGTGGTAGGAAGCCACCCCTGTGAAGGCCAGGAACACTGCTTCCAGGCTCAAACCCTCAAACCCTACTCTCAGGTCAGGAAAGACCTTCAATAAGCAAACACTGTTTCTAAAACTTTGGGCAAATCAAGTAGTGCTTGTGAAATTTTTCATTTAAAAATTTGAGAAAACCATCTGAACAGCAGTGCACACAAATGCAACAGAAGGACATGATATAATTATCTTGGAGATGGAGAATCAGTATTGTGTCTGGTTTTAATAAGCAGAAATAGACAGCTTGGAATGTTTTCCCAAACACTTGGAAGTCGGGGCAGGTTATTCATGAAACAAAGTGCGCAGAGGTTTCAAAACACACAGGAATGAGCTATTGCCAACATCCACAATTCGTCCAAAGGGAGGTCTCAACCCTGGCTTGCACACCTCCAGGGACAAGGCTCTTGTTACCTACAAGGTTGATCCTTCCACATTTCAGCAGTTCTAACTGCTAGAAAGTCCTCTATGGAGAACTGCAATCTGCTTTCTGAAAACTCCCCACCCCCACAATCAGAGCCCACCCAGGACAGGTCTTTGCCTCTGAGAGCCAAGGACAGCGTTCCACCTTGGATCTCTCCTTGGCCAGCCTCTCAACATAGGCACCCAGTCCCAATCCCCAGCAGTTCCTCTATATTCCCCGCCTAGGTGCACCTTGAAGTCTCTGCTGCAGCATCTAAGCATGGGATGTTGCCCAAGAAGGCCTTGATCTTGGCTGTCATGCCCCAGAGTGTACATCTATGTGTCTGTGTTTGTATGTTTGTGTGCATCCACACACATGCACACACAGGTGAACACAGGTCCCAGACAAGTGTCCTTGTCTCCAACACCCTCAGACACAGGAGTGACGGTCTTTGACTCACTTATCTGACCTGTAAAAGCAGCACTTGGTGGTTGGGGTGCAGGCAGGGGCTGTCCTCCTGCCTCCCCAGCACCTTCCCTTGACTTGGAGAAAGCAGCTCTTACCCCCGTATAGTTTATTTAACAGCCCCCACGCACACAGATCCCTAGCCGGTCAGTCTTGTTCTCTTTATTTATTGGATAAGGACAAAGCAGCTCAGAGAGGTTGAGGGACATGTCCAGGCTCACACAGCCATTGAGTGACCAGACTGGGATTTTAACCCAGATGGCTTGATGCCAAAGCCAGTGCTCTTGTCCCCCCATGGGTTTTCATGCCCTTGGCTGGAATTCTGGGGGTGGAGGGTGGGACAGCATCTATTCAGTCAGCAAACAGTTGCAAACCTGCTTCGGGCCAGGCCCTGGAGCAAGCCCAGGGGTTGCGAGACCCAAGCCTGCCCTGGAGGAGCTCCCCCACTTGGGAAGGTAACACCAGCAAGAAAACTGAGGTTGAAATACTGACAGGGTGGGGACCAGGGGTGAAGTGGCCAGCACCGTCTCTCTGAGGGGCTGACCTCTACACGCCCTTCACAGGAGAAGGCATGGCATGGGCCTGGGGCACCAGGGAGAGTTTCTCCAAGATGCCAGGGACCAATGATGAGCTAACAGGAGGGGAAAGAGTTCACCCAAAGGTCCAGTGACCTGCCCAAGGCCACACAGGTCAGGCCAGCCCCAGGCCCCAGACTAGATGGACATTGCAGCCAGGTCTTTCCCTCCTTCTCTCTCCGGCAGAACCTCTTCGACAGCATCAAAAGTGAGCCCTTCTCCATTCCTGAGGACGACGGCAATGACCTCACTCACACTTTCTTCAACCCTGACCGTGAGGGCTGGCTGCTCAAGCTGGGTGAGATACACGCACACTTGGGCGCACTGGGGCACACAGCTGACACATGCAGGCACACATGCTCAGGCACACTGGGGCACATGGCTGCCATACTTATGCACATGAAGGCACACACATTTTCATGCCAGCACACTCAGACGGATGGGGACACACACACACACACACACACACACACACACACATTGACCACAGCCTCAGGGCAGGGTTAAGACAGCCCCAGTCTCCTGACTCCCAGTGCAGCTGTCTGCCTGCCTGATCTCTCCATCCATCTGTCCTGGGAATGAAGCGGACAGGGGGAGGGAAAGGACAAGCAGGAAGAGGGGAGGAGAGCTGACAGATCGACAGACAAGAAAGACCCTTCAAGTACAGTTTGTCTCTCCTCCCTGAGGGCTGCTGGGGGGGGCCAAGGTTCAGTGAAGTCAGGGCACCTGCCTGAGGCCACAGTCAGAAGATGGCAGATATTGATGAGCAGAGGGTTGGGTGTTCCTGAAGGACAGAGGGGTGAGTGATAGGATGTGGCTCAGGGGAGTCTCCCCTCAGCATGACTGAGGGCAGGGAGGGCCTCAGACCTTCAGAGCTGTGTGGGTGGGTGCTGCGGTTGGAGAGGGGGCAGCTGCTGCAAGAGGGGTAGGGGAATCTAAGGGCCAGCCACCTGCCCCTGTCCCCACTCCACTCCTGAGCGCCTCCCAACAGGCACACTTAGCCAGGGACAGTGGCCTTCTGAGGCAGATGAAGACAGCACCTTGGTTGGAGCAGGGACGTCGGCCTGGGGTGCCCACACAAGCCCTGCATGCCTTATACCCACGTCCCAGCCTATCCCACAACCCACACAGCCTCCTTTCTTGCCCAATGGACAGTTCTCAGTCCCAGGGAGGCTCTAAGCCACAGAGTCCAGCTACCCCACCCTTGTGCTAGACATCCAGTTATTCAGCCTCAGCTTCTGCAGCTGTGAAATGGGGAAAATAATCACTGGGATAGTTGAATGTATAGCAAAATGGCCAAGCACTTGCCTCTGGAGCTAAGACACCGATGTTCAAATCCCAGCTCTGCTGCAGAATCTTGAGCAGATGACCTGGTCTCGTTATCTGTGAAATGGGTTAATAATGATGCCCTCCTCATAAGTGGTTCTAGGCATTAATAAGTGAATAATTTTTTAAACCCTCTAGAACAGAGAACAGTGGTCCCCAACCTTTTTTGGGCAACGGACTGGTTTAATGTCAGAAAATATTTTCACGGACCGGCCTTTAGGGTGGGAACGGATAAATGTATCATGTGACCAAGACAAGCATCAAGAGTGAGTCTTAGACGGATGTAACAGAGGGAATCTGGTCATTTTAAAAAAATAAAACATCGTTCAGACTTAAATATAAATAAAACGGAAATAATGTAAGTTATTTATTCTTTCTCTGTGGACTGGTACCAAATGGCCCATGGACCAGTACCGGTTCGCGGCCCGGGAGTTGGGGGCCACTGCTCTAGAATGTTTCTTGGCAAGTGAAAGATGAAATGCTTGGCCTAATGCCAAGCAGGGAGCTGGCTAAGGGACGGACCAATGGGGGAGGGCGGCAGGAAAGCCCAGAGAGTGACCAGCCACTGTCCTGAGCTTGATCATGGGGAAGCCCCAAATGCTGGGTCAAGCAGCTCAGGGGAAGCCTGGGGGTGAGGGGAACCGCTAAGATTTTTGAGTAAGAAGGAAGGAAATAGAGCTGGGGGAAGTGCAGCAGGCTGAGTTAGGGGTTCAGGTGGGGCAAAGGATCCAAGGTCCTGCTCTTCCGTGGAGGGAGTGCTGGTGGCCCAGAGAGAAGGACTGACTGCACTGTTGGCCTCTTGCAGGAGGCCGCGTGAAGACATGGAAACGGCGCTGGTTCATCCTGACTGATAGCTGCCTCTACTACTTTGAGTTTACTACTGTAAGCCTGCCCCTGCCCCTGGCCCTGCCACCACCACTGCCTCCCACTCCCTTCTGGACTTGCACTAAGCAGTAGCCTCACAGAGCTGGGGCCCCTTTGAGATCATGCGATCCACCTCCATACCCATTTTACAGATGGGGAAAACTGAGATACAAAGGGGAGGATGGGCTGGGCCAGGGATCAAGGCAGAGCCAGGGCTTAAAGCTGGGTCTCCTAATTCCCAGCCAAGGCTCTTTCTGTGGTACTTTTCATACCCCTCCAGAAGACAGTCTGGGAAGGTAGGGGCACTCCTCTTGAGTTTGGGGAGCTCCACAAGCTACCTTCCTGTCCACAGTCTCATGGCTCCAGTTGCTGATCTGGACTTTCCCTCCTGTTCCCCTGCAGGATAAGGAGCCACGGGGGATCATACCCCTTGAAAACCTTTCAGTACAGCAGGTGGATGACCCCAAGAAGCCAGTAGGTGTTGGAGTGGGGGCCTGAAGCCAGAATGGCTGGGGGGAGGGGGGTGTTCTGAAACAGGGTGGGAGGAGAGGGCGGCTGTGCTGGGCGCTCCAGGGGGCTAGGCCAGTCATAGCACGCCTTCCAGGGGGCTCAGGATTGCCTCCATCTCCCTCCTGGGGCCATGGACCCTGTGCCTGCCCCTTCACCTCTCACAGGAAGCAGGCCTGCGCAGGGTGTGTGCTGCTGCTTGCCTGAGCCCTGGTCTTGCCCGAGTGTCTAGTCCTCTCTGAGTCTCCTGGAGAGCCCAGCCCAGCCACCCTGTCCTCCCACTCCTGCCCTGCCCTCACCTGACTACCTCCCCACAGTTCTGCCTGGAGCTCTACAACCCCAGCTGCCGGGGCCAGAAGATAAAAGCCTGTAAGACAGATGGTGATGGCAAGGTGGTGGAGGGCAAGCATGAGTCTTACCGGATCTCAGCCTCGAGCGCCGAGGAGCGGGACCAATGGATCCAGGCCATACGGTAAGGGATGGCCAGCTGCTAGGGAGGGGCCTCCTGTCACCTCCCAGAAGCCCCTTGTTTCTCAGACCTTATTTCCTAGTCTGCAAAGGAGGACAACTTCAGAATCTCCCTCCTGTTACTGGCATGCAAATCCCTCCCACCCATATTCTGTGAGCACCTCCTCTCTGCCAGCACAATGCCAGGCCCCAGGACACAGAGGAGTGAGGCACCAACTTCATGGGGCTGGTGGGAGGAGCAGGCAAGGTGTCATGTACAAAGCTCATTGCCCAGCCTCCAACACTTGGTCAGTGCTCAGGAAAGTGGCCCTGGGAAGATCTGGTAGAGACAGAGGGAAGGGTTTTCCAGGTGAAAGAACCAGCCTGGGCAAAGATGAGAGATCAAGTCAGTGTGTGGCCCACCTGGATAATATTTTAGAGTCCAGTGTGGGGCTGGGCAGTGCCAGGCAGTGCGGGCGCCTGACTGCAGGGACAAGGCCCTGTGGGGGCTGAGCAGTGGGAGATGATTCTGCAGAGGATGGCAAGGCCTTGGCCACCATGGCAACCAGCTTGGGTTTCTCAAGGGCACTGGGGAGCCACAGACTGGTAAATAGAGAAGGGGTGTGGCCAGGTGAGAAAGGCTACAGTGTGGGGACAATGGAGGGGCAAGCAATGGAGAAGCAGGGGCAGCTGAGGAGCAGGATAACAATTTTGACTCTGAGCCAACTGGGAGACACTGGACAGGATGCAATCTGTAGGCTAGAGGAAGACACAGGACTAGTCTCTGGACCTGGGCCATGTCCCAGGGACCTGCGGGGTCTTTTCCCTCAAGCTTTGCGGCAGCCCTGTTAGACTGCCAGGCCAAATCCATTCTCACCTCCATCTTACAGATGAAAAAACTGAGGCCCAGAGAGGGTAGGGACTTGCCACAAAGCCAGGCCCAGCAAGCAGATCCACTGACTCCCCCAGGCTCTTTCCACCTCCTTCTTAGAGTCTGATGGAAGCCTGAGGGGTCCAGGGACATTTGGGGGCAAAGTTATCAAGGATTTCAACTCTTTTCAGGCCTGCCCATGGGACTCGGGATCATGCCAGTGAGGCTGGACTCATCCTGGCCTGGTCCTGGTTGGGGTCACCTGCCTTTACCCTGCAGCAAGGCAGGCCAAGCTCTCCCTGGGAAACCTATGCCCCTATAACAAGCCTAGGAGATAAGCCCACCTTGATGGCCAGCTCAGCCCTGAAATCTTTTCACCCCTTCCTCTTCCAGAGCCAGCATTACCCGTGTCCCCTTCTACGACCTGGTCTCTGCTCGGAAGAAGAAGATTGCCAACAAGCAGTGAGCTTCGCAGAGGCGCTGGGGCCAAGCATCCCATGGCCCCGGGGCCCCGTGACCATGGGGTCTAGAGACCCGCCTTTCAGCCCAGGGCACACTCTTCCAGCCTGCAGACATCCTCCCCCTCTCCCATTACTTCAAGCTGACAGGAGGGGGGAGGCAGAGCTCAGGAGGATGGGTGCGAATAGCTGAGGTCCCACAGCCAGCAACGAGGCCCTCCCAGCACCCAGCTGCTGCAGGAAAGGCCTGAGGAAAGCAGTCAAAGAGAAACCAACCCCAGACCCTGGCATCTTGTCCTCACTTTAGGCCTGTTTCCTCTTCTGTGAATGTCTCCTTGCACTCTGAAATGCAATCAGTCCTCACGGTAGGAGGGGTCGTGAGGTTCCTAAGCTTCATCTCCAATGTGCTGTGTGCCCTCTGCCCAAGCCTCAATCCTCTGGTTCTTGAAAAACTATGATGTCTGGATGGAAATGTCTTGGCCCTTCTGGCTCTGTGATCTCTGCCATTCCACCTGGTGAGGGTAGCCACAGATCCAGTGCAGGTGTCAGCAGTCTGTGAGCTGGTTGCCTCCCTTCCCTCAAACTGCTTCCTCCAAGCAGTAGGACAGGGTTGCACCAGGTCTCCCTAAGGAGCTTCCAGCTGAAGATGATTGCTCTTACTTACTAAGCTGGAGAGGACTCTGGATGCACAGCTGCTGGGAGCTGAGAGCAGAGTGGCTCCACCTTCAGGATGTCGTTTCGGGGTAGGGGCAGGAGGGACTCCTCAAGACAATGGTGCAGAACATCCCAGACACATGTGCTCAAGCAGGACTGGTGGTACAACCAAGAAGCCAAGAAGAGAGAGCTTTGTAGGAGTGGGTACCAGGAGGACTACCTGGAAGCAGCAGCCAAGTCACTGAGTGACACAGAAGCTCGTGGCAGTCTCAGCCAAGGCTTCCCTGCAAACACACTGAGTGGAGTTCCCGTGGTGGTGAGGGGCAGCCCATCTGGATCCCTGCATCCTGAGACTCTACGGCAGCAATGTGGAGAGTTGAGCTAACTTCCCACCACCCTGGCAAGCGGCTCCATCTCCAGGCATGCCCCAGCCTGGAGGAGGATTCTGCGAACAGGCTTCTTCTCAGAGGCACTTCTCGCCCCCTCACTTGGGCCCTAGGAGAGCACCTAGAGGGAAATCCCCTGCAGAAAAGCAGGATATGGGGTTGCCTCCGCCCCACTGCCAGCCTGAGTGGGTGAACAGAAGCTAGGTGGGGTCCCAGGAAAGGGGAGGCAACCTCTCCTCCCTCTACCCCCACCCGCATGTGCACACCTTTCACAGGGGCAGGATGGAGTCAGCTGCCTTCTAAACGGAGATCTCTGTCTCTGGTTGTACATAAGCGCCTGTAATGACATTGCATTGAGGAGGGTCTCAGCAGGGCAGCTGCAGGAGGAGGCCTTGCAGGACATTTCAGGACTTCCACAGGCCTCGGTCAGCCTGGGAGTTGAGCACCCCCTCTGCCACCTCACGGGCCTGTGAAGGAGCCACGGGAGGAGCTCTGGTCTGTGGTCATAGAGTCTGAAGTCTCCTACCACTGGCACACACTGGCTATGTGATCTTAGTCCACTCCTGCCCAATCTGGTCCTCAGTTCCTCCCTCATCACTGAAGGGAATCAGTGATTTTCTGGGCATGAGGAGCATGAATCATTCAGAAGAGAGAATAAAAGTCATGATCTACCTTACGAATGGGGCTCTGTCCTCTCTCACTGTGATCTCATTTGCCATCATTGACCCCACCCTGGCCCTTCACCTCATCACCTTCCAGCTGAAGGGAAGCAGGAGAGCCAGACAGGGAAGAGTGGGCACTCGGAGGGCCCTTGACCCTCATCCTCAGGCCACTCAAGGCTGTCACACTGGACAGATGTCCCCAGGGGCTGGATTTGCTGCAGGGGCTCACTCAGAGCAAGGATGGGGTGTGCTGGTTCTGCCAAGGCCAGGGAAAGGCAAAAGAACTTCCCAGCAGGAAGTACCATCTAAAGAGAAAGAGCTACTGCCTCGGGAGATAGGTAATAAGCTTCCTGTCTATGGAGGGATACAAGCACTGGCTGGCTCCAGTGGTCACTCAGAGTGTTATAAAGGGGCTTGAATTCAGTAACCTTCATTTACTTGTACTTTCCACAATATTTATTCAAGAACTCCAGTGTTCCAGGCACTGTTCCAGGCATTGGAGGACAGAATCCCTGTCCACCTGGGGCTTACATTCTTGTGGTTCTGAATGTGAACACTCCAGGAGCCCCCTCCAGAGGTGTAGGGCACTCAGGTGGCTCCCACACCCTAACCCAACCCACTGTCTGAAATTCCACCAGTGAGTCACTCAAAGACCTTAATGCACTGGATTGATCAACCTATCCACATAGTCATTCACTCAGCCCCTGTTTATTGAGTACCTACTGTGTACCAGGCTCCATACACAGAGCCAGGGATCAAAAGATAATCAAGACAAAGCTCTTGTCCTCAAAAGGAGCTCAGCTTAGGTGGGGGGAGGGCAGGTACAAAGGAACAGGGACAGCCTAGGCTTACTTGTGCTGCTATAGAGGGAGGCTTGGGACCAGAGGAGGCGGGGCTGGGTAGAGGGCAGCCTGGGAGGCTTCTCAGAGGAGCTGTGCTTGAGTGTTGGCAGTCAGGTGGGGGGAAAGGATGCATACCTGAGAATGCAGTGAGAGAGTTGGGGGAGTGGCAAGAAAGGGGGACAGGGCCACATCACAATCCAGGAATGGTGGGGCCTCTGAATCACTGGCGGAGGCCCCCTTGCTCCTCTCCCGGGCAGCCTCTGCCCACCTCCCCACCATTCCGACACTCCTCACTCTGGGCGGCAGGGGGCTCCCACCACACATAGATGAGAGGTTCCCACAACACAACCAGACTAGGGCTCAGACCGCCTGCCCCTGGCAGGGACAAGCCTCTGCCAGAGTAGAGCCTTGGCCTGAGCAGGCTGGAGGGGGAGGCACCTGGTCTGCTAGGACCCTCAGGCTCAAGCAGCCTGACAGACACCCATGGCACAGATAAGCAAAGGCCTCCCCTCCCACCTTCATGCTGGGCTCAGCCTGGGAGTCAGGACACACAGCTCCCTCACTGTTTGGCTGTGGCCCCCTGAACTAGTGGCTCTCTCTAGATGTGATCTTCCTCCCTCAAGTTTGGACCAGGTGAACTCCATCACACAAACATTTAACAGGGACTTCCGTGTGTAAGGGTGTTCCTGCCATGGGATGGGCTGATACCGGATTGGGGTGGGGGTGGCAAATGAGGAGGTGCCACAACAGTACGAAAGGCCACAGTAAGAGTTCTGAGAGCCACCCTGAGGGCTGGGTTCAAGGCCCAACTCTACCCTATATCTTAAGCAAATTTCCTACGTTCTATGAGCCTCAGATTTCCCACCTATAAAATGGGAATAATTAAGTATGTTCAAAAATACTTAGAACAGTGTTCAGCACCTACTCAAGGTTATGTTAAATGCCATTATTTATGTTTTTGTTGTTGCTACAGGGCAGAATGTGTACATGCCTTCACGGAGACGCAGAAGAGCCTGAGGCTACTAGAGGGGGAAAGATTCATGGGGATGGGGGTAAAGATCTGGGAAGGCTTCTTGGAAGAGGTGCTCATTAAAGATAAACAAAGTGGAAGCCTAGCTCTTCCAATCAGTGGGACCAGGAGGAACCAAGATGAGATTGCATACCAAGGCAAGGTACTCCTTGAACTCAGACCCCAAAGCAAGCCTCAGTGGGCCAAGAGAATACAAGTTTGAGGAGGGCTGGGTCTTGGCAAGAGCTGAACTGTGTGCACAGTGCTGTAATCCCTTGCATCCCCTTGGCCACTGTGCCCCTTGTCATGAAGCTCTGACTGGGAATTCAGTAACAGGGCTGCTGAAGAGAGGCCACTGTAGAACGCGGGAGAACAAGCTTGGCACAGGAGACCCTGGGATGGAGTAGGAGAGTGAAACGAGGGGAGTGCAGAGAAGGCAAGTGAGACCCCTGCCCAGTGCCGGAGCAGTGAGAGCACACTAGGTAACCCAGAGCTGGCACCGGAGCACTACACCTGGATGCCAGGGAACAGAAGATGGTGGAGGGTGGAGGGCAGGCAATCAAGCGGCAGGTGTGAGAGACCTGGATAAATTGATTATTAGGGACAATAAAAGAAACTAAATATGTTTGCCGGCTCAGTGATGACTCAAGCATTCCCCCAGGGGTCCGCAAAGATTGAGCATCAAAGAAGCAAAGACAGGCCTCCTCCCACCAGGGCTCTGCCAGCCTTAAACCCTCCTTCCTAGTGATGGAGGGACCACCCACTGAGCGTCCTGAAGGCCTGACCCCCGCGGGGCAGCAGAGACTCAGCCACTCCAACCTGCATGGTGCCACTCTACCC
Organism: Saccopteryx bilineata; assembly: GCF_036850765.1. NCBI lineage: Eukaryota > Metazoa > Chordata > Mammalia > Chiroptera > Emballonuridae > Saccopteryx > Saccopteryx bilineata. The sequence goes on along the minus strand of NC_089490.1, from coordinate 89,816,586 downwards.
CCACCCTCTCCAAACCTCCCTGGAACGGCTGAAGAGCAAAGCCTCCTAGTGAGACACATCTGGGTTGAAGTCCTGGCCTTGCCCCAGATTGCTGTGTGATCTTGAACAAGTGGATGCCCTCTTTGGACCCACATTCACCAGAGAAGATAGATCCCCACAGAGCCGGGGCTCTGCCTCCCCCTCCCTGTCTGGCAGTGTCATTCTCATCCCATTCAACTTCTTCCAGACAGCAGGGAGCAGAGCCTCCTCTGTCTAAAACCCACCAACTTCCCTCCAGGAAAAAAGCCAGCTCCCACAGGGCCTCAATGGGGAGCATACCTTCTACCGGTACAGGGTTCCAGGCCAGAGCTGGGCTCTGGGAGCAGCAGGGATGAATCAGAGTCTGAGGCCCGAAGCAGGGCAGACAGAGGAGGGAGAAATGACCTCCTCATGGGTCAAAGCTCCGGAGGCTGCAGTAGGGGATGGGAAGGGGCTGTGCAGGGGGCAGGGAGCAGAGGAGGAGGGTCTGTAGGATGCCAGGAGGAAACCCATGGTTCTCTGGATGCCATGGGCTGGGAGGTGGCTCACTGTAGAAGCCCAGGGCGCTACTCAAATCTCAGGCCTGCCCCAGAAAAGGAGGGCACTTTTTTTTTTTAAGATTTTTTATTTATTCATTTTAGAGAGAGGAGAGAGAAGGGGGGAGGAGCAGGAAGCATCAACTCCCATATGTGCCTTGACCAGGCAAGCCCAGGGTTTTGAACCAGCGACCTCAGTGTTCCAGGTCGACACTTCATCCACTGCGCCACCACAGGTCAGGAGGAGGGCACTTCTATGGGTCACAGAATTCCCTGCTCCTCCCAAGCTCACCTGGCTTCTCCTAGAGCCACAGCACAAGATGGGTTGAGGCCTTGGCCACCTTGGCCCCCACGGGCAATATTTATGGAGGTTTCCCTTTATATTCTCCTATGAGGTATTAGTGGCAAGTGACCCCTGAAACAAGCCCACAAAAACCGAGTGCTCCAGATTTCACCTGGACACCCCTGTCCCCCAAACCATGCCCAGCAACAATATATTATGGCCAAGGCCACCAATTATGGGGCCCTCACTAGGACCAGAGCCTCTGCCAACATGCTGCTGCCTCCCAACCTCCCACCACTCAGAGTAGGCACTGCTCTCCCCACTCTACAGATAGGAGCTCTGAAGCTCACAGCACATGGCCCAGCTAGAAGGACCTGAGCCAGAATGGAATTGTGGCCACCTGACTTGAGACCCATATAGATTTAAGGTGACCACACAATCATCATCCAAAATGGGACCCTTCTGAGAGTGCTAGAGTGCTGGGTTAGAGAGGATGCCAGGACAACAGGGGTGAACCAGGACAGCCCCAGGCGCCCCAAGACATATGGTCCCCCTAGAGATGGAACATATCTACAAGAGTCCAGCAAGGAAGTAGGGGCATCCTAGCTGGTCCTATGGACTGGAAGCCAGTTTGTGCATAGCTTCTTAGTCCTGGAGAAGCACAGGACAGCTATTTTGTCCGGAGCAGACTGGGCCCCAGGTCTCTACCCAGTTCCAATAACGCTTCCCCTCTATTAATCTACCCAAGTCCTTTCCCCAAGGGGTGTTGTGTGGACTGCCCATGAGTGCAGCCAGCCTGGTCCGCAGATATTAGTTGGCACTATAATATTTTTGATGTGGTCTCCCTTGCAGGGCTGAGAGCAAGGGTTCTGGACAGAACCACCATAGGTACTAGAGGCTGCTCCTCCCATCCTCCCAGAACCTGCTGAAGCCCTCCTCCTACAAGAAGTCCTTTCTCACCACCCCAACCCCTCTCTCCCTCTCTCTGCTTTTGTACAAGGTCCTCTAGCCCTATCCAGAAATGTCTCAGCCTGAAAATCACCCTTCCCTTTCTTCATGAGGAAACAGAGGCTCACAGGAGCTAGGGGAAATGTTCTAGGTCACCTAACACGGAGGCTCCACGAGGCAGACAGAGGCAGGAGGCATTTATTGAGCATACTTCATCTCATCTGATTTTCCCAATAGTCCTCAGGCAAACAGGATTATTCTCATTTAACAGAGGAGAATGTGGAGGCCCAGAGCCACATGAGCCAGGAAGTTGTTGAGGTCAGGAGGACCAGGGACCACAGGCAGTTTTCAGCAGAGATGGAGGATTAACTCCTGACCTTTACAGTCCCTTTGATCCTTTGAAGCTAAAGCTTAACTCTTTTCTCTTCCTCCCTCCTCCAAGGGATTTGCATTTCATAATAAAGAGCCAGGGAGGACCCAGCTTTGACCCAAAGAAATTATTTTTTGAATAAAATGTCCCCTATTTGAAAAATAATAAATCATGCTAATGGGAGGAAATTAGAAAATGCAATGATCAGGAAGAAAAAACTTAGATCAAGAATTCTTCAACCTGATATTATAAACATTTCCGATTATTTCCTATCTGCTTTCTGCGTTACATCTCTGCCCTGCAACTATGTAGGCCAGGGGTCCCCAAACTACGGCCCGGGCCCGCGGCCCACATGCGGCCCCCTGAGGCCATTTATCCGGCCCCGCTGCACTTCCGGAAGGGGCACCTCTTTCATTGGTGGTCAATGAAAGGAGCACATTGACCATCTCATTAGCCAAAAGCAGGCCCATAGTTCCCATTGAAATACTGGTCAGTTTCTTGATTTAAATTTACTTGTTTTTTATTTTAAATATTGTATTTGTTCCCGTTTTGGTTTTTTACTTTAAAATAAGATATGTGCAGTGTGCATAGGGATTTGTTCATAGTTTTTTTCATAGTCCGGCCCTCCAACGGTCTGAGGGACAGTGAACTAGCCCCCTGTGTAAAAAGTTTGGGGACCCCTGATGTAGACTGTTTGTAATGTGTCCTCAACACCATGGAATCCATATATCCCCCTGTGTACCAGTCAGAACAGGCTAGGTTATGTTGTGGTAACAATAAGCCCAAATCTCAGTGGCTTCACACATAAAATTTATGTCTTTTTTTTTTTTTACTTATTTTTTTTAATTTTTATTTATTCATTTTAGAGAGGAGAGAGAGAGAGAGAGAGAGAGAGAGAGAGAAGAGGGAGGAGTAGGAAGCATCAACTCCCATATGTACCTTGACCAGGCAGCCCAGGCTTTCGAACCAGCAACCTCAGCATTCCAGGTCAATGCATTATCCACTGCACCACCACAAGTCAGGCAAGACTTATGTCTTGCTCACCAGACATATATTCAGTGAGAGGGTAGGCAGGGTTCTCTGCTTATCGGTCACTCAGGGACCTGAGCTGAGGAGGTACCAGCTTGATACAGGCCACTAGGAGCACTGTCTTAACACATTGCTTCTGCTCACACTTCATTGGCCAAAGCAAGTCACATGGCCACTGTTGGTCAAATAAGTTTATAAATATGATGTATATGTTTGCTCGCTTATAGTTTGCATTGGGTGTGGGGGACAGGCTGTAAGCAGGCAGGGTCGTTATAGCCTAAGGCTTAGTTTTAAGACTAAGCTTTTCCCCACACCCTTGACTGTTGCATGATGTGGGGTGGTACACTCTCATGAGGAATCTCATTATGCTTCAGATAAGTGACTTTGTATCAGAGACTTTCTGGTTGGTATTGGATTAAAGGTTTTGATTTCTACACTATAAATTGGGGCAGAGGAGCCCATGCTGGAGGAGAGCAGAGAAAGGCCACGTGGAGGAGAGGAGAAGCAGCCAAGATGGAGGAGTGCTGAAGGAGAAGCCAGTTTGTGCAGAGAGAAGGAGATGGGGAACAGAGATGAATAAGGCTGGTGAAGTAGAATCCTTTGATTCTAGGAAACTCGGATAAGTCAGTGGCTTTGGGAGCCCTGAATGGAAAGGGAAGTGTTTTCTCACTGTGTGTATTTCTTGCTCGCCGGGTGCAAGCTAGGATTAAAGCTAATGGCCCACCAGTTCTTGGCTCCGTTGTTTCATTACCGTCTGTTTGAATCAAATGCAAACCTGCACGGGCCAGGTGGCTGTGTTGGTGGCCATGGCTACTGGCTTTACAGCCACCTAACTTCAAGGAAGTACCTACCAGCTGCCCATGGAGAAGAGAGTACAGAAATTTTTGGTAGGCAGCTCTATCGCCGGCTATATCTAGGGTGACTCATTTGTCAGGACCAATAGATTTCCTGGAATGCAGGGCTGTCAGAGCAGATACTGAGAAGGTCTGGGCCATATACCCTCATTGTATTGTGTTCTACACTTTTCACAACTCATTTCTCAGTTACTACTCAACACTCCATGTTGCAGATTAGTTGTGGTTTTTTTCCCAAATCCCCAACTGTTGGAGACTTAGATTGTTTCCCGTGTTACAAGTTTATAAATACCCTGTCTTAAATATCTTCATGACTAAAACCTTGTCTATCTGTCCTCTCAGAAGTGCAATGACTGGTAACTTCTCAGGCTCAGAATACCTGCTGTCCATTTATACTTCAAAAGGATTGGACCAACACCGCTTGCCTTCCACAGCATGAGCAGGTGCCCACGTCTGAACTCTCTCTGGAGCCCAAGCGGTAAATTCTCAAATCTAAGCATCAGAATCACCAGCCCCAGAGTTTCTGATTCAGTAGGTCTGAGATGAGGCCTAATACTTGCATTTTTAACAAGTTTCCAGGTAATATTGGTAGTAGTGGGTGGGACCACACTCTGAGAATCACTGGCCTGATAGTTAAACACCTCTGCTTTGTCATCTGACAGGTGGATCTGCTTAGCTACTCACCAGCTGTGTAGCTGTGAGTAAATGATATCATTATCCTCTCAGCCTCAACTTCCTCATCTGGGAACTGGAGCCATTGTGAGGATTAGCACAGCTAACAATTGAACAGCTCTGAAAGTTATGCCACTAGGATTCAATTAAAGATAGCTATAGTCATTCAGTAGTAGATTAAATAACTCTATGTTTTAAAATATTTGTTAATTTAAATGAAATTGCATTCATTAACATTCTTGTGCCTTTTATGTCTCTGAGTGGAAATTAATTTTTTCCCACACAGTGGGTAAGCATTCCATTTTCCTGTTTAGTGTGAATTGCCTGCTCCTGCTCTCTGCCAGGTACCTGCCGGTTTCTGTCTTTCCTCATAGTCTGTCTGGGTTCATTATAGAGTGAAGATGACAGACCCCATTTGCTACAAAATTTTCCAAGGTTGCTGCTTGCCTTTTTACTGAGGTCATTTTTCTGACTTACAGAGTGGCCAAATTCATCTAACTTTCTCTTTTTATTTCCTTTATCACTTTTAAGCTTATTGTCTCTCTTCCCCAGAATGTGAAAAATACAAAAGAATTGAGTTTTGAATGATGGAATTTTGTGCACCTTGACAGTTTGGGGGCAGGGAGAGTGCCCACCTGGCTCACTCAGACCCTCTGGTCACCGTACAAGGCATAGTCAGCACTGCCGGCCTCAGCACTACCCTCCACGCAAGCCTGCAGCTCTACTCAAAACGTAGCCACACAGGCTGTCTTGCAGCTGCAGAAGTCTCTCCAGAAAGGCACTGGCAGTTCAGAGTTGGATGGGGCCCCTGGAAGTTTCCAGTGGTCCATCCTCCAGCTGGAGACAGGATGACCAAGAGGGTAAGAACTGCCCATAGGCCAGACAGCCTGGGGTTCAGATCTCTCCTCTGATGCTTTTGCCCTGTGAGCTTTGCCTCTGAGTCTCTCTTTTCTCATCTCTAAAATGGGAATGATAACGCCCACATCAACAGAAGGATCTATATATACTGCTCACAAAACTTAGGGGGTATTTTGGGGTATTTCAAAATGAATATGAAGTTGTAAAATATCCCCTAATTTTTGTGAGCGGTGTAGATCCACAGCCACAGTGCACTTAGCACTGTGCAGGATGCAATGTACATGCTCCATAAATGGGATTTGTCTTCATAACCAATTCTATTCCCCATCAGGGCGGGCTGGGCGTGAGTCTCACAGCCTTTTCCTCAGTTTGGAATGAATCCGCAGCAAGACCCTCCCACAGTCCCCAGGTCTCAGGAAATGAACTTCAGCGCCTCAAAGCCCACGCGGGTCCAGGCTTGGGAGCGCGACCCCAGAGCCTCCCGAAGCAGCTAAACCCCAACGCCCGGGCGGGAACAGCGCCTCCGGGTTCCCGGGCTCGAATAGGTCACGCCTGTGCCCTGAGAGCTGAGGGGCTGCGACACCCAGCCCTGCCTCCCCAAGGCCGCAGAGCCGGTGGGCGCTGAGCCCTGCAGACGAGCCGCACTTCCTCCCGCTCCCGCGCCAGCAGGCGCGCTGCTGGGCCTGATTTCCATAATAATCAGCCACAGATCTCCCCAAAGAGCCGCGAACGCCGCCGCCCACCGGGGAGCTCCCACAGCCCGGCTTCCCCCTCCCGATCACTCCGCCGCCCCAGAGGGAGCCTCATTTTTAAAAGCTTTTTAGAAACCGTTGGCGTGGGGAAAGAGCTGCAAGACAACCAGGATGTCGTTCTTGGTTTAAAGAGGGGGTCGGCGGGCGGCCAGGTTCAGAGGCTAGAAGCGGAGGAGGGAAACTGAGGCAGTTGAGAGAGGAGGCACGTTTCCAGGCACATTTTCACTGTGGCCCCCCCAGCGACCCTGAGGGTAGGTTCTCTGCTAAGCCCCACTTTACAGATGGCGAAGCTGAAGCTTGGGTCTTAGACCCCAGCTGGTGAGTGGCTAGGGAGGTTGCCTTTGTAGGTTAGCAGACTCAGAGCTCAGGGCCTCCTCCACAACCTCTTCCCCGAGACAGGCAGCCTGGGAGCAGGGTGAGCCTGTGCGCCTGTGCGCCGGACATGATAGGACAGCAGGGAACAGAGAGGGGACAGACCTAGTGGAGCCTGAGGAAGGACGAGGTTACGCATACCTCTTGGCGCTGGTCTGGTCTGGAAGTCCATAGGTTTGCACAACCGAGTTCAAACCCAGCTCTTCTACCACCTCCAAACCAGGGCTGAGCAAACTACAGCCCATGGGCTGAATCTTGTCCACCAAATGTTTTGGTACAACAGCAATTAAACATGGTTTTTACATTTTGAATATTTTTAAAAATCAAAAGAAAAATATTTCCTGACATGTGAAAATTATTTGAAATTCAAATTTCAATGTTCATACATATACATTAGTTTTATTACAATGCAGCTACAACCATTAATTTTTGGTCCTGAATACAGCTACTTTTCTACTACAGTGGCAGAGTTGCACAGTTTTGTCCCAGAGGTTTGGCCCCCAAAGCCAAAAATATTTACTACCTAGGCCCTTCCAGGAAAAGTTTGTCCACCCCTGCACGAAAAGGACAAGTGCTGAAGTCTCTGAGCCTCAGTTTCCCTATCTGGACAAATGGGAATAATAATAACTGAGAATCGAATGAAAAAAAAACCACACAACAAAACAAAGCACCACACAGTGAGCTCCCTCTGTTCCCACACTGGAAATACTAACACCTGCCACATAGGACTGTTGGGAGGTTAGAGATGCTGTTGTCTAAAGTTTCTGGCACACAGTAGGTGTTCAATAAACCAGCCTGGCCAGAGCCCTCCTGCGCAGAAAGGAGGCTCAGGAAGTAGACCTAGTGCTCTCAACCTGCAGCCCCACATCTCTCCTCCTCACTTTCCCTTACCCCCGACTGCGCCTAAAGCCAGCGACTGATGCTGCTGTGAACAGAATGACAATGAGACCAGGGCCTTAGCGAGATCTGGAAAGCTGAGGCTGGAACAGGAACTCAGAATGATGACAGTGCTGGACAGGGATGGGGACAGGAACTGGCAGGACTGAGGCAGGGGTAGGAGAGGGGTGGTGGCTGGGGTAGGAGTTCTGGAAGACGGGACAGGAGCTGAATAGGAGAGGGGCAGTGCATGGCCAGCCAGAGTGGTCAAAGCACAGGATGGGGGATGGGGCAGGGCTGCGGCTAGAGGGGGGTGGGAAAGGAACAGGGCGGGGCCAGGAACCTTGTAGAACTGCTGGAGTAGGGGTTGGGTTTAGGATGGAGATAGGGTTGGGGCGGGATCAGGACAATATCACCCCTGGGGAGAAGGGCAGAAAAGCAGATAGTGAGAGAGGTAGGGTCGTCCAGGCCAGAGCAGAAAAGGAAGTAAGTAGCCTGAGGAGTTAGAGAGAAAGAAGGAATTCAAGAGGGAGCAAGGAGAGGAAAGATGGGAGTCACTGATGCTTGAGTCCTGGAAGCAGCCCTTGTGCCAACATCCTCCTTTGGCAGGTGGGACCACTGGGCCAGAGAAGGCCAAGGACTCACCATGCCCTGAGCAAAGACAAGGCAGAGTTGAAACCAGACTATCTCTGACCCAGAGAGGAAGCAGGAAGGTGGGGTGTGGAAGGGGGTAAGAAGGGGGAAGAGTGTGGCCAGCACAGACTTCTGGGACTAACAATCAGAAAGACCACTGCTGTCCTTCCCAGCTTATTCAAGCCCACATCACAGATAGAGGATCTGACTCATACCACAAGTCCAGCTCATCCCATCTCCCTGCCTTTGCCCAAGCCAGTGCCCCCACCAGCGATGCCTCTACTTCCCCATCTCAAACATTTATCCTCCCCGCCTCAACTCATCCCCAGGCTGTGTGCCCTGACTCTTCTGGTCTTCAGACACTCCAGCCCTGACCTCCTTCAGCAATGACAGTCTCTCCCTCTCCCCAGGGCTTCAGGCTACCAGGGGTACATTCTTGTAGTCAAGGGTACATGCTGGGGCCCCGTAAATGTGCTTAGTGCTCACCAACATCATGAGGAAGCTTCTTAGCCTAATGGTTAAGCTCATGAACTTGAGATTCTGCTGGGCCAGGCTCAAGTCCCAGGTGCTTTATTTTTATATAGTAGGTGTCTTATAAATGCTAGGCCTCTCCCTCTTCCCATCCTGTTGGTGGCACACAGAGCTACCTAACAGTGGTTCCTGGGCTGGGCTGAGGTGCCCTTCTGTGCCCAATGAGAGTCATAGGTGTTTCCCCTGCCTTGGCCTTCCAGCCTAAGCCCAAGCTGTCCAGCTCAGGAGGAAAGCCCATTGCTCATTCCCTTTGAGTCTCTGCAGCTCCAGCAATCAATTGGTCGCCATGGAAACCAACCCTCCAGTCAGAGGCAGGCGCTTCTTGGCTGAGCCAGCACCACCCACTCACCCACTCAAGCCACTCAAGCCAGGTTGTGTGGTTCCCTCACCTAGGACTGCTCTGGGGGAGACATGAGGTATCTTAGCATAATCTGGGGGTACCTGTCTACATCCTCAAGATTCTGGGAACCCCAAAAAGAGAGCATTTTCGTGTGTGTGAGGGAACAGCACCCGCTCCAGCTGGCCTCCTGAATTTACAAGTTCTGTCCCCATGCCTCACTGCACTTGGTGCTCAGAAGAGAACTGAGAGGTGGGGTTTATTAGCCCATCGGGTTAAAGGGACTCCAAGACCCAGCTGAAGAGCCAGTAGAAGATGGGCATCTATCCACTTCCGGAGCCTCCACCTTCCACTCCCTCTTTCCTGGCCAGAGGATGGGGAGCGGTACTCTTGGCCCCACTACAACCAGCATCCGCCTTCCCACTAAATCTGCCCCTGGCACTCTCAGTGCCCATTAGTGCCAGGTTCACCAGGGACCATTAGCCAAGATCAATGGGCCTGTCCAGCCACCCATGCCTGGCTTCAGCCTCCAGCGCTGGTCCCCCATTTTCCTGCAGTGGTATGCCCATTGGGTAGAGCCCAGACTCTGAGTCAGAGAGCTCCAAGTTTGACAACTTGCTGATGAGCCTGAGCAAGCTGGGTAACCTCTCTGAGTCTCGATTTCTCTGTTTGAAAAATGAGTAAATTATCCTTGTCTTATAGGGGAGCAATACAGTTGAACAAAGGGTGTAAAGACAGCACAGGGCCTGGGATGTGGCTCATACTCAGTAAATGGAGAAAGGCACCTCTTTCTATCCTTGTGGTCCCCTCTTGTTGCCCAAAACCATCCCCCTAGAGCTGAGTTAAGGCTCCTGTAGGGCACCCTGGCTAGGAGGAGGCAGAAGGCAGTAGGCAAATGCTACTATTATAACCAGCCCAGGAAAATGTAAATTACAAATGAGATTTTGAGAAAGGCAGCACTTGCCCCCAGACACAGTGAGGAAGAGGCAAGATTCAAACCCAGGTCTGTCTGATGGAGACCTGAGCCCTCTCTGCTGCAGCCCAGGCTCTCTTGGCTAGTCCAGCTGCAGCCGAAGCCCATCATCCTGTGCCATTGCTGCCCAGCTCTCCACAGCACCCAGCACTGACTGAGGACCTGCTGTCTACCCAGCACCCCAAGCACCCACTGCCACATACAGGCCACCGGTGCTCGCAGTGCTACAAAAGGGGAGTCGGGGGTGGGTCAGGGTAATTGGGAGACTACTGGGAGGAAGGAAGAGGTTATTTTCACTCTTCAGCTGAGGGCTTGGCCCTACACAGCTGGCCATGCTGGCCTCTGTTTAGAGCTTTTGCCCTTTGCCTAGAAGTTCCTGTTATGGTGCCCTGTCTTCTGGGACCCAAAGTATGCTGCACAGAGAACCATCTGCACAGAGAAGTTAAGTAGATTTCTCTAGGTCACACAGCCAACAAATGCCAGAACCAGGATTTGAACTCGGGCCTGCAAGACTTTAAAGGCCATGACACAGTTGCAATACCTGGAGGAAGACACTGGGGCCTCCTCTTTTGGATCTGCCTCTTCTCCCTGTCCTTTTCCTAATGACTCCTGTAGGACAGGATCTGGAACAACTTGAGTCCAGCTATTATCATGTTTCTGCATCCCTCTTCTCTATTCTAGAAAACAAACTGATTTATCAAATTACAGCTTTACTCTGTCCTGGGGGTGAGGATGGTTGCGCTATGGGCCCCCTCCTCAGGAGGAAGCAGGTCTGATAATCAGCCCACCCTTCTATGCACCAGGGATGTTTCCCTGTGCTCTGCCCTCCTGTGTTAAATACTAATTGCCTCCATGCTCTCAAATTGAGGACTTTAATTTCCGGAGAGAAAAAGTATATTTCAATCAGTTCCTCTCCCAAACGATCCTTCCTAAGAGGAGCTAGGACCAGAACACTATGTCCTCAAGGCCACAGATCCATGTGCCTACATGTCAGCCTTCCCTCTCCCCCACCAACAGCCACTTCTGTCCTTCCCAGGTACCCCGGGGGGAGGGGACCCTGTGGGCACTTGAAGTGGTCAAGAGACACCCAAGAGACTCCTACAACTATGGGCTCATAAAGTGAGACAGGGTCCCCAGCCCTGGAGTCAGAACCAGATAGATGAAAAGGGCACAAAGACAGTCAGCCACAAGCAGGGTCACAGCTGTCTGCTCCCTCCATACCCCCAGGTCAGCCTGATCCTTAGATACCTCATCTCAGCCCAAGAGAATGTGCAGAAGGCTGGCCCAGTGAAGGAAGAGATTGAGAGAGGGCAGATGACCTCCCCTCACTGAGTCTCTGGAGGGAGTTGGAGAGGGGCTCAAAGTCAAGAGGCTGAAGGACAGGTCTTGGGACTGCATATTCCCCCACTCAGATCCTGGAGGTGCTGCTTCACTGCGATTGAAAAGGGGTCCAGGAGCTAACATTTCTTAGAAGCGCTCCAAATGACTCTAAATGCAGCTGGGGTTTGGGAATTGCAGGGCTAGTCTAACCCCCTCAGCTGACAGCCATGAATGTGGGCTCAGAGAGAGTGAGTGTCTAGCTCAGGGTTACATAGCAAACCAGAGGGTTAGGCCAGATGACCTAACAGCCCTTCTGGCTCAGACACTTCAAAGAAGGGATTTAAAGACAAAGACTAAAGGGAAGGGGACTTAGGTATGGAAGTGTTTGTAAAAAATAATATAAACAGAGCTACTTTAAAATGGAGCCAGAGCTGCCATTCAGAGGAACTGCCTTGTACATAGAATGCCTCAAACCTTTGGAATATTTAAAACAGGGTACAATAACCTTTGGACTGGGCCTAAACAATGTGTCCCAAAGAACTATTTGCAAGGATAACAAGAAAGCAGATATGATGACTACCAGTCTGGAAATTGAAAACATTATTTAGAATTAGCCTCACTATGTTATCTGCACCAATAGAAATGCCTTCCTTCTATTTATGTCATTGTTTCCCTTCCCTGTCTCATAAGAAACCCTTGCCTTGGTCTCCTAACCAGAACACTATTTGGGCTTCTGCCTGAATCAGTGCATCTTGAATAGCTATTCTTTCTTCCTCTTCTTTTTAATCTCAAATAGATGCTTGTTGCCTCTTACTTTGGCCTTTTATTTTTTAAGTTAACTAGCTGCTCAACAGTCCAAAGACAAGAACCCTCAAATGTGCATGTAGGAACCACACTCCCAGCATTGGTTGTAGTAGACCTTGAGCAAATTACCCCTTCATCTCCAAATGTAGAAGAGGCTGAGGATTTGTGAACTCTGCACCGTCTAATCTGGCTCCAGAACCTCCAGCCAGACCAGCTGGAATGGTGGTTATCATCACACCACCACCACCACCACCACCACCACCATCATCACCACCATCATCATCTTGGCAGATATTTACTGAGAATTTTTACTCATTTCAGGCACTGAGGTAGCAATCGGCATGGATCCCTCTTTTCTATCCTCTCAACCATCCTAAGAGGTCTTCTCTTCCCACACCCCTCAACCCTTAGAGAGGAGCAAAGTGAGGCTCAGGGAGGTCTCTAGCAGGGAGAAACGGCTGTGTTGGGATTCGAACCCAGGGTGGATTACTGGCTCCGCACTTTAGGGCCGGGCGGGGCATAGGGACTGGAATGGGTGGCGAGTAGCCCTAGTCTAGAGCTCATTAGCCAGGCGCGGGGCGGAGTCTGAACGGGGCGGGGAGCGTCATTAAAGCTCAGCTATGCAGAGGCTGTCCATAGCGATTCCGCTTGGGCGCTCCCGGCACCCACCTGTGGGGTTGGCAGAACAGGGGGAAGGGGAAGCTGGGCGCGGGGCGGTAGGGCCCCCTACAATCGGGGACCACCCTTCCTCCAAGCTACGGGAGTGGGGAGAAGGAGTGCGAGTGCAGAGTGTGTATGTGTTCAAATAGGGGTGGCGCAGTGTCAACACAGAGAGTAGCTCCGAACCTCCGAGGGGGAAAGGCCCTTAGTCACCTCGTCCCCCACCCTCGGGACACACCCAGTTTGCAAGTGGCTTGTCCAAGGTCGGACGGCAGGAGCAGGACCAAAAGCAGTTGCTCTCCGCCGGGTTTCCAGACCTGACTGAGAGGCTGGCATCTGGAGCGCAGGGGAGAGGGCGAGAGGACCTGACTGGAGGATGATTTGGAAGGGGGGGTAGGAGGACAGCTCGGACGCGCCCCAGCCCAGCCGCAGCGTTCGCGCCGCCGAGCGGAGGCGGCAGGAGACGAAGCCTCTCCCGCCCCAGCACCTCTGACGCTTCCCTCTTCCGCCCTGGCTCGCGCCTCCGCGCGCCGCTGTTCCCCCTCCCTGGATCGCGCCTCGCTTGCTTCCCCCCTCCTGGAGAGCTCTTCTCCTCTCCAGCCTTTCTTTCCCCAAACAGATCCTGTTCCCGCAACCCTCTTCCCACCCCACCAATGGTTTACCACCGTCGCTGCCCACCTCTCCATTCCTGCTGCATGACCTTAGGGGAGTGCCTAACCTCTCTGAGCCTTACTTAGTAGTGGCCGCCAGTATAAAATAGATTTAAATGAGGAAGACCCAGGTGATGGAATGCCACCTTTAATGGATTAAAAGGGGGAACACTGTGTGTACATATATGCTTTCCTGTGCATATGTTTACTTGTCTCTGCACAGACACCCTGGAAGGAAAGCGGAGTCGCAGGCAAAGCTGGCTGCCTCCAGGGAGGGGAGCTTGATCCCTGCGGATGGTGAAGCAGAGAGGAAGTCCCGGTATTGCACACACTTATCTTTCAAATATTGAAATCTATAAATGCATTAGCAATTACATCTAATAGATTAAATAAAGTGCAAACATTTACCAAACTGAACTTTAGAAATAGTATTAGTACCTGGAGGTGTTGTGAGGATTGAGAGGAATGTGTGTGAAGCAGACAAACACATAGAAGTATCAGTAAACCAATCTGTTTTGATTGTCACTGCTGGCTTGCAGACTCTCTCGCCTGCTCTCAATTCCTGCTCCTCTTTTCTCCCCCACCTTCTCCCTGCTCCTCTGCCTCCCTCTCCTTCCCTCCTCCTCCCTGCAGCCCCTCTCTGTGCTGAAGCACATTGCCATCCCCCCCAGCCTATCTCCTGGGAGGGTGCCTAGAACATACGACAGTGGCACGGGGCTGCTGTGGAGACTAGGCCTGTGGAGACTAAGTCTTTCTAGGCCTCCTTAGAAAGACTTTCCTCACTAATCTCCACCACCCACCAGCCCCCAGGACGCCCCTTGGCATGGATTCCCAGCCCAACCTCAGGGATACTCCCCTCTTGGAGCTTACAAGGTCCCAATTTAACACTCGATCATTGATGAAAGGGTATGAGGCGATAGTTAAGTCAGCAGGCACAGCCCCCAGTGGACCGCTAGAATTCACAGTACACCCCCTTCCAAGATATATGCCCCAGTATGCACACACAGCCTGTGACAGCATCACCAGGATCCCATCACAGGACACACTGCAGAGCCCCCAGCCCACTCCTGTCCCTCTTGTCATTGACAGGCTCGTCCTCCCGCCCCTCCCCAGCCTTCTCCAGCTCCTCTCTTCAAATTCTGGGCAAGAAGGTAGCCAGAGATGGCAACAAGTAGTCAGTACCTGGGGCCAGTCTGAGGCTTGGCAGTGTGGCCTCTATGAAGGGCACGAGGGGCACACGGTGAGGCTGGCCCAGGACTGCGATCGTTTTCAGAATCCAGGCAGCAGTATCTCCCAGGACTCCAGGGCAGGGGAGAGGGCTCACTCTAGCAGACATGGAAAGCTGGTCCAAGGGGTAGGGCTAGCTGGAAACCAAGGGAACTGGGTTTTAGGCCTCCTTAGAAAGACTTTCCTCACTAATCTCCCTGTCTTCAGCCTCACTTCCTCCAGGCTGCCTTCAACAATTCAGGTCTTAAAGATCCTGACACTGGGTCTTAACATGTCTTTCCCAGTGCACATCTGCTGCATCTGGGTCTCTCCCTGTTTCCAAACCATCGGTAACCCCCACAGCCTAGAGGATCATGTCAAACTATTCAGCTTGGCATTCAAGGCCCACAAGGCCCGGCCCCTCTAGGCTGCCTCGCATCGTCTGCAGTTCTGTCCACGGGTCCTATCCGCACACAAACTGGCTCACGCCTGGTTCCTGGAATGTCTTGTATGCAGTGATCTTCCCTGGTCTTCAAGGAGCAGCCTCCTCCACCAGGAGGCCTTTCTGAAGGTGGAACAACACCCCTGCCCCCACTCTCCTGTCTCCACTCTGGGAGTTAAAAAGGCTAGCCTGCCAGCCTTCCAGATCAGCCTGTGCAGTCTGCAACCATAATCCCGCAGAGGCTGAGGGCTGACCTGTCTCTGAGTCTCCAGGGGTGCTGGGACAGTGACCACTGAAGGATCAGAAGAATGGCAGCAAGTTCAGGCAGGAGAGGGCCAAGCGGAGTCCAAGCTACATTCAGTGCCACCAGTGCCCAGCGAAGAAATAGTTTCCCAGCTGTTACCACAGACCTACAACATCAGGGTGATTTGCCTTTTTAACAGATGAAGAAACTGAGGCTTGGAGAGATTAAGAAATTGTCCAAAGCCACACTGGCCATGTTTCCTGGGTCCTGTCGTGTCCGTCACCCCATTAGCTGGCTTCTAGCTCCATTCAGCCAGTGTAGGACTCTGCTAGGAACCTGGAAGGTGGCGGAAATGACAAACCAGGGTGTTTCTCCCATCTTTGCTTGCCTTGGGCCGGCTCCACCTTCTCCTAGGCTCCAGCTCCTGCTGTAATGCCCCATTCCATGTTCCTAACATTCCCTCCCTCTGTTCCCCTTGTGGTAAGGTACCAAAGAATTGCAAAAATTAATATTTTAGGAGGAAGAGTCAGGTTTCTTGTCCTCTCTTTTCTGTAGAGAATGAGAAGAGAGAAATTTGAAAATTTTCTGGCTTGCAGAGACATACTGTGTAGGAAACCCCCTTTTACTAGGAAGTTTAAAGGCATTTTATAATTCGGGCTAAGCATACAGAGAAATTTTGTAAATATGATTTCTATACTTGTGTGTGATTTAAACTAGCTCAGGCCTGACCTGTGGTGGTGCAGTGGATAAAGCGTCGACCTGGAAATGCTGAGGTCGCCGGTTCAAAACCCTGGGCTTGCCTGGTCAAGGCACATATGGGAGTTGATGCTTCCAGCTCCTCCCCCCTTCTCTCTCTCTGTCTTTTCTCTCTCCCTCTGTCTCTCCCTCTCCTCTCTAAAATGAATAAATAAAAAATAATAATAATAAAATAAACTAGCTCAGGATGGACGGCAGCATTGTGTTGTAAATAGAGAGATTTTGTGCTAGGTTTTGAGTGGAAGTGGAGAAGGAACTTGGATTCCCTCCCTTCCCTGCACCTGTGAGGAAGAGGATAAACACCTAGCCAGGTGCAGGGAGTGGGGGGGGGGGGATTAAGTGAACCCTTTTCCTGTCCCTTTCTTTCTTTAATGGGCCATTTGCAAACGCTTACCCCCTGGTGCCATGTAGGCTCCCCTCCTATCCTGAAGGCGTATAGTTAATGTATTATATATACCTCTAGACAAAGGAATAGCAGATGAACACTGAAAGATTTGGGAATGTCTTTTAATATATAAAATAACATTTTTCGCTATTGTGTTACCTTATAAGTTTTAATATGTAAAAATATTTTTTATGAATTCTATAGACGAATGTTATAAGCTTGCTAATGATTGTGTCATCTTCCCCTCCTCCTCCTTTTCCCACCAACCTGTGTGTAATCAAAGGTATATAACCTGCTTCAGGGCTATATTCTGGACGGCACGATTTGGGTCAACTATGCCCCGTGTTAGTCATATGCAGCCAGCATATGAATAAATCTCCTCCTTTTAATAAAACTCCTTAAAAATTCATTTGGACTTGGTGTCTCTACATAAACCATGCAGAACAGTTACTTTACAACACCCTGACCTAAGGGAATCTGTCCTCCTTGTACCCTTATAACTCTTCTAATCACCTTGTGCAAGCAGTCCCCAGTGGTAAGTCCTGAATATCCAGGCCCCAGTCCCATTGCCCACCACCCTCCTCTCCCTCTCTATGGCTCTGCTCCTCACTTCCTCTAGGTTCTCCCATCTCACCAAACTTCTTTGCATCTCTAGGCCATGTCACATGCTGTCCTTCTGCTGGACCACTTCCTGAAGCTCTTTGCCTGGTTGGACCATCCATCTCTCTGTTCAGCAGCCTCTTAGAAAAGGCCTCCTCCATCTTCCAGTCTTAATCCATCTTACTTCCTAGTCTCCCTCAAGGCTGACATACCCTGCAAAGCCCTGGGCCTGCCTGAGGTGGCACACCACCCGAGGGTTTGCTTAATGTTGGGTCTTGCAGTTGGATCACAAGCTTAGAAAGTTCAGGCGAGTAGGGCATGCTTGCCTTCCACGCAGCTGTAGCCATGGCCCCAGTGTCGGGCACTGCCCGGCATAGCCATCCTCAGTCAACACTTGTTGCTGAGTGAGTGAGTGAATGAATCTGTGTAAGGGTTAGTGGACAGCAGGATTCACAGATAGACACAGATCACAAAAGGCCTAAGTATTAGATTAAGAAAGGGAGTGAGAGCCAGCAGAAATCTTTCCACCTTCCTTTCCCTCACCAGATGCCTGACTTGCTTATGTCCCCAAGCTCACACTGAGAGCACCATAAATGGTATTCCCAGCCACCCTGGCTCTCCCCCAAGCAACGCTCACTGGGTTGTGGGGGGCATCCTGAGGCAAGCAGTGGGGGGCTATGTAGGCAGGGTGGGTCACCTAGAGACCACAGCCACGATTAGACTCTGCTTTGCCCAGGGCGGCCCCTCAGGCCATGCTGCTCTGCTAGCCTGTCCCCTCCTTCCCTAGAGAGCCCCAGGGAGAAGTGATGTCAACACAGCTTAAGGCAACCGCAAGGTCTAGTCACCTGGGTCAGCCTTGGAAAAGAGACTCTGGGACCTACAGTCCCCTCCTGGGCAGACGTGGGCGGCTCCCCTGAAAGGGGGAGCACTACACTTGGAGTCAGTCAACCCAGGGGCTATTGTCTCCTCGGCACCTCAGAGCTCAGAGCTTTCCCTTTCTCAACAAAATGGAGGAGTGGCAGGCAACTATGACACAGGGACGAGAAGGAAACAGGAAAGAAGAGATGGGAAGGATGTGGCACAGGGCCAGCTTAGGCAAGCCCCGTGGTCCCTCTGTGCCTCAGTTTACTCATCTGTTAAAAGAGTCATCTGATTATGCTGAGCCAAATAAGACAGGCACAAAAGGACAAATACCATCTAATTTCATTTACATGAAGTACCTAGAATAGGCAAATTCACAGAAATGAAAAGAATCCTGGTTTCCAGGGGCTGAAGGAAAGGAGGAGGGGATGGGACGTTGGTGTCTCATGGGTACAGAGTTTCTATCTGGAAGATCAAAAGTTCTAGAGATGGATGATGATTCTGCAACATTGTGGCTGTGCTCAGTGCCACAGAACTGTGTGCCTTAAAATGGTCAAGATAGTAAATCTTATATTAGATAATATTTTACTGTAATTTAAAAAAAAACATAAAAAGGGGGACCAGCCCCACCCCACAGGGTTGGCTGGGACTGCTACCAGGGAAGGGTGAGGGAACACAAGCTGAGGGTCCATGTTGGGCCAGGGTAGGGAAGGGCTGTTGGGAACTCTGCCTCCTGCTAAGACCCGGAGCAGGCCCTGGGCTCAGGCAGGGTGGGGAGCAGGAAGAGCCGAGGGAGCCAGAGAGATCTTGGGGGCTCTGCCAGCCAACCCCATCATCCGACACATCTCATCTCCTGGTCTGCCCCTTCACCTGCAGCTTGGCCAAGTTCTGTCCCTTCCTCTGGAGGCAGGGCATGAATCCTCAGGCCCATTTTCCAGGAGAGGAGACTGAGGCTCCAACAGGCTCAGAGACCCCCACAGTCAAATAACCTGGGCCAGCGTAGGGTAGGTGGAGCCTGTGACCCCACTCCCGAGCCCCTTCTGCTACATTACACCCAGCCCAGCACCTGGGAGCTGATTTGTAAGCAGGCACTGCCTGGTCCAAGTCCTGCCCGGAGTGCCTCCCATTCCTAAGTGCCCCACTTAGTGGACAAATGCCTCAGGTCTCCCCTCCTTCCCTTCCTCATGGCAGCCACCCTAAGAAGATCCTCACAGAGAAGAAAGGGGTAGGGGAGACTCAAGAAAAAAGCCATATACCCCTGTGAGAAGCAGCTGTTAACCTCCTGGGAGGCTCTGGAAGAGAAACAGCTCAGAGTGGGGAGCTCAGCAGGCTCCCTCACGGTGATGGTGATAAAGAGCCGGAAGGAAGGAGGTGTCGGTGTCTGATGGTAGTTGGGCAGGTGGTGGGTGGGCGGGAGGCGCTGGGAGTCCGATGGTTTCTATCACAAATTCCCATCTCTGTCTGGCAGCTACCACTGAGTGAGCACCTGCTGAATGCTCAGGGGCCTCTGCAGACAGAGTAAAGCTGGTGAGGCTGGCACCGTGGGTATTGACTCTATTGTACAAATGAGAAAAATGAGGTCTGGGCAAGGCCATGGACAAGTGGACATGGCTCCACATAGGTCATACAGCTGAGAAATGCCTGGACCGGGGCTTTGAAATCACATCTGTCTGAAGCTAAAGTCTGAAAGGAAGAGAGATGGACAGATAGAGAGGTGGCAGGAGGGGGTTCACCAAGAGCTGAATGGGACTCAGTACCCCACTCCATTGCTGCCCACTTTTCATCACTGAGGCTGGTTGCCATGGCACTTGCTTTCTCCCTCTCTCCCTCTCTCCCTCTCTCCCTCATCCATCTTCGCAGCCACAGAGAGCACTCACCACAGCTGGGCAGTGCCCACCCCTCCCACCCAGCTCAGGGCTCAGGGCTCAGTCCCCAGTGACCCCAGCCTGGAAACCTGGGTCTTGTTCCCTGTTTTGCCACTGTGTGGCCTCAGGCAAGTCACTTTCCCTCTCTGGGCTATGTTTCCAAGACGGTTGAATATTTCCCAGATGATTCTGTTTCTGGAGCTGCTGACACCAGCACCAGCTCAGAGAAAGTTCTTTGGTATGATCTGGAGAGCACTGGGCCTGGAGTTCAAAGAGGGGATTCAAATCAGGACATTTATTTATTAAACAACTACTGGATGCCAAGCACTGGTCCAGAAGCCAGAAATGTGGGTTTTCTTGGTGACCTCCTGTAAGGTATTTTTCCCCACCGAGAAAAAAGGGGCATAGCCACGAAGTGTGGAATAATAAAAGCACTGCAAAGGTGGGCGGTTTTTATAAAAAGGTTCACCATCACGGATCTAGGGTGAGACCTTGGGTGGTGGGAGTTAAGGCGATGCCCAGATAGACTACAGACTGAGAGTGAAGTTGAGCCTTAGTAGGGGAGACACGATATCCCTTCACAGCGAGAAAGTTAAGAAGGGTGTCAGTGTGTCTTCTTGAGGCAGACAAGGAGGGGCTGCAGAGGAACAGGTCATCTACATATTGTAAGAGAGTACTAGTCTCAAGATTGCATATAGCTAAATCCTGAGCCAACGCCTGTCCAAACAGTTGTGGGCTGTCTCTGAACCCCTGGGGTAAGACAGTCCACGTAAGCTGCTAGGCTGCATTAGTGTCCGGGTCAATCCAAGTAAAGGCAAACAGAAAGTAAGAGTCAGGGTGTAGAGCAGTGGTAGTCAACCTGGTCCCTACCACCCACTAGTGGGCGTTCCAGCTTTCATGGTGGGTGGTAGTGGAGCAACCAAAGTATAAATAAAAAGATAGATTTAACTATAGTAAGTTGTTTTATAAAGATTTATTCTGCCAAACTTAGCAAAAATCCGACATAAAGTACTTGGTAAGTAATTATTATTATATGCTTTAACTTTCTGTAACTCTGCTTTATAAATTTTATAAAGTAAAGTTACTTCCCTAGTTTATAAATCACCATGACTGTGGAATCAGTGGGCGGTTAGAAAATTTTACTACTAACAGAGATACAAAAGTGGGCGGTAGGTATAAAAAGGTTGACTACCCCTGGTGTAGAGGAATGATAAAGAAGGTATCCTTGAGGTCTAGTACCGTGAAGTGAGCGGTGTTTGAGGGAATGTGTGACAGTAATGTGTAGGGATTAGGGACTACTGGATGGAGGGGAACTACCACCTCATTGATTAGGCGTAAGTCTTGTACGAGGCGATAAGCTCCTGAAGGTTTTCGAACAGGAAGGATGGGGGTATTGCAGAGAGAGTCCGTGGGGATAAGTAAGCCTCAGTTTAAGAGGCAGGTACTTATTGGTTTAAGGGCCTGGCGGTGACTTGCTGAAATAGGGAATTAGGGTCTAGATGGGAATTGGGAGGGATTCTTCAAGCAGATGTGTACAGGTGGGTGGTGGGTTGCTACCACAGGGGTAGAAGTGTCCCAGACTTGAGGGTTAACAATATCTGGTGGAATAGGGGGTGTGATCAGTTTAGGATGATCTGTGGTAGTGGGAGAGCCTTCAGTCAAGAGTGGTAGGAGTAGGTGGGAAGATGCTATCAGCTGGATAGTGGCTCCAAGACTGTGTAGAATGTCCCGACCCAGGAGGGGTACAGGGCACGATGGCGTAACTAAGAACGAGTGCAAAAAAGGGGATTCCATCCAAACTGCATGTCAGGAAAAGAAAGGGTCCCATTCACTCCCATAACCGAGACCCATGAGGGAACTAGAGGTCCAGAGTGTGATGGCAAAACAGAGAAGGTAGCCCCCGTGTCCACAAGAAATGAGATGGAGTTATCCGTTCCTGCAGCATTACCCTGGGGTTTGATGAGGATGATGGGGGTCTCCGGGTCCAGACCGTGTCAGTCATCCATGATGTCTAGGAGTTCGAGCGGTGGGCCTGCCTGCCTGGCTTGGCCTCCCATTTTGGGTGGCTTGTCCTCCACGTGGAGGCACTGAGGAAAAGCCCGTTGCCCAAAAGGGCAATCGCTCCACCAGTGACCGGGTTGCTTGCAGTTAGGGCAGGGCTCAGTGGGTGGCCCCAGGCAGGGGCTCTGCTGGGACCAGTGACTCTGCTTGCCACACTTAAAGCAAGCTGCTGATGGAATTCTTCTTTGTGGCTTGGACTTGGGTCGGGCACTTCCTGTGCCTTGCCCCTGTTGCTCTGCCAGCCTCAGGGCTGCCATAGAGTCTGGGTTTGGAGCATTACCTTCTGCTGCATGCGGGCCTGGAGAACAGCCTCGCACGTTTCCTACTAGCTGCGATCATTAAAAACTTTAAATGCCATGTTCACAGGTCTCAGATAGGGGTTTGAGGGTTAGAATAAAAGGAGGGGAGCTCCTGGGGAGCCCAGCACCCAGATCCAGCCAGAAACACTGGTGCCAGAGGCAGGACAGGGCCAGAACTTCCTGCAAGAAAATTGGGGTTGGGCATTCTGCAAACCGGTGTAAGGGCCAATGGCAGGCTGAGAATGGCCTGATGGAGGAGGGGCTTGAGAACACAGTGGAGAAGGGAGGGGCCCCTGGCCAGCAGGGGAGGAGAAAGAGAGACTGGTATTTGCAGGTGAATGAGAAACAGGATCCTGCGAAGGGAGGGGAGGGGGCTCTTGGAGAGAAGAGACAGGAGTGAAAGAGGTCCACAGAGGCACCAGAGAGGGGTCCTGAGAGAGAGGTGCCCCTGGGGGTCAGGCAGGAGGAGGAAAGATTAGGAGCGGAGGGTTTAGGTGAGGTTTCTCTGGCCAAAAAAGGCTTACGCTATGTAGCAGGTGGCACAGAGATTAGGACAGGAGCACAGATAACTAGAAGCCCTGAATGTAAGGGATCTCCAACCAGTTCCCAGTTCTGTTGGCGATAGTTAAATTGGTGAGGGTGTTAAAACTGAAAGTCCCTTCAGGAGGCTACCTGGTTCAATTATCCAGTGGGTTCTGTGGCCTGGCCACAGCAGAGAAGAACAGTTTCTTCTTCTTTAGGGAGGGAGAGATTTTGGATAAGGCAACTCCAGGAGTGTTTTTGGATTAGGTTTAAATTCTTGTGCCCCCATGGCTGCCCTCAATCCTTGGAGTGGTCAGAGTTGAGAATAGGCGTCCCGCAACTCAAGCTCTGGCCACCAGATGGATAAGGTAAAGTGGATGTGCTCGGGACGTCTTCATGGGCACATACGCACTCGGAACAGAATGGAAAAGATGTCCCTGATGCAGCTGTGGTTTCATAAGGGAGTCTTGGCGGAAAGAACTGAGGGAGGCTGGAGGCAGGGGACTTACTGCACTGTGTACCGAAGTGGGTAGAAGGTTGGAGATCCTGGTTCTTTCTTGGAGGGGAAGGGGAGTGGAGCGGTCCTTGCAGACTTCTGACTCCTCTCAGGTTTCGGCACCAAATGTAAGGTATTTTTCCCTGCTGAGGAAGAAGGAAGGGGTGTAGCTATGAGGTGTGGAATAATAAAAGCTTTATTTAGTACAGCGCATCCCACCCCATTATGTTCCCTGGTCCTGGGGACAGAGGCCAGGGAAGTCGCATAGGGTGACCCACATAGGGGATGTTTAAAGGGTCTGTAGGGTGGTTGAGCTAATATGACGTGATGAAATCTCACTGGCTGGTAGACAGTCGCTCTTTTCCCAAGGACTACTGGGAAGTTTCTTTTGGTGCACACGAGTATGGGTGGTTCCAGCCAAGTTCCTGGGTCTGGGTTCCTCACGTGACCTTCCCCCATTGCTGACTACCTTACACCTCCCATAGACAGATCACAGGCGGGTGCTCCTCCTGCTGGGGCACTTCGGTCAGACAGGCCTAGGCTCAAAGCCAGGTTAGCTACTTACCGCTTGCATCACCCTGTGGGAACCCCAAGAGCCTGGCACAAGGTTGGCACTCTGTGTCAGGTGGGTTCCATCCCCAGCTTCCCACCTCTGCCCATACAACCCCCAATTCTCCCCCAGGAGAGGAAGCAGACTTGAGTCCTTGGCTATGAAGTCTTCCCTTGAAGGCTCCAGTCCTGAAGGGGAGAAGAAAAGACAGGTGACACAGAGCTTTCCTCATGCTCTTCTGCTCCAGAACTTCCCATGTTCCCTGGTTGTCCTCCACTAAGTAGAACCTCTCCCAGGCCTGCAGAATGGGACGCCCCTCCCCTCCCCAGGCCTGCCTCCCCAGCACCCCAGGAGCATGCCAATCATACCAGCCTCCTTTACTCAGACCATTCCTTTGCCTAAGGGGCCACCCCTCTCTCCTTACGAGGGGAAGGGTCCAGCCTGCGTGATGATAAGGCAGTCCTTCGCCCTGCCCTACAAGGCCAGCACACTGTTGAGTGTGGCTGTCCCTCTCCAGGCCCCCTTCTTCAGTCCCCATAGCGGCCCTGGGTTTTTCCACCCTGCTCTTCCGGAAATCTACTCAAATTTCTCTAGGGGCCTGGGAGCCTCTGGGCTTCACTGTTGATTTTTCACAAGTGATTATTGGCGGCAGAATTTGTCACCTGCACAATGAAAGGAAAATGAACCTTTCATCAGAGAGAGCCTGCTGAGGCCTTAGGAGCTTGGGAGCTAGATGCCCGGGAGAGCGGTGCAGGAGGGAGGGGCCGAGAGGAGAATGAGCAGCGTTCATATGGCTACTCTGTGCTAGGCCTGGCCAGACAGGCCCATTTCAAGCTCCTTTGGAGTTGGGGGGAAATGAGGCACAGAGAACTTGAGAGATTTGTCAAGGTCGCACAGAGGCTAAGGGACAGTCCTAGGTAGGGAGCTTAGTTGTGCCCACTCAGCAACTCGTTCATGCTAACAAGGGTGGTTTCATGGGGTTCAGATCACAAAAGCTGAAAGAAATACACCAAATGTCTAGTTCAAGGCCTCCTCCTTTTCTCAAGAAGAGAGATAAGGCCCACAGAGGGACAGTGACCTGCTAAAGACACAAAATGAGGCCTCTTTTCTCTGTCCAGAAATGAAGACATGGGAGGTAGGTGTATGGTTTAGACTAGTGGTCCCAAACCTTTTCTGGGCCATGGACCGGTTTAATGTCAGAAAATATTTTCACCGAAAAAAAAAAAAAAGAAAATATTTTCACGGACTGGCCTTTAGGGTGGGACAGATAAATGTATCACGTGACCGAGACAAGCATCAAGAGTGAGTCTTAGCCCTGGCCGGTTTGCTCAGTGGTAGAGAGTCGGCCTGGCGTGCAGGAGTCCCCGGTTCGATTCCCAGCCAGGGCATACAGGAGAAGCGCCCATCTGCTTCTCCACCCCTCCCCCTCTCCTTCCTCTCTGTCTCTCTCTTCCCCTCTTGCAGCCAAGGCTCCACTGGAGCAGAGTTTGCCCGGGCGCTGAGGATGGCTCTGTGGCCTCTGCCTCAGGCGCTAGAATGGCTCTGGTTGGGGCAGAGCGATGCCCCAAGATGGGCAGAGCATCGCCCCCTGGTGGGCATGCTGGGTGGATCCCAGTCCGGCGCATGTGGGAGTCTGTCTGACTGCCTCCCCCGTTTCCAACTTCAGAAAAATACAAAAAAAAAAAAAAAAAGAATGAGTCTTAGACGGATGTAACAGAGGGAATCTGGTCTTTTTTTTTTAATCTGGTCATTTTTTAAAAATAAAACATCGTTCAGACTTAAATATAAATAAAACGAAAATAACAAGTTATTTATTCTTTCTCTGCGGACAGGTACCAAATGGCCCACAGACCGGTACCGGTCCGCGGCCCCGGGGGTTGGGGACCACTGGTCTAGACCATACATTTTCCTCCCCTCCCCTCCCCCTATCTCTCCCTTCTCCCACAAAACCATGGGTTCTATAGTCCCAGCTCTGACTGGATGTTTGCAGGACAGCCTGCCCACCCTGAGCCTCAGTTTCCACGGAGGCACTGGGCACCACCCCAGCACATTTCTTGTTCTGCTGTGAGGCACAGAGGAAATGCCTGTCCCCCCCCCCCGCCACCTCCCCCAAGGCTGCCTCTGGTATGAGCTGCTGTTTCTCTCTCAGCCCCCATGGCTCACTGTCTGTGTTTGCTGCCTCCTCCACCTCCACCTCGGCAGGCCTCCCACACTGCCAGTACCCGCTAACCCGAGTGCCCCTCCCCAGTGCCCCTGCTGCTCAGCGTTATGAAGATGATCAGACACAGCGACCAGCCAGTGAGGAAGGAGAGGCAGCGGAGAGCAGCCCCACTGGCACTTTCATCTTAGCCCAGAAATCTCCACAACCAATTACTGACCTCCAGCCACCCACTCTATCCTGTTCCACCCCCAGTCCCTCCAAACCTCCAACACCCCCCAGGACCTCAACTCCTTCCGGGCACCAGTCAGCTCAACCCAGAGTCCCCTTTCATACCTTCAGGGCCCTCTGGTTCACCAGCCCCCACCCTGTCTAGCCCCGCACCACCAAACCCCTCCAGCCCCTCAGCCGGCCCAGATATCCCCAACCTCCTCCCCTAGCCACCCCCAATATCCTTTGGTCCTTTCCTGCCCCTTGTCCCTGGATCCCCGAGGCCTGTGCAATAGGGGTGGGCAGAGCAGTGGGGGGAGAGTAGAGGCCTGAGCCCTGTTTGCCCTCGTGGCCACCTGACAGGATCAGGGGCTCTCAGAGTCACGCTCGGGTCCTGCACTGCCATGGGCAGCCACCACTCCTCCCACTGCCCAGTCACAAGGCCCACCACCCTCTCTCTCCCCGCCATGAGTGAAGGACACCCTCCTGCACTGGGCTGGCTGCCCCTTGTGGACACCCATCACCACCACACATACACCACACACACACAGTCCCGCAGACACATCACACACACACAAATCTACATACACACACCACACTTATGCACTCACACAAACTTAGCAGACTCCTCAAACACACACAAATCTATACACACAACACACACACACCATTCATCCAGGAGCTCTAAGCCCCTCACAAAAGCCCTGGCACTGCTGGCTCTCAGAGGCCAGGTGGACAGGGTATGGGGAGCAGACAAGGCCTGGTCAGGTGTGCCACTTGTCACACCCTAGGAAATTCTGCCTCAGAGTCCTCCTCTGCTGGCCCCAAACAGGTTACCTGCCTCTCCTGGTCCTTATCCGCCTGCCTCTGCCAGGAACAACCTCTCTGTGTCTCCCGCCCCATTGTCAGAAGCCACCTCCTCCTGGAAGCTCTCCCCACATGCTGTATGTGGTGACCCCGGGTGGTACACAGGCTTTGGACCCAGGAGATCTGGGTTCTCTCCCTTTTTATGACCTCAGACCAGTCGCTCCACCTCTGACATGTTAGTTATGTGTAACAATGGATTGATAAATGCCAAAGTTCCTGGTACACAGTAGGTGCTCCACAAACCCTGGAGCACACACCTCTTCTCCCGTGAAGGGCTGTCCCATATTCCCTTATTTTCTGTGTGCTTGGCTGTGACTCCCCAGTACCACTGAGGGCCCCCTGTCGACCCGATTTGACCTGAGGCACCCTGCTGAGCATTTCTGTCTGTCTTCCCCCAGTCCTCTCCAGGGCCTCTGCCAGAAAACCCTCCAACATCTCTACGCAGGGTTTCTTTGTCATTAAAATGGGATGCTAGTACTGACCCAGAATTGATATGAGATTTAAGTGAAAACTTGGAGGTCACCATTATTCCTGAGGGTGAAGTTGAGAACCGTTTGGCCTCAGAAGAGCTCTGGCCTGTCCATCAGGTGGGCACTTTCCTGAGTCCCCCACACCAAGCCCCTGGGGAAGGACCTGAGGGCTGGTGGGGTGGGGGGTGGTGAGATTGTTCTGGCTGGGGCTGAGGAGCAGCGGCCAGCCCAGCCAGGACCCCAGAGTGTCCTCCAGAACTTGCACTCCTGCCTAAGCTCCACCCCCGCCCCGCCCCGCCCCTCCTGGCCTCCCTCCCGCCCTGGGTGCCCTGACAGCAAGCAGTTCTGCCCTCAACCCTGTCCCTCCCACCTTTCTCCTCTTATTTCTCTTTGGAATCGCTTTTCCAAAAGTTCATTTTGAAAGAAATCGATTTTCAAGCTGCTTGGAGATGCAATTTGGTTTTTCATTTTGAAGAAATGATGGTTAAGGAAAAGTTTGGAGACTTAATCACCGTGGAAGGCCATAGAAATAAAGAATTTCTTTGCCCTTGGCCAGAGACTGTGGGGCCTGTGTGCATCTCTGTGATAGCTGAAAACAGGTGCACCCAGGAAGGCAAGTGTACCCAGCACACACATGTATATACATACCATATGTGCACATACCACATGCACACACACACTGACACACGTGCATACACATAGCTCCCTTTCGGTGAATAGCTGGCACCTACCTTTCAGGGACTCCAGCCATCTCTCTGCAGCCCCCTCAGCAGTGCAGGGAGGGGACATGGCTAGACTGCCTCCATCCCAGCTCTCTCTGCCTCAACTCCCAAACACCCCAATGCACCCTGCTCTGGGATCAATGTCACTGTCATTATTTCTGAGAGGGATTGGCTTCCAGGCCTATTCCAAAGATCCATTCCAGTCTGAAGCTGCAGGTATTCATATCGAACATTGCAGGGTCGTTCATTAACCTTCCTGGACTCCCTGTTGCCTAGCTGGGCAAACATCACAATCAAAAGTCTGCATAGAATATAACCCTCACTTCTTGCCGCTGAAGCATATTTGCCCCAACTGCCCTTGATACACAGGGCAGTTCCTGGGTCTGGGCTTGCAGCCTCTAGGTCATGGATGATCATGGTAAACTGAGGGACTCACCCAAGGCAGCACAGCTGGTGGTAGCAGTGCGCACACATGCACAAGTTAGTCACTGTGCCTCTGACCTACCATTATCAATCCAGTATTTTGCATCTGGAAGATTTCCAAGACTTTTCTCTGAAGATGCAGAGTCCTATGGGAGAGGCATAATATCTGAAACTCTAAGGGAGGAACCCCAGACTCTTTGGATCTGGGACCAGAAAAGACCTTCAATTCCACCTACTCCAACCCCTCTGATGTCCAAATGCCCTTTTCAAATCCTTGCTTCCAGCCATTGGGCCTATCCTTGCACACCTCCAGGGCACCACAGAGAGGAAGAGTCAGCCTCCTTCAGTGTCCTAACTCAGGCCTCCACCACGCTCATTAGACAGGCACAGGGGTGGGGTAGGGGACATGGGCCCTGTGTTGAGGAGGGAAGAAATGGAGGGCTTCCTGAGACGAGAGACAGAAGTAGGGAGAAGGGGGGTGAACATAAAATCAAGGAGCCCTGGGTCTCTGGCTCCCCCACATCAAGTGATGGCCTGGAAAAGACCAAGCCCTGACCCGAGGAGGCCTGGGTTCAGATCCTAGTCCCGCCCCTGAGCTGCCCTGGGGTGGGGGATGGGTTCACATCACCTCCCTGAGCTTCAGTACTCTCATGGTGGAGCTGGGCAAAGGCCTGTGCACTGTGAGGGTCGGAGACTGGCCAGTGGGTGGACAGGAAGCCCTGCCCTGGACTCCCCCAGCAGAGACAAACAGCAAAGAGGCACCAGCCCACGAGGCACAGCCCTGGGGACCAGCCAGGCCCTCGGCCCAGATTCCTTGCACCTGTCCCAGTTTGGCAGACCGGCCTACTTTTGCTCAAGGATGCTTGGAGGTTCCTGAGAAGCCCCCAGGGGCCCTGCCCCTCCCACACAAACTTCTAGCCTCAACTCCATCCTATACCCACATACTAAACTTCCAGCTTGGCACAGGGTGAGGCCCAGCATGGGGACCCCCTTCTTGAACTTTCTTCCCTCCTGGGCGCATCAGACCCCATAGCCCCTCCCCCTTCTTCATCTATCAGAGAATCACCAGGCATCTGGGGGGCTCCAGTGCCTATGGGAGCCTGCACTGTGCTCACACCCACCCTCACCATGAACAGCTTATACAGCCGGCTTTCTCCAGTCCGCCAGACATTCCAGGGTCACCACCTCTAGGGCATGGCTGTGTCCAAGGAGTTAAGGCTCAGTTTTTGAGTTTCTAAATAAGAATCTGAAACTTGGGTCAGTGAGCAGCACTGAGCAGGAGATTCGGCCTGATTGGTGGGCACAGACGACCTGGAGAGTGGGTGGGGGAGGAAGGGCTGCTGAGAGTTCAGCGGCTGCAGGGCTCTTGCCCGAGAGAGAAGGCCCTGTAGGCTCTGGGATCCCAGGGAGTGAGGAGCCCCCAGCTCTGCCCAAGCGGGTGGGGTGTGTAGCACCTGGCAGTTTCAAGTGTTCCTAGTATGCGCACTGTGCAGGCAGGGAGGGGGTGAACAGGGAGGGCTTTCTGGGAAAGGACACAGGGGCAGAGAGAACCAGCCAGCACTGACCTCGTGACCCCTGGCCTTGCCAGGGGCACAGTGTCTAGCTTATATCCCTGAGCCAGAGCCCACGGGCACAGACAGAACCAAGGGGCAGGCCAGAGGAGAGCCCAATGCTGCAGTGAAATCCCAGTGGACTAAGTTTGTCTAGAAGGGGCCAAGTAGCAGAACAGAGTGAAAAACAGAAATGCTGTGAAGGCCACAAAGATTAAGTTTGGTTCCTGTAAACTCTACTTTGTGGTCTGAAGAAAGTCCCTCCTGCCACCCAGTGTGCAGCTCAGTGAATAGTAGGTGCTGGGCAGTAGGGAACACAGTGACCTCACTTGGGGCCAGAAGGGACGGTGGACACTCAGGGCCCAGCAGGCTGAGCAAATGCCCATGACTGATCCAACATTGCTGGGGAACATTGTGAGGCTGACCCAGGACACCTTGGGGGCCTTGGAAGCTGGACCGCTCCTCCCCTCCCTGCTTCTACCCCTCCTCCCTGCTTCTATCCCTCCTCCCTGCTTCTATCCCTCCTCCCCACAGCAGGCCTCTCCCATCTTCCCTGAGACTGCAGCCCAGCAGGGTCTGCATATGTGTATGATAGCAGAGTCCCCAATCTTGCCATTAGTGCTAATGACTCCAATCAGCACTGGGGGGGTGTTAAGGGGGTGGCGCTGGCGTCCACCCAGCCATGTACCCACAGCATCAGAAGTGCTAATTATCCCTGCTCCCCAGCACTCCAGCTGGAGAGGACCTGCAGGGGAACAGACATAGGGCAGACAGCACCATCCTGTGACCCTGGGAGCAGGATGGGCCCAAACCACCTCCAATCGCCCTAAAAGCCCCCTTCCCTCCCTATCAGGACTCTTTCCCTCCTTAAGCCTGAAAGTAGAAATTTCTGGCTCTTCTCATCCTACCTCCCATGAGCCCCATGGCCGATGTGACCCCAGCTAAGTGCTTCTCTCTGGGGCGGCACCTTTCCCCTCTCCTCTGGCTGCATCATCCTGCATATCTTCCTCCACTGTGTGAGAGTCCACCTGCTGCCCCTAGAGGGGTCGCTTGCTTCCTCTTCCCCTCCGCCACTTCCTCTCTCAATTCCCAGTCCCCCTTCCACCTCTTCTCCATCCCCCACCTTCTCCTTCCTCTCTCTTTCCTTTCCTTCTCTGTCCTGGTCCTCCCCCTTTCTTCTTCCTCCCCTGTCCCCACCCCAGCAGCCTCCTCTTTCCCTGTCAATTAGACAGCTCTAGAAGGAAGCTCAGAGAGCCTGCTGGGGCACCCAGCTGGAAAATTGGGTGTCTGGAGCTGCCTGGAATCCTAATGCTCCAGCCCTGCCTCCTCCTCCTCTTCCTCCTCCTCCTCCTCCTCCTCTCCTACTGCTTCCTGTGTTAGCAGCACTGGGCACTGGGGATGACCCCGCTCCCTCTGCTGCTGCCTCTCCTCCCAGGCCCGCAGGCTCCTCTCACTTCCCTGAATGGGAGCAAATCCTCAGACCCCACCCCCATTCCATCTCCATCCCCTCCCTTGAGCTCTGGCTATCAGCAGAATTCAAAGCCCAGAAGATTGGGCACTGGGCTGACATGACAGTCCAGAGACCTGTGTCCTGGCCAGTCCCCTCTCTTACCTCAGCTTGCCCATCTGTAAAATGAGGTTCCACCTCAGAGCCCTTCCAACTCAGGCTGTGTCCAGGCGTCCCCAAACTACGGCCCGCGGGCCGCATGCGGCTCCCTGAGGCCATTTATCCGGCCCCCGCCGCACTTCCAGAAGGGGCACCTCTTTCATTGGTGGTCAGTGAGAGGAGCACTGTATGTGGCAGCCCTCCAACGGTCTGAGGGACAGTGAACTGGCCCCCTGTGTAAAAAGTTTGGGGACCCCTACATGAGTTTTTCATTCAAAGCAACAGGCTGCTGTGGTTCTCTCCATACCTGTCCTGGTGGCTGGGCTAATTTTCTAGTTTGTTTTTTATTTTCACTCTGAAAGGCTTTGGGCCAGGCACAGACTTCCAGTTTATGGCAGATCCCTCATCTTTGCTCCTGCCTGGCCCCTGGGCAGATAGTGGTCCTGCTCCTTCCGGGGCCCTGAGCTCCCTGACTCTGAGCTGGCAGCCAGCCAGACCAGTGGCACTTAGGTAACCCAAGAGCCACTACTACCTCCTCTAGGCCGCCCAACAGGGTGCCTCTGACTGGAACAAAGATGCCTCCCCCCATCCTCCACCCACTTCCATCTAAAGCCAGCCCCATTCTCAAGGGTCCAGTTCAGTGTCAGTTCCTCAGACTTTGTAGAAGTTATAAGTCGACAAGGCTCAAAGACACTAGTTTTCTTTTGTAATTATTTTTTAATAATAAGTAACCTTTTAGGGTCTTGCATGAATCGTAATACCCACAGCTGGCAGAGCCGACACAGGACCACAAAGGCCTTCCTGTAGGGCCAGACCCCAGCCATCGTGAGGGAAGAATCAGTATCAAGTACCTACTGTGCCAAATGCATGCTGGGCCTCTGGGGACACAGCAAGAAACCTGATAGACAAGTCCTTTTGTCTCAAAGTCTACATGTAAACAAAAAGTTGATCATTTCCAAGTGACCAGCGTTAGGGAGGGTATAAAACAAAGAGGGGGTAATGACTCGGAGCAGGGCCACATTCGAGAGCTCTAAGAAGATACATTGAGGGAGGTCACACTGAGATGAAGCCCGAATAAGAAGAAGCCAGTGTGCAAAGGCCCAAAGTGTATCAGTCTAGTTGAAGGGGACAGCAAATGCAAGGGCCCTGAGGCTAGTCATGTGGCCAGGGCAGCTGGGGCAGAGGCTGGTTGGGGATATGGTCTGAGCCAGAGCATGTCTTGCCTTGTTAATCATGGGAGTTGTTGGTAACACATTCTAACAGCCACTAGAGGTTTAATTTCATTTAAAATGGTCTTGACACCTGGATGCTGGCACAGACTGGGTGGGTTGATGATGGGTACAAGAACAGAAGCTGGGAGGCCAGTGATACAGTCAGAGACGCTGGTGACCTAGGCACGGTGGCAGCATGGAGAGAAATCCGGATGAATAGTGTGTCCATGGCGTGAGGTCTGCTGAATCTGTCCCATCTATGACAGCAGGACACTTTCCCAGGACCCTCTTCCTGCCTCACACTTCCTTTGCCCTCCATTCCTTACCTTGGTTCTTTTTTATTCTTTCTTTCCATCGAAGTCCTGCCTCCTCCTGCATCCAGCCTTCAGCATGGGCAGGCAGTCGGTCCTTCTCAGTTTCATCCAGGTCTGCCATTGCCACCAGGTGGGGGAGGAGGGACCTCAGGTCCTCAGGGAGGGGAGAGGCTGAGCCCTCACAGAGTCTAGTCCAGCAATGGCACTTAGAAAAGACAACCAGACTTTCCACACAGCAAAGAGTAACCTCCAGCTGCTCTTTGTCCTGCCCCTTATTATGCTAAGAGTGTCTGGTACCTTCTCAAATTTGAGTCACTTTACCAAAGTCCCCTTTCTATTACCTGAGCCCCGGTGATGTCAGGGTTCAGAAAAAAAGGATGCAGCACTGTCAGTGAAGGGAAAGGCAAGACATACATTGGGGATTTGCGAACAGGTCTCAGTAACAAATCAATAAGAGAGAAATGGACAAGAGGAAGTCTAAAGGGTCATAAAGATATGGAAAAGTGCTTACCTTTACTATCAGGGAAGTACAAACAAAACCACAGGGACTTCCAATGTACACACCGTTGCTAGACCATGTCAAGGGCTAGCAAGGATTTGGCACAGCCAGAACTTTCATGTACAGTTGGTGGGGGGCATGTAAATTGGTACAATCACTCTGGATGCTCTTTGGTCATATCTGGTAAAGCTGAACTGAAACATGGCCTATGTCCACCAATGGCCACATGAATGGAAAAAAATGGTGGCATATTTCACAGCAATAAGAACAAACTTCAGTACCACTTAACAGGAGTAACTCGCATACACACCGCCAAGGGCAAAAAGCCAGACTCAGATGAACACATACTGCACGATCCCATCTGTTTACATGAAATTCAGAACACGGGAGAAGTCAGGAGAGCCGTTACCTTGCAGGGCAGCCCTTACCTTGAGGGGCACAGGGACCTCGTGGAGTGCCGGAACCGTTCTGAGTCTTCCTCTGGGGCTGTGTCATGGGTGTGTTGGCTTTGTGAAAAATCCATCGTTTTGATGTGTACTTTGTGTGTGTGCATTTATATTAACTTCAAATACATTAACTTAAAAAATATAATAAGACGCCTGACCTGTGGTGGCGCACTGGATAAAGCGCTGACCTGGAATGCTAAGGTCACTGGTTCAAAACCTTGGGCTTGCCTGGTCAAGGTACATATGGGAGTTGATGCTTCCTGCTTTCTCTCTCTCTCCCCTCTCTAAAATAAATAAATAAATAAAATTAAATATATATATATATATATATATATATATATATATATATATATATATAATAAAACACTGCAGAGATATTCAGAGTAAGAAGTGTATCTACTCCCTGCACCACATGACATTGGAGTTTGACCTTCCATATCTTCCTCTATGCAATTATGTAGCTAATTGGATTTTTTAAACACAAACAGGATTCTACCACATCTTATTGAGTTGTTGTCTTTCATCTACTACAGAGGTCCTTGACCTTGGCATATTTTAGGCTGGATCATGCTTTGTGGCAGGACTGTCCTCTGCACTGCAGGGTGTTTGGCAGCATCCCTGGCCTCTCCCCACTAGTGTTTCCCCCACTAATGACAACCAGAAATGACTTCAGACATTGCCAAATGTCCCCTGTGGGTAGGATTGCCAGATAATATAAAGGACATCCAGTTTATATGCATTATCTAGGGTATTTTTTTTTTTCTTTCTTTCTGAAGCTGGAAACGGGGAGAGACAGACAGACTCCTGCATGCGCCCGACCGGGATCTACCCGGCACGTCCACCAGGGGCGACGCTCTGCCCTCCAGGGGGCGATGCTCTGCCCCTCCGGGGCGTCGCTCTGCCGCGACCAGAGCCACTCTAGCGCCTGGGGCAGAGGCCAAGGAGCCATCCCCAGCGCCCGGGCCATCTTTGCTCCAATGGAGCCTTGGCTGCAGGAGGGGAAGAGAGAGACAGAGAGGAAGGAGGGGGGGGGGTGGAGAAGCAAATGGGCACTTCTCCTATGTGCCCTGGCCGGGAATCGAACCTGGGTCCCCCACACGCCAGGCCGACGCTCTACCGCTGAGCCAACTGGCCAGGGCCTCTAGGGTATTTTTTACTTTAAAAAATCATTT
This sequence comes from Saccopteryx bilineata, assembly GCF_036850765.1. Taxonomy (NCBI): domain Eukaryota; kingdom Metazoa; phylum Chordata; class Mammalia; order Chiroptera; family Emballonuridae; genus Saccopteryx; species Saccopteryx bilineata. Next base: position 89,781,175 of record NC_089490.1, on the reverse strand, counting down.
GTTTTTTATCTGAAATTCAAATTTACCCAGGTGTCGTGCATTTTCATTTGCTTAATCAGGCTACCTACCTGGGTGACAAAATCATCCCAAGTTAAGAATCAACAGTATAACAATGCTTGTGGCTGGTTCCGTATCAGGGTCAGAGGCCACCCCCATACTGTGCAATGGCTCTGGAGTATTCCATGGTACAGAGGTTCCCTGAGTTGTGAAGCCTTCTTTTCTGATGGCCATCTTGCTTGTTGTCCATCTGGAGATTTTCTGCTGCAAGTGATCGACACCCCTGTTCAGTCTAGCGTGGAACACAAGCAGTTCTATGTGGCAGGAGGCATGGCATGAGCTTTGGGTTCCAGCCTCTTTCCTCATTCTGCTGTCCCCCTATCTCACTGGGGTCACAGGTGTCACTTCCAAGGACTCCCAGCAGAGCTCCCCACATCCCAACTTTCTCCGATGTTCCATTGGCTCAGACTGTCACATGCCCAGTCCTGACCTACCGCTGGCAGGGGTGCGGTCATCCTTAGACCAATCAGGAGCACCTTTGGTGGTATCAGTTCTCATTCCCTGAAGCACCTGTTGTGTGAGCAGTGGATATCATTGAGAGGACAATGTAGAGTGAGTGACAAGCAGAAAGCTCTTCCAAATCAGATGGGAGCTCCCCCATACCACCACCCTTGAAGTCCATCAGTATATCCCTGTGCTCTTGAACACTAAAAACTTAACCTGGGCCTGTTCCCATCTCCCTGCCAGCTGTGTGCCTCTCACTGGGGCTTCCTCACTTCCCCTCAAACAGGTCAGACTCCATCCTGCCTCAGGACTTTTGCATCTGCTGTTCCCTGTGCCTAGACCAGCATCCTGGCCTCCTCCTCATTAGCCAGGTCCCAGCTCTGACACTGCCACTGTGATGGACCTCCCCTGAGCATCCCATGGAATTTGGCCTTGTCTCTCCATCCTGGGACCTCCTTCCCCAGTGTTGCCAGAGGCCAAATAACATATGTACTTGTGTTTATCAACTGTCTCCTCCCGCTTGGATGTCTGCTCCTTGAGGGCAGGACCTCAATGTCCGGGTCACTGCTCTGTACTTGGAGCCTTCTAGGAGCAGCCTGTGACACCAGGATGTTCTCCACTCACACTGACTGAACCAAGCATGACAAAGGGCACCTTTGCACATCGAGGGACAGCAGACCAGTCCCTTATCCACAGTCATGAATCCAAATGCTTGGAAAAGCAACTCCCCTTCTTTTTTCTTACCTATTTGGCAGTAAACCTGACCCAAATTGATGTGAGGCTATTCAGAGTCTCTGCTTATCCCACTGCTGTAAATACATATGCAGCTTGCTGAAGAAACAGTAATGTGTTTCACTGGGCGAGTTGTCTTGGGCTGGGGTCCCCAAAAGCAGAACCAGAGAGAAGATTTGGGGGCCAGTAGCTTATTTGGTAGGTGATGCCAGGAAGCAGGAGGCAGGGACTGGCCAAGGTGAGACAAAGAAAAAGCCAAAACAAAGGTCATGGTCAAGGTCACTATAAAGGACAATGGGGCAATGAGGTGGGAGGTTGACTACTCTGGGTACTGTGAGAAGCCTGGAGTGCTTGCTCTCTGGAAGGGCCAGCGACTCCAAACCCTTACCCACCTGCCCCAGGCCCTACCAACTGAGGGCTGCCCCAAAGGCAACTTCCCAGCTACAACTGAGGTGAGACATTGTCTGCATGAGGCTGAAGTCAGAGGTGGCTAAAGACCCTCAAGGAGGCTGCAGAATCGGCCATCCCCAGACCTTGTGGGAGGAGAACACGGAATGTGGCATATGCACCAAGTTACCTTCCCACATCTGGCCCCAAAAACTTGAGGTTGCTAGAGCTGAATTGCTGGGTCAGAAGGGACACATTAGAAAGAGTCTTGTACTTGTAAAGTTTGAACAGATATGGCTAAAAGCCCTCTGAAACGGCTGTCTAAGCTTTCCATCCCCTCTAACCAAGTGTGAGCATGCCCCAGCTGCACCTGCACACCACCAGCAGATGTGACAGCTAAATGCTGAGCATAACAGCAGGCACTGTAGTCCGTGCTCTGTACCAACCACTGTTCTAAGAATTTTTTTCTCATGATGACTCTATAGTAATGTTTTTCCATTCATTTTGCCAGGTGAGAAAACACCTGGAAAAGGCACGAGGCACAGGGGTTACTTCATGCCAGTTTCCATAGCTGGTAAGTCCAGGCAGGGTCCAACCCACCTGGGATATTAACCACAGTGCTACACTGTCTCTGATGACATAATAATCTTTTAATTCTAACCAATCTCATGAGTGAAAAATGACAGTTCATTCTCTTATTTTGCATTTCTCCACTGTCATTTTATCAGTTAGGATTAGGCATGGGTACAAATAACAGAGACCTAAGCCAGAAATTGATTGCTCAAGAAAAACCTTGAGGTTGGCAGTCCAGAGCTCCGTGGAGCTTTAACCAATGGTGTCAATCATCCAGACATCTTCTTTTGTTACGTTGCTGTGTGTAATCTCAGCTCTTAAAATCTCCTCACAGTCCCATATGGCTACTAGAGCCCCAACAATCACATCCTGTCTTCCAGCCACAGAAAGAAAGAAAGAAGGGACAAAGAAAATGAAGACAAAGCACACCTACCGTTGTCTTTTCATAAAGGCTCCTGAAATCCGCTACTTCTCATTGGCCAGAACTTGGGCACATGGCCTCACCTAGATGGGAGGCTGGGGAATGTCTTTCTTCTAGATTGAAAGGCGGAAACCACAAGACAAACCAAAAACACAAGGCTGGTGTGTTCCAAAAGGCAAAGTTTATTTTAAAAATGCTTAGATAGGCCCTGGCCTGTTGGCTCAGCGGTAGAGCGTCGGCCTGGCGTGCGGGGGACCGGGGTTTGATTCCCGGCCAGGGCACATAGGAGAAGCGCCCATTTGCTTCTCCAACCCCACCCCCTCTTTCCTCTCTGTCTCTCTCTTCCCCTCCCGCAGTCGAGGCTCCATTGGAGCAAAGATGGCCCAGGCGCTGGGGATGGCTCCTTGGCCTCTGCCCCAGGCACTTGAGTGGCTCTGGTCGGGCAGAACCTCGCCCTGGAGGGGCAGAGCATCGCCCCCTGGTGGGCAGAGCTTCGCCCCTGGTGGGCGTGCCGGGTGGATCCCGGTCGGGCGCATGCGGGAGTCTGTCTGACTGTCTTGCCCCGTTTCCAGCTTCAGAAAAGTGAAAAAAAAAAATGCTTAGATATAAGTAGGCTGAGACCAGCAAAAGGGTATCAGCCCTGAGCTGCAGGAGCAAGGATTAGATATAGGGGTTCAGGCTTTTGCTGACATGGTGTTCTCTCCACCTGGGCAAGCCCACATTATCATATCGGGTTTGTGGCCTTGGTTACTGACTTAACATGAGCAGGAGGAGGGAAAATCCTCCTGCAGAGACACAAGTTCTTTGATATAGCACAGGCTTGGTGTTCTTGGTAAATTCTGAAGATAGCCAGGAAGTCAGTCTCCCAGGAATAACTGGGACCTGAGTCTGTGACTAGGCTTTTGCAAACAACTATTGAGATTTAAACTTTCTTAATGGTCAGGTCCCTCCCCAATGCAAGCTTTCCCAGACATTCCTGCCAAGGCAAACATTTTACTACATTGCAAAGTGAAGGCCAGGAAGCCATTAAGCAAGAGAATAGCAAGCAAATTAACTGCAACCTTACAGTGGGGGATGAGAATGTTCTGTTTTGAGCCCCGGAAGAAGCTGGGTGAGGAGAATTTGAGTTTTACAGGGGCTAATTTAACTTGAACATAGATGACCATGTACCCGGCCAAAAATCAAGGGTTCTGCCTCTATGGAAGACTGGAAGGTGGATATTGGTAGCGCACTCCTGTGATCCCTCCCACACTGGAGGAGTATCTTTGCATAGGTTTCTTGGCCATTTTTATTTCTTCACCTAAGAATCATCTTCTATACTTTTTCTATTGCATTGATTATTCTTTTTTTTTTTTTTTTTTTTCCAGAGACAGAGTGAGAGTCAGAGAGAGGGATAGACAGACAGGAAGGGAGAGAGATGAGAAGCATCAATTCTTTGTTGCAGCTCCTTAGTTGTTCATTGATTGCTTTCTCATATGTGCCTTGACCGTGGGGCTACAGCTGACCGGGTGACCCTTTGCTCGAGCCAGTGATCTTGGGCTCAAGCTGATGAGCTTTTTTGCTCAAACCCGATGAGCCCGCGCTCAAGCTGGTGACCTCGGGGTCTCGAACCTGCGTCCTCCGCATCCCAGTCTGATGCTCTATCCACTGCGCCACCACCTGGTCAGGCATTCCTTTCTTATTTTTAATTATGCTTCTTATAGGGAACTCACTGCTTCCCAAAACAATCTGTTCTAACAATGCTTGGCTCTAAGGATTTCTGTCAAAATCAATTGGAAGACACAGTGCTGGGCCCGCTCAACACCCAGCTCCTCTTAGGTGCCCCACAAATGTCGGCTCTGTTCCCCTGTGTCAGGGGTTGCCCAGTGTTGGTGTGCCTAGAGTCCCCTGGAGTGCTAAGAACTCAGAGGCCCAGGCTCATAGACAGACAGGGATTGGGCCTTTGTGTCTTTACCAAGGTCCCCGGGTGACAGTGAGGCCCACTGAAGTTAAAGTTTGCCCTAAATTGTTACATTGTCACTCCCTTCCTCTTTGACGTCTGGGGCAGCACAATGGCCTGTCTCTCCTCCATTCAGTAGCACCACACACATCTGAATTTTCTCACTTGTCCCTATGTGACAGGCTATCCAGACTCTTTTCCATGGTATTGTTCTCAGCAGATAGACCCCAGTGGCCCAACCTCTCTCCTGGAATAGTCAGCCTGAACTGACCACAGCCTCTCAGGTGGGTATGGAAAGTACAGAACAGCACAGAACTCTCACCTCCCCCAGCCTGACCCTATGTTCTGTTGATGTGGCCCATGGCTGCCATCAGTGCTCGAAGCAGCTGTCACTCTGTGAACCAACACTGAGCCAGAATCTACCACAATCTTGTGGAACAGGAGTTACATGTTGACGGTGTATATCTGCAGATGGCTAAGAGAAACTCATAACATAAAACCCTAGCTCAAGTTCAAGCGAAAGAGACCTCATCTCACAGAGGAAGGCAGAAGGAAGCAGGTCCAGGCCCAGTGCCGCCATCAGCTCCACCATGCTTCAAATATAAGCTTTGTTCTCTTTCCACGAGGCCTTCCCAGTCTGTCAACTTTGCTCAGGGAAGGCCCTCGTGGCCACAAGGCTGCAGTGGTCCAAGTATCTGTGTCCCAATCAGATACAACAGGAAAACCAGAGGAAGACTGAGACCCTTCCCTGGAAGCCCACCACCAACTTTCCTTTCCTTGGATGGAGCTGGGTCACATGGCCATTTCTAAACCAATCACTGGCAAGGCAGGGAGGACCACCATGATTTGCTCAGCCCAATTCAGATTTGCCCTGGGGGCTGGAGTGTGGAGCCATCTCCAGTGCTCTGTGTTGGGGCTCTCCTAAACAGAATGAGAGTTCTTTTAGGGAAGGTAAAGGGGAAAATGGAGGTCCAGTGGGAAACCCTCAGCAGAGAACAGCAGGTACAAAGGCCCAGGGGCATGACTGCCTGGCTGGCTGAGCATAGCTGAAGGACTCAGAGAGATTATTTAAAAAGATGAGGGCACAGCCAGCTGCCTGCCCACCAAGGTCCCTTGCTGCAAGGAGAATGACAGGTTCACAACCGAGGCAGGGAGGTCAGTTCATAGGCTGCTGCAGTCGCCCAGGGGGAGGGTGACATGGCTTAGACCACAGGGGGAATGGTGTATATGGAAAGGACCCGTCAGAGTCAAGCTGGGTTTCAAGGTGAAGTCACTTGAACAGACATGGTGCAGCATCAGGTGTGGGAGCAAGGGGAACAGGCAGGAAAGACAGCCTAAGGCTCTGGGCTCGGGAAGCTGCAGGGCGCCACTCACACAGGCAGCAGGGGGTCTGGAGGTTGCTAGGACCGTCTGGGTTGGATATGCAGCTGAAAGTCATCAACATATGGATGGTAGCTGAAGCCCTGGGAGTTTGAGGAGAGCCTCTGATAGAGAACCAGTGAGCAGATGCTTCTGTGTGGCCATGCCCCTCCCAAGCTATTGCAGGAGCCCAGGAGAGATGAGGCCTGGATGAAGGCCACACAGGAAGGGTTTGACTTCAGAAGCATTGAAAATACAATCTGGAGGATGTCTTGACCCAATCAGGTACAGCTGGGAAAAAAGCGAGTTGACATCTGGACTGAACCAGGTACCGCTGGGAGAAAGAAGAAGGTGCTACTCCGCTTGGGCCAGGTCCTTCCCTGGCCGACATGCCCCTGACACTCTTCTCTTTCCTTTTATCCCATTCCAAGTTTCTCTTCCAGCTCCCTCTGGCTCACAGCTGCCCAGCACACCCTCTCTGGGGTCTGTTTCTTTTCTACAAAGCATATGCTTCCATTGCTGTGACCACAACTCAGTCACAGCCTTCTTCATTCAGCTAACATTCTCGGGCAGCCTCCCTGGGCCAGGGCCTGGTGGGAGAGCCTCTCAACTCTCAGGTCTTCCAGGCCTCCCTCTAGCTCGTTGAGGTTTAGATAACTAGTTCCATTTTACAGAGGTGGAAACTGAGGCTCTGGAGTTCAGATGGCAGGTCCAAGGCTTAGTGCCTGGTCACCACATATTTTCCCCTGGAGGTCAGCCTAGCCCTTGGCTCATAGCCTGGCCTGGGACATCTATCTCATCACCTGTTGAGGGGTTTGGGGGACAGCCAGGCCTGGGGCAGGGCCTGAGTGGTGAGAGTCTGGCCTTGCTTATGCTAATCAGCATTTGTTGAGCCTCAGCCCCCTTGGTCTATACCCTGGAGATCACAATGACTGCAAGTATCTCCCTGGCATGCTGCAAAGAGCTACCTCATGGTGCTGTTGTGGGGCTTAACTGATGAGCACTGTACACAAGCACAGTGCTGACCCACGGTGGTTGATCTGTCCCTAAGTGAGGTCCTCCAGGGCAGGAGCCATGGGCCATTCCTCTCACCCCTTCCCCCCCACCACAGAGCAGCCATAGCAGGCCTGGCACAGTGATAGCTCAGAGATTGCTGGGGAGGCTTCTACCCACAGGTCCTAAACCAGGACAGTCCTTAGGCCAGACGGCACTGGGCAAGGCAGATATACATGGGCCAAAAACAGGATCAGTGCTGATTAAATCAAAACCAGAGAAGTGGACAGATGAGGATGTTGGAACCACCTCTGGGCATGAGACATAAACAGAATAACAAGAGGACTTATGAGGAGGATTGTTGCGAGTCCTGTATGCAGTCTAGATGTCCTTCAAGAGAGCTGAGTGCTGGACGGTGTTTTCAGAAACTTACTCCCTGCAGAGACTGGCCTCATGAGGTCCCTGGTGAGCTACCCACCTGAGGAATCTGAAGAACTTTACAAACAGTTAAGGCCAGGCCACATCCAGGCAGCTCCTTGTACTTGGCCCTCGCCAGAGTGCCCCCAGGACCACTGGACTGCCTCAGTGTCCCCTGGCTCCCAAGAGACAGGCCTGTCTCCTTTGAGGCCTCGCCACTGCTGATGCCGGCCAAGCCCTGAGCCACAGAGGCCACGCAGAGCAAGGCTCCAGGTCGGACCCTCAGGGTAAGAAATGAGGAATCCCCCTGGCTGTGGGATTATGCTGAGCAGGAGAAGAGGGAAGAAAAAATAGGCGTGTGACATAGCTGAAAAGGAAGAGGGAGGACACAGCCCAAATGCACAGTGACCTTCAGACCCCCTTCTCCCCGCCCCCCACCCTCCCTCAGAAGCCAATTCCCTCAGCCCCTCACTCCCCGGGGAAACAAAAGTTCCACCCCGCCTCTGTGACCAGCCTTCAAGTCCGCCCTGCTCCTGCTCAGGCACATAAAAGCAAAACCATTTACTCATCCAACACCATTTCTAGAGCCTTTTCTTCAAGCAGTGGGCCCCTCCCTCACCATTTGCCTGGGCTTTTTCAGCCTGAGCCCAAGCCCACCCCTAGTGCTCATAAGGGCTGAGCAAGAGCACACAGGGAAGTTCAAATACTGCAGGTTTTAAAGATTCAAAGATATTAATCCAGCTAACAAACCGTTAGAACATCTTCCTGCCTTGACAAATACACCTTCATAATGACCTCTGACACAAATTTCAAATTCTTGGACTTTTGAATGTAGTAGCCCCATGAAAGTAAGCCCCCACTTCCTGGCCCACAGCACCCACCCTCACCCGCACCACTATGCCACAATTTAAGGGGCCTTGTGTGCATGCATACAGTCCCCAAGCCACATGTCCAAGCTCTGTTCATACCTCCTTCACATGGCTACCCCTTGGCCATCTCTCATGCTTGGGCTGCCCACACAGGTGGTATAGTCTGCCCTTGGGAGGACAGATCCTAGAGCCAGGTGGGCAGACAATCAGGGGGATCCCAGTTATTCTGAGCAGGATATAGAAGTAGGGAAGCACCAGGTGCACATGTGTAAGTGCTGCAGACTCATGGCCCTGCAGGGAGGAGCTGGGAGCTCGAGGGGCAGAGCATGCCCTCTGCTGTGCATGGCCCAGGGCAGGGCCCCTCTAGACCCTGGTCCCACCTGCCTCCTCCCATTCCCATCTCTGGGGCCTAATGGAAATACTGTTAAGACCTGACCTCTATCTTCCCATGTATCTATGCTCCCTATGACCTCTCCCCACCTCAAGGCAGGATAGTAAGAAGCCAGGAAAAAAATTCTTAGTAAGTGGAATGGGGAAACTAAGACAGATGGCTGATTCAGACTGGCTTCACCCAGCACCCTGACTCACCTGCCTCCTTGACTCCCTTGCACGACCCCTCTCTTAAACATTAAGCCCTCAAGACAATAAGGTCTGGTCAGCATCAAATAATCTTAGGAACAAAACCTCAGATCTGTTGACCACAGAGACAGAGTTTTTGGCCAAACTAGAGGTAACATCTAGGTTTCAGTTGGGTTTCAGCTCCAGACCCAGAAAAGCAGTACAACCCGATGAGCAACGCCATGGCTGACTTCAGGGCCAGATGCAATGACTAATGACCCCTTCCTAGTGCTGACTGATCAGTAGAGAACACAGCCCTACACTGTAAGCTCATTTTGATGAATCAGCATAGTAAAAGAACACACCTGGAAAGCCAATAAAGATTTTATTGAGATCCTCCCCTGAGCCCTCCCCTAAAATTCCTGCCGTTAGAAAAGAGATAAAAACCCTTAAGGCAAAGGGCCCAGTGGGTGCTCTCTCTCTAGAGCAGGGGTCCCCAAACTAGGGCCCCCTGAGGCCATTTATCCGGCCCCCGCCGCACTTCCAAAAAGGGCACCTCTTTCATTGGTGGTGAGAGGAGCATAGTTCCCATTGAAATACTGGTCAGTTTGTTGATTTAAATTTACTTGTTCTTTATTTTATTTTATTTTTTAAATTTTTTCTTTTTTTTTTTTTTATTCATTTTAGACAGGAGAGGGAGAGACAGAGAGAGAGGAGAGACAGAGAGAGAGAAGGGGGGAGGAGCTGGAAGCATCAACTCCCATATGTGCCTTGACCAGGCAAGCCCAGGGTTTCGAACTAGCAACCTCAGCATTTCCAGGTCGACGCTTTATCCACTGCGCCACCACAGGTCAGGCCTGTTCTTTATTTTAAATATTGTATTTGTTCCCTTTTTGTTTTTTTACTTTAATATAAGATATGTGTAGTGTGCATAGGGATTTGTTCATAGTTTTTTTATAGTCCGGCCCTCCAACGGTCCGAGAGACGTGAACTGGACACAAACTCCCAGCGAGGTAAAAGGTATCAGAAGAGATCCACGAGCCGAGAGCCACCAGGAAATGGAGTCCGATCCAGAGTTGAAGATGCCAAATGCCACTATGGGACATCACTCACAGGGACTCACTCAGTGCTGGGGAGTCCGCTCTATAGTGATCCAGGCTGAATCCAGGAGCTTCTCTGAGGACGAGTTTCTGGCAGTTGGAATCAGGGATCCAAAAAGTGCTGGGGCGGGGCTCTGCCTACCGGGGAGACAAGGAGGCTGGGGCTCAGAGGTGGGTTCCAGGCTCCACCTGAGCAAAGGGTTGATAATTTGCCTGAAGTGGCTTGCATGAAGACCCAAGCTCCATGCCTGACCAAAGACAAGTTGCATCCTTTGATCCATGAGAAGCAGCAGCTTGACAGTTCATAGCTGTGGAGAAAAGGACAATACACCATCGGGGGTGGTGGTGGTGGGGTGACACTAAGGAATGAGGCAGGCCAGGGGACCAGGTCAGGGGTCAGGCCTACTCTGGAGGCTTTCCTGGCCCTCATCTGGAGGAAGAGGCTCTTGGGTCCACAGGAAACCTCAACCACCTGAGGCAGAGGCAGGAAGATAAGCACAGGGAAAGCGGGCCTGGGGGACACCTTAGCGCCTCGCCCCTGGAACAAACCGAGACCCTGTTATACCCCCCAACTGTGCCTACTACTGCTAATGGCAAAATCTAGGCACCTTCCTCCAGAAAGCGGTCCCTAGTCCTTACAGGATGATAGAGTTGGGAGAAGGCTGTCTATAGAGCACCAGAAAAAAGTGTGAAAGAGCCTAAAGTCACTGAATGAAAACCTGTGAGGTCCCCCGGAATAACTTTGGGACACCACCAGGTGCTCCCTGGTGCAGTCCAAGGGCACTAAGCTTTGTGGAAATGTACTTGGCTCATGTCACCTAGCAGTATAGTCGGTAGGTCCCTGCAGCCCACTGAGGTGCCCATGTGAGAGGCAGAGATTGTGGGGTGCAGAGGGTGGAGGTGCAGGTGCAACTCAAGGAGACCAGCAAGGCCTAGGCATGGGGTGCGGTTGCCCTGTCTTCCTTCAGCACGAGGACTGTGGGGCCCCAGGCTGGAGGAAAGTTATGGAGGAGCAGGTTGGGGCCTAGGAGAAGCACAGACCCAGGTCTTAATTGGTGGTACCAAGATATGAAGGAGTGATAACTTGTATGACCCTTTTCCAGGAGCGTCTTCCTAGGACCTCCTTCCAGGTCCTTCCCAAAGGACAGGCTGCAGGCCCCCATACTCACAATGGCAGGGCACAGCGCAAGGCAGCTGGTGTAGTGCCTTGAGTGGGCGGTCATCTCTGCGGTCACTGCAGCAGAGCGGTGGGGGGACCCTAGGGGATGAGGCAGGCAAGGGGGCCCAGGTCAGGGGTCAGTCCTGGTCTGGAGTCCTGGCCCTGACAGGGAGCAGGGAGCTATCTGTTCACACAGAAGCCTCCAAACCTGAGGCAGAGGCAGAGGCAGAGGCGGCAGGCCTAGGGAAAGAAGGAACGAGGGTCACAGACCAAGGGCCGGGGTGCTCGGGACCATGCCTTCACACTTGCCTCTGAGAACCAGCAGAGACCGGTGATGTCTGTAATGCCTCTTCAAGCACAAGGGCTCATTTTGAGGGTATCTCAGAGAAAGAGGAGTTGCTGTTGCTAAGGCAAGTTGGGAGCTTACAGGAAGGAGCTAAGTGGCAACTTAGAGGAGGAAGTGTGCTGCCAGAAGCTAGGAGGGGTCACCTGGAACTGAGAACACCTTCAAACCATGCACCTGCGCAGGAGTCCAGACAGACGTCCTGGGAACGCCCAGTGAAGTGGGAGCTCCCACCCCACGTGGAAAAGGTGTCTCTGAATCTGGAAGAAAAGGAAGAAGCCCTGACTTGGACAGGGTCAAGATTGGGAGGAAATGGGTGGGGCTGCAGACTTCCTGGAGAAGACAGAGGAACCAGGTCACTTACAGCATGGCCCCACAAGCATCAGTTTGAGAGAACCCCCCACGTAGAGGACACAGCATAAAACGTGTAAGGGAGCGGTCTCCCCTGGGCTCCTGTCCCAGCAAAAAAACCAAAACAAAACAACACAAAACTGTCTGTGGAAGCTACAGCCAGCAAGATTTTACCCCAAATCACGCACAAAGCAGACCCACTGGGTGACCCTTGTTTCATCACTGATGAGTCCGTCCTCACCCCATAGAGAACTGGGAGGAGGTACAAACACACGTGTCAGGCTTTGCTCAGCTCTCTGGGCATGTTTGTGCTTAGGTATTTGTTGATGTTTGCTCTTGAAAGTCAAATTGAATATTTGTAAATAAGGAATGAATTCAGAATCACAATTTTTCCTTGGTACACCAATCATATGGTAAGAAGATTGGGACATGACAAGATGCCCATTACCCTAGACTCCTAAAAAGTTATCAGGATACAAGGTTTTGTTCTTCAAATAAATGAAACATTTTAAAGGGAAACCAGATATACTGAACTTTTGGACAAAGTTTGGAGTAGTTAAGAACACTGAATCAATAACATTTGTTAAACAGGATCTAAATTAACCAAAAGTCCCCTTAAATGTGAATGTGAAAATTTACTAGATTTATGAATAGAATAATGGTTTTGTGTTGAAATGAAAAGGTATGGGTCTCTGAATTTATAACTTTAATGAGTAAAGTTCATTTTGGAACTTGAGTCATAACAGAATGGACTTCTCTGTACACAAAGCAAAGCTGTCCTTGAGGACACTTCCAAATGCCCAGTGACTACTCCTTGTCCCCTAATCCAAGTGGGTAGGGTGGGGGTTAGGCATTGAGGGCAGCCTGCTGTGGAAGGACCTGGACTAGTCTGGACCCACTAGGCTCCTGTCCACCTTTGGTCACATTTTTGTTTCTTCTGAAATAAAGGGACCCCCCTGCCCCCCCCCCTTAGAAAAGGCCTATGCTGAACCACCTGGGCCTGAGACAGGCTTGGGGGCCCAGGACAGCCCCAGCAGCAGGCCTGAGATGACAGAGCTTGTGTGATTCCACTACCTGCTCCTCTGTCCCCTCCCACCAACCCGGCCCTGTCCCCTCTGCACCCCACGGTGTCAGTTCATAGGAACATGCCTGCAGGAAGCATGGCATAGGCAGCTTCAGAAGAGCCAGGAAACACAGTGGGAGACCGTAGACTAGGCTGCAGCCACCTTGGGACAGAAGCCCTGAGGGTGCTTGAGGGCAGCATGGAGGGGAACTGAGGCCCCCTGGGCCTCCAGCCCTGGGTCTTTCCAGAAGCTTCCCAGCAGGCCACACAAACTCCCGAGGTGAAAGGGATCAATCAGAAAAGAGCTGAAAAGGGCTGAGAGCCACCAGGAAACAGGGAGTCTGACCCAGAGACGAAGATGCCGAATGCCCACTATGGGACATCACTCACAGGGACTCACTTCACTCAGTGCTGGGGAGTCCGCTCTATAGTGATCCAGGCTGAATCCAGGGGCTTCCCTGAAGAGGGGTTCGTGGCAGTTGGAGTCAGGGGTCCAAAAATGATGGGGAAGGGCTCTGCCTATTGAGGAGACAAGGCTGGGGCTCAGAGGCAGGCTCCGGGCTCGCCTGGGCAGAGGTTTGGTAGTTTGCCTGAGGTGGCTTGCATGAAGATTCGAGCTCCGTGCCTGACCAAACACAAGTTGCATCATTTGATCCCTGAGATGAAGCAGGTTGGGGGGGGGAGGGGTGTTCATATCTGGGGAGAAAAGGGCAGCAGACCAGTTGGCAGCCACCATGGAGAGAGGTAGGCAGCCTGGAAGTGGGCCTGGCAATGACCAGAGACCCACTGGGTCCCTCATCATCCCTGGGGACGGTCTGAGAGTGATGCCCACGTGTCCCTCCATCTCTAAGGTCTGAACACAGTGATGACAGGGGCCAGGACACCAAGAAGGGGAGCAAGGGCAGTTGGCAGAGAGAATTCCAGGCTTTCAGAAGAAGCCATCAGGCCCCAGCTCCTCCCAGGCTTTGGGTGTAGGGGACAGTGTCCCCTTAGTTTCCTGCTAGCCCACCCTATGTGTGGCAGACACACCTCTTTTTTCCTTTGACCATGGGTGGTAACCGCCTGTTCAATGCATCTCTTTCCTTACCCTGACTCGGGAGGCTCTGATGACAGAGGGAAATGGGGCAGAAAGCACCAGAAAGTAAAGGCATTGAGACTCCAGCTTGGGGAGGGCTGAGGGTTGACATTCAACACAGACCTTAGGCCCCATTGTTTTAAATAAGAAATTTATTGCAAATATAGAAATTGATTCTCTCCATACAGGAATCTTCGAGTTGAGGAAAACAATTTCGTGCCATTCAGTTTAAAACAGGAATTTGGGAAGAGGGAGAGGCAGATATCAGGAAGAGAAAATAAATGAACTTACCCCCCTGAAAGGAGAAAAGGAGAGGGTTCAGGCCCCCTGAGGGAGGAAAGGTCCACACACAGCTAGGGTTCACAGGTTCATCTAGCCCAGCGTCTGGGACCAACTCTGCAGGACCCAAACCAGGTGCCACGCCCCCGGGCCAAGAGGCCGGCAGCTCCTTGTAAAGGGAGGGAGAGATCAAGGGTGCAAAAATGGACCCCTCGCCCCTGGCCATCCCTGTGCTTGTTTGGTGAGGGGCAGGGGAAGGAAGAGGAGGCCCAGACCTTCCCACCCCACCCACACCCTGGTTCCTCACCCCACTGCTCAGCAGCAGTGAGGGACCTCTGATGGGGAACTCTGAGGCAGGCATGAGAGGCAAGGAGAGTGAATACCGGTTCTGTCTTAGAGGTGGGAAGGTATAGGGTCACAGGGAATGTGGAGCGTGGCAGCTTCTGGGACTGAGCTGGTCATGGAGCAGAAGTTCAGCAGTGAGGAGAATAGCATTGGGGTCAGGAGAGCCCCTACCTTCACACTGGCCTGTTGGGCAACTTTGAACCCTGCCCCACAGGCGTTAGACACCCCCAGGGCTTCCCTATGCCTTCCCCACCCACCCATCAACCCAGAAAGAGGACCCAGTTTCACCAGGAATGGGGTGTTATGCTGCTGAATGGTAGGTGCCCTCAGAGGGCAGGGGCAGTGTGAGGGGGATGACCTGAGGTGGTACTTCTGGACATCTAGCCACTACTGACCCCTCTTTCCTTCAGTCTCAATCTTACATGGCCAGAGGGCTGGCTAGTCCTCTGGCTCACGTCATTCAGAGCATGGCTGCCGATGATCTCTTCTTCTGAGGGGCAACCCTAGCCCTTCCATCCTCCGTTACCCTATTTTAATTCTCTGCACAGTGTCCATCTTTGGGGAACATTTTATGGCTGTCCCTTCACTGTGTGTAAGGCCCTTAATAAGCTGGGACCGGTCACTCTTATCCCCCATGTCTGGCCCCCTTCCTGGTCTTTCTGTCCTTACAAGACACTGGAAGATTTCTTTCCTTCCCTTTCCTGTACTTCTGTTTCCTCCTCTTAAATTTCCAGGATTGGGGGACCAGTGAGTGACTTCCAGTTGGGAACATCAGAGACCCTCAGCCATGCCTAGACTCTCCTCTGTCTGTCTGGGGCTACTCAGACCTACTCTTCCCAAGTGGGTCTTTCTACTACCACCAACCCACAGAGTGTCCCCGAGGAGGGGAGCAGAGGCCAGGGACCTCTTCAGGCAGAGAGATGCCCCTCCTGCAGAGGAGAGAAGCAAGCCCAGAAACCCTGGGAGGTGTCGGCACCAGACTAAGCTTTCTTTCCACCAGACCTCTCACTCTGCTTTTTACTCTGGAAGGTCATTAGTGCCAACAGAGGGTTAGGGGCGCCTGCTGTACCCTCCAGGAGAGAGTGGACCCCTCAGTGTCACCTCAGGAACAGGCCCCCAAGAATTTCCTCAGGAGCATCTCAGACAGCAAGCCCAGGAGTGACCCAGAGCAGGGAGGCCTCTGTCAGGAGGTTCGGGGTGCAGCACCTATACCTCCTCCAGCCAACTGGTTCCCCAACACCACCGGGGTCCCCTGTCAGGCCATCATCCAGGTCCATCATTCATTGCTAAAACTGTAGGGCCCTGGCCAGCCAAACTCCTTGACGTTAATGCTCATTTGTCTTTCGTGAATATTTTGCTCCTCCCAAGGGATAAGAACGATCCTGAACAGCACAGAGGACACAGATGCAAGAAAGCCTCCAGGGTGAGTGACACTGAATGTGACCATCCCTTTTCCAGAGCGAGGAGCCTGGCCTGGGCAGCTGAGGGATTGGGCCTGGCTGGGAGTTCCAGATGCTTGAATTTTTGAAACTATTCTACCCTAAAGATCAGTGTGACCTGGGTCATGAAGATTAGTTCACCGCCTGGGGCGCCAAGACCCTCACTGTTAAGATGAGGACCTATCTTTAAAGCTCCCTGAAGTGAGACATTCTGAGCTTTTTTATAGGTCAACTTCAAGCAGGAGTGATGAGGGGATGGCAAGGAGAGGCTCCTGTTCCTGCTGCCAGAGCCCTCCGTGGGCAGTTCCCTCTCCCATGAGCCCAGGCCAGCCTCTGGCTCCGGTTCTCAGGTTCCTCCCGTGGGCTCCTCCCTCAGGGCCCCAAGCCTCTCCAGTAAGCTGGCCATGAAGCCCCAAGCTCTTGGTCTCCTGTACTCAGCAGTGTGACTAACCCCGCACCCCATTTGGTGGCCAAATCACACGGCCCCTCTGTCTTTGGGGGCCCCAACTTCTCCAGCTGCAAAATGGGAGCAAGTGGGACAGAGGAGAGGCCCTCCCATGCTCCCTTTCCCAGGGCACCCTTGTCTGGCAGGGTGGGGGTGGGGGAGAAGCAAAGGAAGGAAGGGGCAAGGGTGAGGACAGATGGGAAAGAACTGTGGACATGAGGAACTAAGGGAGGAGAGAAGGTGGCACTTGTAAGCCCCAAGTTCAGAAAGACGGAATACAGGTGTGGGGCAAGGGCTGTGTTTGGGTGGCACCTGTTTTGGGTCTTTTGCAGAACTGGCCCCTCCCCAGATGTCAAGAGCTGCTAATCAGATCACAACAGAGGGTATATGGGAAAAGGGGGGCGGCGGAGAGGGGCAAGGGAGTCTGGACAAACCGGCACATACACGACAGATGTTTGCTCAGAAAAATACAGGAAAATCATCATGCAAATATAACAGGGAATCTGCTTTCTCACACCGCTGGCTGCTCTGCCTACTTGCTTTCCTCTGTTTTGCCAATCGGTGTGAGGAGGGGTTGGGAGCGGGTTTGGGGGGGTTGGGGGAGGTCTGCTCTGCATATTCATGCTGGCCTCCTCCCTTCCACTCCCCAGAACAGTCCTTTCTTTGTAAATGTCACCCCCAAAGTGAGCCCTGGGCTTGGTCTGTCCCCACGTGGGTGTGAGAGAGATGCTCAGTTGAGTTTCAACCCCCTCTGGCCCTCCACTGTCCTCTCCCTGGCAGGAAGGTCACTGGAGCCCCCCCACCCAGGGGTGGCACTGCCTTTCCTGGTCAGAGCGCCCCACACAGTACAGGTCTTGGTCCCACCCCAGTACCTACCCTCACCTCACAGTCACACTTTCCAAATATCAAGAAAACCGACCGGGTGGCCAGCCAGAGGCCCCCAGCAGGTCTGAAGAGAGCTGCCTGGCTGCTCCCATTCCTGAGGTGTGTGCAGAGCCAAGGGGCACACTGGCCGGTGGGCACAGCTAGAGTCGTCCCCACTCCCTACTGGCTCATTTCCCAACCAAAGGTGAAGGGATGACTGACTCCAGCCCTTTAGCACCCGGACCATGTTAAAGACCCCACAGTGCCTGGACCCCAGACATGCCCCCAGAGCTCGCCCCAAGAAGCCCCTAGCTCATGAGCAAGGCAGCTGCCCTCTGGCCCTGGTCTCCCTTACTGCTGTTTGCCACCCACACTGGGAGAACCCCCAGGAACCCGAATATCCCAACTGCCAGGAGCCCAACAGTTCCAACTGCCAGGAGCCCAAAGGTCCCAACTGCCAGGTTCTGAGTTTCTATGGCAACAGCAGCTGGCCAGGGACAGAAAGGGGCCCCATGAACCCAGCCTGTTCCCAGCCCCATTAAGGGGGGGTGCTCACTGTTTGTGCTTTGTTCGATGTTGGGTGGGGGTCAGCAAAAGAGGAGGAGCCAGTTCCATATTTCCATGGAAATACTACAGGCCCTAGCCCCTCAGGCCAGGGGTCTGGCCGCCAAGAGGGGCTGGGTGGGAAAGCCCTCCTCCCTCTGGGCAGGCTGAGATGTTGCCCTAAGATAGCATGAAGACAGTCAGACAGCAGGAGGTCTGGAGATGTGGGCCCAGCAAGGAGGCCCATTACACTCGCATCCCGCATCCCGGCTGCTCCCGGGCTTCGTGGGTCACTGCTGCCCGTCTGGGATTAGCAGGGTCGTGGAAGCCCGGAGAGCTGAGCTTGGGGTGTGGGGGCCTGCATCTGAGAGGTGGTGGGAGCTGGCCCACCATGCTTCTCAGAACCCAAAGGCCGCTCCCAGGCTATTCGGAAGACACTTGAAGGGGGTGGTGGAATGTCCCCGTGCCTTTGCTCCCTTCCTGTCAGCAGGGCCTCCGCCCTCCCACCTCTGCTGGGTGCCGGCAGCGGGGAGAAGGGCACCCAGCATGATGACTCAGAGCCACGCTCCGAAGGCATGGCTGTGGGGCTTTCTAGAAAGAAAAAGTACCCACCTGATTCTCAAGTCCCTCAGCCCCAGGAGACCACAGCTGGAAGGGGTGGTGGGTGGATAAAGGACGGGAGCCCCAGGAGAGCCGCTAGAGGTGGGGGTAGCACTGGGCTGCAAAATTGGGTGACTGACTCTAGCCTGCCTTGTGACCCTGGGGTTATTACCTCCTTTCTCTGGGCCTCAGTTTCCCCATCCTTAAAAGAAGAAAACTGCCCAACGTCCACCTGGTGCTAAATCTCCAAGTGACCTGTTCCCCAACAGGGGACCTCTCCCTGCCCCAGAGTGACTGTAGTCCATCTCTGCCCCAGGCTCATTTGCCCCCTATAACCTGTCCCTACTCCCAGAGCCCCAGGCCCCACCCTCCTTGACTGCCTCGCCTGCTCTCCAGCCCCACCCAGCCCCACACACCCCAGCAGAGTCCCTGGGCAGCACAGTAAAGACGCCTGGTTTCAGTATCTGTGTAAACTTGAAGGAGAACGAGTCTTTGTTTTCCTGTCCGTTATTGTTGGGTGATGGTTGTTCACAGTCAGGTGGTGGTCAGGTGTGTGCATGGGTGCGTGCGTGCGGGTGTGCGTGTACGTCCAACTCCTTGGCCTCGGCCCCCTGCACGCCCCTGCCCGGCCACCCGGGCCCTTCCCCACGTGCCCCTGCCCTCCCCCTCCGACCTCACCAGGGAGGAGAAGGTCACAGCTTCTGCTGAGCCGAGACCCCCTTCCAGTAATCGAGGATATCATGCAGGTCCTCATCCTTGGCGAACTGGACCTTCTTGCGCAGGGCATGGCCCGCGGCCATGTACACCTCTTCCCGGTGGTGCTTCTTGTAGGGCCGGAAGCGCTCCCAGATCTTGTGCGTGCTCTCTGAGGAGTACTCAGGGCTGGAGGAGTACCCTGAGTAGTAGTGTCTGGGGGAGAGTTGCGAGTAGGTAGAGTCCCGCTTGGAGCGGGTCAGCGGCTTGAGGAAGGACACGCGCTGGCTCAGGCTGTCGGCGCCCTCCTCATAGTACAGGGCTGGGAAGCTGTGCCGGTGCTCACTGCAGTGGTAGGCCGGCTTCACCTCCAGGTGGTGGACACCACCCCCGCCACTCCCACTGCCTGCACTGCCCCCGCTGCTGCCCGCAGGCACCAGGGGAAGCCGGTCCAGGGGGCTGTTGAGGGGGCTGCTCTTCTCGATGTACTTGGAGTCACCCTTGGCCAGCCCTGCGGAGGCTGGGTGGTCGGGCACGTCCAGGCTGAAGACCTTGGCACTCTTGATGGAGCCGCTAGAAGAGACACTGCACGTTTTTCGGGCCACGGCAGCGTCGGCGCTCAGCTGACGCTGTAGCGGGTGGTGGGAGCTCTCCTTATACGGGGGCGAGAGGAAGCTGGGACGCTCCAGGGCCCCAGGGGCTGCTCCCGAGGAGGCTGGTGTGGCTGCAGGGAGGGACTGGCACTCGAAGGCCAGTTCAGGGTCCCCACCACCACTGCCACCCCCCAGAAAAGAGGCCGAGTCCAGCTTGAGGGCATCGATGCAATTGTTAATGATCTGATTGACCTTGTCCACCTCCTTGGCGATGGTAGAGATCTCAGCGGCTGAGCCCTGGCCATTCTCCAGGTCCGGGAGGTCATCCTCGGGCCGGGCCAGGCCATCCCCACCCGTGCCTGTGCGCACTTCGATATAGTTGCCCTTGGTGGCCACCTTGGGTGTGTCCAGCCCGGCCTCCAGCCCCTTGGAGGTGGGCAGCTTCTCCCCGATCATGGAGGGGATGGAGGACATGCGGGACACGGGAAGCACGGGGGGCTCACCCAGCTTCTGGGCAGCATGCACGACAGACCCCGTTTCCACGTCGGCACCGTAGCGCATCTCCAGGATGGTTTTCTTGACCTTGACAGACTTCTGCTTCTCTTCCTGCATGCGCCGCTTACGCAGGCAGTAGTAGACAGCTCCCAGCACGATGACCATGCCAAAGAGGCAGCCCAGTATGGTCATGATGTAATGGGTGGTGGTGGAGGTGCTGGGCGCCAGGTCGCCTGGGACCGGATCCCGCGTGGTGAAGGCCAGGCAGGTGTGGTTGAAGCGGCGGCTGTTTCGCAGAGAGGTCACACAGAAGGTGTACTCAGTGTGTGCCCGCAGCTTGTCAAGGGTGACGATCTCCTTCTTGTTTTTGAGAGTCATGACATCGGAGAAGTAGCTATTATTGTACTGGACAAGGACGTACATCTTGCTGTAGGGATGTGGGATGATGACCACCAGGGTGGCCGAGGTGAAGGTGACATGGTGCAGCTTGATGGCGGGCCCCGCGGACGCGTCTGTGGTAGATGAGGCCGGCGGCTCCACTGAAAGGATGTCATCAGGGTTGAAGCCCGAGTTCTCGTCCGGCTCCCGCTGGGTGTCGGTGGAGTAGGGTGTGGGGTGGCTCACAGGTCGGGCGGGCAGCGAGCCATTGCGGCACTTGGCCTGGAGCACGGTGATGGCATTGAGGCTGTGGTAGGGTCGGGGCACCAGCAGCGGGTAGCCAGCAAACTCACGAGGCGACTCACACTGCAGGCGGTCATAGTTCTTGGTAACGTTGTTGAAGACCACGAGCCAGGTGAGGAAACCGAAGAGGTCGCACTCGCAGTTGAAGGGGTTGCCGGCCAGCTCACACACCATCAGGCTGGCCAGGCTGGCAAAGGTGGTGCCATCCAGGCGGCTGAGACGGTTGGAGGACAGGTCGATGCTGATGAGGCTCGGGCACTCGGAGAAGGCGGTCGGCGTCACCACCTCGATGAGGTTGTGCTGCACGAAGAGGAACTGCAGGCGGCCCATGCCACGTAGCATGCCCTCGGTCAGGTTGCTGAGCTTGTTGTAGCCCAGCTGCAGCACCTGCAGGCTCGACTGGCCCAGGAAGGCGCCGTCCTCAATGTAAGAGATCTCGTTCTTGGTGAGGTTGAGGTCAGTGAGGTTCCCGAAGCGGTTGAGCGAGGAGTACAGCACGGCCTTGAGCTTGTTCTCGTTGAGCCGCAGGTCGTGCACGGTGCTGTTGATGTGCTGCGGGATGGTCTCGTAAGGCGGCTGGTTCTGGCTGCAGATGGCCAGCCACACATACCCCTTGTCGCCCTCGATGAGCCAGCAGTCGGCCCGCACGGCGCCGGGCCGGCACACGCAGAGCAGTGCAGCTGCGCACAGCCCCAGGCGCAGCATGGCGCTGGCCACGGCCCCCTCGCAGGCCGGGCTCAGGGTGAAGGGCACAGAGGGCCTAGAGGCCAGAGGCTGGGGCTGGCAGCACAGTCCTACCTGGGGCCGCCACCATCTTGGGGGCGACCCCCAGCACAAGGGCCCCAGGTGAGGCAGGCACCACCAGTGCCAACTCCCGGGGGCCTTCCTGGGCGTTAGCAGCAGGTGCCGGGCACTGTGGCCGGGCCAGGGCCAGGGCCAGGGGTGCTGCGGGACCCACAGCCCGCTTCCCACGTTGTTCTTCGGCTGGGAAGGCACACGAGCTCTCAGCGTTTGACTTCCTCTTCTTGCCTCTCCTCCTCTCCTCCTTCCGCAGGTTCTGAGCTCAGAACTTCAGACGATTCCCGTGGAAGGCTGCAGAGTGAAGCTCTGAGAGGGAAGCAAGTGAGACAGGGGCAGGAAGGAAGAGGCCCATCTGTCACCTGGTTCCTGAAAGGCAGCACCGAGAGGGGGTGACAAATCAGTGTGAAGGCTCAGAGTAGCCCCTCAAAGTCCAGTGCAGGCCCCCAGTCCCTTCTCCATCCTCTCCCATGGGGTGGGGGAGGGGGTCCTCTGTACCAGGTGCACTCTGGGGCCCTACAGTAAAAGAAGGAATGTGGTGGGTAGCGAGAGAGGGAAGAGGGAACTGGAGGCCTGAACGGAGGGAGGAGGGGCAGAGCCTGAGGACTGGGCACAGAGGGGACACTGTCAAACTAACGAGTCAGGTGCACATACCCATTCACATGTACTCACACACACCCTCAGCACACTCATGTCCATACTTTCCCATCTGCCCACACAAAGACCCACATGATCCAGACTCCACAGCATGCACACAGACAGGTGTGTACACACACACACACACACTCTCTCTTAGTCTTCTGTAAGACAAATGGGCCGTACATACATGGCCATGTACCGGGGCAGGCACCCTCCAGTCCAGATAAAGAATTAAGAAGCCCAGCAAAATGCCTCCTCTCCTCCATGCCCAGAGATAAATAATTCATTTGTTGTGTAACCGTTCTTGTTCCAAAAATAATTCCCTTGTCTCGGCTTCTATGGGGGAGGGGAGCAGAGCAGCATGGCTGTGGGCCCCCCAAGCATGGGAATGTGGAGGCTGGGGGTCTCCAGCAAGGGGAGGACATGGAACAAACTCTTCTTACAGACAGAAGCAGAGCTGAGAGAGAGGGCAAGAAAGGTAAGCCATACATAGCCCCAATCCTACCTCCTCAAAGATAGAGGGGTGGGGGGAGCCCTCAGACCGGCAAAAAAGCCAAAGGCTCTAGAACAATGTGATCAAAGTCCCACAGAGAGGGGCAGGGACTTGCCATGAGTCACAAACACAACCTGGGCCAGGATCAAGGCTCCTGAGGCAGCAGAAATCAGGAAGCCTGGGGCCCAGTCCACTGGGCCCAATTAGGTAAAGCAAGTGAGTCTGTTTCCACCTCTATAAAGTGGGGACCAAGTCCCTACCTGGCCATCTGATGGGAGAAGAAGTAAGGTGAACTGGGCTGTCCCTGCCAAGATGCAGAGGAACAGGGGAGACAGCACAGGACTCAGAGCCTACAGACCCTCATTTTCCAAGTGGGGAAACTGAGCCCCAGACCAGGGGAGACTTGTTCTGGTGGCCTGGCAAACCAGACACAGCCCCTGGGGCTGCAGGTACCCCCACCACCACCACTACCACCATTGCTTTCTGGACTGCGGGAAGAGCCCAGTGTTCCCTCCCTCTGCCCTGGGCAGTGGCCAGGGATGTGAGGATTAGGCAAGAGAAATTCACATTTGGATAAAGAAAGCCAAAGACCGTTCACAAGAGCCTCCTCTGTTTCCTGCTCCTCCTCCTGGGAAACTCCAGGAAGGAGAACGCTTTGAGAAAAAAAAAAGTTAAACCTTTGCCTTTAAAGCAAAACCAATTTACAGCCCTCAGCCCCAGAGGGCTACTGGAACCAAGGAAAGGGAAGCGAGGAGGGGAGCGTGCCAGAACAAGTCCAAGCAGGCAGTTTTTGTCGAGCAGGCAGGTGACCAGGGCGTCCAGATGACCCCTCAGATTAAAGGCTGACTTGAAGTCAGAGGCTGTGATAATCAGGACCTCTGGGAGAGGCGTTCTCATACCTGCCAGCCCCCTGCAGGACCAGTTTGGGCTGAGGGGCCAAACAGGGTGGAGGTGGGACACCGTGGGGCCAGCTGCAAGGAGGGGTGCCCAGGCAGCAGAGAGCATTTCTGTCCTTGGCTGTGCAACGCAACGTCTCAGGGCCAGAGTAGACCTCAGCTCCTGTCCAACGTGGCCAGGTCAATCTTGCCCCTTCTGTGGCCCCATTGCCCTCAACACACACACACACACACACTGCATATACTGGAGGAGGTTGATTGCCCTCAACACACACACACACACACACACACTCTGCATCTACTGGAGGAGGCTGAGTCGCCAAGCTCGCTCTGTCAGAGAACCCTCCATCTGCACCTCCTCCAGCTAGCAATGTCTGGGGACCACATTTGTATGCAGGTGCATGCACAGGTGTGCGCTGGCTCAGAGCGCCAGTGCAGGAGTGTGCTGACATGTACAAGTAGATGGATGTGCAGGCAGGCGTGAGCACTCACACATGCCTGTGTGCCTTGTGGCCAGCTACAGGGGTACTCAAGAGTGAACGTGGGCGCGCGTGTGGGGCATCTCAGAAACACAGGCAAACACTTGCCTATATGTCGACATGTTAAACACATGTATTATATGCCCTTATGTGTGCACATGTGCACCTTTTGTCCCATAGAGCCCCCTTATATCTACCCCCTATCCTCAGATCTGAATTGCTTAAACCAGCAGCCCCTCTGCCAGGCCCCAGAGCTGTTGGGTAAAACTGAGCTGCTGGAGCCTGGATAGCCCAGGCCATGCTGAAGGGGGGAGGGGTATAAATAAAGCTGAGGGGGCAGGGAGGGGAGTAGGAGAAGGGGCCCAGGCTTGGTGTGGGGAATAGTGCTGCCCCATCTCTTCCCTTCCCAGCCCCCACCCCAGCCACTCTAAGCTCTGCCCCTCTGAGCCCTCAAGGTGACCCTGCCCATTGTCCTTTCTCCCACTCCTCCCAGTCTCCAGGACAGCTTGGGCCAGGGCCTGGCTCACCCCACCCTCACTCTCCCCTGTGACTCAGATGGAGGGGTAAAGGGCCCCCCCATCACCCTGTCCCCTGTGCGTCAGCACGATGTCCCCGTCCTTGTCCCTGGGCTGCCTGCCCACCACCCGTGGAGGCCTGACACAGCCAGGGACGGGGACCGCAAGGCTTTGGAGGCGCTGACAGTAGCACTTGGCCCCCAGCCTGCTGTGCGCCCACTCAAGGTGTGAGGGAGGGGGTTCTGGCCAGCAGTGGGTCGGTTCCCTTGGGCCTGGGGCTGGAGTCTCGAGGATCTCACCCTTTCCCTGCTCCTGTGAGGGCGACCCCCTAGCACACACAGTAGTGGGAGGAGCAGGACACTGCCCCCCACACACCTGGGGGTGGAGGAGAGGAAAGGAGGTGAGGGAGTTGCAGACAGGAGGCGAGGACTGAGAAGGATGGGAAAGTAAAGATGTGGAGACAGCCAAGCAGGGAGAAATGGAGTAATGGAGGGTGCGTCTAAGACAGAGGGACCAATGGTCTGCAGAGCAGCACAGGCAATGATAGATGGGAGGGGGGCTGAAGGAGGGGACACAGCACCTGCTGCCCACCCACCCAGGGACAGGGAGACAGATGAGCACTGGGCCTAGCTGAGCCATTGAAATGCAGCCTGTGACCAGCTCAGGGGAGGGGGAGGCGGCAGGAAGCAGCTGTTGGAGGCAGAGGCCTTTTCTGCCCAGGGCTGAGATGGTGCTCAACCTGGCAGGGCGTGGCCGGTGGCACAGCAAAGTGCAGCTCCTAGCTGGCCTGGCCTGTGGGGACCCCTCCCCTTTCCCCTTGTCCCCACTGTGCCCCCCCACACACACACACAGGCATGGCAGCAATGAGTGACCTCTGGCCAGAGCTGGGGCAGCCCAAAGTGCCTCACCGCACCTCTTTAAGGGTCCCTCTCTCCTTCCACCAGAGAGAGAAGGAAAGTGGCAAGTGGGGGACAGCATGCCATCAAGGAATCTAGGGGCAGGCCCCAGCCAAGCTGGCTACACACCATCTTACATCCCTTCTCATGGGGACACCCCTGGATGGAGAGGAAGGAGAAGAGTCAGCAAGACCCAGGGGTCTAGGGAGCAGAGCTGAGGTGGGGTCTCAGTTCAGAGTATGCATGACATGGAATGTCTGAGTCACTGTGGACAGATGGCTTCCCCTCTCGGGGCCTCAGCAGCGCTTCCCCCCAGTCAGTGGTTGGTTTCTGTGCCCTTCTTCTCCAGGTGCCATGAGGCTTGGGGCCGCTCTGTGGACTCAGAATCCTAACACTCCAGAGCTAAAAGAAGGAGCCCTTGCTCAGCCCACTCCCAGCCCTTCTCAGAGAAGAAAGTGAGGCCAGGACTGGGGAAGAGATACATTCCTCTGGTGGCAGATCAGGCTCAGGACACAGGGTAGCACTGACAGTTCCAGATCTGCCAACCTTGAATGTCCTCTGGAGCTATTGCCCTGACATGGCTGCCCATCCTCTAACCCAGGACCCAGGGCACAAGCTTGCATTTTTGCCCATGAGTGGGATGGATAGCTCCTACCTCTCGAACCTGCAATGGACTAATGTGCATGATCACCACACAAGGTTGCTCCCAAGGGTTCAGCATCCTTGGCCTCCCCCTCCCTGAGCCAGGTGAGAGGATAGGCAGGCTGAGGTCACCTGAGTGTCCCCTAGCCAGGGGTGGGGTAGGGAGGAGGGATCAGCAAGGAAGACATGGTCTGGCCAGCTCAGAAACCTCGTGGGAGTTGCAGGCCCTCTCCAAACCTCAGTTTCTCCACCTGCGTGGCAAGGTGAGTGCCACTCATCTCCTAGGGCTCCCACAAAATTCCAGGACATAATGGAGACGGGTATTCTCTACACAGAGCAGAAGGCCCAGCAAGGCACCACCTTGGGCTCCTGTTCACGAGGCCACACTCACACGGGGACATTGGAGGGGTTCAGGGATCAAGCAGGAGAGGTAGTCCATGTTCCAGCCTCCCAGGAGCAAGGATATGAAGCTTAGCCAGGGAAATCTCATTTGCAGCAGCTGATAAGCCCTGGCACGGGCTCCTCCCTGGAATAGTCTGGCCAGGACTCCCAAGGTACCATTGTCACTGTCCGTGTCAATGCCATTACCAAGGATTAGGAGGACCAAGCACTGCTGGTGTCCAGCCAGAACTCCCAGGGGAGGCAGCCACCTCACCTCACTCTGCTGGAAGCACAGCACCAGGCCACGGGTCCCAGAGACAGGCTACCCCTGGGAGCAGATAGGTAGCTCTGCTTTCTGGGACAAAGCCTGCCACCCCCTTGGGCAGGACACTGGGTCTTGTCTTTGCCTCCACCTCATCAGGCTTCTTCAGACATGCTGCTCTGGGTCTTAATTCCTCATCTCTAAACAGGATAACTAAGCCTTCACCATTGAACTACTGTTTTGTAGGTGAACCCTTTGGACCTCAGGTGCAATGAGCACCACTGCAGGGCAGAAAGAAAAAAGCATGGATGTTGGAAGAAGAGGGTCCGCGGACTGAATGCTGAGCTGTGCACGTGAATTAACCTCTCTGGGGCTCCAGTATCCTCACTTGTAAGATGGTCAGGACTACCCCTTACCCAGTGGCTCATTTGTGTCTGATGTTTAGGTCCCTTAAATCTTATAGCACCCTCCATGGCTGGCACTGGTAGCATCATTTTACAGATGACAAACTGAAGGCTCTCTCCTTCCCCATCTTTCTCTACATACCTGGGCCCATGGCAGGGACTGGACATGCATGAGCTGTCTGGTAGATTTCTTCCCCCTTGTGACAGCACCTCCCTCCCTATCAGGAAAGTGTGCCAGCATGGATTGTGTACACACCAAGAGAGACTTCAGTTTCTCCCATCAGTCAGGAAGTATACTTATTGGAAGCCAGCTATGCCCCTCAAACCCCCAGGCCCACTCCCACCTCAGGGCCTTTGCACATGCTGTTTTCTCTGCCTGGAATGCTATTCCCTCAGTATCTGAACTCACTACCTCATTCAGGTCTTCACTCAACTGCTCTCCCCAACCGCACCCTTCCTCACACCAAATCTGAGATAACCCCACTGGTCACTCAGCTTGACCTTTGGTCCATTCAGAGCACTCAACATGACCTATCATTTAGTTTTTTATTATCACACCCTTCATGGCCCCCCATCATGAAATCAAAGCAAGCTTCATTTTATTCACTCCTGTAACCTTCATGCCGAGAACAGGGTCAGGCATGCCTAGGACATGATGTGTAAAATAAGAGCTCAGGGCGAGACAGGGTGCTATCAGAGGGAGGGGCTCCATTTCTGGTGGGGTGCTCACACTGTGCCAAAAATGTGATAAGCCTTCCTTTTATTTATTTTTTTAAGGGTCTCAGGTGCTTTTATTTATTTATTTAAATTTTTTTTAGATTTTATTTAAAGAGATGAGATAGGGGGGGGGGGGGGGGAGCAGAAAGCATCAACTCCCATATGTGCCTTGACCAGGAAAGCCTGGGGTTTCAAACCGGCGACCTCAGCGTTCCAGGTCGACGCTTTTACCCACTGCACCACCACAGGTCAGGCTGATGAGCCTTCCTTTTAGCCGCATTACCTCTCTTATGTTTCCCATTTTACAGGTGAGGAAACAGGCTCAGAGAGGTGCACTGATCTACCCAAGACCACACAGCCAGGAACCAGGAGCCAGACTTTCCAGAATCCCTGTGGAGGTGATTTCTCTCCAACTTGCATACCTCCAGTGACAGGGATCTCAGCATACATCTGAGGCTACTTACTTCTTTCTTGAACAGCTCTGATTGTTAGAAATTTCTTCTTGTATTACAAAGCCAAATCTACCTCTGTTTATTGGTCCTGGCCTGTCTGGAGCCACTGTCAATAGCGGCCAATAGTCCCCCTCAAAGTCCCTTTTGATATTTGCTAATCTGTTACCCCGTGCCTCTGCAATCTGCTTATCTAAGGTGCACGGCCTCACGGCCTCCACTGATCTTTCTACACCATGGTCTCAAGTCCCCCCACCCTTTGGTCCAGCTGTGCAGGGTCATGCCAGCTGTCAAGGTCCCTCCTAAAAATGTCACCTAGAGCCAAGCATCAGTGCCAATATGTCTGAGCAGTAATGGGCACCAGGGGCCCTCTGCCTTCCTTTGTTCGGCACAGGCTTATTAGAGCAGTGTTGAGTGTGAGCGAATGTATCAGCATTATGTCCTCACCTTGTTGTCCTAGATGTCAACCAAACCCCCTTCACACACACACCAGGCAGCTCAGATAACCTCAGAACGTCCTCTGGGTTTCACCCGAGGTGCTGGGTGTCCATCCACCCCCATTCAATCACGTCTTGTTAGTCTCATGCCTTAGTGCCAGCTGCTCCACATCTTGGGGAAGCTAAGTTCTGTCCCTCGATGCCCAGCACCTGCTCCTGGTTCTGTGCCAGCCTGCGCTGGGCGAGCAGGCACGGCTGCATCCATTTCCATGTCTAAGGAAACAGGAACCAAGCCCACAGCTCACCTCCAGGGCAGGCAGGGCACTCTGTCCCACCAGCTATGCACACACCCACATTCCTTACATATCCTCGTGTGTTTACTGCACACCTACTATGTGCCTGGCACTTCACTGAGCTCCAACTTACCCAGGAGACCTCAATAAGGGCACCACCCCAACAGCAACAGCTGACAGTAACTGAGTTTGCAAGGCCTGGACATACTGGGCACTCGTCTCCACACCCAGAGACAGTGGCCCGAGAAGGAGACTGGGTGAGTTTGCAGAGTCACAGGCAGTCATGACACATAGATGGCTGGCTCATTGTGTGACCTTGGGCAAGTCAGTGCCTTACCCCTCTGGGCCTCAGTTTCCTCACCTGTTCAGGGGAGAAGAGCTGTGCACAAGTGTCTCTGGTCTCCTGGGCCCGCCCCAAAGCCCTCTGCAAACCGCCTACCGGTTGTTTCCCATGCACTCAACGGGTCCTTGGGCCTCCCCTGCCCCCAGGAGTGTCCCATCTGTCATTAGCACCTGTGCTGTGTCTAGGCCTCAGGGGAAGGAGGTAGGCAGGAGGATGGAAGGGTTTTTACCAAACAGCCTGCCTTGGGAAACCACTCAGTAGCCCGAGAGAGGAGGACCCAACACTGGTTCTGGGGACAGCTCTTCACATGTAGCCCAGGTCACATAGCCTACTCCCTGGCACCCATTCCCCAGCCCCAAGCAGCCCAGCACCCACTCCACCCACCGCCAGGCACTTGGTAGAGCACGTGATCCTCCTTCCCACAACCAAGGATGACCTGTATTAAATGTCCTTGTCTTGCTCCCATCCCAGGGGTCATCTCTGGCTTTCCCAGAATCCTCTAGGCTATTCATGACTGCCTCCCCCACCTGACCCCTACCCCCCCAAGCTGACCCCTGTCCCCCCCACCTGACCCCTGCTCCCCTACTTGGCCCCTGCCTCCCCCGCCTGGTCCCTGCTGGCCTCTTAGCCTTGGCTCCAGCAAACCCCAGGCCCCCACTCAGCTGCAGCCCCAGGCACTACTCACCAGTCTCCACTGGACCCGCTCTTTCACCAGTGCCTGCGCACGCACGGCTGCCTCTGCCTGCATGGCCTCCATTCATTCATTCAATAAACATTTATGGAGCACCTACTATGTACTAGGCGCCAGCTAGGCCCGCCCTCCCAGCTCTGCCTCCTCCACCTGCTCCTCCTCCAGGGCCCCAAGGGGTGAACATTTCCCTGCCTTCCAACATCCTCAGGGCTGTCCCAAGGCAGAGTGGCATGTCAGGGGCCTACCGGGAGAAGTGGAGGCTCCGGGTGGTGGAGACTGCGGCCCACTCAGCAGCAGATTGTTGGGGGAGGGATGCACAGCCTGGGGCAAGATGAAAACCATCCTGGGCTTACGCAGGCTGGGCCTACACACACCTCTCATTAACTGGTTTAATTCTCAGCACAGCCTTATTGAGTGATACTATTATTATTCCCACTTTACAGAGGTGGAAACTGAGATCTCACAACTTCTACACAGCGGCTTTTAACCTCCGTGGCACTGGACTCTGGGTCAGGAGATGCTGGGGAACTGTTTCATCTGGGCAGTCAGTTTCAGATACTTTTCTGAATTAACTGCCAAAATTGAAAACTTGGGAGATTTTATTTTTAAAATCCCCATTTCTGGAATCCAGTGAAAACCCTAGGAGACGTGGCTACCCAGGGTCCACATCCCATCAGGACCAGAGCAGGTGTCACTGGTCCGTGGGCCTGCCCGCCTCCCTGCCTGTCTGGCTGAGGTTCCACTGACCCCTGGGCACTGGAGTTCTCAAGGCCAGCATGGAGGAAACTCCCGAGTGGGGACAATTAGAATCTCAGTCCCCTCATCTGGGACCCAAGGGTACCACCACCCCTGCCTCCCTGGTTCAGTGGCTCTAGGTCTTTTGTGTGTGTGGGGGGGGGGGGGGGGGACGGGACTCTGGTTTTAAATCTGGGGTGCAAGAGTTCTATGATGTATCTACAATTCTTTGGTCCTAAATGTGTACAGAGTATTGGCCTCTGTGGTCACCAATTCTACAGACTTCAAGTTGCCCTGACCTGTCCACACTCCCCACTGGTTTGGCTCCAAGGAGGCACACTGGGGTAGGAATCCCAAACCAGGGGCACACCCAGATGGCCCCCCCAGACCCCTAGACCTGCCTGTCACCCTGTGGGGCCCTGGCTCTTCAACAATGCTGCTTGGCTTGCTGGGTAGAGTTTGGGGCTTCCATTGGGGCTAATGGGTTACTCACTCCCAAATAAAATTCCCACGCCATCAAACACAGCCGGCTGGCCGGCCTGGGCTGAGGTTCCGGCCAAGGCTGGTGTGAATACCAGGAGGCCTAAAGCTTCTGTTGCTGAAGCCACACCTCAGAACCGGGCCTGCAGCACAAGGCTCTGAGGGTTCTGGAATGACTCCCTGCTCCTGCTGCTCTCCACACAGATTTTGGGTTCCCCACTCTGCTCACCTGGAACTCCTCCTGCCTGTCCTCCCCACTGCTTCTCCAGGCCCCGGAACCCAGGGCCCAGAGACAGCCAGGGCCAGGAGAAGAACCCCTTCTAGGGCCAAAGTCCATCACAACCCCAAGCCAAGCGGTCACATGGGGTTGCTCTCCTGGCACTGAAACTAGCTTCTCTGGAGCGGCTGGGGGAGCATTCAGAGGCCTGCAGCTGGTGTATCAGAGAACAAGGAAGCTCTGTCCCTGCAGGAGACCATGTAGTGCTGGGAAGGGCTACCCAACGACTGCAGGCTGCGCAGAAACCATCACTCGGGGCACGTGGCCAATCCACGGTGACTGGTCCCGCCTAAGGTTCTCCTGCAAGGGTAGGCCACATTCAGCTCAAATCCCAACTCTGCCACTTAACCAACAGCGTGGCCCTGGCAAGCTTCTTTTCTCTGAGTCTCAGTCTCCTCTTCTGTAAAACGGGACTAGAAGGGCACTACCTCAGAGGGTGGTAGAGTGAATGGCTCTGGCACATAGTAAGTGCTCAATAAGGATAGCTGCTGCCAGCATGGTTATCATGACCTGGGTCCTCATCACCCACTGATGTATCAATGGCAGCAGGAAGGGGACAAGACCTGGCCCCTGACAGTATCTTCTTTTGGTCTTGAGGGCAATACATCCCTCTTCACCAGTCCCTACACCCTCTCACAGGTCCAGCCTCACGAAGACCAGCGCCCCACACCCCCTTCAGCCTGGTCCCCAGACTCTGTTTCTCTCCCACTGCTAAGCACAATGGCTGTTCTAATTAATGGATTATCTCAGTGTGACAGCTGTGGTCTTTTGAAAATTGGGTTGAATAACAAGATCCTGGCGTATGGTAATTTCTTTTCATCTCCTACTCCCTCTTTCTCTCTCCCTCACTCCAGCTTTGTTATGCATGCAAATGTTTTTCCCCTTTTCCTCCTTCTCAAACACCTTCCTCCTCCAGATGGCCTAGGGGACAGACATCGGTTCTGCTTTCCCCACCAGTCTGCTTTACAGTGAGGCAGGTGGGAACTGACCCTCCTGGGCCCCTCCTGGGCACCTGACACATGTGCCTTCTGTAATCTCCCAGCGGACCCAAGTCCTGACACCTTCCTCTTGGGACTGCACCGGCCCTGGAGAGTGACCTACACCTCAGCTTTCCTCCTACCTCCCAGGCTGCTCCTTTGCCTTCCCTGAGGTCCTGGTCACAGCCCTCTGCTATCCTCCCCCAGCCCCTCCCCCACCTCATACTTTCCCAAGGCTCCTTTTATCACTTCTTTGTGCTGACCATACCCAAGCCACTGTACACCAGCTGCTTCCTCCCTGCACCTGAAACTCCACTCATTCACATCCACTACCGACTCACCTTTCGTGCTCCCACTCCCTGACCAGCGAGAAGCACCCCCGCTGCCCAGCTCCCTGCACCTGGAAGGTCTTCGTGTGTACCCACCCACTACTCCTGCTCTGCTCCAGCCTTCTGCCCTCTGCCCCAAATGAACTTCTCAATTAGCATCCTCCCTGATCTCTGCCTCCAATCTTATCACCCCTTCAATCCATCCTCCACCCAGCAGAGGATGAGCAAGTTCTAAACTATGAATCTGAGCATGGCACTCTCCTGCTCGAAAGACTTTGTTGGCTCCCTACTGATCTGGGAAAATTCCAACAGACATCAAGGTACCAGAAACCCTGCCCCCCTGCCCATGGGGTCCTATGGAGCTGGTTCCTATTCTCCTCTTCTGCCTTCCTGCCCCCCCCACCAATTAAAATTGTCCGGTTGGGGTCCTTCTGTGGGTTCCCACAGCCCCCTGGGCTTCCTCCATCATAACTGGCATCATACCTGTTGTTATTACCCCTGGACTGACTTCTCCAAGGAAGGGCCCAGGTACTCCATTACAGCCCAGCACCAGGCACCCAGTAGGTGCTCAATACATGTTAACGTCTGAATGAAAGAGGTCTGCTCTCTCCCTTTATAGATAAGGAAACCGAGTCTCAGAGTAATTAATGACTTGCTCAAGATCACACTGTTTGTGCAAGACAAAACCAGGATTTGAACCCAGGACTATTATTCCAATGCCAGTCTTTTCTACTTCCTAAAAGGGCTGTGGGGATCAGCTTCTGCACAGATCTTAGGGGACTCGAACAGAGATAAGAATGGATAAGGAAATGGGACCCCCTACCCAGGCTGTCACTGCCAAGACCTTGAACTAGCCCCATGACTCCCAGGGCTTCAGTCGGCTCATCTGTAAAGTGGGAAGGATCCTGCCTCACTCCCCATCTCAGAAAGTTGCTGTGGGGACAGAAATTCAGGTCTTAGAGAAAGCCCATCCTGCTAATAACATCTGAGGGATTTGATTCCCTCAGCCCCGTCCGAGCCCATCTGCGATGCCCTTGGCAGGCAGTCCTCAGAGCTTGGGGTCTTTCTAGGATGAGAGATGTCACACAGGACAGAGATTCCATCCCTCAGTGAGGACTATTAGGAGAAGCAGGGGAGTTTAGGGACTCAGATCATGACCTTGGGCAAAAAGCTTCCCTCTCTCAGCCTAGGCATCCTCATCTGTGAAGTGGGCCCATTAATGCTCATTGTTAGGATTGCAATGGGAACTAAGTGCAAAGTGCAGGCACTACTACGACCACAAGCTTCTACAGGAATGTGATCCTCAACTGTTTCCCAGGGAGAGAGGGAAGAAGGGGGCAGGACAAAGCCGGACCATCTATTTTTGACTCTCCACTCTCAACAGCCGCAAACTTGAGCTCATGCCCCAAAGGGTAGCCCTTGGGCCCCTCCCTCTCTCTCTAAGCTCATACCCCATGACATCCCTTCACAACCTACAGAGTGTCGGGGTTGTTACCTATGCGCATGTCCTCCAGGCCTTTGCTCATGCTGTTCCTGAGCCTGGGGTGCCATTCCCACACTTCTCCACCCTCTGCAGCCCAGACTTCACGCCTTCTCCTCCATGGAGCTTTCAGAGATTTCCTCTCTGCAGGGAGGGTGATAGCCTCCCTTCTCTACCCAGTCCCTGACTCCATTCCCATGAAATCCTGGAAGGATCTTAGAGATTGTCTCGCCCCACCTCTTCTGTCCCCATTTTACAGATAAGCAAACTGAGGCCCCAACGAGGGATATAAGCTCTCCAGGGATGCACTTGAACCCAGGTATCTCTGCTGCTTCCAACCCTGCAGGCAGCTTCTCTCCTGGCTCTGAGCTGTTGTTCTGTCCTTGCCTACCTTCTCCAAGCCCCCCCCCCAGCCCAGAGCTAACTGAGGATGGGACCCTCATCTTCCTCTCTGCTCCCACCCCAGTGCCTAGCCTAAGGCCTGGCACATAGTAGGCACTCAGTAAATGTCTGTTGAATTGAATTGCGCTCAGGGCAGCCAGTCGTCTCTGCTCTGTAAGAGAAGCATAGAGTTAGTGGAGCTGTTCCCGTGGCGACGGGGGTGGGAACCAAGCTGGTGGGGTGAGGAGTGTGGCCTCCCAAGGACCTTGAGGACCCTGGGAAGGAGATGGGGTCTGGGAAGCTGGAACATTCGGACTTAAATGAGTCCGAATTCTGTCCCAACAGGCAGCATGGCCCTGGCAAGTCATGCTGCCCCTAGGGCCTTGGTGGCCTCATTTGTCCTGTGGAAATGACACTCCCGTCCCTAGGGGCTTTGAGGACTTCTTGTGATGAGGACCAGAAGAGACATGAGGAGTGTAAATAGTGACTCCAGCTCACAAGCATTGATGCTCACAGGCTGACCCACAAAGTCAGGTGGGAATTATGCCCAATTCTACAGATAAGGAAACTGAGGCTCAGAGAGGGGTGTGGCTTGCTCGAGGCCACAGAGCCCATGCACTTGATGTCATGCTGTATACACGGTCTCCCTGCAGAACTGGAGGGAAGTGAGGCATGATAACAAATCCCAGACAAAGACGTCAAGCCCACCAATGGGTGGCTGGCCCAGCCCAGGCCCAGGAAGGTGACAATTTTCCATGCAAAGGACCCCCAGCATGAGCCCCAGACTGTGAAGGGAAAAGTGAAAAGCCATGTTCTCCCTTCCCCATGGGGTGAGCTCTGATTCCACAGCCCCCAGAGGGTTCAAAGCCATACTGAGATCTACGGGCTGTTGGCCAGGTGTTTATATAGATCAGCAGAGACTATAAATACATAGCCTGGCCAGCATGCCAGGGCCACACCCAAGGAGCAGCCCAGGGGTGCTGTAGCCCTAACCCTGCCCCAGAGCTCTCTCCCCCTGGCCCTCGGTTTTCTCATCCATCAACAGCAACAGCATGCTACACCATGACCGTAAGAGCTCAGGTTCTTCACCCAACAACCTATAGTTCCCTAATCCAGCCAGGCCAACAGGAAGCTCTCCAGGCCCCAGCCAGAGTCCTGGGGAGGAAAGAGAAGGATGCAAAATGGACTCACCCTAGGTCCACCTGGGGGCGTGGCTGTGCCTCTGCTCACCGGCCTGGAGCCAGGAGAGACAGGGAAAGGGGCCTAGACCCCAGACTTTCACTCATTTGCTCCCTCATTCGTTCCAACAACCATTCTTCCAGCAGCTGCTGGGAGCAGACACCTCACAGCCAAAACACACAGCCTTAGGTCGGAGCTCTCATAGAGACGACGGAAAGATAAACAAGCACCTCTCCTCTGACCCTGCCCACACCACCCCACTGGGGCTGTTCTCTGACTCCCATGACCTGTCCCAGCGTGCATCAAGCGACCCTGGTTTCACAGCTGCCTTCTGCCTGGGAGGGCAGTCTGGCTCACCCTGCAAACCCAGGGCCAGGGCCCACAACAGCGCCCAGGAGGTGCTCCATAAACGCTCACAGATGAATGCAGCACCATGTGATGCATGCCGGGGTGGAGTGGGGAAAAGGCAGGATCTCTCTTCCCCAGCACCAACTGTGGGCCAGGCCCGCACATTCTATACACAACAGCCATGTTGTTACACCCACTTGAAGGATGAGAAAACCAGGGCTGAGAGAGACAAAGGGATGTGCCCGAGAACCCAAAGCTACAAAGTGGCCCAACACCTGCTGCTCCCCAGAAACGAGAGGGGCCAGTCACAGACACTCCCAGTACAGATGCTCTCCGTGTCACCGGGACGGCGTTTGCAGAGTCTGGGACTCCCCAAAGACGGGGCACAGGTGAGGGGGTCAACGTCCTATTTTCACATCAAAGCCTCAGAACAGCCCTGAGTGGCAGACAGACCCTCACTTAACAGGTAGAGAAACTGAGGCTCTGAGAGGTGGTGCTGGACCAACCCCAGGACCAACATACTCTGAAGGCCCTTTCCAGGCAGTGCACGGAGGGACCCTACTGCTGGCTGGCAGTTCTATCTCCAGCCCCTCTCACATTCATGGGCAAGGGACGTGGATGTGGGGCCAGACCCAACTCTGCCCTTGCTGGCTGGGGACCAGCCCTCTCTGAGCTCCAGCTTCCCCAAAACCCATCTTCTCTGCCCCACCCCACACAACTGCTACAAGGAGCAAAGGAGCAGACTTATGAGAGGCACCCCCCTTACAAACTATAACGTGCTTTCCATATTTAAGGTAATAATGTAATTGTTACTGTTACACTTTCCTTGGCCTTCCTCAACTTCTTCTCTGCCTTCCTTTCTAGAAAGGCTATGACAGTTATCAGAGGCTCGGACTTTGCCTGCCCCTGTGCTAAGGATTTGTCCTCGGGATCCTAGGAACCAGGTACTATTTTTATGCCCATTCTGCAGATGAGGAAACTGAGGCTCAGAGAGATTCAGTGACTTGTTCAAGATCACAAGCCAGAAATGAGAGCACTTAGCCATGATTACACTAGATATATGCCCCTGAGTGTCTGTATATTCAGCCCTTTGTGGTGCTAGAGACCTTGGTTCATTAACACCCACCTGCTCCCCAGTTTACCCGACTTCCCAGATGTATGCAATATTCATATTTCCTCATCAGCGGCTCGCACACTCCTTCCCAAGGCCTTCAGAAGCCCCATTAATCATTCAGACACACCTGCATATTCATTAACTTCCGAATTAATACAGAGTCCCTTATTACTTCGGGCCTGCTGCCTGCATTAAAGACATTCAACTTCATTCATTATTAAACTCCCTTGGCAAATGATCACATTCCTCCTTCACAGAGGAGGGCAGCACTCAAGCCCCAAGCCTGCAAGTCTGCTCCAGCTGCTGTGTGACCTTGAGCCAGGCACTTACCCTCTCTGGGCCTCCTTTATGTTTATCTGGCAAAATTAGGCAAACAACAGTCTCTAAGCACGTCCCAGTCTCCTCAAAGTCAACCCTGTCCCATTCTTCTGCAGACTCTGGTGTCCCTTCCCTGCATTGTCTTGCTTGGACTCACATAACCTCTGTTCTCCATGAAAAAGAAGCCCGTGCTTTCTGTAGTTTTCCTGATCCTCCACACCCATGGCCTCTGCTCACACCTGGGCCTGGGCTTTGCACCAACCCATCAGCTCGAGGGCATCATCTGTCCCCGAGTTAAGCTGGCTTGGCAGACCATGACATGTCCAAAATCAGAGAGGCCACTGACTCCACAGCCAGCAAGGGTGGCCTCCAGCTGCAATATAACAACAGTGATGACAGCAACAATAACAGCACCCCCATTTCCTGAGCACATACCATGCCCCAGGCCTGTACTAAGTCCTGACTTTCTCATCCTTCTTGGAACAATCTCCACTTTACATATAGAAAAACCAAGGTCAATGAGGTCCAGGCCATCTCCTCAAGACATGCTGGTGCCAGCTGTCAATCAGGTCTCTCTCACTTGGGGCGAGAGCTCTCTCACTGAGCTCTTCACCATCACACATGCCTCCTGGGGGCAGGACCCGTGGATGCCATCTTGCTGTGACTCCATCCTTCCCTGATGGTTCCTCTATGTGCCAATGGAGCTATGGCCAACAAGAACGAATCCCCCATTCCCTGGCAGACACCCTGATCAATCTCCATTATGCTTGGCACTGAGCAGAGCTCACGAATGAAGCATGAGAGTGCTACCGCCAGTATCACCCTGCTGGCTCTGACCCGCCTTCCGCCTCCGCTCCACAGGGCCTCTGTGCAGGGCCACTCACCGCCGACAGCAGCAGGCCAAGCCATCACCTTGTACAAACGCTGCGCCTGAGGCTTCCTTCCCCAACCCACTGGCTGTGTGACTGTGGGCTCATTACCCAATCTCTCTGTGCCTCAGTCCCAGTATCAGAATCACACCTGACTCTGCCCTCTGCCTTATCTCTGAACTCCAATCCATCCCAACACCTGTCCAGGCCACACACCTGTGTGTCCAAGCCACTGACAGCTAGCTATATCTGGATGGTAACCACCACCTCCCAGCACCTCCAGGCATTCCTGGGTTCTTTCCTTCCTTTCTGTTCAGCTGCCAGACAGCCTCTCAAAATGCCATCTATCAGACCCACTGAAGGTCCTGCTCTTAAAGCCCTCCCAGAAGCTTCTGTGCCCCCCAGCTAAAGCCAGAAGTCCTCCTTGAAGATCAAGGCCCACAAAACTTGACCCAGCCGCCCACTCCAGACCCTTCCCCTGCTTTCTCCCCAGGGCAGGGCAGCACCCCCCTTTCCTGTAGTGAGTCTCCTCATTCTTGCCCGACCCTGAGATGGGCACCTGTCCTCGCACACCTTTGGGCCGCCTGGCAAGCACAGTGTGTTCCCTACTAAAGCTGCAGCCCCCTACCCCAGCACAATCGGGAAGCAATCCTGTCAAGTCAAGACAGTAAACCCACCCACGAAGCTGTGGTCAGTGCCAACAGGAACCCTAGTAGACCATAATTAAGACCTCGCCAATCTTCATCTACATGCAGACACAGCCCCCCCCCCCCCCCAGGTAACAGAATGACAGGTCATCAGACCCATTTCTCAAACAAGGAAACCAAGGCTCAGAAAGACAAATTGGGCTCCGAGTCACTGCTGGTAAGTGGCAAGGCTGGGCCTGGAGCCCTCCTAACTGCACCTGTGCACGGAGTGCTCACTACATGCCAGACCTTAGTAAGTATTTTACACTAACTAA
This sequence comes from Saccopteryx bilineata, assembly GCF_036850765.1. NCBI lineage: Eukaryota > Metazoa > Chordata > Mammalia > Chiroptera > Emballonuridae > Saccopteryx > Saccopteryx bilineata. The sequence goes on along the minus strand of NC_089490.1, from coordinate 89,741,575 downwards.
CTCTTTCCACCCTCTCCACAGCCCTATGAGATGGGCACTATATTGTACCCATTTGTGAGATGAGGAAACTGAGGCCCAGAGTGGTGAAGCTACTTGCCCATGGGCACATAGTTAGGAGCTGGAAGAGCCTAAGACACACGAGCATGTACCCGCAGAGCTATTCCTCCACCTCGCTCAAATCTCCTTCCTAGCCACCCCACCCCACCCCCTGCCATGACACTCTGGGTGAGAGGCATTGCCTTTCCTGGCTCCTTGACCATTCCAACTCTGTGGCAGCAATGACTTGAGTCAGGCCCTTCCAATTTAGGGCTCTGGCTTCCATCTTTAAGAGGGGGTGGATGAGATGCCCTGAGGATTCCATTATCCACAGGCCTATGGGCTTACTATGCACCAGGTGGAAAACACAGGGTGGGAAGGAACAGGGAGCACATTCCAGGTTCGGGTACAAGCAAGGTGCAAGCCCCTGCCTACTGTCACCAAGAGCACTACAAAGCTAACAGAAGGCCAGAAGAAAGGCTGCAGGTGCCACTAATCCCCAAGGCTGATGATGACCTGAGAGGGCTGGGGCCTCTGAAGACCTGCCTCTGTCCAAGGGGCTGGGGCTCCCCAGAGGGGCAGCAGCCTGCCAAGCAGACATTCCACATAACAAGCACCCGCCGTAGGCCTGGCCTGGGATTCCTGGCACCAATGGAAGAGACAAAGATGAGCGAGGGACTGGCGGGCCAGTAGGGAACTCGGGCCAATGGGAACTGAGTGCACACCCACTGGAGATCTTTGCTATTTAAGGAAACTCTTCTGCAAATTATTTTGTAAAATAAATAACCAGCCTCTAATATCTCCTATCAAATATCTAAATGATCACAGATTGGGGTTGCTTAAAGTAAGGTTACACTCCTGGCCTTCTGGGTGCTTGATCATCACATACCCACACTGAGGGTGGGGACCAGGGCCAACTCCCACTCTGTCCCAGCCCCCAACATGGAGGGCCAGCCCACAGCAGGTGCTCAGTAAATTCTGGCCAAGTGGACTCTATTAGCACTCATTTCTGTACCTCAGTATCAAAGCTACTATATGTGGGACCCACCTGCTACCCCAGTACACTTTGCTCTGTCCCCTTCAGACCCTCTGGGGCACTTTTTGAAAGGTCAGAGCTGGCAACTCCCTGAGCACATCCAGGCCACTGTCATGTAACAGGGGAGAAAACTGAGGCCGGAGAGGGCAAGAGGCTGGCCCAAGCCTCGTGGCCACGGCCCATCCCTTTCCAGGGAACCCCTTCCTACCTTGGCCCCCTAAATACTGCTGTTCCTCTGGGCTATCCTCAACCTACCTACATGTGAGTGGCCTCATACCCCTGGTCACCCAAAGCCCAGCCTTTGCCGGCCGAACACCTGCACAGGTGCCCTCAGACGTCCAGGCTCAGCCAGCCCAGGTCATCTCGGCCAAGCCCACTCCTGCCCACACATCTCCTCTTGCTCAAGGTCATCACCACCCCACCTGTTTGCTCAGGCCACAGGTCTCGGTTTCATCCTTAACTCCTCCCCTTGCCCTTCCCCTTCCCCCAGGAGATGATGATTAGACCAGCCACCAAGTCTGCCACTCTTGTCCTCAAATTGTCTCCCACATTTGTCCTTTGCTCCCTACCTCACCAGGACAGGCCACCATCATCACTCACCCAGTTGCCTACTGTGGCCTCCTTCTCCTCCATGCCCTCTGCACAGCAGCCAGAAGGAACCTTCTAGAGGGCAGCTCTGATGCTTCCTTTCCTGCTCAAGATCTTTCTGGGGCTCCCTGCAGCCCAGGGACAGTGGCCAAGCTCCTTACTGTCATTTGAAACTTCTGTGAGATGGACCTATACCTTCCCACTTCCCAGGCCAGCACATAGCCCTCCTCACCTTCTCTGCCCACATCTGCACTGCCACACATTCCGCCTTTCTGCCACTCACCACCTTCCCTGTCAACCCCCACCAGCTTCAGCTCAGGCGTCACCTACTCCAGGAAGCCCTCCCCAAACCCAAAGACTGGCTTCACCACTCCACAACACCTTCATGTTCACAAACAAGTAGTGTTCCGCCCCCAACATTCACAATTTCCCTTCCTGAGGGTGAAAAAGGCACCATGTGCCCTTCTATGCCTCAGTGACAGCAGGAGACCTAGTGCATAAAAAATTGAGCCTGGCCAGGCGGTGGCGCAGTGGATAGAGCGTCGGACTGGGATGCGGAGGACCCAGGTTCGAGACCCTGAGGTCGCCAGCTTGAGCGTGGGCTCATCTGGTTTGAGCAAAAAAAAAGCTTACCAGCTTGGACCCAAGGTCGCTGGCTCCAGCAAGGGGTTACTCGGTCTGCTGAAGGCCCACGGTCAAGGCACATATGAGAAAGCAATCAATGAACAACTAAGAAGTCGCAACGCGCAACGAAAAACTAATGATTGATGCTTCTCATCTCTCTCTGTTTCTGTCCCTGTCTATATCTGCCTCTGTAAAAAAAAAAAAAAAAAATTGAAAAAGCAAAAGGACCCCACATTTCTGGTAATTCCCAGAGGGCCTCTGTCCCCACCTAACCCATCTCCCTACACATTGAGTGGGTTCATCATTATCACTGGTGATAACAGGGCCACCCGCCCAGCTCCTTATTATCATTAGGACCATTAGAGCATAGAACAGTGCTGCGGATCCTGTGTCCACGCTGGCCTCAGCCCACTTGGGGAAGTGTGGTCAGTCAGGTGCAGGATGAGTGGAACCCCCTGCCAGGAGCCTCGCCTGGGCCAGCAGCCCTTACCTCGGCACATGGGCCCTATTTACAGAAGAGGAGACTAAGGCTCTAAGAGCAAGCACATGACCTGGGGGCTCCAGGCTGGTGGGGGCCAAGCTAGGGATCAGAACTGGACTCCCGCCCACTCCCCTTAAACGGGATCCAGGAGTTTTCAAGTGGGAGGAGGGAACAATGTTCACAGAGCACCCTGGGCTGGGCATTTCAGACATTCAGGCACCAAGGAAAGAGCACCACCTCTGGGGCCAAAACAACTTGGATTCAGACCTCCCAGCTGTGTGGCCTCAGGCAGACTGAAAAGCTTCTCTGAGCAGATTTCTTCTCTGTCCCTGGGGATGGCAGGCTGCACTGCATGCCTACCGTGATTGCTGTGACCACACACAGTCAGTGACTCCGAAGCATCTCTTAGGCCAGGCTACAGGTGGCCATCTCATCTAATCCTCACAGCAATCCCAGAAGGGGCAGGTTCTAACAGTATCCCCACTTTATGGAAACAAAAGGAAGGCCAGGGTCAAAGGACCTACCCGAAGCCACGCAGCTGTAGGTGTGGAGCTGGGTGCACAGTGCTGTGTAGAGGATGACGGTCGGGGCTGGGTCCTCACTAATGATATTCCTTCCAGGTTCAGACCTTCCTTTAACCCTTCAAAGACATCTTGAATAGACCCCCCCCCCCCCGGCTGCATTCCAGCCACCTGCCATGTCCTCGCTTCCACCTCCACAGAGCCCAACCCTCTCACCCTCTGCCACCCTGATCAAACGCCAGCTCTTTCTCCACCTTCCCTGTGCTCTGCTACCTTCCTCCCTCACTTTGCCACCACCCATTAATGCTCCCCCCCAGAGGTGCCACAGTCCCCTAAAGGAGACCGAGACCCACCCCCATAACCATGCCTGCTCCGATCCTCCGATCCTCCTCTGCAGTTGCCAGAGGAAACTTCCCAAGGCACAAGCAGGCTTGTGGGTCACTGCCCTGCTCAGAAGCATCTGATGCCTCCCTGGTCCTTATCCCAACATTCAAGACCCCTCAAGATCTGGCTTGGTCCTACCTGTGCAAATCTGCCCTCCCACACCCTCCTGAGGACACCAACGGAACAAATCATTCCCCACCGTGCACACATATATGCACACACTTATGCACTTACACATACCATGCGTGCATGCACATGTGCCCCACCAATCTGGCACTGGGCCTCCCTGACTCCCCCCTTACCTGGGCCCCTCCCTCTACCCCATCTCTACCACCACCAACCTCCCATACCTCCAGCCTGACCCAAGAACAGCACCTCCGGAAACAACTCTCTCCAATTCCTCAGCTCTTTCCACTCTGCGCTCTGTCTAAAATACGTCATCCATACCCATTTCTAAGTGCCCCGCATGCCCCCTGCTGCTGGAAGACAAACAGTCCAGACTCCTTCTCCTGGCCTAGAGGGCTCTCTCCAGCTCTCCCTCCTCCCCAGAATCCCAGATCTTCCTCCTGACTCCCAGGCCCTAGCACTGTGAGCTTCTCACCCTTCTACACCTCCTGACCTTTACCCTTGAAATGCCCAGGACTAGTATTCCCTCCTGCCCCATTTCCAACTCATGAATACCACTCCTTATGCAGGACTCAAAGCCACCTCCTACAGGAAGCCCTCCAGCCCAACCAGGCACCTACCTTCTGCCCTGGTTGTGGGATCCTTACAGCAGGGACTATTCTCATTCACCCCCAGACCCTCAGTGCCTTTCACAATGCTTGGCCCACACCAGATGCTTTAGAACAGTCTGCAGACTAAACATCCTTCTTCCCTCTCTATCCTTCTCTGAGCTCCTGGGGCAGGGAGAACAAGCTCATGAGCCAACAACAAACCAGTATGAATACACCCCCTTCTCTTCTCCTCCTCAGCCTCTAGCACCTCACCAGCAGTGGCTGTCACCTTCCTCCCTGCCGCCACTCTCACCTATCGGCTGAATTCCATGGGTTCAGAATAAAATCCTCAGCCTTCCCTGACTTCATTTCCTCACTTGGCAGCATCTGACCCGCACTGTATCTGCCTATTGAGTGCAGCCTCTCAGGCCTGGAGGACAGAACTCCATCTTACTCCTCCCCAGGTCCCCAATACCTACCACAGGGCAGGAGTTCAAAAGTCTCCTTGAACAAACAAATGAGTGAGTGAGTGAGTGAGTGCTGGCTTCAAATCCCACACTTCTGCCTGGGCCTCTGTTTCCCTGTCTGTTATTGCACATCACAGTCCTTGCCTTGCTTTCTGTGCAGGGGGAGCTAAAGGTAGAGATCAAACAACAGATGGCGTCAGCCTGAAAGTGTTTCCAAAACCATGAGTCACTACACACCTGGAAGGGACTTTTTAACTCCAAAGGAGTGAAAACCGAGGCTGAGGTTAAGTATTTCACTTACTCGTTCATTTAATACTATTTCTCAAGCCCTGGGGCAGGTGCGGGCATCCACGGGGATCAGGACAGACACGGTACTGCCTTGGGGAAGCTCACAGCTCAAAGGGAGTCGTGCAGGAGACCAGCCATCGCGGGAGGAATGTGGGGAGCAGCAGGGCTGCAGGACGAGCTGGCCTAGGCCAGGGAGGGGTGTCCAGTAAGGCCTCCTAGAGGAAGAATCATCACGCTCTCCAGCCTTCAGGAAACAGCAGGTCTCCCAAGAGCCAGTCAACTATCAAAGGGGGCACCCCTCCCCAAAAGCCAATGTCATCTCAGATGAGTGGCATCATAAGGTTGTATCCCCATTTTACGGATAAGGAAACTGAGGCCCTCAGAGAGCTAAAGCAGCATGCCCACAGGTCTTGAGCAGCAAAAAATGGAGGTCTTGGGGCACCTCCTGATACCTCTGGAGAGCCTGAAAACAACTTCTAGAACATTCAGGCTCTGAACTAAGGGCCCAGCTGCTTTAATGGCATCCAGGTAAGTTGCTCCCATACACAGCAAGGAAAGTCACACCACAGGAGTGGGCCATCGGGAAACACGGGCCACAGCTGGATCTGAAGAAATCACCAAAAGCAGCCCAAGCACACCCTCCACAGCGGGAGCCGGGTCACATGAGCTGAGCTGAGGGGCGGCTGCCCGGAGGCGATGAGATTTCCTGTAACCACACAGGGCCACCTTCCCTTTAATGCATGCAAATGAAGGGCATAAATTTCTGCTTACTTAACTTCACAAATGTTAACAAGCTCATAAAAAATAAGTTATTCTTCCAGAGCTCCACAACATCCTTCATTTGTTTAATTTTGTTTCCCCTCCTTCCCAGCCACCTCTGTGAGGGGGAAGCTGCAGACTGGTGTTTCCCTGCCAAGCCGGCCTGCCTTCCCTCTCTTCACCCTGCCCCTAGGAGGCAAGAGGAAAAGCCCCCGATAAGGCATCAGAAGACCCAGGGGTGAGCCCCATTCCCTTCCCTGCAGCTGTGTGACCTTGGGCTCTGATTTAACCTCTCTGGTTTAATTGCCTCATCTACAGGGTAGGAATTGCAATTGCACCAGGTCTGCCTGGGGGCTGGTGTGAGGATCAAACAGATAATCCCAGTAAAGTGTTTAGCTCCCTCCTGGCACAGACCAGACTCTCAATAAATGTTAGCCCTTGTTATTATGTAAAGGAGAGTTAAATACCTCCTCACCACCAAAGCTAATCCATTTGTAGTTTGCCTTCTGGGGCCAAGTGGCAGCTCCAAATGCAGCCTGGGGATCAGTTTTGTTGGCCAGTATTGGATACAAATCCCAGTTTGATGCCATCAGGCAGACCCTGAGCCCTCCTGGCATGTGCAACAGGCCCCACCATGCCCTACTGCCTTACTGGAACTAGATGCACACCTTCAAGTGACGTGGCCTTTGTGGGTATGTGAGTTTGCCACCCCTAGTTTATGCCTCTCAAAGCTGATCTCACTGACACATCATTAGGCCCAGCTGACAGATAAGGAAACTGAGGCTTACGGATGGGCAGCTCACAGTATGAGTCCAGCCACCAGTCCTAGCCCATTTTCTCCCCTGAGCCTCTGCCCCACCATGACAGCCTGAGAGAAGCCTCCTTGGCACACTAAAAAGCAAGTGGTGGGAGAGATAGCACTCGGTAGGTAGCTGAGCAGGAGCCAGGACCTACCCTCATCCCACTGGGCCTCAATCCAGCCCAGTGATGAGCATGCCAAGCCAGGGTGACACTCCTGTGTGCCAAGCCCCAGCAGAGCCCAGTGCTGGGGGCTGCAAAAGACGGGGTACAGTGGTTAGAGCTAGCACATTCCCCTTAGGTCCCCTCTATGTCCTCCACCTTGAGTGCACCTCGTTTGCTGTGGAACAAGAAGCAACTGAGGAGTACTACAGTGCTGGGGGGTTTCCATGACTCACCTAGTGGTGCAGTTATGATCATTCTCAGACAAGGAATTGGAAGCACAGAAAAGCTAAGTAATTTGCCTGGAACCATAGGAAGAAACAGAGCAGGGTGGACTGGTAAAAAAATCAATGAACAAAGAGGGAGAACACACTCCTGCTTATTAGTTTCCACGTGAGGCCTCAGAAGGACCCGGGCTCAGAGGCGAAGAGGAACAAGGTCAGACGGAGGAGGAGGGAACTGAGTCCAGAACCTCTGGCCTGTGGGAGCAGCCCCACAAGTGCTACCAACGGTAGAGGATGGCCCCTCTAACATCTCCCATCACTGCACACCTGCCCTTGCAGCCCTGCACACCTGCCGCTGCTCTCATGGTATCTCAAGCTCAGGGCATTTCATCCTTCCTCTTGCCAGTCTCAAATCACCCCCTCCACTCCCTTCCCAGGCAGGTGCTGAACAAAGTGTTGCTCTCATTGGTTCAGGGCCTTGCCCAAGCTCCCACCAGGCCAAAAGTAGGTGAGTGGGGACTCGACCAGTTCTTGAGCCCCATCCTCTCCATCCAGAAACCACCAGTTGCGGCAGGGATGGGTGGGGCCATGATAGGCAGAGGTGGCCCTAGCAGGTGGGAGAGGGCTGTGAGAGTCTATATCTCCGGTCCGGTTCTGGTTGCCCTGGCAACAGGACTAATTAATTCCACCTTGGGCTCCATCTGTGCCTTAGTTGTATGGGCGGTTTGGGCTCCCCGGTGTTTGTTTTGAAGGAAGGGGAAAGAAGGGGGGGGGCTGAGAGGCTGCGGTCCCCAGGGACTGGCTGACCCGCCCCTTCACATGCAGCATCCCCACCCCCAATAGGAAGAGGCCAGCTAGGCCTCCAGAGACCATCACGGACCTCCTCCAGCCAAGGCGGCTTATCGGAGCCCAAACAGCACCTGGCACAGACCGCAGTGCCTGTGGTGTGTACACACATGCACACACCCAGGGGAACACAGGCTCCACAATGGGAGAGACTTGGGTTCAGATCCCAGCCCAGCTTTCTGAGTCTCAGCTTCCCCATTTGCAAAATGGGTGGCAACACTCCCCTCAAAGGACTCTTAGGAGTATTAAAGAAAGGTCCCCAGTGCAGGGACACCTGAGGGGTGTTGTCTATACTAGGAAAAGGCTTTGCTGAGGGTGATCCTGGCCAAGGAACCACCTATGCAGTACCCAGAGGGGGGCACTTTTGAGAAACTGGATCATGGTGTGGGAGAGGGAGAGGGAGCCCCGAGGCAGGGACCCTGAGGCTCAGCCAAGTTCCAGGGTGTCTCAGAAGCCAGGGTCAGGATCTTAGCCCAAGGACAGTGGGGAGCCAGTGACATGCTGGGGAGCTCATATCGATAACAGAAGGGCACAGAATGATGGAGGGGCACAAGCAATGGCCCAGGCCCAGGCCCAGGACAATGATTCAATGCAGGCTAGGGCAGCAGGCCGACAGGCGATGGGAGGATTTGAAAGCAGGTCTTGGTGACTTACAGGATGAAGTCAGGAGACCAAGGGTGGAGTTCAGACATAGTCATGTCTGAAGGACCAGGTGGGTGTCTGAGCGATGGTACAGGGAACCTCAGAAGGAGCAGATAGGCCAGCATAAAGGAGAAGGAAGAGTCCAGCACGGGACAAGTTGAGTTTTATGGGCCAGAGGAACACCCCAAAGGCTGTGTCTCGTCAGTAGGTGGCCATACCCAATGCTCAATAGCCAGAGATAGGGCATAGCAGAGATGGAGCCTTGGGCATCCCATGTACACACCTGCTAAGAGGAGGTAGGAGAATGGAGGCATGGCCCCCAGAGCAGGGGCTAAGGATCAGGCTGGGAGGGAGGATCACCCCTCAGGGACAGGTGTAGCTGGCAGTGGATTCTCCGCACAGCAATACTTGGAGCCAGACCACCTGGGTTCAGATCTCAGCTGCTATATACCTCACCACCAACTGTGAGATTCTGAGCAAGTAATTTCCTCTCTGAGCCTCAACTTCCCCATCTGTAAAATGAAAGTAAAAGTAATACCTACCCCAGAGGTTTTTATGAGGAGTGCTGTCCCCCTGGAACCCACAGGCCGAGCCCTGGAGACGCAGGACCTCCAGGGACCTGCTCTTTCAGGACTGAGGACAGGCTACTAACCTTTGCTGAGTATCTACTATTCGGCAGGTGCCTCACATTTGTTACAAGACCATACGGAGTGGTGATCAAAGTGAAAAGGGCTGGAGTCAGATGGCTCCAGGCTGAATCCTGGGTCCCCTACTTACTGATGGGGACCTGGGGAGGGTCCTCACCTCCCTAAACCTTGGCTTCTGCGAATGTGAAATAGGGATAATGCAGGTACCCACCCATGGCTCATGGGATTGTTGTGAGCATGAAATATGAAAACATGAATCATTTGTCATCCGCATGGCACACAGCAAGAACTAAATAAATCATCCCCGTTGTCACTACTGCTGCTCCTCCCAATAACCCAAGCTGGTAGATGTAGCAATTACCATGTGACAAATGAAAAGGACAAAGGCCTCTCCAGCCCTAGGGTCCAGGACCTGGACTGGCTACCATCTTATCCCAGGACTCAGCCCTCTCTCCAGTACAGGGCCTGTGTCTAAACCTTTCCCTGGCCATTCCACGCTGAGACCTTGGGCAAGTCACCTCACCTCTCTGAGCCTTAGGTTCCTCCCCTAAAAAAGAGAAGTCCCTCCCCTCCACCAAGGCAACATACAAAAGGTGTCCAGCCTAGGGACTGCTCACAGTAGGTGCTCAATAAATAATAGTAGTTATGATTAGCAATTGACCCAAAGGAACAAATGAATGCAGACAAGCACTCACAGTGGGGTCTTGGGTGAGATGTCCTCCATGAGTCACACAAACACACCCCCGGAGGGCCACAGCCTGGGGACCCTGCCCCCTACTCCCTTGCCACCCCCTGCACTCCTTGACCAAGGTCCTAAACCCATGCCTTCATCCATACTAACCCCCTACCCTGCCAACCCCTGCAGCAAACAGACAGCCACAGCCACGTGTGCCTCCACCCAGCCCATGACCAATCGGGCAGCCCCTTCACCTCCCCGCCCTCCCCTGAATCTGCTCAATTAGGGAAACTGGGGAGCCAGGGAAATAAACTTAATTTTTGAGCTAATCAGTCTGCTTCATACTAATTACCATCCTCCCGGACAGGGCAGTAAGGTAGACTTCCTGGGGGAGACAGAGGGAGAAGCTGGTCCCTAGGAATGACACCCCCTTGCTCCAAGACCTGAGCCTGCCCAAGGATAAGTGGGGTGGGTAAATCAGGAAGCTTGGGCAGGAAGGATTTCAGGGTGGGACTGGGTGGATGTGGCCAGAAGTAGGGGACACAGCAGGGGGGTATCCTCTGGGCTAATCCCATCCTCCCAGGGTTCCCTTCCAAGATTCCTGCCTTATGGCGGGGAGGCTAGGGGGAAGCCCAGAACAGGTGCCCCAGTAGGTGTCCAGCCTACGGCTTTGGCAGAGACGGAAGATGGACACTTTTAAACTAGAAAATAGAGCAATAATCAGAGTGCAGCTTTTGGATCACAGCAATGTGTGTGTGTGTGTGTGTGTGTGTGTGAGAGAGAGAGAGAGAGAGAGAGAGAGTGTGTGTATATCATGTATACAAGTGCACAAACAAGAGGGCTCAGGACTAGGAGCCAGGAGGTCCAAGTTCAAGTCTCTTCTCAGACCTGGACAAGTCCCTGGAGAGTTGGAGGGGATGATGTCTGAGGTCCTTTATCCTTCAACAAATGCTTACTGAGCACCTACTATGCACACATCAGGCTCTGTGCTGGGTACACAGGCTCAGCTATGGACATATAGACATGGTCCCTGTTCTGATGGCTTCCACTGTGACAGAAGAACCAGGGAGCCACCCCATTTACCGGTCAGCAGGGCATGGCATGGAGAAGGCGCCATGCAGAGCATCAACCCTGCAGGACGTGGGCCAGTGTGACTGGGATGAAGCTACTGCAGGCAGAGCTCATCACTGCATTTTTTAGAAAAGGTCCTGCCCAGCAATGAAACTTCAGATAATCAGAACTCACTCTGGGCCCCCATGCAAATCCCTTCCTCTCTATGGGCCTCAGTTTCCCCATTTGTAACAATGAAAAAGCAGGATGAAATGGTCTTCAACGTTCATCTTGGGCCTCACTCACAAGCAAGGATTTTCAGTTGTTTCTCATCATGGGTGTGTTTGTGTGTGTGTATGTGACAAGAAAGCAGGGTGGTGAAGCACAAGAAAGTACACATACAATCACACACACAGTGGACCGTGTCCCGGCGCTGGGCCCAGCTCCACAGTGGATACACCAGATGGACAGGTGTGCACCTGGTGATGAAAGGGGCTGGCAGTGCCTCCCTTCGGCCCATCTTCTCCTAATTACAGGCTCTCAGGGCACATGCTCACCTCCGCTGGCACTGGGCGCCCCTCTTAAACTGCCTTTCTCCCACCCTGCCATGGAGCCATCACAGCTACCTACTACACAGAGTGCCTACTACATGCCCAGTGTCCCCATGCCTCATTGCACCAAATTCTCACAACAGCTCTGCCAGGTGAGTACTATTACCCTATTGTACATATGGGGAAGCTGAGGCTCAGTTAGGTCTAGTGATGTGCTCAGTGGATGATAAGCTAGGGACTTAAATCTGCCCCAATCCCAAGCTGCCACATGTACCATGTATCAGAACCAATTTTCTGGACCAAAGATTCAGACCAGAGGACCAGGCTGGCCCAGGTCCTGCCCAAGCCACTCGCCGTGGATTACCAAGGGCACTCAACACAGCAAGGTGGTTAGAAGGTGGCCTGTGAACCAATGGCCCAGGTTCAAATCCTGGTCTCACCACTGACTCACTGTGTGACCATAGGCAGGATCCTTAACCTCCCCGTGCCTCAGTTTCCTCATCTATAAAATGGGGATAATGCTATTTTGTTGGATTACTGTGAGGATCTAATTTCTGTATAGTTCTTAGAATATCTAGAATATGATAAATGTTATTTAGGTGTTATTAAATAAAAGCAATAACTGATTTCCTTTGACTGTATGGGCAGTCTGAGAAATGGGGTCCCCAAAGGGTAAGGATCAGAGCTGAGACTTAAACCCTGAACCTGTGACACAACAGGAAACTGGATAAGCAAGGGGGCCTGGCGCCAAGGTGGATCAGGGTGCCCCCCGCCCTGCTGTGCCTGAGAGGAGATGCCTGAGGTGCGGGGCTAGGGGCCCCGGGAAGGGTCGAGGTAAATCCCACATAAGTGAAAACAGATGGTACATACGTGTTTGCAGGGGCCCAGAAGCATGGAAATGGGCCCCGTCTGTGATGGGGGAAGGCAGCAGCATAGCTCTCTATTTTATATACAGAAAGCACATGTCAGCTCCCTACTTAGAAGAAGGGCATATACACTCATACATTCTTTTACACATACACTCTCCAACACACGACAAATACACACAAATCACCAAGGACACATATATCTGCATACCCAGCTTTAGGCCCACCTCCTCATGAAGCTGAGGGAGGGACACAAAGGCTGCTGCAAACAGATGGGGCAGGCCAGAGAGATGGGGGAATGAAGACAGAGGAGGAGACAAAGACAGAGTCAACAGAGGCAGAGCAAGAAGGCTTTCCTCAGCTCCCCGCCCTCTGCGGTGGCCCCAGCCCCAAAACAGTCCCTTCAGGCTGGCCCAGGAGGTGTAGAAAGTAAAAGTGCCCAGCCAAAAGCTGCTGGGCCTGGGTTCCACCCTCAGCCTGGCCAGTTACTGCTGTGTGAGCCTAGGTACTCTCTGGGTACCACCGGCCTGTGAGTGTGGGAGGGGGATGGAGACCCTGTGGCTCCGACCCTCCAGCTCATGGTACTGGGTCCCCTTCACGGACCTACTCTCCCCATGCCCCTCAGTGTCTGCAGTCACCCCGTAGGCCCAGATGGTCCCTAAAGACAGTCCCCCTGGCACCCCAAGCTTCCCCTGAATCCAGGACAGAACGTCCATCTCAGCTGCCATCTCAGCTAAGCCAGTCACTTGGTCCCCAAAGCCCCCACCCCACCTGCCATCAACCCCAGCACTGAAGCAGAGAGGAGAAGAGCAGAGCGGTGACAGGAGACACTAAGCACCCAACACATGCCTGTGGAGAAGAGGGTGAGAGCTGCCTTCCTGCAACATCTCAATCCTCACAACAGCCCTCAGTCCCATTGTAACAGATGAGGAAACTGAGGTTCAGAGAATGGTCTGCTCAGAGCCATGCAGCATGGAGGAGATGGAATAGCTGGGATGTAACCCACGCTGCCTACTCCAAAACTCATCAGCTCTTTGCCTATCTTGTTCAGCAGTCACTGAGAGTCAGAGAGGTAGACATACTCACATTTCCTGACCCCATACCCCAGGCCTCAGGACTCCGTAGACCACAGCCTGGCCCCAGCAGCCTGAAAGGTGATGGCTGGAATGACCAATGAAGCCATGCCTACCTGCTCCCACCACCAGGAAACCTACCAACAAGTAGTTAGTATTTATTGAGTGCTCACTGTATGTCAGGCACAGCGCTAAGTACTTTATAGTGTCGACTCTATTTTTATTCCCATTTTCCAGATGAGGACACTGAGGCACACAAAGGTGAAACAACTTATGGATAGAATCAGGAGTTGAACCCAGTGGCCTGGGCCCACGTACTTGACTACTATATCACCCTGTCTGACAGCCCCAGCAGTTTCTCCACTCTGACCCACCATCCCCAAGCCAGCACCCCAATGTCTGGCAGACACAGGAAAGACCTTATTCCTGAAGGCTTTGCTTAGCTCAAGGGCCCCTGAGCCACCATCTGGGACACCTGTTCTCCTCTGCCAACTTCTCTGTATGGCCCATCTCTTCCCAGGATGCTTGGGGACCTTGGTGAGCCCCTACATCTGTCCTTGAGGCCCAGCCCTGGGTGGCAAGGGTAAATTCTGTGACTTCCCACAGACCTTCAGACTGTATCCTCAAGGATAGGGTCTGGGTCTCAGCCTGAGGCCCAGAGATGGCCTGAGACTAGCCAGGATCACACAGCAAGTTGGAGGAAGGAAGGAGCCCTATGGCCCTTGTCTCCACCTCACAGCTCGGCACAGATCCCACCCTCCATCTTGTGGGAAAGACTGCCACTGGATTGATGGAGCCATGTGTCTCAGTGTGGAGGAAGGCTGAGGGGATTAATTTTAAGCAACTTCTAGAACTCCTATATGATTGGCCTTGCCAACCATGTAGTCCCTGGCAACCCTGTGGGCCTATTATATTCAGGTACTCCTCTCTCCAATCCTCCCTCCAGGAAGCCAGGCAGTGCCCAGGCAATGCCCCCATTTCACAGATGAGCAAACTGAGATTCAGGTGCACATAACCACTCAGAATTGGGATCTTACCCACCATGCCTGCTTCTTCTAACCACAAAACAGTCTTTCCTATAGTCCCTGCCCTGAATCCAACCCCTTCCCAGTCCTCAGGGATTGCCTCTTCCAGGAAGTCTTCCTAGAACTCAGGGAGCCTCCACTCAGTGAACTATCTTTTCCTACATTCAGAGAGCAGATTGAGCCCCCAAAACCCTCAGTGCCTCTACCCTCAGACTAGGGCTCCTGAGAGATGAAGTTCTACCCCCACTCAGATGGGGACTCCCTGAAGTAAGGACTGTGTCCCCATCAGACAAGTATCCTGATGGTAAGTTTTCCCCCTACCCCCTAAGACTAGGGATTCTCTGAGGACAGGGTCCCCATGATCTACTTCCTTCAGGCTAGAAAGTCATGAGAACAAGACTCCCTCCTCCCTCCTCTTGCCCTTCCACCCACAGCCCCCCCCAAACCCAGAGTTCAAAACTCTGCCCAAGGGCACAAGCAGGACCCCAGACCATGCCTCAGCCCCCCCTCTCTCCTGGAGCTCTTCCAGGCCTGGTTCGTACCAGGCAGGCTACCCTGCCCCCCAGGCCTGTCCATGAATCCCACCTCTGTTGGGCACCACAGACCCCCCTTTCTCCTCCCCAAACAAATGGGGTCTTGAGTGAGACACTGGGACAAGCACACACAACACCAGATCTATTCCCTGGGCTAGCGTGGCTGCCAGCAGTGGAGGGGGCATCCAGGCTGGGGAAGTAATCTATTCATCCCACAGCCCCTCTGGGTCCTGCCTCGGAAATTGAGGCCACTTTAAAGTCTATCCTGGCGGGGCTGGGACCAGCAGCCCACTCTCTGGGTAACCCCAGAACACACCCTGCCCAGGAGCCTCCACTGTTTCCTCCCCTCTCCTGACACAAGCAAGCTGGAGCGCCTGAGCCTAGGAGCCCAAACCCCTACTCTGTTCTGTAGAGAATTTCCCCAAACCTGAGGACAGTCACTTGTAAAAAGAGTGTAATAACTCCTATACCCGGTGACTATGAAGGATACAGACAGCAATGTCCCTAGCACATAGCTGGTATTCAGTTAAAATCAGTTTCCTTCTCTCGCCTCTTTCTTTGATTTTCTCTCTCTTTCTTTTGAGAGTTGGGGTAGGGGTAAGATAGCACATGACAACAGGACAGAAAATGGCCTGTCCCAAGCACTTAAAATGTACCCTATTCAGAAGTCAAAATCTGAGATCCCTTGGTGGGCAGTTAGGCCCCCCAGGCCTGGGGTGATTCAGCAGAGGCTCATTTCCACCCAGAAAACAAGGCCTTGGAGCCAAACTGCAAATCAAAGCTCAAAGCCCACTGCCTCCAAGAAGCCAGTCAAGATTATTAAGGCAGCCAAAACATTATCTCCATTTTATGGGCAAGTAAACTGAGACACAGAGTGGTTAAGTAATTGACCTAAGGTCACACAGCTAGTGAACAGGGGAACTGATTTCTTTTGACAATTAGGCTGCTACCTAAAGCTCTTCCTCATGGCAGAAGCCTTCCCTACTTAAGAGCAGTTCTGTTCCGTGGTCCTGCCTCTGTGTTCAGAGGGAAGTCCAAACCCCCTAGCCTGAAATGCCAGGCTCCCCAGCAGGGTGGTGTAGTGCAGCAGAAAAAGCAGTCAACCTGGAGTCAGCCCAATCTGCCACCTACTTCCAACTGTGTGTCCCCAGGCAATTTACCACGCCTCCCAAGCCCCACATTCCACATGCACAGAATGGGAATGACAAGACTGACCCTCCCTGGCTGGCAGGGTTACCTACCCATGCAGTCACTACATACATATTTATTGAACAGCTACTATGTGCCAGGGTCCCATTCAAGGTACTTGGGATAAAGAAGGGAACAAGTCAGAAAAGGTTCCTTCCCGGATAGCGCTGATCCTCAGTGATGGGTGGGTAGGTAACAAGCCAATAAACAAAACAGCATCTGGTTGTGTTAGGGGCTATAAGCAAACAAAGAGGGGACGGGCCAGGCCAAATCAAACTGAGTGGTCAGGGTGGGCCTCCCTGAGGAGGTGATAATGAACCAAAACAGGAGACAGCCAGACAAGAAGCAGGGAGAAGCAGCAATGAACAAAGAAGGAACAGCAACTCCTGCAGAAGGAACAGCAAGTGCAAAGGCTAGGAAAAGAAATGAGACCCAGAGCAGGTAGAAAAATGCCTGGCACCTCGCAGATGTTCAATAAAGAACAGGGGTTGGCATTATTGCTATAAAACCTTAAGCTCCTTGGTTGGGCCTTGCTTCCTTCTTCTGGAAAATGCACAGCAGATTCAAGGGACTCCTAGGTCTCTTCCACAAACAAGCATTCATTTAAAGCAGTGATTTTTCACCCCGTGTGCCACAAGAATGTTTCAGTCAGAGGTACTGACCTCTTCTTCCTTAGATTGTCAAGTTTAAAAAAATGACAACAGCCATCCATTGTAAATGAATCAGAATTATACCTATTTTTCTTTTTTGCCATATTGCCAAAAAAATAAACAATTTTGTGGTGCACCACAGAATTTTAGTAATTAGTTTATGGGGTGTCATGAGATGAAATAGGTTGGAAACCACTGATTTAAAGTAACACTTGCTCCATTGTTAATCCTCCCATTTTGCAGGTAAGGAAACTGAGGCTCCCAAGATCCCTCTAGACCAGTGGTCAGCAAACCGCGGCTCACAAACCATATGTGGCTCTTTGGCCCCTTGAGTGAGGATGCAAAGGCCAGCTTAGGAGTACCCTAATTAAGTTAATAACAATGTACCTATCTATATAGTTTAAGTTTAAAAAATTTGGCTCTCAAAAGAAATTTCAACCATTGTACTGTTGATATTTGACTGTTGACTAATGAGTTTGCAGACCACTGCTCTAGACCATAATTGGCAACATCAGGATGTGAATCTAAGTCTTATAACCCCAAACTCTACACTCTATGGTCTCACTATACACACAACACTCACTATGTCTCCCCATCGCATCCCAAGTGGCTCTCACTGTAATAATGTCTCTTCTTGGGATGCACTGAGGTCTGGGCTGACTGGCCCCATTTCTGCCCTTTGGGGTCACCCAGGACAGCCTGCTCCTCTCTTCCCCAGCTCAACCTGAAATGTGAAGAAATGTAATGGGTTAGAAAGAACAGCGACTGCCCCAGGAAGCACCTCCCAGGCGCCAGGCCCTGCGCAATAACTTCAACCCCCACTCCCCAACGGGAAGGCAAAGAAGGAATTCTTATCATCCTCATTGTACAAATGAAGAAACTGAGGCCCAAAAGGCAAAGAAATGGACCCAGGGCCATCCACCCAGAAAGTGGCAGTGTCAGAACCTAAACTCAGATATTTGTCACTCGAAAGACAGTTATCCTACCCATCATACCCCAAGAACCCCAAAATGTCTCTCTTTGTACATCCTTCTCAGTCCCCTGCCTGGCCTGTCTCGTGGTGATGTCAAGGAGATTGATAGGACCGACTTCCCCTGAATCTGTTATTCCCAATCTATTATTCCCAAGGCACCACTATGCTGTGTGCTGTGAAGAGAGCCAGAAGGCAGGGGGCTCAGGCAACAGGTTGGGGGACAAGGCCCAACAGATTAAAGTGCACACACAGACCCCTGGAGCAAGCAGGAGGCAACATGAGAGAGGATCCAGGCACCTCTCGTCCATCCTGGCTCCGTGACCAAGGTGCTGCATGACCACTGGGAGGCCCTCCTCTTCTGCTACCATGAGATCGGCTCA